>NC_137797.1:5814457-6414457 GCF_963383645.1 Muscardinus avellanarius | reverse complement strand
GTGTGGTCCGCACTCTGTGAATGTTCTTTATGGACAACGCATAAGAAGGAGTAGATGTCCTCACCTCAGGAGAGGCAGGCCCAGCGACCCCTGCCGGGCACCCGTGGGTGTTTATCACGACGCCATCCACAGACTCTGCACCTGCGGCTCCAGAGCCCACCTTACATAGGAAAACCTGGCTCCCTGGCGCCACCTCAGGACCAGGGCTGACTGTTCTGTGGGTGTGACACATTCCAGCTGTTCCACTCAACACCTGTAGACCTTTCTCCTCAGAGCGTCCGATGTTCTTCCTAGTGCTGTGCGTGGCTATGGGGTGAACACCGCTGAGTGTATTAAGTCAATGGGTGGGAACTGGACAACCCAAAGCCGTCATCACTGATGCTTCCTGGGCTGGGGGTGCAGCTCAGTGGTAGAGCACTTGTCTAGCATGCACAGGCCTCGGGTTCAAGCCCCAACACTGCCAAAATAAAGTGTCCCCCATGGGTGATACGGTAAATACAGCCTGTGCCGTGTGTGGAAGCTGGCGGGGGGAGGGGGGCTCCAGGAGGCCACGGGCTGGCCGTGGAGCCAGTGGAGGGCCTGTGCTGTCTTTGACTGACAGCAGCGTCTGCCACTGTCTGCACTGACTTCTTTTGAACCTGGACTCACCAAACAGAGTGAGGTGGGACGATTCCCTTGGGGGCTGAAGCAAAATCCACCTGCACACCTAGAGTAGACGTGCGGTTGCTGCACACCTGGGGCTGACTCAGGGTTCCTGCACACCTGAGTAGACGCGGGGCCATTGCACACCTAAGGTCAACACAGGGTCCTGCACACTTGAGGTAGATGTGGGGCCATTGCACACCTAAGGTCAACACAGGGTCCTGCACACTTGAGGTAGACGCGGGGCCGTTGCACACCTGAGGTCAACACAGGGTCCTTGCATACTTGAGGTAGATGTGGGGCCGTTGCACACCTAAGGTCAACACAGGGTCCTGCACACTTGAGGTAGACGTGGGGCCGTTGCACACCTAAGGTCAATACAGGGTCCTCGCACACCCAAGGTGATTTGAGGTCATTGCATACCTACAGTAGACTCGAGATTTGACACACACCTAAGCTAAAGGTGGGGTCACTGCGCTTATTTCCTGGTCAGGCCTGGAGCCTTGAATTGGGGTTCGAGGAGCCTTCCAGAACCTGCCACCAGTACCTTCAGTTAGACTCCAGCCAGCCCATGTTGGCTGCCCAGAATATGAAATGCGATGGAGAACCAGGTGACGAGGCGGGCGGAATCTGCTGAGGAGGTGACCTGGCAACGGGCCCTCCACCCTGGACTGGACAGGCGGGGCAGGACGCCTGGGGGCCATGGAGGAGAGGGCTGAGGGAGGAGAACAGAAGCAGACAGGAGGAGGAACCCCTCCCTCTGCCCTGGGGGAAGATGGCCACCCCAGTCACGGTGACCAGTAAACACCAGAACCAGCACAACCCAGGTGCCGTGGCCGCTGCGGTGGGACAGCCTTCGAAGCCGCGGTGGAGGCCAGCGCCTGGGCAGATGCACTCCGGAGCCCCCTCCTAAGGCCTGCCAGTCACTCCTGCGCCTGCCCTGGGACACACGCCACCTCAACCTGTCCTGTGACCAACACACCCCAAACAACACTGTCCCCAAACTCTCCGTGGACCCAGAATTCTGCTTAGTGAGACTCGGCCTGGACAGACAAAGCAGGCTGTCCGCAGCGCGGTCAGCTCCTGGTCTCCGTGTGAAGCGAGTCTTCATTCTTTGATACGTTCATTCATTCAATGAACGCTGACTCAGTGCCTGTGATTCTGAACTCTGTTCTAGGGTGGGACACAGCAGTGACCAGGCCAAGCAAAAAATACCCGTTCAGCTGCACACAGCTGCCGTTCTAGTGTGCGCGCACACACACACACACACACACACGTGAACAGGAGCCTGTACAGCACAACTGTTGGCCAGTGGCTCCGGGTGCAGGGAGGAGGGTGTGAAGGGAGAGGCGGGAGGGGTGGGGGCTGTCACTCTGGGGTGCCCAGGGCATGGCAGCTGAGAAAGGAGGAGGCCAGGACAGCGGGTTGGCGGGAGGTTGGGGGCTTGCTGCAAGCTGGGTGCCGCTGGCTTGGAACAGGGGGAGTGCGGGAGCCCAGAGGCCTCTGGCCAGTCCATAAATGGCGGGTTTGATTCTAAGGGAACGAGGACTTGCTGGGCGCTCTGAGCAGGGAGGAATGCCCAGGACATCAGAGTGAGGTGGGCCTGGGGGAGGCAGGCCCAGGGTCCACCCAGACCAGGACAGGCACGCAGAAGGGGTCATCCAGGAGGCAGCCCGGGGTCCCCATGCGGAGGCATGCCCCATCGTGGGAGGTGTGGGGCGGCAGGGGGGTGTGCAGGGGGCCGGGTACCCTCTCCACTGCACGCCTCTTCAGCTTCCTCGGCAGGACAGGGGAGCTGGGGAGGCAGGTCCAGCCCACTCCCTCCAGGCTCCTAGCTTGAACACCCGCGGGGTACCCCTGAAGGACCCAGATCTTGCCCTCGGCGCCCCCTGGGCCCCCTCTTCTGTAAGCCCTCGCTCTCCTGAACCAAGGGAGAGCCGCCCAGCACCCCCTCAGAAGCCACGGCCCCACCCACCGCGAGGGGCGGAGCCAGGACCCGCCCCGCCCACCGCCCGCCCCGCCCACTCACCCACGCAGTCCTTCCGGTTCCAGTGGAGCCGACTCCCCGGCGGGCAGACGCATTCGAAGCCGCCCTTGGTGTTGACGCAGCCCTGGTCGCAGCCCCCGTTGTTCATGCTGCACTCGTCCGCGTCTGCAAGCGCAGGGGAGTGAGCTGGCGGCCGCCCCGCCCTCGAGGCGCTGCCCCGCCCTCGGTGGCTTTTCTTTTTTCTGACTTTTTTCTTCCTACTGGGGATTGAACTCAGGGACAGTCTACCTCCGAGCCGCCTCCCCCACCCCCAGCCCTTTTTATTTTGAAATAGGGTCTGGTTAAGTAGCCGAGGCTGGCCTCAAACCTGTGATCCTCCTGTCTCAGACTCCCAGTTGGGGTCACAGGCTTGCCGGCACTGTTACAGCTTGGGAGTGACACACAGCTGAAGCTTCAACCCAGCCAGGTGTGTGGGGCAGGGAACGAGCACTGGCCAGGGATCTGAGGCCTGAGCGCACTGGGGACTCTGCACGGCCCATCTCAGCCTCAGTTTCCCCTGCGGCACAGGAGGCACCAAGGTGCCAGGAGCCACCCCGGAGGCCCTCCCTCCTTCCTCCAGAGGGGCTGGGCCTGCTGCCCCGCACCGAGGCTGCCTGCACAAGAGCGGCGGGCGCCCTGAGGAGCGGGCTCTGCTCAGGCCGCTCCTGACTGTAGAGCCTTCTCTCCAGCCCTGCTTCTCCCACTGCTGGGGCACCCACGCCTGCGTACCCGGGCCTCCTGGCTCCCATCCTGGCAGCCAGAGCATTCTCTGCACCTGCCTAAATCCTGCAGAACTTTCTAATCACGCTGGGAGTGAGGCTGCAAGTTCCCTGCAGCCGGCGCCGCGGTCCGGGCGTGCAGCTCCCTTTGCCTCTCCACAGTGCCCCCCAGGCCCACTCTCCTGCTGCCTGGGCCCCTCGCCGCGGTGCCTTTGCACACACATCCTCTGGGGTGCTCGACACCCTATCTTTTTTTTATTATTTTGGCAGCACTGGGATTGAAACCTGGGATGTTCTCCCCTTTTTATTTTTAACTTTATGACTGGGGCTGGCTATGTTGCTCAGGCTGGCCTTGAACTCGCGGTCCTCCTGCCTCACTACTCCTCCATCTTGACCCAAAGGCTTCCCCTTTGGGATCCCTACGGTTTCCACACTCTGCCCTTCTCCTTCTTGATCCCCACCCACCGGACACACTGTGCGGTTTTCTGTTTTGGCCGTCCCCCATCTGAACTGGTTTCTCCAGCAGATGCACTGTCCCGGCTTCTGCCTACAGCTGGCCAAGGTCTGGGACTGGCAGACACTTGCTGTCCCGCCCGTCCCTGTCCCTGCCCGCCTCGCCTGTGGCAGAGCCCTGTGCCCAGCGGTCCCCAGCCCTGCCGAGCCCCTCCTGGGACTGCCAGGGTCCAGATTAGGGTCAGGGCGGCGCTGTGTGGCGGCCGAGCGGCCAGGCGCGTGCCTCGAGGGGAGGTGGCCCTGGTGGGCGGGCTGCAGACCTCCGCAGTGGGTCGTCCCGTAGAGCGTGTAGCCGTGGCGACACAGGCACTGGAAGCTGCCCGGGGAGTTGATGCAGATGTGGTCACAGGTCCGCTCAAAGGAGCACTCGTCGATGTCTGTGGCCACAGGAGACAAGCAGTTTCAAGGCAGGGCCGGGCCTGACCAGTCGTGCGGTCAGTCAGCACACATCTATATCCGTGGATATCCCAAGCCCCGGGGCTCAGCGTGGAGCCGGCGCGGCCGTGTGGTTCCCCACCACCCCCTGGATCTGGGCTGGAGGCCACCTCACATCTTTTGTGGAGGTGAGCAGGGTAAAAATCTTTTGACTAAGGGGATTATTATGGATCTCTGCCGTTTAAATCTCTCCCATTCAGCTGTGATCAGGAGAGGTAGCCAGCCCACACCTGCAGAGGAGGCAAGGTGACGGGCTTGCCCCAGGACCTCGAGAAGTGGCCGAACCGGGACGTGGACTCAGGGCTCTTGAATACTGACCAAAGCGTGTTTTCCCACCACCCCAATGGGAATATACCACTCATCCAGCTTAAAAAAGGAACTCTGATAGTATGTGACAGTTGATGGTGAGTTTCCTGGAGGCCAAAGCATAAAGTGAAAGGGGGGAGTCGCAGACCGCTTGTTACTGGAAAGGAGGAAAGGATGACAGGCAGCCTGTCCTGGACCTGCGCTCTGAGGAAAGTGGCCCCTTCAGGACAGCGATGGCCCAGCGGGCAGAGCGACGGCAGCCTGACCTCGGCAGTAGGGGTTTGTTCTCCGGGTGCGCCAGCCACGTGACGTCACACCTTACAGAGTTTACGTGTGATCACAAACACTGACACCGTGAGGAGTCGTGCTGTGGGTGCTGGATGGGCTGTGATCCCGCCCAGGGGGCTCCTGGGCCTTGTGGACGGCGCCAGCTTGGAGTGGGGAAAGTGCGCTCCAGGGAAAGGCGGAGAGGGGGCGGCCCAGAGTGCCTGGGAACTGACAGCCGAGGGCCGCCTGGGAGGTGTCTGGGGTCCCCATCCCAAGGGCTCTGAGTGCCGAGCAAGGGGCTTGGACCCCTCTCGGCTGAACCTGGGAGTCCAGGGCCCCAGGGGCTGAGCTGGAAGAGAGAAACACGGTGGGGGCCGGCGAGGACGGAGCCCGGGATGTACCATGTCACCTGGGATGCGGCACAGACTTGGCAAGGCAGGCTGGGAAACAAAGTCAGAGTGCAGAGGAGCCTTGCTGGGGCCCAGACAGGCCACGCGCCTGGCTGGCCCTCTTGCCGGGGGTGTCCGTCGAGGGACAGAGGTGGAGACTGAGGTGGGGAGGTATGGGCCTGGGTTGCACGCTGAGCCTGAGGCCAGGGGACCACGGGCTCTCCCTTGAGACGCACCTACAGGAGAAGCTGCAAGCCTGGCAACCTCGCGTGGGTGCTGGAGGGGCTGTGATCCCTCCCGCAGCTGCGGCACCCCACAGAAACACAATAGCCAGATGGCGGTGGGATGGATAACCAGCGAGGAAACCAAGCCCCTCCTCACCCTCCCTCCGAATCCTGTCCAGCAGGACGCCGCCTCCTTCCCAGCAGCCTCTGCCCGCCCACCGAGCTCCTGGGGTCCTCTGGGCCCAACTGTGCCATCTCCTTGGTGGATGACCTCCCTGCTCCTCCGGGAACGTGCCTCCTCTGCCCTCCAGCGTGTCTCCAGTGGCCCCTCTTAAGGAATCCTTCCCGGAAATCCCCTCCCTGGCCACCCCTGGGCTCCCCGCACCCTAGGAGGTCGCTGCACCTGTCAGTGACGCTTGGCTTCTGCCCAGCCCTCCTACCACCTGTTCCTGCGGACCCTGGCGACCCCGAGTGCCTGCAGTGTGCAATGTCTCCCACCAGGTGGCAGCATCCCACCTCTGAAGCCAGAGCTGCCCTACACTGGCTGGGCAGGTGGCTCTGTCCCTGGGTCTGTTCCCCGTCTCAAAAGGGGATCGGTTGGACTGGATGTCCCTAGCACCATGGAAGACAGGCAAGCAGGGTGGGCAGGAGCACGTGCCGAGGCCCGGAACCCACGGGCTCGCCTCCTGTCCCTGGGGCCTGCAGAAGCCAGGGAGGACCTAGGAGTTAGGATGGAGACCGGGGGCCGCGGGGCCCGGCGGGGGCTCACCTTGGCACGTCCGCTCGTCCGTCAGCAGCTTGTAGCCCTTGCGGCAGCCGCACTCGAAGCTGCCCACGGTGTCTCGGCAGAAGTGGTCACAGCCCCCGTGGTTGACCAGGCACTCGTTGATGTCTGCGGGGTTGAGGGGAGGGGAGGCGAGGGTGAGCCAGGTGCCCGTGGGTGTGGTGGCCTGACCTGCCCTCTGCCACTGCCCAGGGCCGGACTCCTGTCCCCAGCTGGGCAGGGGCTGGGCCTGGCGGGTGGAGTGGGGGTGGGGTTGCGCCAGTTCCCGCAGGCTCAGGAGCTGGGATGAGCCTGGCTTCAGGTCACAGAGAGGAGGCTTTGGTACAGAAGAGGCAGTGGGGACAATGGCATCCCATGTCCTGTAATCTGTGCATCCAGGATGCAGCCTAAGGGGCGGCAAGGCCACGGCAGGGGCCGCTCCAGGCCACCCTGGAAGCTGCTGGACCCTGCTATGCAGGTCATTGCAAGGGTGTGGCTAGGGGCTGGGTCTCCATTTTATTTATTTGTTTTTGGTGTGTGTGGTATTGGGGATTGAACCCAGAGGCATTCTACCTCTGACCTACACCCCTACCTTCCCCTCTCCCCCCCATTTATTTTCTTTTTTGTGGTACTGGGGATGGAACCCAGGGGAATTTTAGCTCTGAGCTATAGTCCCAGCTCTATTTTTTTAAATTTTTAATTCTGAAAAGGGTCTTCCTAAGTTGCAGAGGGCCTCACTAAGTTGCTGAGGCTGGTGGCAAACCTGCGATCCTCCTGTCTTGTCCTCCCAGTACTGGGATTACAAGCGTGCGCTACCCTGCCCCCCAACCCCCTTTTTTGAAACAGGGCCTTGCTAAGTTGCTGAGACTCACACTGTGTTGCTGAGGCTGGCCTCAAACCTATGATCCTCCTTTCTCAGTCTCCCAAGTACTGGGATCACAGGGGTGGGCCACCTGTCTCACCTGGGACTTTTAAGCAGTGAGTCTTGCTGCCTGGTGACGAGGAGACCCAGGCCTGAGGAAGGCAGAGTGCCTGGTGTCAGGCTCCGCCGCGAGGGCTGGGCTCTCCCCGGGCCTGACCACTCACACCCACCCCAGCTCTCCATCTGTTTGTTTGAACTGTTTCTTCAATCAGCAACTAGTGAGTGGGAGCTGGACTCTGAGGGTCACCTGGCCCAGTCGTACTTCATAACCGATGCCCTCTGGAGCAGTTGTTAAGCCAGCCTCGGCTGGCACACCCCCAGAGATGGGGAGCGTTCTCCCTCGCAACCTGGACCGCTGGCTGACATTTTGGAGACATCGTTCTCACTCTGAGCAAAGCCCCTGTGCGGCCTCTGCCCTGTCCCCTCGTCCTGCTCATCTGGGCTCTAGGGAAGCCTGGCCTTCTGGCATCAGGCCTGTCCCTGAAGGGCTTCTGGGGAGATACAGTCCCTGCTCCTCCGAAGCTCCTCCTGGCTGAGCCTCCCCCAAGGCTGTCCTCCCCCTCCAGACTCCACCGGCAGCCAGCAACAAGAGTGCTGATGCTGCTCAGCAGGGTGGCCTCACCTAGATTTGGAGGCGCAAAGAGGAAGCGCTGGGGAGGCCTCTCACAAGAGAGAGGGGTGCCCTGCTCCACTTGGTCACTGGCTACAGCTCAGCACTATTGCCAGACGCAGAGCCACCCCGCGGAGCCGTCCTGCGCGTGGGCCCTGGGACGCCCTGTCCTGTGATGGGCGCTGCCCTGGAGGCCAAGCCTGACTCCCTTAGAAGTCGGGGACCTGGACCCCACAGGACTTGCTCCTGCCACAGCTGGGCCGGCCTCTGAGCCTCTGTCCACGTCCTCCCCGCTTTCTCCTCCACCCAGCCGGCTGCACTGTGCCGAGTCCTAAGGAGTGTCCCCAGCAGCAATGCAAAGCACATCTGTAATCTCAGGACTTGGGAGGTGGAGACAAGAGGATCACAGGTTCGAATTCAGACTCAGCAACTTAGCAAGATCCTGTTCCAAATAAAAAATAAAATAGGGCTGGTGGTATAGCCTGGAGGTAGAAGGCCCCTGGGTTCTACCCCTAGTATAACACACACACACACACACACACACACACACACACACACACACACACACAGCAACAAACCTGGGCCTGCACCTGTATGACCGGGGAGATTCCCACATGGCCACCTGGGGCCTGGGGAGGCGCCCTGCAAGGTGCCCCAGTGCCGCAGCAAGCAGAGAGCAGAGCGCCATCCTGCAGATGCAGGACTCCACCAAGGGCCGACTTTGCCAGCTCCGCCCACCCCAAGGACAAGGACCCCCCACATGGCTGGACCTGCAGCCTGCCCCTGCAGAGCTGGGCATCTCCACTGTCCTCTCTCGGCCAGCCCCAGGGTTACTGGAGGCCAGGAATCTCTAGCTAGAAGCCACGGGTGGGCCAGTGGAGGCCTGTCTCCACTTCTTGCCAGCTGTGTGACCTTGGGCAGGGAGAGGCGCCTCTCTGAGCCACAGGGCCTGCTCCCGGGGCCTCCCCAGTACATGAGCTAACGTCTAAGCAGACAGGGCCTGTCCCGTGGTCGTGGTCACTGCCAGGGCTCTTGTCTCCTCAGGAATGCCTGGGCCTCCGGAACCTTCTGACCCCATCCCAGGCCCCATCTGAGCCTGTCAGCTCAGGGGCTGTCATGGCAACGGACAGGCATGCGTGCAGGAGCCCCTCCTCCCCCCAGGCAGGGTCTAGCTGGGCAATGCTGATGTCCACTCTCCAACTCCCTCCCCATGGTGCTGCCCCCAGCAGCCAGGACCCTCTTCCACAGCTAACGGGGCCTCCAGCTGGGCCTCGGCTCTCCCTGGGTAAAGGCCCAGCCCTGGACGAGGGCTTGCTGTGAGTTGGCCCCTGCCTGGCACCTTGGGCTCTGGTCCCCCACTGGGCAGCGAGCACCGTTGTGGTCTGCCTCTGACCTGCTCACACTCTGCGGGGGCTGGCCCACCGGCCCTCAGAGAAGCTGCCCCGACAGAGTAGGGGGCAGCTCTCTGCTCCTGTCTGGCACCCCGGGGCCTCGCACTGGCCTGACTGGGAGTGAGTAGATGGATGAGGGGCAGGACAGGGCCGCCCCAGGCCAGGGGGCCACCTGTGGGCAGAGGGGAGGGTAGGCCTTGGGCTAAGCAGGTTCCTGTGTCTAGGATACTGGGGTGACTGCATTCTGCCATCCAATCAGAGAGACACAGCCTGGCACTCTTGGGGCCCCATGGGTGAGGGTTTTGGTGGAGATAAAACCCACACTCTTGAAACAAAGCTAGGGCTTGGGGCAAGTCCTCCAGACCCCCACATTAGACAAAACACCCCACTTTCCCACCCCTGTGTCTGCCTGCTGGGCTTTCAGCTGTGGGTTTTCCAAGCCCTCTGCTCCACCCCCCCCACCCCCGCACGCACCCAGCAATCCGTCTTGCTTGACAATGACTTTCTGGCTTGCAGAAAACACTGAACCTTTGAAATCACCCCTTTGATGTCCTCCGCCAAGGTCAGGGTATGCGCCCTGACTCAGGAGCAGAAACCCAGGGCCAGGTTCGTGGGAATTCCCTGCTGGGCCGGCCCCTGCCTGGAGCCCCGCGGGGGAACCCCAGGACCCCCGTGCACAGCACGGGGTCGGGGGCGGCCTCTGGGTTCTGGCTCGGGCTCCCTGCCTTGGGGACCCCACGATGTTCACGCTCTAGACCAGCGCCAGGACCCTTCGCTTTTAGTGCGGATGGAGAACTCCCAGCTCAGCCTTCTCTACCTCCACCACCACCCAGCCCTGGCAGTGTCACAGCCGGAAACTGCCCAGTCCCATGCGGGATGGCGCCCCTGCCCCCCCCTTCCATCTGCAGCCCAGGCCTGGCCAGCTGCTCCCTCCTCTGGCCTGACGTCTGGCACAGAGTGCTCTGCCATGCACGTCCACCTCGCCCGTTATTATTATTATTATTATTATTATTATTATTATTATTAGCGATACTGGGGATGGAACCCAGGGGCATTCTACCTCTGAGCTACACCCCCAGCCCATTCTTTATTCCTTATTTTATTTTATTTTTTGGTGGTACTGGGGTTCCTGGAAGCCCTTCTATCTCCGGGCTACACTCCCAGACCTATTTTTACATTTTTATTTGGAAACGGGGTCTCCTAAGCCAGCGCGCGCGGCTGGCTTCGAACCTGCGCGATCCTCCTGTCTCTGCCTCCCAAGCGCGGGGATTACAAGCGTGTGCCCGGCTTTATTCCTTATTTTGAAACAGGGTCTTACTGAGTTGCAAAGCACCTCACTAAGTAGCTGAGGCTCTTTGTGAACCACGATCCTTCTGTCTCGGCCTCCCAAATGCTAGGATTACAAGTGTGCGCCACCATACCCAGCTATTTTTTTCCCCTCTTTTAACTTTTTACTTTTTTCAGGACCCCAGGACCCCAGGAACCCAGGATGGCTCTTCCACTGGGCTATATCCACAGCCCTTTTTATTTTTTATTTTGAGACAGGGGCTCACCAAGTTGCTCAGGCTGGCCTTGAATTTGTGATCCCATTGCCCCAGACTTCCAAGTCGCTGGGATTACAGACATACACTGCTGTGCCCGGCCACCTCAGCCATTTAAAAGGCTAAAACCCGCCGGGCGTGGTGGCGCACGCTTGTAATCCCAGGGAGGCTGAGACAGGAGGATCGCGCAGTTTCAAAGACAGCCTCAGCTACTTAGTGAGGCTCTCAGCAACTTAGTGAGACCCTGTTTCCAAATAAAAATATAAAATAGGTCTGGGAGTATAGCCTGGAGGTAGAAGGCCCCTGGGTTCTATCTCCAGCACCACAAAAAACAAACAAACAAACAAACAAACAAACAAAACAGAAAAAGGCCGAAACCCATCTCCTGCACATAGGGGAGGGTCCCTGGTCACCGTCTCCCTACCACGGGCACACAGTCAGAGCTAGAAAACTGCACAGTTAATGAGTGAGCTGGGTCACTCCTGAAGCCAGGAGGGAGCCAGAGCCCGAGGAGCAGCCACGGCCGCGGGCTGAGCTCTGCGTCCAGAGGTGTGACCAAGGCCTCTTAAAGGGCTCAATTGTTTTGAGAAGAGCCAAGGGAAACGTGGTGGTCATCAGGGTCTCAGATTGGTGGGCTGGGGCTTGGACAGTCTCCGTCACACCTACTCTCTCCGGCATGGGGAGGGCAAGTGTCCAGCAGGCTGCCCAGGGGCGGGCAGGGCCAGTGGTAGGAGCCCCCATTGGCTTCTCCCTCTTGGACAAGGTCTTGCTAAGTTGCCGAGGGTCTTGCTAAGTTGCTGAGGCTGGCCTCAAACCTGTGATCCTCCTGTCTCAGCTTCCCGAGTGCTGGGGTTAGAGGTACACCACCACACCTCACATGCTTTCTATTCTTTAAGGCTTAAACAAGCTTACCTCGGCCATTTTAAATCGCACCAAAACTCCATTTCCAATATTTCCTCTGACCTGGCTTTAGCATTTCCAGGTCCTGTCCCCTGCTGGGTGTGGCCGGGAGCAGGGCGCAGGGGTGGAGTGGCGGGGCCACAGCCTCAGCTGCGTGCTGTCCTGTGTGAGGGGCCTCGGCCTGACTCCCTGTCCAGGGGCCAAGGCTGCCCAGGCTCCGAGATCACCCCAGGCCTTTGCCTGGCTGGTTCTGCTGTGGGTGACGTCGTCCCTGCAGACCGGCCCTGGAGCTCAGCCGGGCTCTTCCTCGGGGCGCTCTCTGTGGGAGCACCCGCCTTACTCTGGGTTATGCATCAGGGAACTGGGACGCTACCCCTCCAGCTCTGCACAGCAACAGATGCAGGGCGAACCCTCCCTCCAGCTGCCTCGCTCTCAGCCTACAGACGCCCCCTTTTCAATGCCAAAGAAGCTTCCTGCCTCCTTACTCCTTCAAGCGAGAGCAGGAGCAGCCCAAACCCCCCTGCACTAGGGGGCCCTGCGCCACTAAAGGTCCCCTGCCCTGGGGCACAGTAGACACCCGGCTGGATTGTTCAACCCATAGTCAGCCACATTTCTTGACAACAGAGTCTTTTTGGCCTAGGAACTTACTGATGTGCCATGGAGCCCGTGTCCTCTGGTGCCTGCTGGGGACCCTCCCGCCTCTGGACCCCAACAGCAATGCCAGTGGCTGCGAAGCGCCCCGTCCTGCAGCCGCGCTCGGGCTGGGCCCTCGGGCCCCGGGCGCTGACCTTTGCACGTCTTGCCGTCGGGCTGCAGCGTGAATCCGACTGGGCAGCTGCATCGCACGCCAGTGGCTGTGTCCTTGCACGTCCGGTCGCAGCCTCCGTTATTAACCGCACACGTCTCTGGGGAGGGAAAGACACGGAGACGCTCAGTGTCCTAGGGCAGAAGCCGCCATCTTTCCCCGTCGCGGGGAGATCTACGAGACAGGAGGCGCGGGCTCAAGTTCCAGCTCTGACGTTCTAGCTGCGCAGCCCCTCTGAGCCTCAGGTTCCCCAGCTGTAAAACAGAGAATGGGCACGTTCCTGTGGGGCTGCAGGGGAGGCTCCAAGGCGTGGAGGGAGTCCGCACAGGCAGAGGGCTCTGCCGGGCCAAGGTGACTGCCAGCAAGGCCAGTGCGGCTGATGTCCACCTGCCTGGGCCAGGCTGCTGAGGCTCCGCCCTGCCTGGTCTCAGTCTCCACGTGTGCTGGTGATTGCTGGGGGCAGCCGGAGCTCCGAGCTCGTCCCGTGCGGAGCTGACGGCTGGCGGCCCTGGCCATGGAGCCGGGCTCCGGGGCCCACACTCCATCCAGCACTTTAGTGAGTGTTCAACCCACATCTGTTCTTACTGAACCATATGCCAAAGGGGTCTGGTTTTTGTCCACTTGAAGCCTGTCTAGTGCTTTTTTCTTTCTGCAAAATTCAAAGGGGCCGGAGCAGCTGGGGCCACGGCTTGGGTCACCAGAGCTGTCAGGCCGTGACAGTGAGGCTCCCCAGGCCTGCAGGAGGTTGGCGCTGCGGGCTCTTGGGACTGCGGCTCCCCGCCGGGCCGCCCTCCCGGAACGCTGATCCTCGCCACCTGGGTCTCCTTCCCAGCACCTGGTGGGCTCCGCCTGGCGGGCATCCCTCTCCTCCCTGCTGCTCGGAGGCAGGGAGCACTGGGCACCGTCTTCCCAGCTTCCACCACCTAGGTACTCTGCCTGCCTCCAGCTCTCTCCCCCGGCGTGCGTGCTCCGGAAGGCACTGTGCACCGCCACACCGAGTTCTGGGGACATCGTGAGATCCTACAGTGCTGCCTTTACTTCTTTCTTTACTTTTTGCAGTACTGGGGATTGAACCCAGGGGCATTCTATCTCTGAGCTATACTTCCAGCCCTATTTTATTTATCTGTAATTAATAATAGTTTTTTTTTTTCTTGCAGTACTGGAACCTGGGGCATTCTACTCTGAGCTACATCCCCAGCCCTATTTTTTTTTTTTTTTTTTTTGTGTGTGTGTGTGTGTGGCACTGGAGGTGGAGTCCAGGGGCTTTCTACCCCGGGCTACACTCCCAGACCTATTTTTTATATTTTATTTGGAAACAGGGTTTCACTAAGTTGCTGAGAGCTTCACTAAGTAGCTGAGGCTGACTTCGAACCTGCTCAATCCTCCTGTCTCAGCCTCTCAAATGCTGGGAAACGTGTGCCATCATGCCTGGCCTATTTTTTGTTTTTTATTTTGAAGCACGGTCTCACTAAGTTGCAGAGGGCCTAAGAAGCTGAGGCTGGCCTCGACCTGCGATCCTTCTGTCTCAGCCTCCCCAGTATTGGGATTACAAACATGTGCCACCACACCCGGCTGCTTTTCTTTTGAACGGGGAAGAAGGAAACCCACACCCCCTGTGCACTTGAGTGTGCTGCGATTCTGCAGGGCACTGGGGAGGGCATCGTCCTGTGGCCGTGGTTCCCGCACCAGGGCTGCCAACCCCTTAAGCCAGTGTCCCTACCACCGCCATCGTGGGGCAAGCTGCAGTGCACTGAGGCCGGTGTCCTTACTCTGACACCCTTCCTGGTCTGCCTCTCAGCCACCCCTAGTACTCTAGGACCTCAGCCGGGCCGGGCAGTATGAACAGGCGACTCCCCACATCCCTGCCTTTCTCTATGCTGGGCCCAGGCGTGAAGGCCACCTCCTCCTCGTTGGTCCTCCAGGGCCTGGCTCACAGGCTGCCTTCAGCACTGAAGCCCAGACTGCCCTCAGCAGGCCCAGCCTTAGCTCATGGGCCCGGGAGCCATGGGCAGGAGACATGGGGGGCAGAGTAGGCCTGGCCTGGGGGGCACCAGAGCTGGGGCAACATGAGGACTAAAGCCAAGGGGGAAATGTTCCCTCCTCTGGCCTGCGGCCTCGGTCTGGGTCCCTGTGCCAGGTGCTGGGCTGGGCGGGTGGGACCAGCCTCATCCTGCCTTCCCAATGCCTCGGTGCCTCCCTCCAACACAGGAGGCGCTGTGCTGTATGGTCTGGGGTATAAAAGGTGATACACATGGGAAGAGCTGCCTGCGACTGGGCCCGGCTGGCCCTGGCGGGCTGAGTGCCCTGTCCCTGGGAGTCTAGGCAGAAGCTCCTGGGCGCTGCTGAGGGCCGTCGGCCTGGGCCACCGCCCACCGCCCACCGCCCACTTCTCAGGTCCTCTCACGTCTCTGTCCAGCAAGGCTAGCAGCCGCCCAGACCTGGCGTTAGGCCACCGCTGTCTCAGGGGGACTCAGCAGACAGGAGTGGGAGGCCGCGGCAGGACATGTCCCCTGGGCTCCCGGCCATCTCTGGGTCCTGCCCTAGCTCTTCTCCTCTCCTAGGGGCCAAGGAAGAGGTGAGGCCTGAGGGAAAACGAGGTGAAGTCACACCCCATCCTCAGCTGTACCAGCACCACGGGCACCTGGGCTGTAGAGGGGCGAGGGCTAAGGTCAACCTCAGTGCCTGCCTCTCTGGGGAGCTGAGGAATTTCCTTCTGGGTCCCATGAGCATTCCCCTGCATCTGGCCTCTAGAAGAGAGCTGCCAGGTCCTCCCAAGGCGACCCTGCTCCTCCTGCCCCGCCCCTTGCAGCTGACCAAGCAGCCGGCCATCTGCTCTCCTCGCCCTTAAGGGGGCGCTCCCGAGGTGGGGATGGGAGGCTCAGAGGAGTGCCTCGACCAGGCAGGACTGCCCACCTGACTTGTGCAGCTCAATGCGAAATAACCATGAACGCCTTTGTTCCGAAACGGTTCAGAGATTCAAGACAGAGAGCAAAGCCTTAAGCCAACCGTGGACCCATCCCGGGGCGGGCCTCGGTGACTGCTTGGCTTGGGCTGCCTACATCTGGGTCACACAGCTGCGGCGTTCACACCCACGCTGTGAGAGCCGCCAGAGCGGGGGTGGGGTGGGGGCTGAGGCAGGTGGAGAGCTGCAGGTGCCAGGGCTGGGGTGGCTGGGGGAGGGCTGGCATAGGGCAGGCGAAGGGGAAAGTCCCAGGCAGGCAGAAAGGCCCCCCAGTCTTTGCTCCTCCTCAGAGGGCGTCCTGCTTTGGGCCGGCTCCCCTGGCCCCCCACACGCAGCCCAGAGGGGTCAGGGGCCATGGCGTTGGCACCGCCTGCTGACACCACCTGGGCAGCGGGTCCTTGAAGGACGGTCCGATCGCAGCGTCAGAGTCAGATATGTTCTGTCCCTGTGAACGTGGGCGAGGCCCTTGGCTTCTTGGAGTCTGCTCTCTGGTGTGGGGAGACGGCGTGTTCGCCATGAAACTCCTGCAAGGCCCAGACACTACAGAGGACGCGCTGGTGCATCATGGTGGGGTGGCGGCGACCCCCACTCTGCTGAGCCCTGGGCAGAGCTCTAAGCACTGGGTGGCACATCTATCCTGGGGTGGTCCCCTCCGCCACTGAGGTGTTCAGGGTTGACCCTGTGCCCAGCACAAGGAGGTGGCTGAAGTGTTGTGCTCAGTGAGCAGGGGCCCTGGAGTTACCGCACACGGGCTCCCAGCCATCACCTGTGAGGCCTGCTGAGGGCAGGGCAGGACTGAGGGGCGCAGGGGCTGCGTCACTGAGAGGAGACAGCACACGCCACGGGCCCTGTGGAAGCTCCTCGAAGCCCGCAAGGAGAGCTGGCCTCGGAGCGGTCAGCCGGAACTCACGTGTTGCCGGAACTCCCCGGGGGACCTGGGCCAAGCTCTGTCCCTTCACTAGGCCTTGGGCTTCCCACCTGCGGTGTCAGGGCCACGCGGCTCAGGAGTGCAGGGCCCAGCGCTCCCCCGAGGCTCTGAGCTGGAAGTGCTGTGGGGCCAGCGCCCTCCACCTGCCCTGTCCCTGGAATGCCTGAACCTCCGGGCGAGTGTCCCAGGCCCTGCCTAGGGCTCCACCTGCCTTGCTCCAGTGAAGGGCGGGTCACTGGCTCCCACCTAGCTGCTGACCTCTGTCCCTCCCCTCAGCTGACTGCCAGCCCTTCCCGATGACCCTCCTCTGGCTCCTGTCACGCTGGGACAAGTCTCTCCCTGGCCTGGCCCCTATGCAGTGGCCCTCTCTTGCCCGGCTCCCTGTGGCCCTCTGAACTTGTCCAGCCCTGTGCTGCTCACAGAGAGTGTGGCCGCTCGCTCCACCTCCTGTCACTCGGCTTGACCTGTCTGCCGAGCGCCTACACCCTGGTCCTGACTGTGGTGCCAGAGTCCTCCTTTGCCTCTGGCCCAGCAGATGTCCATGTTGGAGTGCTGTCGGCCAGGGTGGGGAGGGGCGGCTCAGGAAGCTCTCCCTGGCGCTGCTCTGGCCATGCTCAAAGGGCCTCCCTGGCCCTGCGGCAGCCTTGGCCTGTCCTGGACTCTGCCTGGGTGACTGAGGCCTGGGAGCCCCACCCCATCCTGCAGGGTCTCCATCTCCTGAGAACCACCCTGCTCACGAGACTTCTCTGTGGGGTAAATTTCCAACACTAGACCCATCCTCAGGAGCTCCAGGGTTGCTCTGTGAATGTAGCAAGCCACCCTGGTGTGTGTGTGTGTGTGTGTGTGTGAGCGCGTGCGCGCGTGCATGCGTGTGTTGGGGGCTCTTCACAGCAGGGCTCAGGAGGCAGAAGCCCTGGGCTGAGGACCCCTGCGGTCTGAGGCACACAGGGTGGAGGGCCTGCGGGCAGAAGGCACCAGGAGCAGGCCTACCCAGGAGGAGACAGCAGACCTCGGGAGGGGCTTCTGCGCGTGGCTCGCAGGGTCTATGTTCTGTCCACTCTTAGGATGAGGGAGGTTTTATATGGGCGCAGGGCTGTTGGCAGTGTCTCTCTCTGTCCCCAAACCCTGCCCCTACCCTGGCAGAGGGGAGGCCTTTGGCAGACAAAGGACCCTCAGAGGGAGGTGGGATCACCTTCCGCTCCACAGAGGGTCAGGAAAGGCTTTGGAGCCGGCCATGCAGCTGGTGAACAGCGGGGCCAGGGCGCTTCCCCTGTGCTGGGCGACCCCGCCACGCCGGGAGGCTTGGGGGTCAGACCCTTGTGTGCAGAGCACCCTGTCAACAGCAGCAAATGCTCACTGCGCACGCCCATGCCCAGCCCTGTGCAGTGTGCTGGGACAGGACCACAGCTGTCTGCCTCCGATGGAGGGAGTGTGCTGTCTTGTGCACACTGGGTCAGCCCAGGGCTGCTCAAGAGGGGAAGCCTTGGTCCAGGTTTCGTTTCGTTTCCTTCCTTCCTCCCTTCCTTCCTATTAAACCCAGGGGCATTCTACCTTTAAGCTACACCCCAAACCCTTTTCTTAATTTTTGTTTTGAAACTGAGTCACTTAGGTTGCTGGGAGTCTCCCTGAGCTGCTGAGGCTGGTCTCTAACCTGCAATCCTCTCGTCTCAGCCTCCCAAGTGCTGGGATTATAGGGGTGCACCAGAACACCTAGCTCTTGGTCCAGGTTCCTGATGTTTGCCCTGGGGACTTGGCTGAGGACAGCTAAGGTCTCCTGAGCACACCTCTCTGTACTTGGGGGCCTGCAGCAGTGTTACATCCTGGTCCCAGGCCGCCTACCCGTGACCTCATGGGTGTGGGCGATGGTGCCTGTTCACCCTGCTGGCTCTTCCTGCTTCCCAATACCCAGCAGGATGCTCTGACCAAGGCCAGGCAGGCCGTGGCCTCTCACCTCATCATGGCTGTCCAGGTGCCCTGGCCAAGCGCTACCGCCTGGGAAGATGATGGAGAGGATGGCCCAAGGCCTAGCTAGCACCTGCTTTGTGCTACACGGGCTGGGTGCTTCAAGCGGCCTGTCTGAACCTTGCTAGGGATGGAGGCCCCTCTGTGCCCCCAAGAAACTAAAACTCAGAGATAGGAGCTGACCCTGGCACACTGACCCAGCTGGCGACTGGGAAACCAGGACGGCACCAGCGAGAGGCGTCATCCTCTGGCTAGAGTTGTGCTCTGGTCCCAGCTGTCCCTGCTCTGAGACAGAAGGCAGGTCAGGCCAGCCCAGGAAGTCTCTCCTCAAGCTCGGAACTGCTGGCTACTCTGGACAGATGGCTGCTCACCCCGGACTGTTCCATCACCTAGCCACCTTCAACTGGACCAGCTCGCGATCTTGGGGAGGGGAGGGCGGTGAGCAGGGTGGGCGGGGCCGGGCCGACTTTCTGCTTCCATCCCAGGCTTCTCAGGCCTCAGCTGAAGGCCTGTGTTGCTTGTGGCTTCAGGGGACACCACCCACCTGCATGCTGCAGGGCTGGGCCCGGACCTGGTTGCACAGACATCAATCAGGAAGTGAGAATGGAGGTGAGGCGATTGGGTGGCAGAGGGCACTGGGGTCACACGGGAAGGGCTTCGGGGCCCAGGTGGACCAAATCCTGAGGGGCCAGGGAACCCATGAAGGAGGTAAGGCAGAGCTGGGCCTGTCCAGGTGCCCAGGAAACATGGCCCTGGCTGCCTTTGGTCCCCAGTGGGGCTGGGCAGGGAGGTGCGGGCTCAGGTGTCTGGACATTAGAGGAGGACTGAGGACTGTGGGGGTTCAGTGTGCCACCCCCACTGAGGGGGAAGCATGAAAATGTGGGGCTAGGGTAAGGTGGCCACTGAGCAGAGGGACCCTACAGCAGGCTTGGTCTCTAAAAGGGGCAGGACCAGGCCCTGCCCCTTGCGGGGTGGCCTTGGCAGGTGACGCCCCTTAAGGCGGGTTTCCCTGCCTAGGGCAGCCAGCACTCTCCCTCCCACGGGGCACTGTCTCTGCCCACAGTGCCTTACACCCAGAGAGCCGGCCTGCCTTCCACCAGCCCAGAGGGGTGTGTGTGTGTGTGTGTGTGTGTGTGTGTGTGTGTGTGCTCATGTGCACCAGTCTGGTGACCAGAGACAGCCACATAAAGGCCAGGCCAGTGGCTGGGTGCTCACTACCTGGCCCTTTTCTCCTGGGTGCTTGGACTGAGCACTGCCCGTGTTCATTCCCTCCTGGGGTGCGCTGAGAGTTGCCTGAGCCCCTCCCGCTTCCAGGACGTGCAATCTCTGTCCTGCCCTTCTCCTGAGCCCCACTGTGTGGGTGTAGACCCTGTCTCTGCCCCAGCTAGGAGGGGGAGTGGGAAGGTGGGTACAGGGAGTGCCAGGGGGTCAGGATGGGCCAGGCAGAACTATGCAGAATGGCACTGGGCAGAGTGCTGGGTGGCCCTCCTCTGAGCAGTCCCGGAGGTGGACAGAGGGGGCATCCAGGAGGGGGTGGACGTGTGAGCTGAGGACGCGAGGGGCAGGCAGGTGCCGCTGGGGGGGGGCAGAGGAGCCTGCGGGGGTCTGGTCCCACAGCCGGGTGGGGAGAAGCAGGGATGTGACTGTCGAGGTGAGAGAGCACACTGGCCGGAGCCCACTCGCAGGGTAGCCACGCTGGCCCTGGGCTGGGATAGTGCACAGCCCAGCCTGTGCTTCTGAATGGGAGCTGCCATCACCCCACAGTGGCCCTGCTCTCCAGCCCTTCCTGGGATTCTCCGGATGGAGTGGCCCTGTGTGCGCTGCCGTGCCCACGGGGCCCTGACAGCCTCTCCCTTGCTGCCTCCTCTGAGCTGGGCAGGGTGCAGAGGATTGTGCCTAGTGGGGGGAACGGGGGTTCAGGGGAGAAGGCTGCTCCCAGAGGAGTGTGGGCCTTGTACAGCTGCGTAGCCTGGTGCCGGCTACTTACCCAGGCGCCAGAGGCCTTGGCTGAGGGAGGCAGCCGAGATGGCCAGGGGTTGGGGAGATAGGTCTGGGGAGGAAGGGTGGGGAAGGTCCAGGGGTGGCCCAGGCTCTGCCTGTGCACTGCCCGCTCGGCTGGAACCCAGCTCCCGGCTGCTTCCCTGTCCTTGCATTTGCCCTGGGGCTACCGGGCCAAGGGCGGGCACTCAGTGAGCACTGCTGATGCCAAACACCTTCTCTGCCAGCTCATCTCACTCACGACAGCTCCCGGCAGTACGTGCTACAGGAGCCCCCTGGGCAGATGGGGAAATAGGCTCAGGGAGAAGTTAGGACACTTGCTCCAGATATCATGGCTTCCTGGGTGGGGAGGGCTGGGACCCAGGCATGCTGGCTCAAGGCCAACGTGCTGTTTCTGTCCTGCAGGTCTGGAGCCCCTGGGCGATGCCCGTGTCCCGGGGGCTCTGATGGAGGCCCTTAAGGTACAAGGGGCAGGAACAGTTCGGGGGCCTCATGCCCAGCACCAGCGCCATTTGCTCTGACTATATAAGCACCGCTGAGCACCCCCTTCTGCCAGCCTCAGAGGAGTGGGGGGCAGAGAGCTTCAGCTTTAGGAGAAGAGGGGCAGGAACTCCTAGCGGCCCTTCCATGCCTCAGTGTCCTCTTCTAGGACCCATGTTATCTTGGGCTCTCAGTGAGGGTGGGCTCAGCTCAAGGCCCAGAGGAGGCAGAACTGAGGGTCGCTGGCAGGACGCTGGCCTGGAGGCAGGTACTCTTTTTTTTTTTTTTGGTGGTACTGGGGTTCCTGGAAGCCCTTCTTCCTCCGGGCTACACTCCCAGACCTATTTTATATTTTTGAAACAGGGTCTCTTACGCCAGCACGGCTTGCTTCGAACCTGCGCGATCCTCCTGTCTCTGCCTCTCAAGCGCGGGGATTACAAGCGTGCGCCACCACGCCCGGCAAGGCAGGTACTCTGTGTCGGGGTATGGCCAGGACTGGCTTGCTGGGCTCTACTCCTGGTGCCTTCTGGAGAGGAGAGATCAAATTTCCGACCTACTGCTGGCAATGGTGTGTTAAGCCACCAAGATGGTGGCAATGAGTCAACGGCAGCCCCAGAAAACACACGTGTACCCCTCCTAAGCACGCTTCTGAGAAAGGAACGCAATGCGGGACCGGGGCGGACAAGCCTGGCATCTCAGCCATCCTGGGCAGGGGTGCACATCTGTACCCCAGCTGGGACCCGCTGCTTCACACGGGAAGTCTGCCAGGTGATGAGATTTATCACCAAGCCTCTCAGCGCAAGGAGCTTAACTGACTTTAATGGCATCTGTCCTTGACTCTGCTCTGAGGCCTCTTAGGGTAAGCATCTGCCCGGTGGCTGGCCCTGAGCGGCACTGGGGGTGGACACTGTCGAGTGATGGCCACCGAGAACCCAAGGTGGTGGCTTGTGGGGCCCCAAGGCCCCAGGCCGCTGTGCCGATGCCTCGGCTGCCCTCGGCTCTCCGAGGTCTCTTTCCTCATCCCTACTCTAGAGCGGCAGCCAGGCCGGGCAGCGGCAGGGTGGGAGCCATTCACTAGGGGCACAGGGCCCTCCCTCCGTGGCTCCATCTGAGACCGCCAGCAGGCGGAGTCCCAGCGGTCCTGCCCGGAGCCAGTGCAGCTTTAGCTAATGCCACGTCCCAGTCTCTGAACGTGGGACCCTGTGGTCACTATGCTGCGGCTCAGGGAGAAGAAAAGCAGGCAGGATCCACACAGGAGCCGAGAGGCTCTCAGCGGGCAGGCTGCTTCCCATGGGCTCCTGTATTCTGTGTCTTCTGCTTAATTTTAACTAGGCAGCTCAGGCCTAGCCAGCAGCACCCGTTGCTCCTAGTGAGACCCAGTCCTGGGTCCTCAGGGTGGCTCCAGGACCCTGGCCACTCAGGGCTCCCACTGCCCACCACCAGCCGCCATCCCAGAGTCCACTGCACTGACTTTCATGTTCCTGAGGTCACGCCTGGGCACTAGGGCCTAGACTGGAGAGCCCACCAGTCTGCAGGATCCAGCTCCCGCTCCTGTCCACACTGGACAGCAGGGTCTGGGCTGATCTGTCCTGCCTGCCGCTATGCCCAGGGGCAGTGCCCAGAGCGCTCCAGCCTGGGAGACCTCATCTGAGCAGCAGGGGACCCCGCCTGCATGGGCTGCGGCCTGCCCAGCACCACGGCCAGGCCCCCAGCCTTCCACTCCCATACCTGGCTACCCCTTCCATCTGCCCCCTGGACCTCCCTCCTGCCCCCTGGGAGGGCCACGAGAAGAACACAGAGCTTGGTGAGCCCCCGGGGGCCCTTGGCTCTGACCTCCAGCGCCTGCCCTGACATTGAGAGGCCTCATGTGCCATGACCTCTGGGCTGACAAGCCAGGTGGGGGAGTGTGCGTCCCTAGGGAAGCCTGGGCACCCCAGGCAGCCTCGGGGTCTCCTCTGAGGAATGGTACCTCCTGACTCACAGCATTTGAGGCTGGGGGGAGCCGTCAGAGTTCCACCCAGCAGGCTGCAGGTGCAACGCGTGCGGCTGGGGACCAGCGGCTCCGGGGCTGCGGGAGGGACGAGGAGCAAGGCCGCCTTGCCTCCCTGCTCTACGCCTCACGCCCTGTCCCGAGCAGTCTTTCTCTCTGCCGCCTCCTCACACTGGCCCAGGGTCAGCTCTGCCAGCAGGCCTCCTACGCCCTGAGAACCAGCTGGCTTTCCCCAGGAGGCAGGGCGCCCTGCCGCCCGGCCCTCCCCACCAAGGCCGCCTCGGTTCTGAGCCTCAGCCTGGCTGCGCTGCTCCGGGGCCCTAGGCGCACACGCAGGGCTCTCTACAAGCGGAGGAGGCTCACAGAGAACGTCCTGACACGCTTGGGCCATGACACGTGAGCACCGGGTTCTTTGCTACAAACATATAAAGAAACAAGCGTGTTTGGTGGCGTTTACCCCAAGCGAATCCCCATCTGCAGTGGAGACCCCCCGCACTCACAGCCGGCACGCGTGACTGCATACACGGGCACACAGCACACCGCACTGACACTTACTCACACGCACACACACCCATTCTCACACTCCCAGGCCGGCACGTGCACACACTCACACCCGCACCCGCACCCGCACGCACAACAGGGCAAGAACAACAAAGGAAGTGGAAGAGGAGTGTTACCCATGAGGAGCCGCCGTCTCACCCGCTTGTCCACATCAGCTACTGACGTGGCACTGAGCTGAGAGCGCTCAATTGCAGCCTCATCCTTGTCTAAAACACAAGTAAGGGACAAACACGGAGCCGGTGGTTAATGACAGCCCACTTCCCGCGCCCGCCAGTCAGCCTCGGCGTGGCGCACGCAAAGCCAACGCAGCATGCTGGGCCAGCTCGGTGGCCGTGCCAAGGGCTAATCCCAGGAGCCTCCAGGGTGGGCGCGGCAGGGCGGAGCGGAGCGGCCATGGGAGGCAGAGGCGTGCAGAAAGGGGCGACACAGCGTGACCCAAGAACAGATGGGACGCAGACCCCTGTGCGAGCAGAGGAGGGGTGGCGGCTGGGGTGAGAGCGTCTGCGGAAGCCGGGACCAGCGGTTACAGACCCCCATGGCTCAGGCTGGAGAGGCAGGCACAGGCCTAGGCACGGGACAAGGGGATGGGGCCGCGAGGTCCGGTGATGGATGCGCCTGGGACAGCAGATGTCCTGTCACAAGGACAGGAAAAGGTGTCACACATGCAAAATTAAGAGCAAACCATGGAGGAAAACGCACACATCCGCACATCCACACCGCACACATCCACACCCACAGAGAGTAATGGGTCCCAGTAACAGGTACAGAGAAACCAGGGGTCGACTCGGGCAGCGCTGGTTGCCTGCTTGTCTAGAGGACTAGAACTCAACATTCAAGTGCTTGGCCGGCTGGGTGGCAGAGAGGGTCAGTCGTCTTGGGAGTGTGCGAGGAGGATGGGCCCTGCGCTGGCCAGGCGCTCCCGTGGCACGGAGCCAGGTCGAGGCGCCCGGTGGGTAGGCAGCGGGTTAGCGGGCTGCCTTTCTTTGTGGGTCAGAAACGCAGCAAGGCCCTGTGCCCAGGGGAGGCTGGCACGGTGGGCAAAGCCAGGGGAAAGGCTTCTCGTCCTGGCTGAGTGTGGAGGCCTCAGCGGAGCTGGGTGGGAAAGTGGTTTCTAACGAGGGGAGGAAGTACATAGCAGTTACACAGAAAGCAGATCAACAGGGACCGTCACGTGAAAAAGATGTTGAAAAAAAGAGAAAGGACGGGTGTAGAGGACACAGACGGGTGTTAGACACGGGCTGGGTGTGCACTGGCCCGGCAGCTGCGGCACCGGCGCAGTGGCCACGGACCTGGCCCTGCTGGGGATGGCCAAGCCCAGGGAGACTTGTAGCAGACGAGACGGGAGGGAGGAGGGGGCCTGGGAGAGCCCAGGAGGGGCGGTGGGCAGGAGGGCAGGGGCAGGAGACAGGAGGTTCTAGATGGAATCAGGCTGCAAAAGAGACACTGGTCTGAGACCTGATGTGGCTTTTAATTTGTTTGTTTGTTTGTTTGTTTTTAGGATGGTTGGTTTGCTTTTGGCTTTTGGCTCAGGAATTACTTAATGAATGTCAGTTATCAGACAAGACAGGCAATCAGGGACCATCACCAGAAAAGCAGGAGGAATGAGATAACACAAAATAAAAACGCCGTTTGAGAGGAGAGACCACAGAGGAGGGAGGCCCACGGCAGGCAGCAGCCCCTGTGACCGGCCCGGGCTGTGGAGGCGCCAGCGGGGAGCAGTCACAGGGCGCGCAGACAGCAACTCAGGCCCTCCTGGGCTCACCCTGGCACACAGCCCCCTTTCAGTTCCTCAAAAGCCCCTCAAGCAACACCTCCCGAGCCGCCAACTGGAAATGGGGCTTTGACCAAAAAGCAACGTCCAGGACCGCTGCTTGGGTCGGGTGCCAGGCCGGCAGCCAGGAGAAAGAAAGAAGAGGGTGGGCCTGGCGCCAGCTCTGAAGTCCCCCTTTCTCAGTTAAAAATATTGCTGTTACTTTTGAGCAGGAGAAAAAACGGTCTGTGACTGTGATGTGGGATAATCACGATCGGCCCAGCTCCCCCAGGGAGCCTCAGATGGGGACTCCGCGCAGCGGGCAGGTGGGGTCGGGCGTCGCTGAGGGGGAGGGACTTCAGGTGGGGAGGATGCCCTGCCACAGCTGACAGCTCCCACACCTGGCCCGCCTGTGCATGCGGGGTGTGCAGCACCCCCTTACGGCCATGGTTCTGAGGGAGACTCCGGGGTTCTGGGACTCCCGGGGGCATTCACAGGACTAATGGCGGTCACTCAGGCTACACGGAAGGAAACACCGGTGCTTCAGGGACAGCGCCCTTCTGAGGTGCACACCTTCCTCTTCCCTGCAGATCACCTGCCCGAGGCCAGCCCCAATGGAAGATCAGGACAGCAGACACCCCGCAAGGGAGGCTGGGAGCATGGCCGCGGAGGGGAGGGAGGCCGCGGGGCCCAGGGTCAGTGTCCACAAGCGCTGCCCTGGGGGACACCTGTCCTCCCTGTCACCACCGGGGGCCTTCCTTTCCTTGGTTCTCTTCAGCCTTCCCCTGGGGTCACGGACTGGGCGGGGCTGCCGACTCAGCCCGGGCACCTCCTTACCGATGCAGGTCCGGCCATCCGAGTGCAGGGCGTACTTCTGGTGGCAGCCACATGTGGGGCCCGTGTCCGTGTCCTCACAGCTGTGCTGGCAGCCTCCGTTCCCATAGTTACAGGTGACTAGTTAGGCCCAAGCGTGCACATGTGTGTATAAACAGAAGGACAAAAGTATTAGTGTGTGGGCGCTGGCTGTTTCTTTGCGGGCCGGGGTGAGGGCAAAGGGTCACGGTGGCCACGAATGGGCTTGTTGGGCTGTAGCCGCGCATGCACCTCCCGCCACCTGCGCCCCCCTGGGTCTCAGGCGGAACTGGAGGCGAGTGGGGTGGGGCTGAGAACAGGCTGGTCAACTGGGCCCAGAGGAGCCAGCACACAGCTGGAGGCTGAGAAAGGGAACATTTCATAGCACCGCCCGTCTGTTAGTAACAGGACGCAGTCAGTGATGTTGATTGGTGGCCGTGGTTCAAGGTAACTCTCATATCCTTAGTTCTCGCAGAGCTCTGCATCCTTGGTCTGTGTTTCTGGGGTGTGTGCAGAGATGTCTCCACAGCTGTCCACTTCTCTGGGTCTCTGCAGCCAGCCACCTTGGGCTCTCCCCGCACCGGGGCCTGATCCTCCTGGAGCTCAGCAATGCTCAGACAGAATTTAGTGGTTGATGTCGCCTGAGGCAGTGCTGTAAGTGCCCTACACAGACCGAGTCACGCGGTCGGCGACGCCTGTGGTCTGGAGGACTTGGTGTCCTTCAGCACAGAATCTCACTGTGTTCCACAGCCTCCGCAGCCCGGGCCAGCCGAAAAGAGCTGAACAAGTGCACCGGTCGGAAGGAGGGAAACTGCATGTCTGAATTCATTTCAAAGAAGCCATGTTATTACTTCCAGGGTGAGCAGTATTGCTGGAGAAAAATGCGGGCATCGGGGTCTCTGTGGAGAGCCCCCTAGCGCCTGCTTCCTCCCACCAGGGAGCCCGCTGCAGAGGCCAGCCTCTGTGCCATGCCAGCCTCGAGGTGTCTTGGGTACCCCGAGGGTTCTTCCACACTGCTGTCTGCCCTGCTGGTGTGCTCGGCAAACCCTGGTCATGAGCAGATATGCAAAAATAAATCTCAGAGCACCATGGTTGCAGTTGGAAGGGCCCCAAATTCCAAACCCCGAGCTTGCATGCATCCTGTCCTGTTAGGCTGGCTCAGGAGCGCCGCTGGTGGCCGGGGAGGTCAGCGCGGCGGCTCGCCGGGGAGGGACCCGAGCGGCTCAGAATGGACTTCTGCACCCCGCAGACACAACTCCGTCACAGGGAGCTTCCTGGGCAAGCCCATCCTGGAGGTGGAGCCCTTGGTCTCCCGGCACACGCAGGCTCCACAGCAGATGAGATGTAAAGAGAATGGCTCGACGGGGACAAGTGTCTGCT
Organism: Muscardinus avellanarius; assembly: GCF_963383645.1. NCBI lineage: Eukaryota > Metazoa > Chordata > Mammalia > Rodentia > Gliridae > Muscardinus > Muscardinus avellanarius. The sequence continues at coordinate 6,387,141 of NC_137797.1, read as the reverse complement.
GGGGACCCAGATGCTGTCCGCAGCAGCCAGAGGCTCTGGTGGCCAGCTGCCTCTGGCCACGGCTTCCAGGGTACAGTTTTCAGGAGCTGCGAAGTGCTGAAATGCCGTGAATACTTCCTCCTGCCCTTCTCAGCACCTGGGTGGAGCCACAGCCTAGAGGTCCAACCTCTCATCTCCGAAATAGCTTGTCTCTCTGGCTAGGAGGAGACCCAGGGAAGCCCAGGGCTCAGGTGCGGCAGGGCGGTACAGATCCCAGGCGGGGGACAGAGAGCTGGGCAGCGCCCTTCAGGGCTGGGCAACACATGCCCTTCTGGGTCTGAGGAGTCCCGTTTCAGAGCCGGCACAGAGGGAGCAGGGGAAAGGCAGGAGGTACTGGAGATGGCTCCCTCCAAGCTCTGGGTGCCTGGAGACGGGGCTCCCTGCTCTTTCCACACGGGCTTATGTATCTCAAAGACCTGCCAAGGACTGGGGAGGCCGCAGGGCCATCAGCCGCGGGTTGGCCCCAGAGATCCCATCAGGCTCTCCACAGCCTGGGGATGCCGGGCCCTGCAGGAGGGCAGGACTGCCGATCCGAAGGCGGCAAACGCCGGGCAGGGCTGAGCTCTTCTTGGTGCTCTGGCAGCCTGACCTTCCAACCAAGCCGGCTCCTAGGAGACGCTCTGAGCACACGGTCCCCTCGCAACACGTGTCCAGATGTAGGGCTACAGAGGAGGCGCGAGCTGGTCCCAGCCGGGGCCCCAGTCCTCTCAGCACCTGAGCTCCGCCTGGCTCCTGACTGCGGGGCACGCTTGCCAGAAGCTGCACGAGTGCTTGTCCTGGCCAAGGCAGCTGCTGACCACCCGGCGAGGAGGCCCAGGAAGGTGGAGGCTCATCCTGTGCTCTGAAAGTGGTCAGGTGGCAGGTGGATTTTCTGCGGTTAAAGGAATCCGGCTGGGGTGGAGGAGGAGCCCTGGCTGGTGCCCTGGGGCTGTCCCTGCTGGGTGACAGCATACATGCTTAAGTTTGCCATCACGGGCTACGAGGAGGGCTGCTCCACATCTGGGCCCTGCCCGGGGTAGAAGGAAGAGCCCCCACTCTGGGGAAGGGGTGGGTTGTACACGGGCCGGGGCACGAGCTCCTGGAGATGGGTGGCCTCTGATGCATGTGAGTCCGAGGGCCTCGGTGAGTCCGAGCTGGGACAGATGTGGTGAGTTGCTTGTGGGACAGATGGTGACAGCTGAGAGTCACGGTGACTGAGCGTGGTGGGCCCACACCGGCCAGCCAACTTCTGCACGGGACAAGTTAAGGATGAAAGGCCGCTTCCTTTCCACCAGCGTCAGCCTCGCTCTCCCGCCTCAGCAAGGTGGGTGGGGAGCACTTTCTCCAGGAGCCCAGAACTGGACTCCTCCGTCCTCTTTTAGGGATCCCAGGTGAGTCTGAGGATGCCCCGGTCCCTGGCTGAAAGGGGAGATGCTTACCGCAGCCTCCCTTGGTGCAGAGCAGACCTAGGGCAGGCGTGGCTCCAACTGGGCCTCCCTGCTCCCCACAACTGGTAGCTGCGTCCCCCGCTCCCACAGCTGCAGGGAGGTTGTGTGGCTGGAGGCTCTGGAGGCTCCTGGGGTTTGGGAGGACGGCAGCGTGCGTTCAGCCCTGCCCTCCTTTGTTCCCTGGCTCCACTCCTGCAGCGGGGCTGGGTGACCATATGTTTTACAGTTTGGGTGTAGAACGAATGGCCCCCCAGTGGTCATGTGTCGAAGGCATCGTCTCCAATCCAGGAAGGTTCAGAGGCAGGGCAGGCGGGGGAGGACACTCGCTGGGCATGGCCTCGGGGGTTTCACTTGTCATGAGCCCCTTCCTTCTTCTCTCTCTGCTTCCGGCAGCAGAGCTGAGTGGCTTTTTTTTCCCCCCATGCCCCACTGACCTCTGGAACCTTAAATGAACTTCCTCCTCTGAGTTGTTCTTGTCAGGTATCATTTGCCATAGCGATGAACAAAGTTCCTGAATACACCATGTTACGAGGCTGGGTTACACTGAGTGCCACAGGTGACCTCCAAGCAGGTCCCGATCTGGCACTTTGGCCAGAGGCCTCATTCAGCCCAGATCTCCCGGTTCTCACCGTTTGCAGTCAGCCTTCTAGGGGCCACTGTGAATTCTGATCTTGAAAAAACTGAATTCTGATCTTGAAAATGTCAACACGGCCTGGAACAAGCCCTCCCAGGACGATTCTCCTTTGTGTCATTATACTTCCCCGTTATCAGAGGTTTCCCAGGCCCACCGAGGGACCTGGGCTTTTAGGCCTGTGCTGTGGCCCCTCCATTCCCACTGAAGTGTTTGGATTCGGGGCCCTGCACAAGTTCAGGTCAGCTCCTGGGGCTGTGCCGGGGTGTACTGCCAGGTGAGGAAACCCAGGCCCAGGGCTCACAGCCCCTGCCCCTCCAGCCACCCCAGGCCCCCTTGGCAGACCCTGCCCTTCTCTCCACCCCATAGCCAAAAGCCCTCCCTGCCACCACCCAGCAGAGTGGATGGACCCTCCACAGAGCAAAGCAGGAGACGTGTGGGGGTATCTGGCCCATCTGCCTCCAGCTACCTACGTGCGCAGTCCTTCTGGTTTGGGGCAAGGTCAAAGCCGGGCCTGCAGTCGCAGGCCACCCCACCTTTGGGCGTCTCCCGGCAGATGTGGGCACAGCCATGGTCTTTGTTCATGCAGTTCATACCCTCTGGGGAGAGAGACAGACAAGAGGGGGTTGGGAGCCAGGGAGGGAGAGGGAGAGAGGTAATTTCAGGCTGAGAAGAGAGAGCCAGTGAGATGTCACAACCAAACGAGCGTGCTCTTGGTATGGCACACACCTTGCACACATGAATGCAGGTGCTGGCCGTTCTCGTGGAGACCCTGAGGGTGCCCAGCGCTCTGTGCATAGCACTGGAGATGGTGCCGAGGACCCCTGGAGGAAGAGCTCCATCCTGGGTCAGACTCCAGGCTGAGGTCTACAGAACTGCTTCCAGGCCAGGTCAAGGCCCTTTGGCCCCTCCTCTGAGATGTGCCCCGAGGTTCTAGGACACCCCCTCTCAATCAGCAGATTCTATCTCCTTTCCTCCTTTACTTGCAGTGGCTGGGACCCCCTTCCATTGACCCCGGCTGATGTTTATCTTCCTGGTGATTTGCGAGGAGTTTCCAGAATTTATGAGGTCAGGGGTCAAGTGAGAGGTTATGGGTCACAAGTCCATCAAGAGGCCAAAGGCAGATGAAAGGGAAGAGCCACAGTCTACACCCTGGCTTCATCGCCTGCCTCGAGAAGCCACGACGTGCACAGCCAGCCCGGAAGAGAGGGAACGAGCCTGTAGGCGGGTGAACACCTGGGTGGCCTCTCTTTCCAGGAGAAGTCTAGCTTAGTCTTGACTCGGTGCACTCTAAACATGGTCATGCCGCAACACGGGATATACTTAAAAACACAACCCCCCTGGCAGCTACAGTACAGATAGGAAAGTGGAGGGCTGGAGGTGAGGCTCACCAGGAGAGCGCTTGCCTAGCATACATAAGGCCCTGGGTTCCATGCCAATAACCCACGAGAGACTAAAGTCAAAATGAAAGCCCTCAAATGGAAATGGACGAAGCCGCACCCTGCCCAGCATCATCCTGACTCATCTGGCTTGCTATCCTCCACCTCGATCTTCACGTCAACCTGCTGCACCATGCAGAGAGAAGCCCACTAGCCAGGGGTCAGACCGCAAAGCACTCCACGCCGCTGCTCTGCACAGGGGGACCAAGCCGCTCCCCTCTCAGCGCCCAAAAGGCACCGCCACATAAACTACACCGGGGTACTTAACGCCTGGCGGGGTGGAGGGCGACCTGCAGTTCTTGCTGATTTCTGTGGTGCAAGACCTCCCACCTAGGCCAATTTCAAGCTCCTGGGAAAATTCCCCTGGAGGTGGAGCTGCGACTCAAGGTAAACAGTGGGCTCCTGGGCCAACCAAAGCCAGCCCTAGCTGGTGCGTCCCTTTCTCACGTGGTCATTGGAGAGTCAGGCAATGTGGGTCTGAGCCCGGCCCCTAGCCATGATTTGGAGTTAAATGTCCCTCCAACCTCATGTGTTGGCAATGCATCCAGGTTCGCAGGTGGAACATGAGTGGAGAGCGTAGGCCCTGGGGACACATCTGTGCCTGGTTGCTTCCCCACCCTGCTTCCTGCCACCAAAACCAAGGGGTTTTCCTCCTCTGCCCCGCCCTGAGGCCGTGCCGCTGAGCCATTCCTGCTGTGACCATGCCGATCATGATCTGACCTCTGAAATCGGGAGCCCTAAAGTAAACCTTTCTTCCTCTAAGTTGTGCTCATCAAGTATTTTGGTCAGAGCAACAGAAAAGCTGACGAACGCACCTCCCAACTAGCCGTGTGCCTTGAAGATAATTGCAGCCTCTCTCTGAACCTCATCTGTAAAATGGGCAGGGAAACCTTCCTCTATCTCCTGGTGGGTGTGCAGTGAATGGCCTGGGGCCACAGACAGGAGGATGCCGGGCTTCTGGCAGGAATTCAGGAGCAGACCCGCTGTCCCTAGAAAAGCTGGCCTCTGAAGGCTGATGCTTCCCCTCCAGATCTGTGAACGAGCTCTCTGCCCGGGCCCAGCTGGTCCAGGCAACCCCACTTCAGAGGTGGCTTATGGGAGAGGAACTTTCTTGGACCACTGAGACACACCGAGTCTCTCATCGGGTATCCTTGGAGCCTCCTGCCCTGGCGAGGGTTTGGCCATCGAATGGTGGCCTCCAGGTAGCCTCTGTCAACACCGCCGATGACCACCCCCCAGAGGAGCCCGCCCCCCTGGCTTCTACTCTCTCCTCACTCTCTTTCCTGCCTTTGTGGATGAGATCCCAGGTGGGTCTCAAACTCCAGCAGTTCTGCAAACCTCCTGACTTCTGTGTCTGCTGCCTGCATTAATTTCCAAGCGCCGTCCCTCAGCGGGCCCAGAAGACCAGTGCTGGAAGCAGATCTGTGTTCCCTTCATAGGCTGGAAGGGCTGGAGGCCCCTCTTTAGTGCAGGCTTAAATGTGGTGAAGAAAGGGAGATTGAATTTCCATTTCCAGCCAAAGAATCACAGCTTACGAGAAGCTCCGCTAATCACCACCACCATGAATTCGCCCCTGGGGAGCAGATACGTCTCTGAGTTGTGGACGACCAAGTACCTGTGGTGGACACCGCTCGTCCTCCCTCCCAGGCGGAGGACGATGACGGAGCACTGCTATCAACCGCAGTAATCTAAAACCAATGTGACGCTAGCCGCAGAGCCCCGGGCTGGGGAGGCGAGCCCCAGGCCCCTCCTGCAGGTGCCCGTTCAAAGGCCTCTACCTTGGTCCTTTTCCTGGCCTTCATCTCCCTGGAGACCCGAGGGGGCCTCCTCACCACATCCCAGGCAGGCTCCTGAGTGCCGCACGTCCTGCTGGGTAGCTCTGGCTTGTCCCGGGCCAGGCTTGGATCCCGCCCCATCTCTCCAGCCGAGGGCCGGGGTGAGGCTGGGACCTTCAGTAGCCCGGGTTTTCAGCTCTTCATTTTTAACAATCTCAGAGGAGCCCGGAGAGCTCTGGTCTATGCATTTATGTGTTATCACCACTGACATTTACCATAGTAGGAAAGAATTTAAATAATATACTTTTGCCCAAAACTATATTTTCCCAAACAAAGGGAGGGTGGGCCTGAGAGAGGCCCCTGCAGCTTGCCCGGCGCCTGCGTGCTCCTGGGCCTTCCCAGAGACAGTAGACGGCCTCAGGCATCACTCCAGAGAGGGCTCCCTCCTGGGCAGTGGCTCCTCAGGCCGGGGTGTCCCATCAGGCACCACGGTGCACATGGCCCAGGCCCAGCTGGCACTCACCACGTGGGTACAGGCAAAGCCATGGGAGCCCCCTGCCCCAGGCACTCAGAGGGCTGGGTCCTGTGCACCACCATCACAGCACCCTGAGTGGAAAGAGGGCTGGGCCTGAGCTGCCCCACTCTGACCCAGGGCCGCTGCCTCTCTGGGTCTCGGCTTCCCAGCTGTGAAAGGGGTAGGAGTCTGCCTCCCAGGCCTGCTGAGAAGCCCAGAGGAATTAACTGTGCAAGTGTGCCACGGGGTCCTATTGGTCACCACGCGTGCTGAGCTCGGTAGGAGCCTTACTCTCATCTCCTCTCGTTGAAGGGGAGTCGAGATAGAATTTCAGAGTCATTCCCAGAAGTCCTGTTCTTCAGAGGCCTGGTACCCGCCAGGCCAGGCTGCCGGCCAGATTGAATCTAATTTGATTCAGCCCATCCAAATGCAATTAGGTTCTGCAAACTTGGCCTGAACGTCTCCCTGGGCCTGGGCCAGGCTGGCGCGACGGGCAGATAAGTGCTTGGCTGCCACGTGGCCAGGTCTGTTCATGGACTCTGCCCCGTGCTGCCTAACCTGGGGCAGTGCCCTCCACTCTTGAGCCCGGGTCTCCACCCATGGAGATCTGGACAGTCACAGGACCTGCCCCCTGGTGTGCATTACCTGCTGTAGCCGCCTTGCTGGGTGAGGGAGTGGTGGGCTGAGGGTGCAGATAAAGCTGTTCTGGGACTTTTTCTGGGGTGGGAGGCAGTCACAGCAGGTTGTAGCTGGGCAGTGTTGGTAGGTGTTAGAAGGAGCCTGCCTGCGGTTGCGGTGCTCTGGAGGGTGGCTCTACAGGCCAGAAACAACTGGGGAGGGTCTGATACCCTGGGAAAGATGAGTAGCGGGGGTGGGGGGGCTGGGCCACATTTCAGAGCCTCTACCTGAGAGTTCTGGAAGACACCATTCATGGCTTGTGCCCTGACCTCACTCACTTAGTTTAACCTTCACAGCAAACCTGAGATGTGGGTGCTACTGTGCCCACCCCACAGCCACACCTGGAAGGCAGGTCAGTGTGGGGCAAAAGTGTGCCCGGCCACACCCGAGTCAGACAAGGCCAGCGTCCCCCTCTGCTGGCCCTTCCCCTGGTCCTCTCCTCCCCTGGACCCCTGACAGGCCCCGCAGCTCCTCCCCATGGGCCTGTGTATCCCAAGGGCTGCTGTGGTTTTGGGGTACGGGGCCAGGGCGGGCCTGCCCATGCCAGTGCACACATCACTCTGCAGCACTTTGAGGCCTGCCAGTCTGCTTGTACTTGGGAGCCCCTGGCCCGGATAACAAAGCCGGAATGTGTGTCTCCTGAGGGTCGTTGCTATGGTGACATCATCAATAACATGGCTCTGTGTCCCCGCTCCTCACTCTGACTGGGCGGGCTGGGAAGAACAATCGCCTCCTCCGCCCTTCCCCCTCAGCTGGGAGGAAGGGATCTCCCTTTCCTTTGGACATCAATAGAAAGTTAGAGCCTAGAAAGAGGCCAGGCCTTGGGGAGCAGGAGGAGGCTGCTGCCTGCTTTAGCCCAGCCCCCGGAAGCTGTCTAAGCCATCCAGGTCATGCCGGGCGAAGCAAACTTGGAAGGGGGTTGGAGAAAGGCCGTGGGAGGGGCAGGCGCAGGAGCAGCCGCCTGGGAGCACTCCACTCCACACTTTGAACACCCGTCTCATCAGGAGCCCCAGAGATGGGTTGCGTGCTGCCCACGCCCTCAGTGGGTGGGCCCCGGGGACAGACCTGAAGCGGCACAGAGCTCTGGCTGCAGAAGAGGCCTGTGGGAACCCCCAGAGCTGGCACTTACTGGGCACCTACTGTCCGCTAAGCACTTGACACGAATGCTCTCCCTGAAGCCTCTAGACCATTTATCAATGAGGACTCTGTTGCCCTACTATGCAAACGAGCAGAGGAGGCCCCAGGGAGGCTCTGTAACTTGCCCGAGGGACAGGGGGATGGAGGGTGGGCTGGGAACCTGCGCTTGGCCTGGAACCTGGCCTCCAGTGGGCTTCCAGGAGGCATCGGGGCAGGGGAGCCCTGGGGTATCCTCTTTGGCCCCTAGCTTTCCCCATGTTGACGAGCCACCTGCTGCCTAGGGCCATTTCCATATTTCTGGGATCATCTCCAATGGAGGCTTCTTTGGGGGCCTGAGTTCTGAACCTCCCCCATCCCAATCCTGATACCACTGGGATCCTTGGAGGGCTACACAAGGACTAGAAACCTGCCCTTTTATCACACCCCACGGCTGGCCAGACACAGAGGCCTTCACGCCGCCCGTCAGCAAGGCGAGCAGCTTCAGAGAGGGAAGCCATTGCCCACGGCCACTCGATAGGACGCGGCAGAGCTGCAGCGTGGAGGGCTGCCCTCTTCCAGCTGCGACAGGGAACTTTTAGGGCATAAATCCGACTTTTAGATGTCCCCCCTGCAAAAACCCAGTGCCTTCTCCCGGGGCCACATGCAGGCCGATGCTGTCAGCAGGCGCTTGAGCCCCCCAGCCCTGCCGGCCGCCTCCCCAATCGCCTCCCTCCTCTGCCGGAGCCCTGGGTGCCAGGGGCCGCCTGGCCACCACCCGCAGTGTGCCCTCCCTGCTCAGTGGGCGCCTTTGGGGTGTGGGCTCCTGTGCGTTCCACGCACACTCTCTCTTCTGGGAATGGCGGCTTCTGGCCAGTGACCGAGATTGTTTGGGGTCACCTCTTCCAGTCTTCCTGGTGGCTCTCTGGGCTTCCAGACTTGCCCCAAGGCCGTGGGCTGGGTTCAGGCCTGTGCCTGCCCCCCCCCCCCCGCTTCTCTGCCCTCCCTCTTCACTGATGGCGCCTGATGTCAGTTATAACTGGCGGGTTACACAGTCCCCCCACCAGATGGGGGCTCCTAGAGTCACGTGTTGCCCGCCGCTGGCTCAGCATTGGACCCTGAAGGAACGCACAGGTCACTTTGCTGAACACAACGGTGCGGCAGGGCCTGTCAGCCACGCTGGGCTTTGGACTCTGTTGCGGCCTGGGGAGGGCCAGCAGGGGCCCAATGCCTGGCAGCCCCCTGCTCACCCCTCAATCCACAGCCCTGGTCCCCTTGTCAACCTCGACAGCCCCTCGAGGGGCCTCTGCACCTGCCCTCCTTCCCAGCAGGCTCCTGTTTTGGCCAGCATTCCATGCTGAACAGAGGGGCAGCGCCTCTGGGCCCCAGCTGGGTGTGTGACCTGGCACAAAGACTGACCTACTCTGCCTGCTCCCCCGCTGCGCCCCACTGCTTGCTGCCCCCCATGCCCACAGCACTCGCCCGTCTGTCCTGACGCCACACCTGCCGGCACTGACACCTGTGGACGGATGTCACCTGAGGACAGATGTCCGTGGAGCTGCCCGAGGAGGCTGCCTCTCCATCTACTCCTTTCTCTCCTGAAGTTTCTTACCCTGGGCACTAGGTGTCACCATAACCAAGCCAAGCCCCTGACGGCCAGGCAACTGGAGGTCAGGTCAGGTGCCGGACACGCTCAGGCCAGGCTGCCTGCCTGGCTCAGCAAACAGCAATCCAGCGCGCTCAGGTAGGGCAGGACTCAGACACACAACAGATACTTTTGGCTAAGCATGTTCCAAATGTTGCATGGGTCATACTCATATTTAAAAAAAAACCCTGTTATTTATCTGAAACAACAGTTTAAACAGCCCCCTCTATTTTACCCACCAACCCCACCCCGCCCTCCACAGGGACCCTAAAGAAAGCTATGGGGACGGACTGTGCGTTGCCACCCTCAGCCCCAACCAGGGAAGAGCCTGTTTCTCTTTCCTGTGATGACCAAGGGAGCCAGCCCGGGCCCGAGCCGGTGTGGCGGTGCCTGGACGGGGTTCCGGGGTGTTCCTTGGGGACCCGAGAGGGGAAGGGCCTTGCTAACGGGAGATGCTCTCAGGCACGAGCATCTCCCATGGCCAGCGATCTCCACCGCGGTCGCCCCACAAGCTGCAGCAGCAGCGCGGGCTATGGCGCACAGGCCTGGGCCGGAGCCTGGGCGGCCTCATGGTGGCTGTGTGCTCCCGAGCTCCCCGCACTGCGGGCGCAGCTATGCCCCCCAGGGCCTTTGATAGCTAGAGAGGCCCCAGCTCAGGCACAGTCAGGCGTGTTTCCAGAGCTTGGGCCAGTGCCCCATGGGCAGACACAGCTACTTCCTGGGTCTTTGGTCAGTGCCCACCATCTATTCTAATGCCGCCGGGCTGCTGACCTGTGGCTTCACGGTGTGCGTGCTGGGAGGCACTGGGGACAGGAGCCAGGTCGGGGCAGCTGAGGGAAGGTGTCCCCTTCCAGGAGCCAGCTCAGCGGTGGCTGGGGGCACAAGCCTGTGGGAGGCTGGGTGGGGAGGCTGAGGAGCAGACAAGCCCGAGCTCCCTGCCACAGAGTCCTGTGGGAGAGGAGCCAGCAGGCCTGCGGCACCCGCAGTGCCCGAGGAGTCCAGGTGAGCCAGCGGCCCCAGCCCAACCACAGAGCCATGGGGAGCAGCCGCGCGCTGGGCACCCCGGGCAGCCTGGAGTACTGTTCACATGGGGATGTGAAGACACGCTGCTAAGTTGATGCCGCACGCAATTCAGGCACCGTCACCCTCAAGATGCAGCGAGTCCTCTGCCATCTGGCACAGCCCCGTGTTGGACGTGAGACACACCGGATGACCTCTTGGGAGCTGGCCGACTGGTCTGGCAGAGGACTGAGCCCAGAAGCACATGAGTGCAAGTCAAGAGGAAGATGAGCCTGCCCGAGAGTCAGAGCCAGCCGCGCGGAGTGTGTTGGGGTGAGCTGGGCTTTGAAGCATGGCTAAGAGTTTTCTAAAAGGGATGGAGACGAGGAAGGGTATTCAAGGAGCGGGTGCTGGCATACACCAAGGTCACTATGGGCAGAGGGCACACTTGTGCAGTGACGGGGACAGTGGGCAGGTGAGCAGGAGGGCGTGGGGTGGAGCCATGCTTGAATGGCCTCGGAGGCAGGGGTGTCCAGCACAGCCGGGGCACGGACTGGCAGCCGCAGGTGTTTTAAGAAAGAATGCGAGCAGGGCTGGAGGCGGTGCCGCTGGGCGAGGCATGGCCAGGTGGGAGGGGGCATGGGAAGGGCAGGCCTGGTGCCGGAGCCCTTCTCTGGGCATGCTGGGAAGAACAGGTCTGGGGGGATGGGAACACTGCACCTGGGGACCCTATCCAGGGAACAGTGTCTCCAGGGCTGGAGCAGGAAAAGTAGCCACTGCCAGCAGAGACTCAAGAAGCCTGGGAGGAGCCAAGCATGGTGGTGCACACCTATAATTCTAGTACTTGGGAGGCTGAGACAGGAGGATTGCAAGTTTGAGGACAGCCTCAGCAAGTAGTGAGACTCTCATCAAACTAGTGAGACTATAAAAAATAGGTTTGGGGGTGTAAGTCAGATAGAATGCCCCTAAGTTCAAAATCCAGTCTCTCTCTCTCACACACACACACACACACACACACACACACACACACACACACACACACACACCCCAGGAGGACTTGGAGAGGGCAGGGTTGAGGCAGCGAGCTGGGACAGGGTGGAGAAGGAACAGACATAAATACAGAAAGCGTCTTGTGTGATAAGTAGCCGCCAGGCTGGGAGATAAGAGCCTGCCGGGCTGTCCCTGGCTGGGGATGAGGCCCTGGGGACAGTGGCAGCAGGGCAGGGTGGGCAAGAATCCTGTCAGGAGACTGCCTGGTGCTTCCTGGCTGCCAGCCACAGCCCTGCTTCCCTCGGGAGGCCCACAGAGGCTGGGGAGGCTCAGACCCCAAATGACCCAGGACGACCACAGCTGGTTCCACACGGCCACGCCGGCCTCTGCCTAGCCTACCCACACCCCTGGATCTGCATGCTTCTCGCCCGCTGGGCCTGCGCTCACAAGCTCAGGCTGGAAGCGGGCCTGGGAGGTAGTATGGGGGAGAGACTTGTGCCCAGGCCCAGCCCTGCCCCAACGTCCCAGGTGGGCCTCCGTGTGTGAAGCCCTGCCAGTTAGGACAGCCGGGTCTACGCTGCCCCCTCAGCCTCCCCTGCCAGACCCCATGCTGGACACTGGGCAGCAGGGCTCCTGTGGCCAGGACGGACCCTCACGTGAGGAAGCATGGGCTGGCACAGAGCCCGGGGGACAGCGCAGGGAGGCGGAGGTGGGTGTGGGTGAGACGGTGAGGGCCAGCGGGGCAGGGCCCATGGGCTCTGACTGGGGGACCAGGAGGCGGGCGTGGGGAGGGTGCTGCCCCAGCAGAAGGTTCTGGAGTGGGCTGATGGAGCGGATAGTGTGAGTAGGAAGGCCCAGGGCGAAGGGCCAGGCCGGAGGACTGGGTAGGGCGGTGGTTTCAGCAGTCTTGAGTGCAGAGGGTGGCACGGCGGGAAGGGTCTGAGCCCAGCATCCTCTGCGCCTGTCCTCCTGCTCCATCACTCGGTGTCTGTGACCCGAGCAGACACCCGCCTCTGCTCCTTACTCTCCCCTGACAAACAGCCTTCCGTCTCACCCAGAGAATGGGACCTTAGTGGCCGCACCGCAGATTATATTTAGGCCCAAAGCCTCGCATCAAGCCAAGGCACAGCGTGGGCTGCGCTCCATGACACACGAAGCCGGTGCCGGACAGGCAGTCCTACCCACTCTGGCCCTCAAGAGCCACTCTGCAGCGGACAGTGCTCACGACTGCCTCACGGTACAGACAAGAGACCGAGGCCCCAGCACTGGTGGCTGAGAAGAGAGCCAGGGCCAGTGCCCGAGCAGCGGCTCGCACGTCCACGCCCCGAGACTGGAAGGCTGTGCAGCTTGGGGAAACTTCCGCTGCTCATGTTGAGAAGCCGGCACCGGGGTGCCCCTGGCGCGGGCTCGAGGCCAGCCCAGCAGAAGTGCGTGGAGCTGGCTTACCCGCGAAGGGGTTGTTTATGGGGTGGGAGGCTCGTAAAAAATAATGGGCTGGATTTATTGTCCCCGCCTTGAGGGCCATTCCGGACCGCACAGGGCCAGGACAGGCCTTCTCCAGTAGCGCCATAAATCTCCCTGCTAAGCATGAGAGCTGTGTGTTCTCCCGCCCACCTGGTCTGCAGCAGGCGGGGGAGTGAGCAAGCCCCCAGCCCCTGAAGCCTTGGAAGGGGGTGTCCCTGGCCCTGCAGGAGACGCAGGGGGGATGCTGGATCCCAGGCCCGACCTCACTCCATGTGCAGAAACCAGACCCCGCGAGCCAGCCGGAGCCTGACAGCCAGGTGCACTGTCCGGATGCTAGGCCGCAGCGTGGCTGGGTGGCTCAGGAGGGCTGGGCGGCTCTGCTTGTGGACTGTCTTACGGAGTCTTATGGACTGCGGGTGGAGCAGGAGAAAAGAGCTGGCTTCAGAACAGAAGTCCAGCCCGGATCCTGGAGCACTCCCTGCGTGCAGCTGCAGGAGGTGAAGGCTGGAAGCCGTGCCCGTGGCAGAGACGTGGCTGGGGAAGGGCGGCATCCCAGCAGCCTGCAGGCCAAGGACAGCCAGGGTGGGGATGGAATCAAGAAGGGAGAGTTCGGGCCGGGGAGGAGGGCCGCAGGAGGGCCCAGGACAAGGCTTCAGACAGGCTGACCCCAGGGCTGCTCCTCTGCCTTGACCCAAACTCATGCAAGCTGCACGCAAACTCTCAAGTGGCCTCGGCCAAGGAGCCCCAGCGGGCCCTGCGCGCGGTGAGCAGGAGCGGGAAGGGGACACTATTTCTAAGCGGCCGTGCAGTGCGCATGTGCTTGGCGTAGGTCCCCTTTGTGAAAGGGCTGGAGGGGACCGGGAGGCCTCTTGTACCCGCTGTCACGAGGCACAGAAGAGATGCACCTATGAAGCAGAGCAGGCCCCTCTGGACGCGGAACCTCCTGGCATCCTGTTCTTGGGCTGCTCAGCGTCCAGAACAGTGAGAACCAAATTCTCTGTTCTTTACTCAGTCTTGAGTATTCTGTTCTGACAGCAGGAAGGACCAAGATGGGTGCCTTCTTCTTTGCTGACTGGCAGACTGAGCGAGTAAGGGCGTGGACGAGCCCTCCCCTGGGCGCCGCAGCCCTGGGACGCATCTCCCAGGTCCCCCCACGCGCTGTCTGGCCGGCATTGCTCGGGGTCTGCTGTCCTGCAGCCTGCGGCTCTGGGAGGACGTTCCTGGCATGGGGGGGCTTCCGTGTGCCATGCATGGAGTGGGATGGAGGGACCTGTGCACACAATCACTAAAGTGCTTAACCTTCGGCAGGCTGAGTCCTGCTGCCCCTGAGCGCTGAGAACACAGGCAGGGAGACCGACCCCAAACTCCACAAGAGCCCCGAGCTCCTGACCCCCAGGGAAGCACCAGTTCTCCAGCTTTTCTCACTCACATGTCAAGTCCCGGCTGGGGCCAGGCCGGGGCCAGCCCTCCAGGACAGGGAGGGAGGGAGGGCACCAACACTTTGCACGAGCCCTTCCGAAGCCTCGTGCATCACACACGGAGCCAAATGCTGGGGGGACTCAGCGTTTTCAGCTTCTTAAAAAGTAGACACTTGCCGGGCGTGGTGGCGCACACTTATAGGCCTTGGGAGGCTGAGCCAGGAGGATTACAGGATGGAGGCCAGCCCATGGTAACTTAGTAAGACCCTGTTTCAAAATAAAAAATAAAGAGGGCTGGGGGTGTAGAAGTAGAGCACCCCTGGGTTCAATTCCCATGAACACACATGCACACACACACGACACTTGCCTCGCATGCGCAAGGTCCTGGTTCAATCTCAAGAAGAAGGAAGAAGAAAAGGAGGAGGGAGGGAAAGAGGGAGGGAGGAAGAGCGCATCACTCATGACCCACTGGTCTCCCGAGTTTCCACGCTATGAAGAGAACAAGGTTCTGCCTTGTCCAGAGACGCCGCCATTGAAATATTCCACACCTACGTGATGCGGGTGACAGGACAGTCTGAAGTGTAAACCTGACGTAGACAGGGCTCCACCAAGTTCCGTCTCACCTTCCCCTCAGCATCCTGTCGCCGCCGTCCTCAGTCACCCTCCTCTCCTGTCCCCTCCCCTCGCAATCCTTCCGCCTCAGAAAGCTTCCTGGCATCTCCCCTCAGCCGCCTCCTGCCCCCTGCTCATCCTGTCACCCATCTCTCAGGTGCTGTCGCCTTTCCTCAGCCATCTTCCTGTCACCTCTCACCACACCCACCGCCTGGCCCTCATCTGTGCCCTCTGCAAGGACACCCCGCCACCTTCTCGGACGCCCTATCATTCCTCCTCAGCCATCCGCCATCTTTCCCAAGGATTGCTTCCCGTCACCTTCCCCTTAACCATTTTCCTGTCACCTCCTCAGACATCCGGATGGTCACCTCTTCCTCAGCCAGCTTCTTGTCACCTCCCTCTCAGACATCCTGTCACCTTCCCCTCAGCCATTCCCGTCATCTTCCCCTCAGCCATCCCGTCACCTCCTCAGCTGACTTCCTGCCACCATCTCCTCAGACATCCTCTCACCATCTCCTCAGACATCCTGCCACCTTCCTCTCAGCTGTCTTCCTGTCACCTCCTCAGCTGTCTTCTTGTCACCACCTCTTCAGGCATCCTGTCACCTCTTCAGCGACCCTCCTGTCACCTTCCCCTCAGCCATTCCCGTCATCTTCCCCTCAGCCATCCCGTCACCTCCTCAGCTGACTTCCTGTCACCATCTCCTCAGACATCCTGTCACCTTCCTCTCAGCTGTCTTCCTGTCACCTCTTCAGCTGTCTTCTTATCAAGATCTCCTCAGACATCCTGTCACCATCTCCTCAGACATCCTGTCACCTCCCCTTCAGCGACCCTCCTGTCATCTTCCCCTCAGCCATCCCGTCACCTCCTCAGCTGACTTCCTGTCACCATCTCCTCAGACATTCTGTCACCTTCTCTTAAGCAACTCTCCTGTCACCTTCCCCTTGGGAAATCTTCCTGTCACCTTCCCCTTGGCCATCTTGCTCAGCCATCCTGTCACCTTCCCCTGACCTTTATCCCCTTCAGCCACCATCCCGCCACCTTCCCCTCAGCCATCTTCCCGCCATCTTCCCTTCGGCCATCTTCCCGCTATCTTCCCTTCGGCCATCGTCCGCCACCTTCCCCTCACCTGCCCCCTTGAGACCCTGATGGCTGCCAGTGTTCCTCGCTTGCACCCTTGGCCACCCCAAGGTGAGGTGTCGTCTCACGCTGTGTCACACCCCCACTCCTCACGGCCCCTCCCCGCCGCAGTGGGCTGAGTCCGGTCAGCTCCGGGGGTGGCCTTGGGCTCCTGGGGTCAGTCTCTCTAACAGGGTCAGAGCCCGCTGAGCCATGGACTCTTCTGGGCCAGGACACAGCCGAGATGGGAGGTGTCACAGAAGCCTGGCGAGGTGAGGCCAGGCTGGCCTGAGCCACGGGATCGGCCAATCAGCCATCAGTGGGCGGGCTGGAAATGAGCGGCCAGGTAAGGGACGCTCTGAGCCAGGTGGGAGGTGTGCGGGGAGCCGCCATTTGCATGAGCACTGGCTGTGGCCAGGGCCCTTCAGCCAGGGTGCTGCATGGCGGTGGTGTGTGAGGACCTCCATGCTCTGGACACTCAGGAGAGTGACGGGAGAGGCTCCTCAGCCTCATTCCTGAGCTGGGCTTCCAAGGCCCTGTCTATGCAGCCCTATCCACGGCCTGCCGGCCTTCGGGCCCGTGCCAACCACCCCGCACACCATGCCAGGCCTGCATGGGGCTGGGTGCCAGCACATTGGGCGAGGAAATCCTTCCCTTTAGAACTCAGACTCTACACCTGAAAAGGAAGATCCATGGAGGTGCTCGTGGGCCCTTCAACCACCGAGGTGCAGCCATGGGAAGGGTGGTCCTGTTTGAACCCAGGCCAGCCACGCGACTGGCACGGCATTTGCCTCTGTGAGCTTCTGGCCCAGATCCGTAGCACGGCGGTGACTAGAAGCCACCTCACAAGTCTAGGGATTAGATGGAGCAAACTTGGGGACCACACGTCAGTCGGCCTGGGACGGCCCAGTGTGCACCTCCTGCCGTGGTGCAGTTCCTAACAGCGCCTGCTTTCCCTCTTGATGTGTACTGGTTGGGACGTTAAATAATATGGTTCCTCTAGTTACAGACAGGCAAAGTGCTCCTAACAGTGCCTGGCAAAGGGTATTCCATTATTCCTAAAATCTATCTAATATTATTTTTTGCGGTACTGGGGATGGAACCCAGGGGCATTCTACTTCCGAGCTACACCCCCAGCCCTTTTTTTATTCTTTATTTTGAAACAGGGTCTTACTGAGTTGTAGGGGGCCACACTAAGTAGCCAAGGCTGTCCTTGAACCAGCAGGAGGCTGTCCTGTCTCAGCTTCCCAAATTGCTGGGATTACAAGCGTGCGCCACCATGCCCGGCCTAAAGTCTAAATTTTTGGTGGCGGTGGTGACATGATCGTCATGTAGTTAAGTGGCTGGCACCACGGGCACGCGCCACAGCGCAGTGGCTTCCCGGCCTCCACAGTGTGCTCCTGCGGTGGCAGATATTGCTAATGGGGGAAACTGGGGCAGGGCACGAGACCGTCCTACGATATTTTTGCAGCTTCTTATGAATCTATAATTAATTCAAAGTAGAGTTGTTAAATTCCTATTTTTGTCTCCAGTCGTACTTGGGGTATTCACCTTTACAAACTTAGAGATGAAATACACAGATCTCAAAAACACTTCATTCATGGGCTTAGTAAGCGCTAAGTCCCACTGAACCAGAGCCCATCTTTGTAGAATCCGGTCACCTACCGCACACCTAAATGCTCAGGAATCGGTGACAAAGGCTCCCAGGAGGGACACGGCCCCTCTGGCTCATGGTACCTCATCAGCAAACTAAGAGCCTCGGTCTGGTACCTGGCCGTCTACAGGACAGGCGGCTGCGGCTCATCAGAGCAAGACCAGCTACGGCTGTGGTGCAGGGCAGCTGGCAAACGCTTTCTGTCTCTAAGAGAGGTGGCTGTCTCCATCACAGAATCACAGAAAACTGAAAATTACGGGAAAAAAGAGGCCAAGCCCCTCGGGCTATCTCCCTGAAGAGAGAAGGGAAGGGTATGAGACATTCTGGGTAATTTCACCACAAAATGTTTTTAGAGCTCTTGGTGCTAACAGAGGAACCTGGGTACCTGGAGCTGCAGGGGGAGCCAGGGAGCGGTGTCTCTTTGCCCTCAGGGCCCTCTGGGGTCTCACCACCCGTGGGCTAGCCACCGAGGGGTGTTCCAGAGCCTTCTGTGTGGTCTGCGCTCTGCCCAAGCAGGCGGCCGGGAACTTGAGCACAAGGGCTGCACTGGCAAGCACCCATCCCTCGGTGCCCCTGCAGCCTTAAGTTCCCAGCCTCTCGAAGCCTCGGCTACATAATCTGGAGAAGGGTACTGTCAGCAGCATCGAGGTACCTCGTGGGGAGAGCGTGGTCATGGCTGCACGCGGTAGGCATGAGGCACACGCAACTGCCCACCTCTGCCAGCATCACCTGTCACAGGGACGTGCTCTAGAGCTGAGCTTCCCCGCTCCTGCCCCCCACCCCCGCCAAGTCTTGAGCTGTGTGGACACGTGGTCCTGAGTCCCTCAGGAAGCCCCTGTGCGGGAGGACAAGGGACTTCCTACGCAGATGATCCCAGACGCCAGAACGCTTGGATGAGCCTGATTCGGGTACCCATGGTGTCAGTTTTCTGCCCCCTCTCCTCTGCGGAGCTGATTCATGGTGTCAGTTTTCTGCCCCCTCTCCTCTGCTGAGCTGATTCTTGGTCGGCGTGGGCGCCGTTTTCTTACTGTGCATCTATGTGCCCTTGAGTAGAGCGCTCTACATGGATACTTATAGAGAAGCTCATCTCTGTGTCCTTCAGGCCATCCCATAGACTGTTCTAACACGCCATGCCAGGCTGCGGTGGAACTTGGTGGTAATGCTCATGGCATGTGTGAGGCTTCAACCCCCCAGCTCCCCCAAACAGAAAACTATGTGCACAATTTTACACACACACACACACACACACACACACACACACACACACACTGCAAATGCTATATATAACACCTATTATGTTTAAACACACTCAGGAGAACTTTAAGCAGACTGAGTCGCATCCCCCGGGTCGGCTTACGGTGCCTGGGCAGGGAGAATAGCAGCGTGTGTCTGTCCCGGCCAGTGGGCTCCGCATCCACACGCCCAGCCCCCGCCTGGCCCAGGTCGCACCATCCTGGCTGACTGTGACTGCACACCAAGGCCGCCGCGAGCTGAGTGCCCTTGGCACGCTCCACTCCACCCACCCATGGCTGCTGCTCACACCGGCCATGCTTCCAGTCCTGGGCTGCTGACATCCACCCCTCTCCTTCTCCTCTCTCCCTCTGTCCTTTCCAAATGCCCACTTTTTTCTGGGACTCAGGAGTCGTGGTGGGCACCATCCGTGCCCCCAAGGATCTCCCCAGCTACAAAGAGCTGCTCCCCCATCACAGTCACGGAAATAAAGCGCTGGTCTCCATGGCGCCCACGGGCCCATGGGAGACAGGCATGTGGTGTGCGCCTGTGGTCCTAGCGACTTGGGAGGTTGAGGCAGGAGAACTGCTTGAGTCTAGAGCAAGGCCCGTCTCAAACCCAAACCCAAACCAGCAGCCTGGGCAGGGCTTCTCCCCATGCCACCCTGGCCCCTGCTAGCCTGTGTTGCTTCCTGCAACTGTGGGAACAGCGTGAGGCCTCCTCTCACTCTGATATCTTCTGTGGATCAAGCCAGACCTCTGCCTCAGAGCAGACTGCAGGACAGCCTCCTGTGTGGGGCGGGGCATCTCAAACCCACAGCCCGCGGGCTCCCGCTCCCTCCCCAGCCCCTGAGGTCAGCAGCTGGTGGTGTCAGAGGAGAAAAACCAAAGCTCAGAGCCCCGGGGCTCTGTAGGTTGTACACTAACTTTTAGATCCCTATTTAGCATTCAATTCTTCACAGGAACCATGTCTGGGACCCCTGGGCCCAGCAGAGCACCCAGTAAACTAACAAATGGATGGAGGAACCAGTGACTGGGGAGGCGGGCACAGCCCGCACTCAGGCCGGCGAGACTCCAGCCTTTCTTTCTTTCTTTTTTCTTTTTTTTGGTGGGATGGAACCCAGGGGCATTCGACCTCCGAGCTACAACACCCCCTGCCCTATTCTATGAAACAGGGTCTCACTAAGTTGCGGAGGGCCTCACTAAGTAGCTGAGGCTGTCCGCAAACCGCGATCCTCCGGTCTCAGCCTCCTGAATGCTGGGATTACAAGCGTGAGCCACCACGCCCGGCTACCTTGGCCTTTCAGAGACCTTCCCACCCCAGCCACGCGGCCAGCCTGAAGCCCAGAAGTCTTCCCAGGGAGCACAGGGGAATGCCGATCCTGGGAGCACAGGGGAATGCTGATCCTGCGGGCTCTGCCTTCTTAGAACATCAGTACAATATACTGGTATTGTACTGGCTTAGTGTGCGTGGAGGAGGAGAGCGAGGTGGTGCTGCTCAGACAGCCAGGCTCCGGTCAGGGCAGCAGAGGCGGGGGCCAGGCCAGGGGCTGAGCGAGAGGTGAGCAGGGGCTGCCATGGCGCAGGAACCAGCGCCAAGAAGCTCTGAGGGAGAGGCCAGACCCCAAAGGCCCCAGGTCCCACTGACCAAGAGGAAGCAGCCGTGGCCTGTCCTAGAGGCCTGGAGAAGCTGCCTCTATGTGTCACGCCTGGGCAGGTACTGCGCGCCACTACTTGGGAGCATTTCCCCCACGGGTCCCTCTCTCACTAGGGAGGGATAACTGGCCCCTATACAGGCAAGGCGGAGCTGGGGCCGAGAACCTCACGCTCCCAGCGGCTGGGCCAGATCTACACGCCTTGGGCCAGGGTGTGTGCTGGCGCCTGGGAGGCCGGCCACTCAGAAGGCTGAGCCTCATGACCTTGTTTCTGGGCCAGGAGGCTGGACTGACCCTGGCTGACCCTCCTGAGCATCCGGCTCCATCTAATCAAAACCAGCCTGTGCGCTCTTCCCGCTTCCGGGAGGCCCCGCGAGCTGGACAGGCATCCAGAGTCAGGTGACAGAGGGAGCTAATTTGCCAAAGGGCTTTGGGTCCAGGGGTCCTCTCTACAACTGGGACTCAGGGGTCGCTGGGGTGCTCAGTGCTACACCTCCGGGCGGGCTCTGGCTTTGAGCCGCACTAGTCGTTACCGTGGTCGAGGCTAATGCTGGGCAGCTGTCACAACCTCAGGCTGAGGCCCAGACTGCAGGGCATCCTGCCCAGCCCCGGGTCCCTGTCTCCCTGGGGGGCACTGTGAGCGGCTGGCTCGCATCCGGTGCATTCACCCTCCCCCCTGGGCCCCCGCACAGCCCTGGGAGTAGTCTTCTGGAGGGATCCAAGGAGTTCTCTGTTGTTTTTTTGATAGGGCTTGTTGTCCGCAGGTTAAAAACCAGGAGATTCCACAGAAGTCCCGAGAGAAGGGACTTCAACTCACGTGCCCGTTGCCGCAGAGTGGGGTTGAAACCCCAACATCTGTATTCTGGTTAAATCTGGGTTTCTGGTTTTATTAAAGATCAGGGTCTCTGGGAGGGGTGAGCCTTACAGCAGTCTCACCCAGCACCAGCCAGTGCACAGTTATCCGGTACTCGGCCTGCGGGAGTCCCTGAGTCCTCCTGGTCATCACCCATCGTCCGCAGCACCACTCCTCCTCCTTCAACCGCTTCCCATGGGCCTCTTTGCACAAACCCAAACTCCTGCCCCCTGGCTATGGCCACCCCTGGGCTCCTCTGCTTGGGGACCACCAGCCCTGCCCGCTGGCCATAGCCCCACCCCTGGGCTCCTCTTTCTTTTTTCTCACCAGTCTCCACCTTTCTTCTGCTTTTTGTTCATGTTGGGTCCCTTCCCACCTCAGGGCCTTTTCACAGGCCCTCCTGGAATTCTGCCCCCTTTACATGGCGATTTCTCTCATTCAACTCCATCACAGCGTGGCTTCCTCCAGCGCTGGCTGCTCATGTGCCTTATCGCCTGGGCAGTAAGCCCATGGTGGCGAGGGACGGGCCATGATCCGACTCTGCTTCCCTGGCCACCCTGGGCTTTGGCTTCCTTCCTCGTCACCGTGGTCACCTGAGTGGTCACCCGCAGCCACCTTGAGGGCGTGAGGCTAGGACAGTGGCCGCAGCCTCCGCTGGAGCAAGGCGGGGGTGTCGATGCTTTGCTTGATGACCCGCGCTCTGTACCAGGCGAGCGTTTTTGTCTTTGCTTGCCCAGGAATCCCTCTCTATTAAAAACCACGCCCGGGGGCCACAGTCCCAGCGCGCAGCCCCCTGTGGCCCGGCTAGGGAGTGGGCTGGCAGACCTGAGGCTCCTCCCAGCTGCTGACACCCTGGAGGAAACCCGCAGCCTCCATCTGTGGGTGAGGGGGCTGGAGCCCAGAGCGCGGAGCCGGCAGGGAGCTGAGGGGAGCTGGGCTCGCTCACGCTGGGTCCTGCCGCCCTAGGGTCTTGGTGTGAGCCACCCCTCAGCTGCCTGCTGGTGCTGCGGATGAGGCTGAGGCCTGGCCTCTCCCTGGCTCGGGCCTCCAGTCTCCTCGCCAAGGGTCAGCGATTGGGGGGCAGTGGGCTGGCCCAGCCACCTCACATCTCCTCCCCGACCAGGAGCCCGGCTCTTGCCGGTGCCCTCGTGACCTCTCTGCTGCCGTGCACGCCCGCCTTGGCATCCAGAGCTGCTGTCCTAGGCAGGAGGCCGCCAATGCCTTTGCAAACGCACACACGCAGTCCCCCCGCCCAGAAGCCCCGCTCCTCCAGCACAGTGCCTGGCTTCTGCCACCCTGCCCCACCCCCAGCTCTGCTGTCCCGGCCCAAACTGCAGGACGCGAGCCAACACTGACTATCTCCACCTGCTGGACTCTGTACCAGCCCGGGTCTGTCTCAGCCTACACGGCCGCAGCTGGCCGGGAGGTCCCGTCCCTCGGCCCCATCCCGGGCAGGTCTGCCATCCCGGCTGGCCTCCCGGGTGGGGGGGCAGCACATCCCCTGATCATAGCACCCTCGGTGGGCTGGCGACCTGGTGAACAAGCAGCACTTGTGGGCGCTGCCAGGCTCACGTGACGGGATGCTGGCACCCAGCCTGCGTGGGCCACTCCTCCTGGCCACAGCCAGCTCCCGACCAGAAAGGAATACAGTTCTCGGGTTGCACGAGCCCACCTGGTCACCACGTAGCAACGGGGGAGACCCCAACAGCCTGGCGTAGCTGGCACAGGGAAGCAGCCGGAAGGATTTCCAACACCAGAGCCCAGAGCAGCCAGCCATTCGGCCGCTGCCCCACCCCCGCCTGGCCTGGCCCACGCCAGAGCGCCGCGCTGGCCGCGCCGGGCTCACCGTTGGAGCGGTGGATGCAGGTGTGCTGGTTGTCGCTGAGGAAAAAGCCGCTGTGGCACTGGCACTCGTAGCTGCCCATGGCGTTGACGCAGATCTGCTGGCAGCCGCCATTATTGTCCTGGCACTCGTCCACGTCTGTGAGAAGAGGGGAGATGGGAAGTCACACTTGGAGCCTGCACAGGTGCGGTTGACTTCTCCCATGGAGGACCCATGACGCTGTGCCACAGAGGGGCTCCACGGGCATGTGAGGCGTGGAGGGAGTGCGTGGGGTCCTGCGTGGCGTGGAGGGACTGTGTGGGGTCCTGCGTGGCGTGAAGGGAGTACGTGGGGTCCTGCATGGCGTGGAGGGAGTGTATGGGGTCCTGCGTGGCGTGGAGGGAGTGCGTGGGGTCCTGTGTGGTGTGGAGGGGCTGTGCAGCATGGTGGGGCTCCGTGAGGGCGCTAGTGGTGTGGAGGCCCTCCGCGGGGCATGTCCTCTGTGGGGTACCCACGGTGGCACTCCACGGTGGCACTCCATGGTGGTACTGTCTGGCAGTACTATCCAGCAGTACTGCAGTGTCGGACACAGTGCCCGCGATGGTAGAACTGGAGGGTAGGATAGAGGCTGTCCATGGTGACTCCACAGTGGTCCTCTGAGTGACCTGCAGAGGCAGCCTGTTGCCGATGCTGTCATAGTTGAGGCCGCTGACCCCGCTGCTTCCTGCGTGCCCCGGACAGTCTAAGCATCTCTGTACTTAGATCCAGGTACTGGCTGCTTACTAATGAGGGCCTCAGGGACGCTTGTCCGAGGTCCCACATATGGTAAGGGCAGACCCAGGAGTAGAACCTGAACTAACTCTCAAACCTGAGCTCACACTGACATCACTGGACCCCCCCCGCCAAAAGCCAGTGCAGTCTCCCCCCAGCACAGGCGGCCCCCCAACCAGAGGCCACCCTGCCCTTTCCCCAGTCCCCCTCAGTTTACAACCAGCCGCACAAGACCTTGGAGCCAGGGGCAGCTGGGGGCCGGGGCGGCTCGCGCCACTAGAGGCCCTGGGCCAGCAGATGGATTTGAAAAGGCCCTGACCTCTGGCTGCCAGGGCTGCGGGGAGGCTGCCCAGAGGCCGTTCCCACTCCCTGGGAGGGGGAGACGGGCCTGGGACCGGTGCTCAGTTTTGACCGGAGGCCCCTGGCACAAAGGGCGGGACCGGCTGAGCGCGTCTTGATGGCGCTCTGGTCTTGAACAGAACAGCACGTTTCAATTACCCAAGTCATAACCCCCCACTCTGTCAGTTTGTTTAATGAAAGAAGGGTTTCTTAAACCTTAATGTTCCATGGCTGGATTGTCATTTTAATAGATAAATATATAAAACACAAGGGCAACGTGAGCTACTGGCTGCTGCTAGCCGGCCCCTGGCCCCAACACACACACACACACACACACACACACACACACACACACACACACACACAGCCTACATTCACACACACTTTGGCACTGAGAATTTCATCCAGTTTTTTTTTTTTTTTCAGTACTGGGGGTTGAACCCAGGGGCATTCTACCTCCAAGCTACTCCCCAGCCTTATTTTTTATTCTTTATTTTGAAACAGGGTCTCACTGAGTTGCAGAGGGCATCACTTAGTAGCTGAGGCTGTCCAAGAACCACCATCCTCCTGTCTCAGCCTCCTGAATGCTGGGATGACAAGCGTGCGCCACCACGCCTGGCTTTCGTCCAGGTCTTTTTTTTTTCTTTTTTGGTGGTACTGGGGTTGGAACCCTTCTCCCTCCAGGCTACACTCCCAGACCTATTTTTATATTTTTTATTTGGAAACAGGGTCTCTTGGGCCAGTGAGGCTGGCTTCGAACCTGAGTGATCTTCCTGTCTCCGCCTCCCAAGTGCGGGGATTAAGTGTGCGCCACCACGCCTGGCCATCCAGGTCTTTTTAACACAGACTTTTTTTTTTTTTTTTTTATCATTGGGACCAAGAGGCCGTGCGAAGGCACTGAGGTGGCATGCCCTGCGCCGCGCACCGTGGCTCCGCTCTGGAGCGGTTCACAGATGGACAGCAGAGCAGTTTACCATCCAGCAGCCTGTAGCTGCCTTGACGCCCAGGGCGAGGCGTGTCATTATCCTGTGGCAGGCTCAAATGTCAGCGTGTGGCAGGCAGATGAAGAAAGGTGGCTTTGCCCAGAGGGGCCGCATCTTCAGGCCCTGAGCCCCAGAGCCTGGTTCGGGAGGCCCGGAAGGAAGGGCGGGATTACTACCCTGAGCAGTGTCCTCTGCCAAGTCCTGCTCATGGCTCCCAGCAGGTCCGGGGCCAATGTGACCTTTGCTGGGGGTAGTCCTGAGGGCAGCAGGTGACCGCCTCCTCTCCATGCCTCCGCCTGCACTGGGCTGTGAACAGCTGCATGCCAGGCACCGTGTCCCCTTCAGTCTCCCAGCAACACAGAGCTAATGTCGCTGGTGTTGACCACGTGTTGGGGCCCTCACCTGGGCTCCCGGCGACCTGTGTGCCAGGCTACGTTGCTGACCACGTTTCACTGAGGAGGACGCCAAGCTCAGAGCGCTGAAGTGACCGAGCAAAGCCACGTGGGGCAGAGCGAAGGCAGGTCTCTAGCCCAAGGCCCCCTCGCTGGCTGGCTGCACAGAAAGATTCAGATCAATGTCACAAAGGCTACCCAGCAGCAAGCCCGCATCTGGGCGTGTACTTGAGCGCATGCGCACCGGGCCCAGGGGCAGCTGGCCATGAGCACTTGGAGACGGGCCCAGCATCCCTGGGGTCAGGCCCATCCCTGGTCCCACCAGACCTGGGGAGGCATGTAGCTAAGGACCCCTGAGCTGCAGCTGTCCCCAGGGCTTCGTGGGGCCCTCTGCGGTCACGGTTGCCTCTCTTCCTATGGTTCCCATGCTGATGAGGTATCTCGGTCTCCCCAGAGCAACTAAAGGTCCGGCTGCCAGGCAAACAAAGCCCAGCCCCCGCACGCTGGCTCCGTGGTGCAGAGATGCTGCTTCCTCCCTGGTGCCACCGTCTGCAGCGTGTGCCTGGCCCAGCCCCGCACCTCGCAGCACGCAAAGAACCAAAGCGCCATTGACGTGACGCGTCGCGGGGCCTCGGTGACCTGGCAGCGAGCGCGGCGGGGCCTTTGGGATCAGGCTGTTTACATAGCGGGAACAGTGACTCGCCAGCACTGGTGAATAACTTGAAACAAATGCAAGGCCGTGTAAACATCGCTTTTCCTCCCTCCCAAACGAGAACTCGGGGTTGGGCAGGCGGGAGGAGGGGGCGGCCTCTATGCACCCTTTCCCACCCTGTCCAGACACATGCCTACCCCCACCCCGAGGAGAACAGAAAATCCTGGACTTGGAGTCCTTTCTGGCTGCCTGAGGCCCATTCATCCCCCTGCACCCAAGTCTCTGGCTCCCCAGGGAGGCTGGGGCCTGCTAGGGCACTGTGGGAAACAGCCCTGGGGCTCTCTGAGAAGCGGGGTGAGCTCAGCACACCCGGCTCTCAGGGCCCTAGAACTTGGCACATCCTGTGATTCCCTTGGCGGGAAGGGAGCCCACGGCAGCAGTCAGGCTCCCGGGTCACAGGGCAGTGCCCAGGCCTCTGCAGGGAGTGTTCTGGAGCTCGGGGCTGCAACCTTCCTCTGTGACGTCCTCTCTTTGCTTCCTGCCTGCCACGGCCCCACTGCACCAGGGCCAGGGCCAGGGAGCTCACCCCAGCAGAGGCCAGCAGGGTGCTGGCAGGGCTCCGGGGCACGCAGAGGGGCTCTGCCCCCTGTGCACCAGCTCCAGCTTCCTGGAGCAGCCTCCCCTCCTCAGACCAAAGTCCTTCTCAGCCCTCCAGGTCCACCGGAACATCCCCGTTCATTCAGAGTTATCGACACCGACATCTACCAATGTGGACCTTTCTGGTTAAGTCCCTGCCCTCCCCAAGCAGCCAATGCTCTGGACCAGAGCGCAGGGTGAGAGGGTCCCCAGAGGAGGTGATGTGGGCACAGGGTGGGCAGGATGTCTGTGACCTGAGGCTCTGGTGGAGGGGCTGGGGCCCAGCAGGGAAGGGCCTGTGGCCCCTTTAGCAGGAGTGGACTTTTGGAAGCTACCGGGAACAGTGGCCAGCAGGTCCTAAGCGTGAGCTCAGCTCCGCAGGCCGGCCCGCCAGGCCCTGGCGTGGAAGCGAGTGCTGTGCTAGGCTCCAGCTACTTTGGGGCCTGTGATGCTGAGGGCTCTCAGATGCTGCCCGCCAGCCCTTGGGGGAGCCATCTACATAGCCAGACAATGCCACTAAGCACCCAGGCTGCGGGCTCAGTGAGGCCTGTGAGCAGCGAGGGCTGAGCAGGCCTGTTTCCAATCCAGGGTCCAGGCTCTGGTCGGGCAGGGGAGGGTCTCACCTCTGAAGCCTGCTGGCGGCCCTGCTCTTCATCTTTATTTATAACCACAGCAGAAGGTTCCCAGAAGGCAGGGAGCCCTTGGCTGGGGAGACAGCTACAAAGCAGGCTCTAGGAGGCTCCCGGCAGGAGACCTTTCAGTTGGCAGTGGAGCCGGAAAGGTACAGAGTGCAAAGGCCCGGCTCCCAGGGGCCCTGCTGGGTCACCAGCCTGCACTACGTGGGTGCCTGCGCTTGTTCTGTTGACACACATGCGCACATTTTTTTGATGCTGGACATGGAACCCAGGAGTATTCTATGTCCAAGCTATACCCCCCGCCCTATTTTATTTTTTATTTTGAAACAAAGTCTTACTAAGTTACGGAGAGCCTAAGTTGCTGAGGCTATCCTTCAACCTGCGATCCTCCTGTCTCAGCCTCCCCAGTACTGGGGTTACAGGCATGTGCCAGCCTGCCCAGCTACAAGTGTGCACTGAAGCTTGTGCCCCAGCAGATGAGCGCCTAAGGTCTGGGAGGCAAGGCAAGGGACCAAGTCCTGGAAGGCCAAGCCTGCTGCGCAGTGGGCACGTTCGGGTTCAGCCCTCAGCGCTGGGAGGAAGGCCGGGAGACAGCAGCAAGGCCGGCTGCACAACTGGGCAGATGAGGGTCTCCCCCTGCTCGGCGTCCGGCGAGGCTTGCTGAGACCATTTGCTGGAGGAGCTCCTCCCTCTGGCCCTCTCCCACCCACAGGCTCCATGGCCAAGGCCCTGGGCCGGAGGTCAAGTCCCAGCAGGGTGTCTGGGAAGGGGTCACCTGCTCCTCACCAGGTCTGGCGCTGAGCGGGGCCGGAGGTCTGTAGCTGTGCCCCTGCCCATCGCTGCTCAGCGGGCTCCCCGCCCTGCTGTCTACCAGCCGCTGGAGGGTCATCTTGGGTACAGGGCCTGCTCTGGGGTTGACAGGAGCAGGCTGCAGGCTGATCTGCTTCCGCCGGGCTTCTGCGCGGCCTGTGGTCTGCCCGTGAGGTTTGCTTTTTGGCCTAAGGGGCTGATGTTTGTTTTCATTAACAGCCGGCTGTCTGTCCTCTTTTGGACCAGGAATCCAGGTTCGTAGTTATTTATAACTGAAAATTACTTCTGGGTCCAGTTTTGGTTGCTTTGTGTTTCCTATGAACCTTTGAAACAGAGGCTCTGTGTTCGGCTCTGACCCCACCCGTATTTCCTGGCTGCCAAGAGCCTACTGTGTGTCGGGCCTTGCGCGCTTCCCCCGACCCAGCTCCCAAGGGCGGGGCCAGAGACGGAGGCGCAGGGGGCCAGGCACGGAGGCGCAGGGGGCCAGGCTGGCCCTCAGCTCTGAGAGCTCCCCCTCTGAGGTCTAAGGCTGGGCCCAGCCGCCCTCGCCGGCTCCCTTCAGAAGGGCGGCTCAGGCAGAAGAGCCGTTTGGCTATCGAGTGGCTCTTGCAAAATTGCATTTGATGAGTTAAGTGTAAATAAATGAGAAGCAGATGGATTAGATTTGGGGTAAGATACACATGGTCTCAGAGCTTTGGGGCCTGGGTTCTGCCAGATCCGGGGCACTCCCTGGGCTATTGAGAGCTGCTGTGCAGGCGGCCAGGAGGTATGGCTGGCATCCCCTGGGACCTTGCTTGCTGCTCCGGGCATCAGCTGAGGCCTTGAGAACCAGCTCCGGGCTGGGAGATGAGGCTCATGGGAGGAGGCTCAGCTTTCCAGATCAGCAAGCCCCAGTCACCCACGGAGCCCTGTGCCGGCCCAGAAGAGGCAGGCTTAGGGCTTGCTCACACCATGGCCACCGGGGCCGTTCACGGTGCCTTGCAGCTGAGTCCTGCCTTTTGGCCCCAGCATAATTTTTTGTGTGGTACCAGGAATGGAGCCCAGGGGCATTCTACCCACTGAGTGACACCCACAGCCCTACTTTTTATTCTTTAATTTGAAACAGGATCTCACCGAGTTGTAAAGGGCCTTACTAAGTAGCTGAGGCTGGCTGCGAACCGAGACCCTCCTGTCTCAGCCTCCCAAGTGCTGGGATTACAATAGCCACATCTCTGAAGGACGGGAATTGGCTGCCCAGCGTAGAAGGCTGGGTGCTTCTCCCTAGAATAGTCTACGTGGTGTCAGCCTGTGAGCGCAACCCATGGGACCCAGCTCTCTTCTCAGGAGCCACACCGCATGGGGGCAAGATCAGGGAGGCTGGTGACCAGAGACAGGCAGCTTCGCACGTGTGGCCGGGCGTCCTTCTCTGCAGCTTGGGGGCGACAGTGGTGCCTGTAGTGTTTGTGGAGTTGATGCGAATGGCGGAGGTTAGGCTCTCTGCACCGTGTCTACACACACAAACCACTGCCCCTGGGCAGCTGCTGGACCGAGGCCGCGAGGGCCCGGGGACTCCGGCCTGAACGTGCCCTGGGGACCGTAAAATCTCTTCCAGACTTGAAAAGCGGCCAGCCACAGCAGAGGGGAGGCTCAACCCTGCTCGGCCTCCTGCTTCTGAGCGGGGCAGCTTCAGCTCCTTCAGCTACCTCCCCCTGGCCTAGCTCCGCTGCTTGCCCTCCAGGCTGCTGTCTCAGGGGGCAGGGCACCAAGGGGTTCACAGAGCGAGGCCTGCGGCATGCTGAGGGTGCAGACGGCTTGCTCCTGCTCCGCTCAGGGGAGCTCCTCTTTCTTCAATCACTTTCCTCTGGCTAAGATATAACCCACTCAACATAAAGTTCACTGCCTTCTATGCACACCTTGGTTATTTTTAGAATATACATTCTGTCCTGTAATCATCACTACTAATTCCAGAACTTTCCCATTATTCCAAAAAGCATCCCTGAGCCCATTTTCAATTAATCCCAACCTCTGGCAACCAAAATTTGACTTTCTATCTCTGCAGATTTGCCTATTCTGGACATTTCATATAAAAATAATTATACAGTGTTTGTCCTTTTATGTCTGGCTTATTTCACATGGCGTAATGTTTTAAGCACCACCCACATCGTAGCGTGTATCAGAACTCCATTCTTTTATATGGCTGAGTAATATTCTATTATCTGTATATATTTTGTTCACCTATTCATCAATTGACAGATATGTGGGTTGTTTCTTCCTTTTGGCAATTATGAACAATGCTGTGAACATTCACATACAAGTGTCTGAGGATATGCTTTCAATTCTCTTGAACATAGACCTAGGAGTGGTGATGTTTGTTTGTTTGTTTGGTGGTACTGGGGTTCCTGGAAGCCCTTCTACCTTGGTGCTACACTTCCAGACCTATTTTTACATTTTCATTTTGGAAACAGGGTCTCTTAAGCCAGCGCGTGGCTGGCTTCGAACCTGCGCGATCCTCCTGTCTCCGCCTCCCAAGCGCGGGGATTACAAGCGTGCGCCACCACGCCTGGCGTTGTTTGATATTATGGTAATTCTATTTCACACTTTTTGAGGAAACGTCCAGCTGTTCCTACAGGACCCCACCGCTTCCGTTCCCATCAGTGAAGGTTTCCAATTCTCCACCTTCCTGTCAATATCTGTTATTTTCTGTCTGTCTTGCTCTGTTTCCTAGTCAGCCTGGTAGGTGTGACGTGGTGTCTCACAGATTTGATTGGCACTTCTCTTGCATATCTCCTTGGAGAAATGTCTGTTCAAACCTTTTGCCCAGGCCTGGTGTGGTGGTGCACGTTTGTAATCCCTGTGCTTGGGAGGTGGAGATAGGAGGATCGTGCAGGTTCGCTGGCTTAAGAGACCCTATTTCCAAATAAAAATATAAGTCTGGGAGTGTAGCCCAGAGGTAGAAGGGTTTCCAGGAACCCCAATACCACCAAAACAACAACAACAACAACAACCCTTTGCCCATTTCTAAACTTGGTTGTCTTGAGTTGTTCTTTATATGTCCTGGATACTAGTCCTCCCATTCTGTGGACACACCTCCTTTAAGACGCCTGGGCCAGGCAGGGCGTGGAGGCACATGCTTGTAATCTTAGTACTTGGGAGGCTGAGACAGGAGGATCTCAGGTTCATGGCCAGCTTCAGCTACTTAGTGAGACCTTCCACAACTTAATGAAAACTTGTTTCAAAATAAAGAATAAAAAATAGGGCTGGGGGTGTTGCTTGGAGATAGAACATCCCGGGGGTTCAATACTCAGTACCGAAAAAACAAAATACCAAGCAGCCTGGGCCAGCAGCATGCTCCAGGAGCTCAGGGAGGGCTGGCTGGGGCAGCAAGGCCGGGGCTCATGGCCGCCCTCTTTCCCCGTCTCACTCTGCTCCCAGGGATTTCACGCTATCTGCCAATCTGCCCAACCTCGAAGCCCGCCTGCACTACTGTCCTCCAGCGAGTTCCTGCCCTTAGATGCCCCACAGACTTGGTGAGCAGGTAGGCCGCCTCGCCCCCTCCCACGCCAGAGCAGAAGGAAACAAAGCCCGGTTCCGCCCGTGGCCTCCCCATCTTGGCAAACGGCTGCGCCACACCTGGGGCCACATGCCGGGTGGTCAGCCTGATACCGTGTTTCCATCCCCACATAACCCCTCTGCAGGCTGCAGCTCCCGCCTTTGACATAAACGCCAAGGGCAACCCGTTTCACCCCACTGGCCCGCGCCCGGGCCCGGGTCACTGCGCTCGCTTTCCACCGGCCCGCTGGCCGCTACCTGTCCCTCAGTCCTGTACACGGTGGCCCCAGTGTCAGCCCGCTGGGCTGCCGTCTGCCTGGAAGCCCCTGAAGGCTGGAGGACGAGCACCCCCTTCTGGACAGCTGCATCCCCTCCAGCTGCCCCTCCCTCCGGACCTCAGCCTTGTCCCTGACCTTTCTGACCACAACCATGCTCGGCCTGTGCCGGCTCGGCCTCTGCACTCGCCCTCCGCCTGGACCGTTCTTCCTCCCTGCTGTGGCACAGCCGGCTCCTCCCCGGATCTCAGCTCATGCGTCACTTCCCCGAGATGCACCCTGACCCCGGCCTGGAGCATCAGCAGGAGTCTGCAGCTCGCCCCCGCTGCTTCCTGCAGAGCCCCTCCGGACACCTGGCGTCGCCTCTGTGACCACTTTGTCTCTCCCCAGACACCAGAGTCTGGGCACTGCTCTAGCCTAGGGTGTGCAGCAGACACACACCTCACGTGCCTGCGGGCTGAGCACTGACCGAGTGCTACAGCAGCGCACACGGGGAGCTTCAGCCACCTGTCTGGGGTCCTGGCTTGTGGCCTGTCCTAGCAGTGACCAGCTACTTGGCCTGTGGTGCTGTGTCTTCACAGTGCGGGCTGCAGAGGGGCTGCCCGAGAGGCCCTGTCGTCCTGGGGTCCAGCCAAGGAGGCAGCCCTCGCTGAGCGATGGAGCACGTGCTGGCCCCAGGTGGCTCCTGGGCAGGTGGGGCGGAGACCATCAACGAGGCTGTGGTCATCTTCCTGTTCCGGCCTTGCCCAGGAAGCAGCCCTGACATGGCATGAGCTACAGGGGAGCCTGAGGAGAGGTCGCAACGGAGGAAGGAGGGGCTGAGTGCTTGTGGTCACTGCCCGCCAGTGGCCCTGGGCTCAGTGCTCTTTATAACTGTGCTAAGTGGACACAGGTGGGGGCTGGGAGGTGAGCACAGGGCCTCCAAGGCAAGACCAGCTCTGGCACTAATCTCTGAGTGAGGGCGAGGCGGGGCTGCAGGCTCCCTGCTTCATGTTGGGGATGTTCCTCACAGCATCTAACCCCAGCCAGCTCTCGGGGATACTCCTCATAGCGTCTAACCCAGCCAGGTCTTAGGGATGCTCCTCACAGCATCTAACCCCAGCTGGGTCTCGAGGATGCTCCTCATAGCGTCTAACCCCAGCCGGGTCTCGAGGATGCTCCTCATAGCGTCTAACCCCAGCCAGGTCTCGAGGATGCTCCTCATAGCGTCTAACCCCAGCCGGGTCTCGAGGATGCTCCTCATAGCGTCTAACCCCAGCCGGGTCTCGGGGATGCTCCTCACAGCATCTAACCCAGCAGGGTCTCGAGGATGCTCCTCATAGCGTCTAACCCAGCAGGGTCTCGAGTATGCTCCTCACAGCATCTAACCCCAGCTGGGTCTCGGGGATGCTCCTCACAGCGTCTAACCCAGCAGGGTCTTGGGGATGCTCCTCACAGCGTCTAACCCCAGCCGGGTCTCGGGGATGCTTCTCATAGCGTCTAATACCTGCCGGATCTTGGGGATGCTCCTCACAGCGTCTAACCCAGCAGGGTCTTGGGGATGCTCCTCACAGCGTCTAACCCAGCAGGGTCTTGGGGATGCTCCTCACAGCGTCTAACCCCAGCCGGGTCTCGGGGATGCTTCTCATAGCGTCTAATACCTGCCGGATCTTGGGGATGCTCCTCACAAGCGCCTAACCCAGCAGGGTCTTGGGGATGCTCCTCACAGCGTCTAACCCAGCAGAGTCTCGGGGATGATCCTCACAGCATCTAACCCCAGCCGGGTCTTGGGGATGCTCCTCACAGCGTCTAACCCAGCCAGGTCTTGCAACTGGAAGCCCCATAGCCAGCAAGCAGTCTGCCCAGGTCCCCGGCATGAGAGTGACAGGGCCTGGGTAGAAACAGGAGGCTGTCCTCCCCGCAGACTCTGACTGCACAGCTGTGAATGCGATCCTGGCCGGAGATCTGTGGGCGGCACTGGAGTTTTTAAAAATTTCTTTTGATGAGGGCAAGAACAGGGGACTGGAGGTGGGGGGAGGCAGAAAAGCAAACAAACAATCCATGAAGCAAAGCAGGCGCTCTGGGGAAAGGGGGAGCTGCTCGCCAGCTCCCAGGGTCTTCCAGAGCAGCCCGGGGCCGGCCCAGCTGGGTGTGATTAACCCGGCCACCCGTGGTCAGGAAGATCTGCTCCACCCAGGAGGGCCAGGCTCCGCCACACCTCCGACTCAGGTCGACAGGGTCCCAGCCAGTCTGTCCCGCCTGACTTCAGGTGGGAACTGCCTTATTCCCAGCCTCACTGCAGCCTGGAACTTCAAACCTTCAGGCATCAATTCTTCCCACTGAGACTGGGGGCCTCCTTCCTCCTTCCAGCACCAGAGTGTAAGGCGCGGGCCTCCCTTGGTGATGGGCTGCCATGGGGCTGCCTGGCCGCTCTTTCTTTATGCCAGGGGGCCCCCACTTGCACACCAATCCCCACCCGAGGGGTCTCTGTGAGGTGAGGCCACTACCCTGACCCGGGCTGTGCCCTGTCACGTGTCCACGTGCCCAGCTCCATGCGCCTTCCTTCCCGTGCTTGGCGGTCCCTTACGGTGCGCTCTGGGGTGATGTGTGGCCACCACCAGGACTAAGAATAGCTAAGTGTCTTTGCCAAATTAGACTGGACACACTTGAGAACACTGCAGACGCGGGCGGAGCAGGGCTGACGTGGCCTTGCGCGTGGGCTGCCCACCCTCCCCAAGACCTGCGGTCACTCCGCCCTTGCCTTCCTCTCTCAAGGACCTAGCTCCCCTGCTCCCTGCTGCTTGCCCCAGGAAACTGGCTTATTATTTAAGATTGTGAACTTCAGGGAATTTGGAAAACGTCGGGAAAACGCATCAACAATCACACACTGGACACACCGCTAGTCACGAGCGTCCAGTCTAGTTCTTTCACAAGCCGATTTTCCGGTTGTAGCACGTCATTCTGAACATGCACCTTCCATCTTTAAAAGAAGTTCACGCTGCGTGGACACAGTTGAGTGGAAGGGTTTCCCGCGCAGCGCCCTGGTCCTGGTTGCCGTTCTCGCCTGCTGCCTGTCCAGCCGGCAAGCGACACGCTGTCCTCGGCCTGTGAGCGGCTGTCTCCACCACCTCTTTTGCTCTGGGGATTGCTCCCTGCAGGCCTGTGAGCGGCTGCCTATACCGCCTCTTGTGCTCTGGGGATTTTCCCTGCAGGCCAATTTCTGGGGCCAAGGCTGAGCTTCCGCTGCTCCCCATTCCCTGCTGGATCTGTGTGTGTTCACACTGGACTGACCTGCCGGATGGGCCATCCTTCCTCAGCCTGCTTCCCCCAGACAGGGTACGGGGGGTGTGGAGGTGAGGCTGCCCTCAGGGGGCCATCCTGCAGGGGAAAGGTACTGAGGCCAATGTCTGCTGGCCCCTGGGTGGGGCCAGGAGAAGCTGGGGTCCGGGCTTGCCGGTGTGGGGTGCTTCCCGTGCAGCCACCGTGGAGACCCTGCCACAGGCACCAGCTACCTCCAGGTCCCTGAGCGGGGAGCTTTTGGCAGGAGTGCCAGACACGGCCCTCTGCCTGCTGCCATCTACCCCTGGGCCCAGGCTTCTGCCTGTAGGCTGGGTACGCGCGGTTCCCACCTCCGCCCCCACCTGGGGAGCCTCTGCGCAGTCCAGGCGGGGTGAGCTGCTCACCCGCCCGCCCTCGCACACAGCTGGTATTCCTTACCCCAGCGCACTGCGCTGGGAGTCTTCCTCCACATGGCTGGGAGCTCCTGGGGCAAGGAGCACCTCTAGCCAATCTCAGAATGCCCTGACCTGGCAGACGGGCGTGCCGGGGCATGTGCCGAAGAGGTCAGCCGGGCCACAGATGGCTTCCCCCGGGCAGCTTGGCCGTCCCAGCAGAGGGTCAGGGCAGGAGGCTGTTCCTCGGCACCCACGGGCCACTGGCTCCCCACATCCTGGGCTTTGATTACATTCCCCCATCGCGGCCACACGATTACGTATCAACAGTGAAGACATTCTGAATATCGGGGGCAGTGGCCCGCAAACATCAGTGCTATGACTATAACCATATAAAGTTATGTCTACGCCCGGACGATACTGCCCGTGGATGCTGCCCATCTGCAGGGCTGCCCAGAAAATGGGGGGAATTATTTTCAGCCTTTTTTCTTGATTTCTCTGAGTGGTTGGGTATAATTATCCACGTGTGGAAGACGGATAAGTAAATAGACACTTGCAGTGAGTCCTGACTCCGGTGGGTCCACGGGAGCAGAGTGGGGAGCCAGAGACCAGGAAAGAGGCATGGGGGGCAGGGGAGGGGGAAGGGCTCTCTAGGACGGGGGAGCTGTACATGCAGGGCCCAGAGGAGAGGGGGCCCCAACAGGCTTGACACTGAGTTTGCTTGGAGCCAAGGAAGG
Organism: Muscardinus avellanarius; assembly: GCF_963383645.1. Taxonomy (NCBI): domain Eukaryota; kingdom Metazoa; phylum Chordata; class Mammalia; order Rodentia; family Gliridae; genus Muscardinus; species Muscardinus avellanarius. The sequence continues at coordinate 6,350,657 of NC_137797.1, read as the reverse complement.
AAGGAACACTAAAGTTCCAAGCAGGGCCAGACCATGGACGGCCCAGGTGAGGAGCTGGACGGGCCCCTTGCCAGCAACAGGGCAGCCACCGATGGCTGGTTCCGAGGGCCTCCACCGGAGCCAGGGAGGGGCGAGGACATGACAGCAGGCTGGCCTGTGGGATCTTGTACTCATCACTGAGGCAGAACCCCAGAGGCTCCGGAAGACCCCAGCCCGAGCAGCCACCAGAGCTGTCATGGCAGCCCGCTTTCCACAAAGGAGCGCCAGTGGGTGCAGCTGTCTCTGCCAGCTGTCTATTTCTAGCTATGTGGCTGGGACGGATGGGTGCCAGGGAGGCGTGCTAGGCCAGGCTGATGCCAAGGGCTGGCTAATGGCCACTAGCCCCAGGTCAGTCCTGTCCTGCTGGGGTAGGAGGGTCCTCCAGCATCTCCCAGACATGGCCAGGCCCTGCTAACGTCCAGGGTGACCCCAGACATTGCCCAGGGCCTAGATGCTCAAGACAAGCAAGGGTGCTGGCCGAGGTGCGGCGGGGCTGGGGCACCTCGTTGGCTGCTGATGCTCCGTTTAGGCACGCGCCTTGCCGTCTGGACTGGGCATGCGTTCTGGTGGTGGGGTTCTTAAAAGAGCCTTCACAAGACACTTCTTGTTTATCCTCAGAGTCCTGACCTGGCCCTTGGCATGGGGGCTGCAAATGGGAGCGGGCCAAGTGCCTGGCCACCCTCTGCCCGCAGCCCCGTGTTTTGCTTTGCTGTTTATGGACTTGTATTTTCTGCTCCAGGACAGAGCAGGACTTCTTCCCTAAGCCACCAAATGGAGACCAATCCAAAGGTGGGGCCGGTAAGAGGTGGAGTAACAGGAGATCCCAGCCCAGGGGAAGGAGGACTCGCCGGCTCTGGGAAGGCGCTCCAGGCACAGATGAGCTGCAGGGCGAGGGCAGGAGGGGCCACTATCCCCTCGTGGCGGGAGCCACCAGGCTTCCACACAGACCCCTGCTGAATCCCCAGGGCCCCTCTAGGACCATCATGTCTCCTTTCCAGGGAGAAAGAGGGAGAGAGAGAGAGAGAGGGAGAGAGAGAGAGAGAGAGAGAGAGAGAGAGAGAGAGAGAGAGATAGATAGAGATAGGCACGTTAAGGCCCAGAGTGGCCCAAGTCTGTGACCCCAGCATGTAGAACCCCAAGGAGCCAGGCGTGGCGTGGCCTGGGGCTGCCAGGAGACCTGCCCAGAAGGCATCCCTGCGCGTGCCTAAGACAACGCTCTGCCCCAGCAGGTCTGTGCTGTCCCACTGTCAAGCCGCGCTCCTCCTGAAGGTCAGAATCAAACACTCTGCCCCTTATCTGGCCACCCCAGCCCTCCATTGCACAAACGAGCCCCCCAGGCCCCGGGGAGAAGCACTAAGTCAAAATGGAGTTTGGCCCTCCAGGCGTTCCCGGGGAGCAGGGAAGGCCCCTCCAAGACAGCTGGGTCACGGGAAGCCCAGGGCGTGGTGTGCAGCTGGGCGGTCAGAGGCAGGAGCGGCAGGTGCAGGGCACTGGGAAGGGGTGCGGGCGGGGTGGTCAGGGGAACAGGAGGTATCCAGGTGCTGGAAGTTAGGCTGAGAGAGGAAGAGAGAGGTGGGACTGTGTCTTGCGGGGATGAGGGACACACAGGCCACTGCCCGAGGAAAGTCATTTGGAGACCATGCTACCAAGTCCCAGATGTGGGGGGGAAGCAGCCCAGCCCAGGGGTTCCAAACTGCTCCTGGAGGCTATGCTGGACGCTAACCCCGTCGACCTTGCCTCCCATCTCAGCCGCGCACTGACCGTGACGCTGCTTGAAAGAGTTCTGCCTCGGACAGAAGCCCACAGGACCTGCAAGCCCCTGGGGGACACGGGGTTTTTCTACTTCACATAGGCTGCCCCTCTTTCACCCCAGGGCCTGCCTGGTCCCCCCAAGTCCAAGCTGGCTCTGGGCCTGAGGCCGTGGCAGGCGGCTCCCCTCAAGCTGCCTCCCTCTGCTCCGCCACTGCGCTCCCCACTCAGCAGAGATGTGGGGGAAGAGGAGCCCTTTATAAAGATGTGTGGCTGGCCAGTGTTTCTTTTTCGCAGGCCAAGGCATTCCCACCAAATTAGCAGTTGTGAAAGCGGAGAGGAGGAGCAGGCCAGCATCTGACTTGGACTCTGATGGCCAGTGAGCGCCTGCAGCCAAGTGCGTTCGGATCACCTGAGTGTGGGCCAAGATGGGGAAAGGTGGGGTGGGAGGTGGGAGGGAGGGAGGGAGGGAGGCAGAATCGCTTCGGTTAACCTTAGAAAACACTGGTGCTTATGGGGAAAGCACCATAAGCTTTCCCCATAAAGGAAAGCTTATGGTCGGAGGTCGGAGGCTGTTTAGTTTTATGTTAAAATGGTCAGCATTTTTGCTCCGAGCAAGAAACTCGCTGGAGCTGTTGAAGTATAAAGACAAATAAACAGAGGTGACTTGAGCCCTCGCGAGGGGCTCGGGGAGCAGCACGTCCTCTCCAGGGTCCTCCGCGAGCCCTTCCCTCAAGCCAGTGGCCAGCCCGGCCCGCGCCAGCACCACCACAGCGACCGCAGCACCCATGGGGAGCATCCGGGTGACCCGAGTGCCCTCCGCTGCCCTCTCCTCACGAGGCAGCCATGCATGTCACCTGCACACCCACCTCCACGTCTGATCCTAACAGAGGGACCACCCCGGGTCACAGAGATCGATGTTGAGACTCTGAGAAACGAGGCTGAGGGACCCAGGTTCTAAAGGAAGCCCTGACGTCACGTGACCCCACACCAACCAATGAGGGATGTGAGGACCCCGGAAAGAGGTGGGGATGCTCGCTGACCTGGAGCCCGCGAGCAGCAGCGCCACGTGAGACGTGAGGGCCAGCACCCCCCCCCCCGGGGGGGGACTTCGCACACAGCACAGGGCACGGGCCTGGCCCCTGAATCTCTGGTGGTGCACACCCGTCATCCAAGTACTCGGGAGGCTAAGACAGGAGGATCACAGGTTCGACGCCAGCCTCAGCAACTTAGCAAAGCCCTCAGTGACTTAGTGAGACTGCTTCAAAATAAGAAATAAAAAGGGCTGGGGGGGGATAAGCCTAGAACGCCCTGGGTTTCGCCACGCGCGCACGCTGCTTTCTTTAGTAAGCGCTGACCTCGCACACCAGGAGTAAATGAAATGATACTGCCCCTGGCAGCTGGAGTCTGGGTGTCTGCCTGGCTCCGTGGCATGGGCTCTACAAAGCTCCTCTCATCTGGCCTCCGCCTCGTCACTGGCAAATAAGCAAATCAGTGATTCTCATGATTGCTTTACTAGGCCACCACTGGCCGCACCTTACAGAAGAGGCCGCAGAGGCCCAGAGAAGCTGAGTTACTTGCCCGGGGTCACACGGTCAGTGATGGGCTCCAAGCCAGGAAGGCTGGTCCCCTACGCTTCCAGCAAGTAGGAAATATGTCACCCGTGTTCAAAATGTGCGCTCCTAGCCCAGGGCATGGGCCGGCACAGGCACTCACCAAATCTTCATGAGTCAAACAAGTGCCAGGATCTCTGGCTTTCACAGCTGTCTAGATGCTGATGGTTTGACGGTTCCCCAGGTCTGAGCTTGCAGCCATTTCCATTCGGGCAGTTGTTACCCATTGCAGAAACATCCAGCCAAACAGATTCCGGGCCCCTTGCCCCACTCCCACCGCCAAAGTGGCCCAGCCCCAGCCTTTCGCACCCAGCAACACCAGCACAGGCACACGGCGACTGCAGGCAAACACCCAGTGGCCAGCTTCCGTCCTCACGCTCCCTTGGCCCCCCGCATCTCATCCTTGAGGAATCCCTGTCGGCTACTTTCTAAAGCTGTTCTGAGTCTAACCATCACCCCACCCTGTCAACCTGCGTGGGCCCAGCCACACCTCTGACCCTGGCCATTGCAGCGGTCCCCTGCTCACCCGACTCTGTCCCTTGTAGCCAGGAAGCCATTTCAGAGCCAGGCGTGGTGGCACATGCTTCATTTTGGAGGCTGAGACAGGAGGCTCGTGGTTCACAGACTGCCTCAGCTACTACTTAGTGAGGCCCTTTGCAACTCAGTGAGACCCTCTTTCAAATATAAAAGAATAAAAAATAGGGCTGGGGGTGTTGCTCGGAGGTAGAATGTCCCTGGGTTCCATCCTCAGTACCATACACACACACACACACACACACACACACACACACACACAAGACTTCCTTCAGAACATGTCAGTCCCTGGTTCAATGTCCCATGTTGTCCCAGTTGACTTATGATAAAACTGAAGCCCCTTTCTGGTGTCCGAAAGGCTCTGCAGTGCGTGGCCCCTGCCTGTCTCCTTGGCTCAACTCCGTCCTCCTTTCGGACACTGACCTGTCCCCAAACTCACCTCGCTTGTCTCCACCGCAGGGCCACGGTGGCCCCACCTGCCTGGACAGTGGACCTCCCCTAGCTCTTCACCAAGGCCCCCCGTGTCCCCTCCCCGGTCATCTCCTTCTGTGGTAGAGTTTGGGGGAAGTGACTGCTGAGGGTTTGCTCTAAGGGTTCTGCACACTTGATCTTGTTCTGTTGGGACTTGGCCGCCAGGCTGGGAGGAAGCTCACACCGGCCCGTGCAGAGACCAAGGCTTCCCACGAGCGCTACAGCCAACAGCCAACGTCAACCGCTAGACAGGAGCCAGGAGGCTTCTGGACGAGTCCAGCTCCGGCCTCCAGGTCGTCCTAGCTCCGTGTCTTCCAGCTGAGGCCGCAGGCGAGAGTTGAACCCGTGCAGCCTGTGACCTGCAGGATGCGCACTCAGGATAAGGGGCGTCTCAGGCCACTCCACGTGGGGGGCGCTGATGCATAACAGGCGCGGGCATCGCACCCACCCCCAGTGCTTTCTATCCTGCTGCTCTGTGTTAGTATTTTTTCAGTGGCTCCGACTTGACTGAGATGTGCTACGTGTTTACATGGTTAACTCCGCATTCCTTGCCACGTAGGCTCCTGGTGCGGGCTCAGCACCGATTTTCCTCACCACTGTGTGAACCTTCAGCTCTTCAAGTTGGCCGGCACACAGTAGGTGTTGAGGAAGATTTTCTTTTGAGTAAACCAATGGCTGCAGGCTAGGGGCGGCGTGAGCGTGGCTTCAACCTTTTGTTCCTGCAGTGCCTCACTCGTCTCCCTCACCAACCTGGAGCCCTGGGCGAGGTGGGCCACCTGTTTCACTGCAGAAGCATCCTACCGCCAAGCCACACCCTCAGCCGTTTGTTTTGTTTTTGAAACAGGGTCTAGTTAGGCTGCCGAGAGCCTCACTAAGTTTCAGAGGCTGGTCTTGAACCTGCGATCCTCCTGTCTCAGCCTCCCCAGCACTGGGATTACAAGCTTGTGCCACCCTGCTCAGCTACAGATTCTTTTATTTGTTCATTCTACAAATATTTATATAAACGCCCATGACATGCCTGACACTACGCTGGGTTCTGGGAGGCAGGTGGAGAGATGGACAAGACGAATCTTGCTTTCTGGGGAAGAAGGGGGACCCCCAACACAGAGGCACAGTGGGGGGGTGTGGCCACAGGAAGCCTCCAAGCCTGGGGGCGTTTGAGTCGGGTGTTGATGGACAAGCAGGACCTCGCTGGATCAGTGCTGGGGAAGGGGTCAGCAGGTGTGGCCATCGCCACAGGTTTGTGTAGAGGGCTACAAGAGCCAAAGGTGGTGGAGGGAGGAGGCTGGCGGGCCTGGCCTCTTCCAGGTTGAGGGGCCTGTGGGCCAGTGGGCAGGTGAACCAGACACTAGAATAAAAGCAAGGAGAACCCCAAGAGGAGGCTCCCAGGAGGGGCTCTGCAAGCCAGGCACACAGTGTAAGGCGATGTCCCAAGGGAAGCGCTGGGGCCCGCCAGGCGCCTAAACAGGCATCGAGCTCTTCCCTCGGCCCAGGGGGCAGGACAGGCTTTGGGGAGGAGGTGCTCTGGGTGAACTTTCAGGAGTGAGGGGTACCCTCTAGCACCCCTCTACCAGCCTGGTCTGGCAGGTTTGGGGATCTGAACACCCTCCGTGACCCCCAGATTCTTATGCAGGGAAGGGACGCCCGTCCGATACGTGGACAGTGAGTCCTTCCTGCGCACAGCCAGCGCTGTGGACAGAGGCTTACAGCCTCGGTCTTGCAAAACCTCGGGCCTGGACTCTGGGCCGGCCCTGCTGCTCACGGCTGTTGATTTTGAGTAGGCCACTTTCCCTGTGCGTCTCAGTTTCCTCATTAAAGAGGAAAATACTTTTCATAAAGGGAGACACTGATGGCTTCTGCCCAGGGATGTTGAGGAGTAATCAAAGAATGCTCGCACGGCACCGTGGGCCGCTTCAACAGACACAAGCCCCGGCCCCAGTTCCTCATCTTACTTGAGTACGACTATCGCCCATTAGTGGGAGCCTAATGAAAGTCCACGGGGCTGCAGTGAGCCGCGGATCCATCAGCTAACTCTGCCGCGGAACCCGGCTACGCATGACTTCCCTCGAACAGGGGTACAAACTGCAAAGGCGAGCCCCAAACTCAGACCCGGAGCAACTTGAGAAACATATTTTCAGTAAGTCAAGGTAAAGACTGAGGTCGGGGGAAACATCTGGCTAAGTGAACTAATGGCTTCAGGGGGAAGGAGCCTGGCTTTGTGGAGACGGGGAAGAAATTACCCACTGCTGGCTTTAATTTAAGATGAAAAAAAATCTTATTCTATTAGCCTAAATATTGCTCTGCTGTCCAATTGCATGGAGTTTGGAATAATATTTTTCAAACAGAACTACTGCTATTTCAAGTAATTACACAGCTCAAAGCAGCCATTTGGGGCTGGGCAGGACCTCATCAAGGCTCCAATCCCCTCTGGTGTCATTTTCTGTTATATTTGAGAAATTCCTCAATAAAGATGTCAAATAGAGCGAGGGCTGCACTCCCCCGCGGGCTGCTCTGGCCCCTCTCCAGGATACAGTCACAGGCCAGCCATCTCCGCAAGAAAATCACCCGCACGCTCAAGAGAAAGGAGAAAAGGATCCACTGTGAAAGCTCGGCAGGAAGACGCCTCCCTCCCCCACGGGGCAGCTTCTAGTGGACTCGAGCGCGCCTTAAGCACGGCGGTGTCCTGCCAAGGTGATGGGGTTTCGCCCTGGGAAGTTCAGCGGTGGTTCGCAGAGGAATGTTTCCACTGGACAAGAGTTTTCGCCCAGACTTCTGGAGGCACCGCGACACCCGGCCTCCCTCTCTGTGATGCCTGCCGGGCGTTGAGCTAAGGCTCGGCGGCTACATAAGCCGTGGACAGAGGGCCTTCCTGCGACTCAGGCAGCCGCTCCCGCCTCCGCCACTGAGCCCGCGGGCAGCACCATCAGGCGCCAGGCAGGGCGTTTAGTGACCGAAGCTGAGCAAGGGGGAGAGGCGGGGTTTGTGGCCAATGGGAGACACGCACTCCCCAGGGGCAGTGCGGCGGCCGAGGTGTGGGTGGGCACAGGGGCCCGGTCCTGGACTCACACTCCAGCCCATGCTCTGTTCTCCTGTGTCTGCAGGTCTCCCTGTGGAGGGAGGAGTCCGCGAAGGGGTGCCATGAACACCTGGAACCTGCATCCACTGCTAAGACCATATCCTGGGCATTTGGGACCCTAAAACCTCCTGCCCATAGAATTCCCTGCATTCCCTGCCAAAAGATAGGGCCATAAGCCATTTGTTCTCAGAGGGCCAGAGGCTGCCAAAGAACAAGCCCCGAAGCCAGGTGTGGTGGCGCACATCTGTAATCCCAGTGCTTGAGAGGCTGAGACAGGACTGCAGGTTCAAGGACAGCTTCAAGTAATAAGACTCTCATCAACCTAGTGAGACCCTGTTTGAAAAATCAAAATAAAAAAGGGCTGGGGATGTAGCTTGGAGGTATAATGCCCCTGGGTTCAATTCCCAGTAGTGTGTATATGCGCATACACACACACACACACACACACACACACACACACACACACACACACACAGCGCCCCAGCAAACAGCTACTTTCTTCCAGGGTAAACAGCCAGAATTCGACATTTGGGCGCGGGTGTCCTAAGGTTCAATGGTGTAGATGTGGCCGGGCTGGCAACAGGGGAGGGAACAGGTGGTCCACAGGCCGCCACTCTCTGGCACAAAGGTCCTACAGGTCCTGGAATTCTGAATCCAGATCTAGCCTTCGGGTCATGGGGAAGAATATGTATCCTTTTCAAAGGGAGAAGTTTGAGCTTTATCATGACTGTGAAATGTACAGCAGCTGGGGTGTGGGCCTCCAACTGCCCTCCTGCCCCAGACCCACACACATCAGAGGCTGCGTGGCTGTGGCCAAGCAGGAGTGATTGATGCTGGAAATACCGATTTTTTTTTTTTTGTAGGTCTGAGGATGGAATCCAGGGGTATTCAACCTCTGAGCTACACCCCCTGCCCTATTTTTTGTTCTTTATTTTGAAACTGGGTCTCACTAAGTTGCGGAGAGCCTCACTAAGTAGCTGAGGCTGGCTGCGAACCTGCGATCTTTCTGTCTCAGCCTCCCAAGTACTGGGATTACAAGCACGTGCGCCACCACGACCCGCATATCAACCACACCTCGACCACAACCCCCTTTTTAGCATTGAGAAGCCATTCAATAATCATAACAAAAAATTGATCCCCACCACCACTGTGTGGACAAACCAAACACACTTGTGGGTAGACGAGGGCTGTGGGCGGCCAGCCCAAAACCTCTGCCATGATGTGCGGGGACAGCCTTTTACATCCATGCACGGAGCTCTCCGCCTCTTCCCAGACTTAATCACCACCTGAGGCTGGTTTTACCCTCCTCCCCCCATTTCACAGTGAGGGGAACCGACCCTGGGAGGGTCTCAGGGGACCCAAAGTCTAAGACTCGTGAGTGGTGGTGCCAGGATCTGAGTTGGAATCTTTCAGTCTAAGCCCAGCCCCCTCTCCTAACTGAACCAGGTATCGAATTCCTGCAGCATTTCATGGATAAGGAAGGGGTTGGGACTCCAAAAGGTCAAAGGAGGAGCCCACGGTCACACGGTCAGTCCCGGGTGGAAATGAGGTCAGACGTCCCTGAGCTGGAGTTTTGTCTCAAGAAAACACACACACAGATACACACACACACACACACACACACACACACACACACACACACACAGAAGTCTGTTGGGAAGGATCTGCCCCGGCTAGAAGTGGAGCGGCCACAGGAACCCGTAATGGCTGCCATACGCGTAGGAGCCTTGTGACGCTGCAGTCCCTGCTCAGAGGAGGTGGGATGCGTGTGTGCGGTGAAGTCTTACCAGTTCTTTTAATCACTGTAAAAAGAACCCACTGTGGATCCATTCCCGGTTTTCTAAGGATCTCCACACTGATCTCCATAGTGGCTGAACTGGGTTGCACTCCCACCGACAGTGCAGAAGACTGCCTATTTCCCCACATCTTCGCCAACATTAATTGTTGACTTCTTTGACGGCCACTCTGACTGGGGTTAGGTGAAATCTCGGTGTAGTTTTGACTTGCATCTCCCTGATGGCTAATGATGTTGCACATTTTTTCATGTATCTACTGGCCATTTTTATCTCTTCTTTTGTGAAGTGTCTGTTCCATTCACAAGAAGTTGGCGATTGCTTGCTTGGGCTATTTGTTTTTCTAGTGTACCACTGCTGGGTATCTCTCCAAAGGGGCCGAAGCCAGAGGACTACAGTAACACGGCATACCCATATTCAGAGCAGCACAATTCACGATAGTCAAACCATGGAACCAACCTAGGTGTCCATGAACAGATGCATGAACTACAAAAGTATGGAAAATACACACAATAGAATTCTGCTCGGCAATAAAGAACAAAATGACATCATTGGCAAGATGGAAGGAACTGGAGACCATTATGTTACGTGAGGTCAGCCAAGCACAGAGAGTGAAGGGACGAGGGTTTTCTCTAATATTCGTGAGCTAGGGAGAATTTGGGATACCAGAGGGACTCCAGATAATGTAGAGGAGAAAATTCAGTGGAGCCAGGGAGGAAGGGGAGGAGAGGAGGGAGACTGAGGTTCATTAATGGAAACACAAGCACTGACTATGTGTGTACATGTGAATACGCTATTGTCAGTCTGGGTACTTAGTGCCGGGAGGGAAGGAAATCGGGAGGTGCGGGAGGACCAGGTACTGTGTGCATGTATGCCATGGTCAACACGATTTACATTATGATGTTAGACTATAAGGCACCAATAATAGCATAAAAAACGAACCCACTGTGGAAAAAACCCGTCGAAACGAAGATCTGCGCAGACTCTACTGGCAGTCTGGAGGGTGTATTAGCTACAGCGTAGAACAAGGGTGTGTATGTACCGTACAGGTGTTCTGGGGGTAAGTGGGCTGGGGTGCAGTAGACAAGCGGGCTTGAAGGTGTCCAACCAGCCCACGGCAACACAGTTCATTTGGCAACAGTTTGGGTGACTGGTGCCAGGCGCTCTGCTACCCGCTCTCCACCCATTCTCCTGAATCCTCCAGGGACCCTGCGGGACAGGGACTATGCCTCCCTCGTGCAGAAGCACTCAGAGGTGGAGCTACTGGCTCCTGACGGGAGAGCCAGGATTTCAGCGGCCCCAGGCCGGCCTCCGTGGGTGGAGTGTCCTCCACAGAGCGATACTACCTGCTTCTACTGACCAATCCCTGAAACACGCTGTCACCTGCAGGGAACGGCTGGGAAAGCGCGCGCTGGCGTTCTGGGAGGATTACGTGAGCGAGCGCTGGGACAGTACTTAACCCGGGGTGGAGCATGACAGGAGTTGTGCGGCCCTGATCAAAGGCTCCGTGGGCTCCTTCTCACAGTCTGAGCCCAGCCTCGAGGCAGTGCCTGCGTTCCCCACCCCAGCAAGTCCTGGGGGCTCCGTGTAGAGCTACTTCCTCTATGGAGCCCCCTGAGCCCCACGTCCACCGCCACCCTCACTCCATCTGGCCCTTCTGGGCTTCAGTAACTTGCTGTCCGGACTCTGTTTTGGCACTTATGTGGGATGTAATTACATGTTCACAGATCTGTTTCCTATAACGGCATTGTCTGAGACCCAACACACATTAAACAAAAACAGGCAGGGAGCTCAGGCTGTCGGGCCAGTCAGAGGCAGGGTCCCGAGTGCTGGGGGAGGAGCGGTCTATGCCCCGTGCCAGCAGGCGAGCTGGCCCCATGGAGGTTGGCTCGCCTCGTTGGAAAGTGCCGCATCAAATTCTGCAAAACTCCAAACGATCTCTGGACCCCTTAGCCCCACCTGTGGGAAGCATCCTAACCAAGTACTCAGGAAGCCGGCTATGGTGGTGCACACTTGTAATCCCAGTACTTGGGAGGACTGCAGGCCCGAGGTCAGACTCAGCCACTTAGCCCGGCCCTCCACAACTTAGTGAGACCCTGTTCCCAAATAAAAAACAAAATAGGGTCGGGGGGTGTGTTCTGGAGGCAGAAGGTCCCTGGCTTCATCCCTAGCGGTGCAAAAAACAAAACAACAGAACAAAACGCTCGGGAAAACAGGAACAAAGATGTCTTGAACCCAGAATCACATCTGGGTTCTGACGGTAGACACAAACTAAAAAACACAGGAGAAAGATGTCCACGTCACCTATGGTAGTAACGTCACCTGTTGTTGACTATTTAGAACTAGTAAGCACTGGTCACTTTGCTTTACACTGTCATTTTTATGACAGTGACCCTACTTAGATGACACAGTGACCCTACTTTAGAGTGGAGAGGTGAGGCTCAGGCCAGGGCCACACAGCCAGCTGCGAGCTAGTGTGAGCCACCGCGCCGCTCCGCCGTCTGGATGTTACCTCGGTTACTGCTCACGGCTGCCCCGGAGGGTGAAGCTCTGGGTCACCACCAGCAGGGGACCGGGGTCCCAGGAAGTCATGAACGTGTCCATGGTGCGCTCCTGCCGAGTCCACGCCTGTACCCTCTCAACGTCAGCTGCTGTGCCCCTCGCCACCCAGCAGCCAGCAGCGGAAGAGAACTTGGGGACCCGCCGGTCTGTCCCGTGTTAGGCCTGAGATGCTCTCCCTCCTGTAGGAGACTGCGAACCACCTCCCTTCCTGGTTGACTGATGTCCCCTCAAAAGATGCCTCCCTCCCAGAACTTGTCACTGTGACTTTTTGAAATATAGTCTAGGCAAATGATCAGGTTAAGACAAAGGGGTTAGAGTGGGCCCGAATTCATTATGACTGGTGTATGTATGTATGTATGTATGTATGTATGTATTTATTTATTTACTTACTTTTTTTTTTTTTACTGGAATTGAACCCAGAGGCTACCTCCCAGCTACACCCCTAGTCCTATTTTATTATGATACAGGTCTCATTACATTGCAGAGGCCTCCCTAGGTAGCTGAGGCTGTCCTTGAACCTGCGATCCTCCCATCTCAGCCTTCCAAGTACTGGGATCACAAGCGTGCGCCACCACGCCCGGTGACTGGTGCCCTTATAAACATGAGGGATTTGGACATAGAGACAGGCACATATCGAGCTAAGACGGCGTGAAGGCGCGGGGAGGGTGGCATCTACAAGCCAAAAGGTGGACGGGGTACTGTAAGCTGGGTGCTAGGCCGGGAACAGATTCTCACTCAAGGTCCTCAGATGGAGCCGACCCTGCCAACACCCTGGTCGTTGATTCCTAACCTTCAGAAGCACGACAGTATGACTCTGCCATTTAAGCTACCCAGTTTCTTTCTTTGTTATGGTGGCCCCATGCAGCTCAGCCAGGTTATTAGACACTTGTCAGACTATCAAGCAACTAGGAAAATGATGGTACCCGCAGCCACAGGAAAATGCTTGAGGCGCACAGGATGTTAAAGGGAAAATCGACCGTTCTGCCCATCTGCCCACTGCTACTGTCCGAACACACCTGGACTCAGAGAGAAGGAATCATACCAGTGGAATTGAGCTGTGTCCCAATTTCCTTCCCCCGCTTTTCTACATTTTCCCAATTTTATCTAGCAAAAGTGGACTATGCTTATGAAGTCCACACACTGGCTTCAAAATGTCTTCAAACCTTGGGAATATGGAGGTGTGCCAGAGTATGGGCTTCACTCCGTCCCCTCAAAATTCTTATGTGGAAGGAATTTAACCTCTCATGCTTCCAAATGTGACTATTTTTGAAGATAGGGCCTTCCAAGAGGCAATTAAATTAAACTCAGAGCTGTCTCGGTAGGCCCTACTCCAACGTCACCAGGGCCCTTAAAAGAAGAGGCGACGAGGACACAGAGACAGCAAACCCGGCGTGGACACTGGAGGGATGAGAAGGCCTAACAGGAAGGCGGTGGCCGTCAGCTCGCCAAGGACAGGCCCAGAAGGAGCCAAACTGCTCCTACTTTGACCTTGAACGTTCAGCCTCCGGAACTGTAAGGAAATACATTTCTGTCATTTAAGCCGCGCCGTCTGTAGTAGATTGTTAGCAGCCCAAGCAAACTAGCGGCAAGGCGCCGAAGGAGAACAGGCTTCCCGTGGACCCGACTGCAATCTACAGCTGAGAAGTTGGCAGCTGGTGCCCGGGCGGGACACAGCCGCGCCGCTCACCCAAGCAGTTGTGTCCGTCGTGGGCCAGCATGAAGCCATCAAAGCAGGTACACCTGTAGTTCCCAGGGATGTTGATACACTCGTGCACACAGCCCCCGTTGTAGGAGTCGTTCTCACACTCATCGATGTCTGCAAAAGGAAGGACACGAGAGGTGTCAGAGGAAGAGCCGGGGTCCCCTCGCCTGCCTCGCTCGAGCCACCGGACAGGAGTGGCGGGGGCATGAGTCGACAGGCGCGCAGTGACGCCCGCTGGGGACGCGAGAGTTGGGAAATGAAGATCCTGGCTCTGAAACAAGGCTGGCCGCATGCTGTGTGTGTGTGTGTGTGTGTGTGTGTGTGTGTGTGTGTGTGTGTAGGGGTGCCTTCTAGTTCCTACCCCAGGAGAAGCAGGTGACATTTACACCTGGCTCTGCGTCCCTTGAAAGCCTTTGAACCCTCACAGCCTGTGCGAAGACGGAGTAAAATAACTTAGCAGTCACCAAAAGATGAAGTCTCTGGAATGAAACAAAAGTCCACTAATTCCCCCGAAATACTTGCCTTTCATGTCGGCCACTAGCGCCTGCATTTCAAGCACTCCAGTGCCCTTGTTATAACAAAGGCTTCTGTCTCCTGAACAATGGCCAACAGCCTTCGGAAAGGTCACCCGTTTTGCTGTTTTAAGTCTTTTTCAATATTTCCCATCAGGGGCCAAAGGGTTATCAGTTCTGAGGTTCCAGAAAGAACAGGAACACCTCAGAGAAGAGGAACATGCCTAGTTAACATTCTACGCTGCCCTCTGCCCAAGACCTGCTCATCCAACTGCAAGTCATTATCTCTGGACCCACACTAACTCCACGATGCAGCGCCGTTAGCCTCAGTCCGGTTTTGGAAGACCACTACGGAAGCCCAGGTCACACACCTTTGGTGGCACTGGGATTCCAACCAGCGGAGCCTGGTCTGGGCCCCCAGGAGGCCCAAGTCCAGCGCCTGCCTGTCGGGGAAGCCTTGGGGCCCAGAGAGGCCCTGTTAGCAGTGGCCTGGGGGCATCCTCTGCTCCTCTGCCTTCCCCCTCGAGTGCTCCCTGTGCACCCCCATCGCCATCTACTCTAAGCCTGACTTCTGCAGGCTCCCAGACATCCTCGGGCGGGAAGGAGCCGGAAGTACCACGCTAGAACAGGAACCGGAAGTGGCGGGCCTCGGGAGAACCGGAAGGGCTATCCAAAGGGCTCCTGAGATGGAAGGGGCAGTCCTACCACTACCTATAGAAGAGGGATTTTAAGGTATGAGTTCCAGCTATGAGGCGGACATGGGGCCAGCCCGTGGGAGCGAGGAGGAGTCCACAGACAAGTGGTCCGTGCTCCCAGCCGCCGGTCCAGAGGGCAGAGCAGCTCATAGTACCGGGAAGCCATGGGGGTCAGTTAACTAGTTTGCAGCCACAATGCCAAGCTAGGAAGCAGGATCGGCCTCCAGAGGGGCTGCGCTCCCTCCTAACCCTGGAAGGCCCGAGCACTACCCAGACACTGCCTGCCAGAGACTGCTCTGCACGGGGGTGACTTCAGGAAAAACAGCAGGGGCTAAAGCCATGGTAACAGGGTCTGGGCCGTGTGGCCCACTCCTGGTGTCCACCCAGCCAGCTTCCTGGGCCACCAAGGGCCCAAGAGACAGGAGGCTTCTCTCACCTGCCCTCAGTGATCACCGGCATCGGCTGGGAAACAGGCTCCAGGTTTCTGCAACTGGATTCTGCAACTCGTGCCAATTGTTTTTAACCAGGATATGTAATACACTTAGCAATTGTAAACAGCTTTAACAGAAGATGTGAGACTTTAGGGTTGCTGAAAGAGGGCACAGGTTTAGAGACTGAAAGATACCGATTGCTGAGCAGATCCCATCTGCAGCCCTGCCCCTCCTCCAGAGCTCGCTCACGCGGTCCAGGCTCGGCTCCCCCTAGACCTTCTGCGTACACTCTGGAGCTACAGCAGCCCGACTTCAGTTCACGACTGTGTTTCCCTGGGCTTCCCATCGCAGCGGATGCCGCTTTCCTTCCACACTTGCTTCGACACCTATCAGCTTCCAGGCTGGTGTTTCTGCACTCCTCACACCCTCACAGGATGCTTCTGATCACGCATTCACGCTGGCTGCCAGCGTGAGTACCACTGCTTATTGACCTGACCCAGCAGCCTCAAACTGGTCCCTCCCTCCTTCCTCCCCTGAGCAGGTGCCTCGGGGGAAGCTGGCTGGAAAATAGAAGCTAGCCGGAAAATTTCCTGACTCTGGAAAATAGAGCCTGATCTGTCTAATCCAAACAGCAAGCGCGACTAGCAATTGCTGTTGGTCCCCTGGTGGGTCTGTGACTTCGGCTGGATCAGGCAGACCGAGGGAAAGGACTTTTATTTCATGCTTGGGTAAAAGAACTTTCATGCTGTACTTCAGAAGGAAATAAGCCACTATCTGTTTCTGAAACATACACCAGCCCTTTAAATTCTCGCAGAAACCCTCTGGAGTGGGAGTTTTAATTCCATTTTATGGTTCTGCAAACCAAAGTGCAGAGAGGGCAGGCATTTGTTCAAGGTCACAGAGTAAACGGTGGGGCAAGGATCAGAACAAAGGCCACTTATGCTACGAAGCCCACGTCCTTCCGCATCAGTTAGGATGTCCATCACACACCAGCCACTGGCAAAACGCTTTGTACATGTTATTTTGCCCTTAGCACATTTACACTGTGTACTGAGAAAGTAGTATCCAGTCATCCAAACATCTATCTATCCTACTTGTGCCTCATCTGTCCATCCACCCAGCCATCCACCCATCTATCCATCTACTCACACGTGTGCATATCTAGACTTCTACCCAAACATCCAGCCAGCCAGCCACCGACCACCCATCCACTTCCCCCATAACTATCCATCCAAATACCCAGCAACCGTTCTCCCACGTATCTGTTTATGCTAGGACATATCCGTTTAACTCTCCAGTCAGCTGACCACCCTTCCATTTACTCAATCAACCACACACCCTTTCATTTGTCTAGGCTAACGTCTACCCATCTATCTGAATATTCATAACGTCTACCCATCTATCTGAATATTCATGCACGGGTCCATCCATCTAAAGACTCAGCCAGAGGTGAATCCTCCCATTCACATGGAATCCATCCATACAATTCACTCACCCATCAGTTCACCCAAATGACCAATGGCTACTCATCCGCCAAACCGAACACCCATCCTCTGTCAAACACCACACGCATACATCCAAACACCTGCCCACTCACCCATGTGTCCAGCACGGAAACATTCACCCGTCTATCTACGCAAACGTCTATGAACCCAGTTACCCACTCCTTCAAAGAGCAGCCATCTAAATAGCCTAGGAATTCACACAGGAAGATTCTCAAAAGAATAAGACGTTAGGACAAAGAAAGCAACCACAGTTGATGGATAAGATTAGCTGTTGGCAGGATGCAGAAGTGCATTGGTAATCCCCGCACAATTGCAAAAGTTGGGCCGCAGACATGATTGAGCTTTCTTGAAGCTCAAAGAGAGGAACACAACCCATTCTAGAGTCACTGTGTCCATAAAATGCAACTAAGCCAGCTGTTTTAATGATGGTGAGGTCTGAGAATCCCCAGGCTCCCTAGAAGGGGGATGTCTCTTCTCCTGAGTAGGGATAATTATGCACCTCGGTGTGCCTGGCATAGCTTCCACTTATGCCTATTGTCCGGGCATAATCACTCACAGCAATCTCTTCACTATCAGGATGATAAATGATTGTGCCACGAGGGATATAAAGAGATCACTGAACAGTCAATGAAACAAACTCCAGACTTTCTCTTCCTCCTTCTTCCCGCAGGGCCGGCCGCAGGAGACGCCAGCGGGCTGCGGGTCGCAGGAAGGGTCGTTGTTCACATCTTCTCCCTTAGTCCAACCTCAAAGAGCTTCCTCAGATCTAAGCATGGCTCGGCACAATTGGTTCCTCTCCATCCCCAGCCTGAGATGTCCCAGGGTCCTCTGGCAGCCAGCCTGACGCCCCAGCGCCCGGGGTGGAGGACGTTCGCTCCCAAGCCAAACCTTCCCACTCGTGCCTTAATTTAAAAAAAAAAATCACATGAGATCCACTGAGTTCAGACATCTGTTTCAGGACTATTAGAGGCAGAGAAGGAGGAGCAGGCAGAGGGGGCGTGCAGAGGGTCCAGGGAGGGGAGGACAGAGCAGGGCTCTGGATGGACGGCTGTGTGTTGAACTGGGCCCTGCCCCCACAGAAGATATATAGAAGTCCTAACCCCAGTGCATATGAGAACGTGACCTGATTTGGAAACAGGGTCTTTGCAGATGTAATCAAGTTCAGATGTGGGTATACTGGAGGAAGGTGGGCCCTAATCCAATGGCGCGCGCATGTGCGTGTGTGTGTGTTACATGCACGTAGTCTGGGGATTGGACCCAGGGGTGTCCTCTCTCTAAGCTATACTCCCAGTCCTTTTGTTTCCTTTTGTTTGGAGGTCTTGCTAGCTTGCTGAGAGTGTTGCTAAGTTTCTGAAGTTGGTCTTCAACCTGCATCCTCCTGTCTTAGCCTCCCAAGTACTGGGGTGATGAGCACTGGCTGGTGTCCTTCTGAGAAGAGCGGAGTGGGACACGGTGTCTCAGAGGACACCACTCCGTGAGGACACAGGGAAGATGGCCGAGTGAAGACGGAGCCAGAGGCGCGAGAGTTCCCACTTCACTGAGGACCCGGGGCACCGCATGGCCAAGGGCCCCGCTGTCCCCAGGCGCCTGGATGGCGGCTGCCTTGACGTGCACGCTCTCTCCTGCGGTTGGAGCCAGAGCCGCAGGAGCAGGAAGTGAATATTTTTTAAAAAGCTTTCCAAGCCGGGCGTGGTGGCGCACGCTTGTAATCCCCGCGCTTGGGAGGCAGAGACAGGAGGATCGTGCAGGTTCGAAGCCAGCCGCGCGTGCTGGCTTAAGCGACCCTGTTTCCAAATAAAAATATAAAATAGGTCTGGGAGTGTAGCCCGGAGGTAGAAGGGCTTCCAGGAACCCCAGTACTACAAAAAAAAAAAAAAAGCTTTCCATTTTCCATAAAAGTCATTAAGGAGAATGGTAAGGAAAGACGTCATATGGAATTATCATTTTTATTTCCCAGGTCTGCTCCTATCCTGGAGGGGCAGGGACAGTTGAGGGAGGGTACAGAGAGGGTGGGTATGAACGGCAGGATGAAAGATCTCACTAGCTTTCAGAACTCCATCTTGAAGAAGAGGAGTCTGCCAACTCACAACTCCAGCCATCTCTGCTTCTTCCCAGTGTAGTTTTTTTTTTTTTTAATGAAAACTCAATTTCCAACAGAAGACGGCTCCCGGCATCCAAGAGAGCAGGGCAGAGCAGCACAGGGAACTGCTCATTATGGGATTTTTGAAAGGTCACACAGCCCCACTTTTTGTATATTAAAATGGCAACGTGTGTGCACACAATCCCACAGCCATGGTTCTGTGCCAGCCACACTGAGGGAACCCAAAGGGGTTGTTTTTTTTTTCCATTTAATTCAAAATTGGTTCTCACTGCCCAATAAAATATATATATATATTATATATGTGTGTGTATGTGTATATATATGTGTGTGTGTATGTGTGTGTGTGTGTGTGTATATATATATATATATATATATATATATATATATATATATATTCATTCATTCTGTGGTGTCTAGATGCCGAAAGATTCTTCTGCAATGAATCAGAGCACCTCTTCATTTTATTTTAATACTATTCTAGGGCGTTCTCTTGAAAATCAAGAGCGACTTGGGAACTTCAAAGTGAGGGTTTTTAAAGCCCCTCACTCTCCACTCTCAGCAATCATTACTGAGAATGCCTCCTCATCCCCCACCCCCAGAAATTGGCATTTTCCTAGACATTCCTCAGGGACAGTCGGCCCAAAGCTTTAACAAAGATCCCCCCCTGCCTGGGCACCAGCGCGTCCTCTCCTTTGTCTGGGGCCTTAGAGCAAAGCATACGCTCCTTAGATCAGACAACCATTCTGGGCAAGATGTATGGCTTAGGAAGTTGAGTCCTTACTGGTGAATGAATCTTAATCCGGTTTGTTGGCTAATTACGCTCTGGGGAAGGTGGTTTCTGGGCCGCCTAGCAGGAAGGATTAAGCCCCCTGTCCCCAGTGGTGCGGGGTTAAGCTCTGGGTTCGTAATGACTGATAATGAGACCTGCTCTCTGAGGACCCCCGCTTCCATCGATCAGGTTTCCCTCTGCGGAGACAATGCCAGAAGTGGACCCGGCAGTTAATTACGGGAAGGGTCAAAGGGCGTGCAAAACCAACACAAATCTATACACTTCTTCATCCTAACTGCACACAGTGACCATGGCTCGAGCCGGAGAGTGGGGAGGCTCCCCCCTCCCCACCTGTGATCCAAGATAACTGCGGGGTTCCAGTATCGGCAACCCCGCCCAGACCCCAGGTGGCTCTGGGCCGCCACACTCTGACTCTGCCTGGAGCTCCTTCCCCGGCCAAACACCTCCTCACCCTGCATGGGGCTCCCACGTGGCCCCCCGAAGCTCCTGCCTACCTCCTGGCCGGCTCCACCGCTCTGTCTGTTGCCCCGGCAGACACCACTGTCACTTTCATCTGCTTCTGTGTATGTCCTTTGGGGCTGCGGGCTGGTGGGCACAGAACTGGGTCTTGTTTGGCCTGTGCCTCGTAACCTGGCCGAAGGTGTTCAACAAGGGTCAGCTGACCACTGGAGGAACAGACGCCACGGGCTGTGGCCTCTGGTGACCGCTCCGATGAGCGCGGGCAGGCAGCAGTCCCGCGTGCACGGCCACCCTGCGAGGTGGCCACGGCATCTTTATCATCGGCAAGGGAAAGCGAGACTCGGAGATGCCACTTGCCCTGCCCAAGGCCACCCTTGGCACAGGGGGAGCCAGGAATGGAGACCACGCAGCCAGAGAGCGAAGCTGACACCGTGTCAGTCACAAAGGACCACGCACCGTGTAACTGCAGTGAGCCTCCAGAAAAGGCCAGTCTGTTGAGACGGAAAGGACACTCGTGGTTTCCGAGGGCTGCAGGCGAGGTGGGGAGAGGAGTGGGGGCTACGGAGTCTGGGGTTTCTCTGGGGGTGAGAAGAGACGCTGGAACCGACTGTGGTGACCAGCAGCTCTGAATTCACTCCCGTCACTGGCCTGAGGCTTCACACCTGTGAAGTGTATGAGTGAGGAGCTCGGCGGAGCTGCTAAGGCATCTTTAAAAACAACCGAACGCCATCCTGGCTGCCATCACGGGCTGGCGGGCTCGGGGGCTCAGCCTACTGAGACACTGGCCTCAAACTGAGCTCAATGCACCTGCTTGGCTGGGGTGCGTGGTGGGGGTGCGTGGATGCCAAGAACCAGGGGCTACGGCCTGACCAGACCACTGGGACGAGTACCCGTTAGCATGTCATGCCCTTTCTCCCTTAACAACGGCCCAGCCCTTCCCTGGGGGTTGCCCCAGCTTGGGCATCAGGGCTAATGCCACTGATGCCATCGGGCCAAGGGACGATGACCTGCTGGAGTGTCTGAAATCCAGTGAGGAGAGGCCGGGTGCTCTGCCAGCCCTGAGCTTCGGCCCTGACTGTTCTCTCCTACCAAGTATGGGCATGGTCACTTTCCTGTCCCTTTTGGGAAAAGCAGGGGAGATGCCCCAGACACCCAAGCTGCTGGCCTTGATGGGTGCCCCAGACACTGCAGCAGGGCTCTCAGAACACACAGCTGCCAGGAGACCCAGCCACTACTCAGAGAGCTGGGTCCAGGACTCCTCCAGACCACAGCCCTGGGTCTTACACAGGGGTATCCGAGGCCCCAAAGGGGAGAATCCGGGGACTAATCTCCTCAGCGTGTCAGCGGGGCAGTCCAGACGGCACCCTCCTAACCTAAAGGCAGCCGTCCAGGCAGTCCCATGTCCGCATGGACCAGGCCCTCGGCCCACGGTCCTCATCTGCCAGCCTTCTCTCCTCTGTGCCCCTCGCCCTTGGCCTGGATTGGGGGAGAAAATGACCCCGCATGTGAGGGGAGCCCTGGGTCTGCCCGCAGGACTGGCTGGGGGATGGGTAAGCTTAGCTACGCCCCCGGGGCCTGAGCCAGCGTCTGGCACCCTCAGAGTGAGGAGTAGCCGAACACGGAGCTGCTCACGGTGGGGGCCCAAGGGGCCGGGGGGGGGGGGGGGGGGGGCTGCCCTCCCTAACTTGGAAGTCAGCACACTAAGGCAGGAAGGAGGGACCCACAGGCCTGCCCCAGGTCACCCAGCAATGGAACCCAGGTCTCAGGGCCAGGAGGCCTGGGAGTTTCACAGAGGGGGAACGCCGTGGATGTGATCGATCCCAGTAGCATTATTAACACAGGCCAGAAGCCCCAGCCAGTGGCCGGAGCTGTCTATTCTCTCCTCCCTGGGGTGGGGCGGGGGGCCACAGCCCTGGCCCATCTGGAGGACCCCCTCGAAGCACCCGCCGAGACCCCCTGACCTTGCCGGCACACACGAGGCCCCTGGCCCTCTTTGTCTCAAGGCCTTTGGGGAAGGCCAGCATCCATTTCAGTAGCAGTCAAAGGCCAACAAGCCCACAGTTTATTTTCTTAGAAATAATGGCTTTTTTTCTGGTTAGCATTCCTCCAATGGAAAAACAAATACAGCCACTGTAATAAGAAGCGGTGGAGAGGAGGCCAGCGGGCCTGGAGGAAGGGGCTGAGAAGGGCTGCTGCCCGGGGAGCTGTGAGGTCCAGGGGCCTGGAGGGAGAGGGGCTCAGAAGGAAAAGTCCCCGCTTGCCGGCACTGGTGTGGCCATTGACAGACGCCCGTGGGCAGCGGGGCCTCTCCCCTCCTCTGACCTCTGCTCAAAGGACGTTCCACAGGCAGGCAGGTGATACTGCTCCTCCTGGGAGGAGAGCAAACCAGGCCCCAAGATGGCCAAGTCGCGCCAGGGGCGTAGTGGCCACCAGGGCCTCGGGATCCTTGCTACAATTGCTCCCATGCACCTTCCCACCATCGGGGCGGGGAGGGACGGCAGGGACCCGTGTTCCTGGCTCGGCACCTCCTCCGGGACCCTCCCTAGTCTCTTCCCTCCTTCTTCTTCCTTGGCTCTGCTGAGTCTTGTCTCCATTCTACCTCTGAGCTACACCCCCCAGCCCTATTTAATTCTTTAGTTTGGAACAGGGTCTCACTGCGTTGTGGGGGCCTCACTAAGTCGCTGAGGCTGGCCGCGAACCTGTGATCCTCCTGTCTCATCCTCTCAAGTACTGGGATTACCAGCGTGCGCCACCACACTCGGCTCAGCCGACATTCTTAATGCTTCCCTGAATCCAGTCCAGGGCACTCGTTTTACAGACAGGCAAAGTGAGGCCCAGAGAGGCAGATTTGCCTCTAACACTTAATTGTCAATGGCCTGAGCTTCTGATGTTTCCTTCTAAAAACGGGCACGGGCTTTAAGGACTCTCCCAGCAGCCTGAACTCTGGGGCAGAGCCGGGACGGGTTGTAAGCAACACGGCCTAATTGCTAGCTGACAGCAACTTGGAATTTTAAGTCACATCCAATTTCTTCCTGCCGGCTGGTCTGCTGGACTTGACCGCTTTCATCTTGGGCAGAACACGCTTTAGTGCGCATAATTGCATATTTTAAGACTTGAATGAGAATTCCCCTTCCCCTGCCCCCAGCCTACTCCTGCCTGGCCTGGCCTCCCCCTAAGCAGAAGTTGATCTGGAGTCTCAATAAATAGGAAGGCTGAAAACGATTTAATAAGGTCACGGACATTATTCCCTGAGAAGGCCAATTGGTTTTAAGTTTTTTCCTGACGTTAAACTAAATGGACCACTGGGTGTGTTATTAGGAGTTTTGTGCAAACGCTTTAATAACACAGTCTGTAATCTACCTAACTGCAGTGATTGACAGTAGGCCCTGGGGATATAAAATTCAGGAAGTGACTATTTACATTCATTACATACGTGCTAATTTTGCGATCTCTGATGGCCGTAAGGTTGTCATTTTTCCCCCTTTTCACACACATGAAAAGGAAAATGGCAATATATTTAATATACTGTGGCCAAGACAAAAACGTGTTTTCCCCCAGAGTTTTAATTATAGCATCCTGGGAAAGACCTAAGTTGAAACTTGCATGTGGAACGAACCACTTGAATGAGAGGCCCGAGCACACAGAGAGGGGTGGCGTGCGCTGCTGGTTCAGACTAAACAGTGATTAGCAGAGGGTCTCAGTGATTTAAACACGCCATCCGAGGGCGGTCTGCTCCTCGTTTGGGGCCTGGTCCTGATTATAAACGAGCGCTTTTAATTAAGATTAGTAAGAGCCAATTCAAGCTGTAATTTGGTCCTTTTCCTTAGCAAATGTCTATGAAAACAAAGCAATTAAGGTCAAATGAGATGAAGAATTGAAAGGGGGTGAAATGCCGCCCTGTGCCCCAGCCGCCCCTCCGGCAGTGAGCAAAACCAGGCCCGGCTAATTCAGACCAGAGGCCAGCAGGGAGCTGGCCCCGCTGGCTTCCCAAAGGCCGGTGCCCAAGGGGCAGGCGAGATGGGGATGCACGGGCTTAGCTGAAGGAAGAGGGCTGGGGACACAGGATGTGCAAAGGCCCTGAGGTTGGAAGGAGCTGGCAAGTTCGAGGAACTAAGAGAGGACAGCGATGCTGGGGACTAATAGAAAGAATAGAAAGAGAAGGATAAAGATAACAGTAGCTGCCGGCGTTGGTGGCGCACGCTTGGAATCCCAGCACCTGAGAGGCGGAGACAGGAGGATTACAGGCTTGAAACCTGCCTAGGGAACTTAGTAAGACCTTGTTTCAAACAATAAAGATACAGCTGGGCAGGATGGCACATGCCTGAGACAGGAGGATCGCGGTTAGAGGCCAGCCTCAGCTACTTAGTGAGGCCCTTTGCAAATCAGTGAGACCCTGTTTCCAAATAAAGAATAAAAAAATAGGGCCGAGGGTGTAGCTCAAAGGTAGAATGCCCCTGGGTTCCATCCCCAGCACCACAAAACAAACAAATAAATAAACAAACAAAGAGCTGGGCATGGTGGTGCACGCTTGTAACCCCAGAACTTGGGATGCTGAGACAGGAGGGTTGGTGCCTGCGAAGTTTCTCCACCTCCACGAGTTGACCCCAGTGACTTCAGATGCTGCTAAGATGGGGATCACCAAGGGACACAGACGTGCCCTCCACCTCGGGCACAGCCCCAGCGGTTGGGGCACCGCCACCCGGTCAAGGCAAGCCCCCCGCCGGCATTAAACTGAGCAAGGGGGGGGGGTCCCAGACCGCACCCCAGACCTGGTGCACAGGTGGAAGCCACCAGCCACTCAGCAAGATGGTCTTCGTGGTGCAGTGAGAAACTGTCCCCAGAACAGGGAAGGGGCGCCGCTGGTGTGGGGTTTGCTAACGGGGTTTTGTCACCAGCAGAGGTTTCAGGGTGATACGGTCAAAGGTATCAGAGGCTCAACTGGCCCCAAACACTGCTTCCCACAACCTGGCCCTGTTTCCTGTGGGAGACTGTGCAAGCCAGGCTCTCGGGGAGGTATTCTCTCTAGAAAGAAAGAGTAAAGTCTCTAAGATCTATAGGAAGGGGACTTGTCTCCCCAGACTCTTGCCTCGGCAGAGCCCACCCAGCTCAGGGCCTGCAGGTGCAGGAGCCAGGGAGGGAACACGGGCTTCCTCTGCCACGGAGGTGACGGCCTGGAGGGCCAGGGTTGTACTGAGCCTGCCGTGGGACGGGGTGGCAGCACATTCATCCCCGAAGTAGCTGTAGCCGCACAAAGGAAAGCCTTCTGTCCCATGTGGTTTTAATCACATCTTCCTGGTAGATGGTCACGGCGGGCGGCACATGTGTCTGCACATCTCTGTGGGGACGGGGATGTGTGCATATGGTTTCTATGAACAGTCAATGAACAAACATGCCTCGTTTCCCAGCCACTGTAGAACCTGAACGTCATAGGAAAAAGACGAAAACCTTCCCTCTTTTCAGATGAGCTCACAACACTGTGATCCTCAGCTTGTTGGTGTGACAGGATGAGTATGACCGTTATCAAGAATTCTCATCCACGCCGCCATCACCATGTCTTCACCATCAAAACCACCATTGCCCCCACCATCACCATCAAGACTAGCTCGTCACTGCCATCACCATCGCCATCAAAACCATTGCCATCATCACTCCACCACCATCAGCACCACCGCTGTCACCATCGACACAGTCGCGACATCACTGTCATCACCATCAACATCGTGTCACCGTCTCCATCATTATCATCAACACTGCCATCATCAGTGCCTTCACCATCCACATCACTGCCGTCGACATCTTCAACACCACCATCACCATCCTTATCAATATCACCATCGCCACCATGGCAACAGCAGCATCACCCTCATCATCAACTTCACCACCACCGCTACCCCCAACAACAGCTTACTGTTACAGTGGTGCTTATCAGCCGGGCGTGGTGGTGCACACTGTAATCCCAGCATTCGGGAGGCTGAGACAGGAGGATCGTAGTTCGCCGACAGCCTCGGCTACTTAGTGAGGCCCTCCAAAACTTAGTGAGACCCTGTTACAAAATAAAGAATAAAAAAATGGGGCAGGGCGTATAGCTCGGAGGTTGAATGCCCCTGGGTTCCATCCCCAGACCCGCAAAAAAAAAAAAAAATGGTATTTATCTCGGACATCCTAGGTCTACTTACTTATCTGCAAACCAAGGAAGTGGACATCTGGTGGTCTCTGAGCTCCCTCAGGCCACATTTCATTATCCTGCCAGCTCCTGCAGATGTTCAAACCCCCAGAGATCTCTACATGACCTGAGGGGGTCCGACAGCTCTTGGGTGGACACTGGCAGGCTGTGTCCATGCCAACTGATAACTGTGGGTGGATCCCAGGGATGAGGATACCCGGTGCCAGTGGAACAGGGCCCACTGCGGCCCCAGGACCCGCACCAGCACCTGCCCACCGGGGTTTGGGGAGCAAGTGACTACCCAACATCCTCCTCTTGGTTCCTTACAGTCATTCTGTGGACTGCTGACACGGCCACTCAACGGCTACCATGCGTCCCCAGCACATCCTAACGCCGTCAGTCACGAGCTTCCACCGGTAACTAGCTTCAGCCCATCGACGCCCCCAGCTGTTGAGCTTCCACGGGAGGGGAGCAGACTGCACTGAGACCGTCACCCAGACACAGGATCTCACGGCCTCACTGCTCCCGATCGCAGCGGAGGCCGCGCCCTGACAGCGGGTGCTAGGGGTAATGGCATGCTCATCTGTAGGGTGAGCACCCACTGCCTACCGATGCCGCTGTGAGCCAGGCCCGGAGGCAGGCGAGCCCGCGCCCGGCCCTGCAGTCACTCAAGCTTCAGGGTGGGCAGCAGTGGGAGTATTTGGGGACGAAATACCGGAAGAAGAAACAGGCTCAGTGAGGGCCGGCCAATACTCAAGCGGTCCCACAGAGCTGGGCTGCTGTCCAGGCTTCCATGCTCTCCTCTCTCTCACACGGAGCAGGGTCAAGGCAATGCCCCGGGCAGAGGGGCCTCCAGACACCCATCGCTCCACACTTCCCCGTCCATCCTCCCTGGGCCAAAGAGAGCCCGTCAGCCTGAACGTTTCCCGCACGCCACGCTCGCACCAGGCCTGCTCAGGAGCTGGGAGCACGGCGAGAGATGGGGGGGGTGTGTCTCTAATCGAGGGGCTCACTGTGAGATTCAGGGGCACAGCCCCCGCTGAGCTCTCTGTCCCGCATGCCACACAGTTACAGCCCACAGTCAGAAGGAAAGGATGAAGGGAAACCCAGGGACTTTGGAGCGTGTGAGGGGTAGTGTGTGTGTGTGTGTGTGTGTGTGTGTGTGTGTGTGGCGGTGGAATCAGGGAGGGCTTCTGAGAGGAGGCCAGCCTAAAGAATGATTAGTTTTGCTGGATGAGGTGGCCCAGCCTGAACCCCCAGTATGTGGGAGGCTGAGACAGGAGGATCGCAGGCCAAGATCAGCCTCAGCAACGCAGCCAGATCCTGTTTTAAAATTAAAAAATAATTATAATTAAAAATAGTAGGGGGAGGCTGAGACAGGAGGATCGCAGGTTCATGGCCAGTCTCAGCTACTTAGTGAGGCCTCTATAACTTAGTGAGTCCCTGTTTCAAAGTAAAGAATAAAAAGTGGGGCTGGGGGTGCAGCTCAGAAGTAGAATGCCTGTGGGTTCAATCTCCAGTTTCATAAAAACAGAGAACAAACAAACAAACTAAAACTAAAAAATAAAGCCTGAGATGCATCTCTTAGTCCTAGCACTTGGGCAGGTTCGCAGACAGCCTCAGCTACTTAGGAGGCCCTCCACAACTCAGTGAGACTCAGTTTCAAAGTAAAGGATAAAAAAGAGGGCTGGGGTATAACTTAGATGTAGAATACCTCTGAGTTCAAACCCCAGTACGCACACACACACCCCCCCCCACAC
Organism: Muscardinus avellanarius; assembly: GCF_963383645.1. Classification (NCBI taxonomy): domain Eukaryota; kingdom Metazoa; phylum Chordata; class Mammalia; order Rodentia; family Gliridae; genus Muscardinus; species Muscardinus avellanarius. The sequence continues at coordinate 6,322,702 of NC_137797.1, read as the reverse complement.
ACACGCTGGGTTTCTCTTTTTTTTTAGTGTGCGTGCGTGTGTGTGTATGTGTGTGTGTGTGTGTGTGTGTACGAGTGCATGATTTTGTGGTTCAGGAGGTGAGAGCAGAGGCCGGAGCCCTGCTGGAGTAGCGTGGAGACCCTGGCAGCTCCCGGAGCACCTTAACAAGGCTCCTCTGCATACTCAGCAGCAACAGGGCCTCTCTGTGCAGCAGAGGGGAGCAGGAGGCCCAGGGCCGGCAGGGGCCAGAGCGGCCTAGGCAAGAGTTAGATCCTAGGTCAAGCTGGCCTCGGACGCGCTCTTTGGAAAGGAAGCAGGAGACAACGTGTGGGCATCGACCATGCCCTCCCTTGCCAGGAACTGGGTCTGGGGAGTCGAACAGAGGGTCAGCAAGTGGTCACGCACAGCCTCCCGAGTGCCATGCGAACCCCGGAGCTAACCTCCAGGCCCTGCCCTCAGCCGGGCCGGCACATCCCGCTGGGCTTTTGCTCAGACGCTCTCTCTGCCTTCCGCCTGGCTTCCCCTTGGCTCTGTGGGGATGCACCAGCTTTCCACCCCCAGCTCCCGGGCTCTGAGCAAGGCAGGGATTTGCCCAAAATGTCACCTCCCCAGCACTCAGCCGTAAGTAGATGCTCAATAAACAAGATGGGCAGACCATCCAGCACTCTAGAGGGGGTCGCTGCCTCTCCTGTAGAGCTCCAGCCCCTGCAGGCGCAGGAAGAACAGGTGCCCGGCCTGCTCACAGGTTGTTCTGTTCACACAACTCTCACACTTGGATAACTTGTGCCACCAGGGGTCAGGGCAAAGGGTGGCCGAGTGGGAAGTAAAGAGCTGGATTTCAGTCCTGCGCGTACCGGGAAACTTGGGGCTCTGCCAAAGATGCTTCTCTCTGGGCCTGTTGTACTGATCTGTACAGTGGGCACAGACGGAGAGGATCTGGGCGGGTGACTCTGCCCTGGGGGCATCGTTGGTAGAGAGAGCACAGACCCTCCAGAGATGGCACCAAATGCCGTGCCTGGCTTGGAGGGTCCTGGCTCCCTGCGAAGGCCACTCTCTTCTCTCCCTCATTCGGGCTGCCAGGAAAGCAGTTTCTAATGCCCGGTGTTCAAACTAGCATTCCAGGTTGCAGGGAAGGGAGTCTAGACAGACAGACAGACAGCACAAATGTATGCTCTCGGTCCAACCTCAGGAGCTTGAGACGGGAGACCTGGGCCAGCCATGCAGCTGTGGCCGGCTCCTGAGCAGTACATGCTTTGAAGAAGCCACAGGCCCCGCAGGGGGTTTCAGTTTGAAGTTAGGCGACCCGGGGGGAGTGGGTCACCCCAGGCCTTTACCCATCCCATACCCAGCCAGGGACAGACGCACAAATACAACAGTCAATGCTTCATCTCAATTAAAAAAAAATAGAATTTCTAAAACCAGGTGAAAGTCAGGCACCCTAAGAATCCAACTTCTACCCGCTAGGGCGCCTGCATCCCAGGAAGCCCACTGCTTCCGAGAGGAGGAGAAGGCCGGGAAGGCGCGCTGGCCCCTGGCCATGGCTGCAGCGGACTCCGGGCTGGACTCACCCTCGCACCGCCGCCCCTCGCCCTTGTATCCAGGCTTGCAGAGGCACTTGTAGGACTTGGGGGTGTTCTGGCAGATGGCGTCGATGTGGCAGTCATCCGTTCCCTCCGAGCACTCGTCCACGTCCACGGCCCCTGCAGCGGGGGAGAAACCTCAGGTGAAGCGTGGCCGGGGAGCGGCAGCGCCTGGTGTTGGGCGGGGGCTCCTGCCTGTGCCCTTCCGCTGCTCACCAGCAGAGCTGACGGTGGCTGGCCATGTGACAGCTGGGTGGCATCATCCCTGGGCAGCTGCTCTGTGCCACATAGGACGCTATGGACATATTTGGTTTCCTCTGCTTCCACGATTTCCCATTGAGTGTGACTATTATCTCCACTAAACAGATGGGGAAACTGAGGGCTGGGGCACCTGAGGGAAACCTCTTTCTGTGTATCGTGCTCTCCCCCCAAGCATCGCCCCAAACCTCCTCCCTTGACTCAGTCTAGAATTCGCAGCCACAAGGGTCCTCGGAGAGACTTAAAACCATCCACTCTGGGTCACAGATGGGGAAACTGAGGCTGGCAGGCGCCATGAGCAGAGACCATCCCAAGAGGCCTGCAGGTGATCCGAACACGGGACCCCCTTCAGCCCCAATGCTGCAGAAACAACGGGATTTCTCATCTGTCTTCCATCCTGGCCACTGGGGTGCGGGGGCAGAGCCGACCTTCAACGCAGCCCGCCCAGCTCGGGGGCTGTTCTGCTACCCGTCCTCCCTTTCCTCCCTCGGAAGCCGAGGCCTGAGCCTGGTTCTCACAGCCCAACTTCCCACAGGCTCGGTGTAGGTTGGGAGGGCTCTAGGCCTCCCCGCTCCCACCCCAGCACACCTATGCACCTTCAGTCTAGAACAGCTTTTGGGCTGCACGACGCTAGATAGCTTCTGTGCACACACCTGAACGAACATGCACACGCACGCACGCACGCACGGTTGGGGCAGGTAGTGGCCCCTTAGCACACAGGTAATTCCTCAGGTTTGGATGACACAGTGAGGCTCCGCACAGACTAGACTCCGCCACACAACAAGCTTGTCCTCCAGCTGGCCATGCGTAAGACACAGACGGATGGCAAACAGACAGAAGGACCCAGGAGAGCTCCGGAAGGACTCTTGGCGGCCCTCCAGGGAAGGCTCAGAACGTCCCCATCTCTACGTACTTCTGGGCTCATCCTACGCTGCTGGGTCCCCAAGAACGCGCACTTTAAGCGGCTGCCCTGGCTGGCATCTGAGTTCTAAGGCTGCATGTGGGCGCGTCTTTGAGGCACCAGTGCCCCCCAGATTCCTTTTCCTCAGTCTCAGCCCCCAAGCCCCAGATCACCCCTGAGAGAAGAGGCCTCAAGATGAAACAGGGCGGAACGACCCCTGCACACCGTGCACAGGAAACGCGCGTGTGCGTGCCATCGGCTCTCAGGATGGCTCCACCTACCCAGGTGGGCGGCCTGTCCTCCACAGCTGCCCAAGGCAGTGTGGTAAGGGGCACTGAGCTGATGGCCACAGGCCTCTGCGGAAGTGTCCAGGGGGAAGCCCACATACGGCCGGCACTGCCTCAGGACAGGAAGCCCAAGGCCAGAGAGGGCCAGTGTCCACGCTCCCACCGGGAGGAGCAGGGCCACTTCCTGGAAAGGACCAGCAGGGGCATCAGGCCACAGATACGGTTGTTCCCACTTCCCAGAGAGACAGGAAACTGCCAAGCTTCTTTCGCCTCGCACTCCCACGCCCCAGTCTCCATGTGGGTGGGTAGGTATTCTCCTTGGTAGGGGCGTGCATGCCTGGGAGGGCTGCCTGCCAGCATACCTTACAAAGCCCTGGGCAGGCAGGGAGAGGACAGGGCTCCGCTGGCCACGCTCCCTGCCAGCCCAGCCCCTCTGCAGGCCAGCCCTGGTCTCCACCAACCACAGGCTGCTCCCTTTTGACTGTGGCTGGCTTCTGCTGGGGACCTGCCGCTGGGGTTCATATAGTCCCTGGGCTTTCGGAGAGTGGAGAAGGGGCAGGAAACAGGCGGACACAGAGAGACAGGAGGAAGGCAGACAGGTGGGGACTAGTCAGATAGCGGCAAAGGTCCCCAAGCCTGGGAGAGATGCCCACAGACACGCAGGGTACGGGCAGCAAGGAGTGGCTCCTGGACAGGGGCTCGTACGAAAAAAAAAGCTCACTCCAGCTGTGGAATAGGGCAAAAGCGTCCTGGTATCCTCACATAACTCCAGGAATAGACCCCACACCACCAGAGGCGGATCTCAGGGAGCCCAGCTGGAGGGAGAGATAAGGGCATGGGCGCAGGCAGGACCCCTCCTTGCCCCCCTCCCCAAGAACCAAGAAACAGGGAGGAAGCTCCTCTGAAGAGCTGAGAGGAGAGGATGTGCCTCCAGCCTGGCCCGGGAGCCCCTCGCAGGCAGGCAGAGTAGGAGAGGACGGGGGAGAGGGCAGAGTCCCCGAGACCCCGCTGGCTGGCTTGCGGGCTTCCCTGTGCCTGCCTCCTGCCGGGATGTCCTCTCTGCCACCGGGCAGTGCCGGGTCACCTCCCTGCCTGCCAGCAGCCAGGTGCCCACTCTGCACCCCTTGTCTTCTCTTTCCTCCCCTCCTGTCACGCCGTCCAAGGGGCCATCTCTTCCCAGGCTCTCTCCGGCAGCCCCCGTCCTCTGTCTCTTTCTCTGGTGTCCATCTGTCTCCACCTCTCCTCGGGGCAGTCCGTCCCACGCGGCCCCTCCTTTGATCTGCCCAATTCCTCCCTCGGGTTTTGCTTTCTCTTCCCCGGGCGGCTCCGTTCTCCTCTCCCCTGCCCGGTCGGTCTTTCTTTGGGCTTCTTCCCGTGTCCTTTTGTCTGTTCCCCCTGCGCCTCCTTTTCTGTCCGTCTGTCCCTGCATCCCGTCCCTCTTTCTCTCTGTTGGTCGTGTTTTCTTCGGCCGCCTTCGGGCTCCTCCCGGGCCCTCTTTCCCCGCTGCCCTCTCTCCGGGGGGGGGGGCGCCCTCTGGGCTCCTGCGGGGTCCGCGCCCCCCCCCCCCCGGGCCAGCCAGCGCGCTTTCTTTCTTCCTCGCGCCCTCCGCTCCCCCCCCCCTCCGGGGCCTCAGCCCACCCCGCCCCTGCCGCGGCGCCCCGGGCCGGCCAGGCTGCGGGAGGGGCCCCGGGCCGGCCCCGAAGTTACTTTGCCAGCGGCGGGGGCGCGGACGGGGCCTGGGGACCGCGCCCCCGCCCGCGCCCCCCGCCCCGCCGGGCGCTTACCTGGGAGCCCGCTGCCCCCCGCCAGCCGCCCGCACGCGCCCAGGGCGAGCAGCACGCACACGCGCCAGCGCACAGCCGCCGCGCCCATGATCGCTGCGGGCCGGGCGGGCGCGGACCCGCCGACCGGCCGCGGGAAGCGCTCGGTGCCGCTCGCCGCCGGGCGCCGAGCCTCCAGCGGCGCGGCTGACGAGCTGACAGCCGCGCGCTCATTGGCCCGCGGCCGCGGGGGCGGGGCGGGCCCCGGGGCCGACCAATGGGCGCCGGGCGCCGGGGCGGGTGGGCGGGGCGCGGGCGCCTCCCGGGGCGGGCGGCAGGTGGGGGGCGGGCCGGGGTCTGGGCCGCGGGGCTTCGCCGGGGCGGCTCCCTCCCGAGCCCCGCTGTCCGGGCCGCCGGCCCCGCGGGCGGACCCTCGCCCCCACGGCGGGGAGGGGGCTGCGGAGCGGGTCTCGGGGACCGGGAAGGGCCCCGCGGCATCCATCAGCCGCGAAGGGGACGGCAGAAGCGCCGTGCCCGCGACGTCCGCGAAGCGCCCACTGGGTGCCGAGCGCCGCCCGAGCCGCCGCGGGCCAGCCGGACCCGAAAGCTGGCGGGGGTCGGCTCGTGGTCGCACGAAGCCCACTCTGTAGCGACCCCCGGGACAGTGGCCGGTGGGCGCCTGCCAAGAGGGGCGGGTGAGTGCCAGCTGCTGCCCTGGGGCCCGGCCGGCCGGCGGGCCTCGGGGGCAGGCGGGAGGGGCGCCGGGGGCGGCCGACCCCCGAGCGGCCCGCCTGCCCTGGGGGCTCCACCTGCCGCCCTCGGCCTTGGAGCTGGGCGCGGACCGCCCGCGAGGGCGGCTGGAAACAAATGGCCCCTCTCAGCTCCGGGCGGGACGCTCTGGGGAAGAAAGTTCAGCGAACTCCCAGGCCCATCTCCTTGACAACCACCAATAGAGCTCCTTTTCTCTTGGGCTCTCCAGGCCCGGCGCAGAGACAAGACTTCTCTTTTTGTCCGCCCGGCCCGCACCGTTTCTTCCAGCTTCCCGTCTGCACCAGCGCCCCTCCCTGCCCCCACACCGGCTCCCCTCCATCCTTCCGCGGGCACCCCAGCCGCCCCGGAAATCGAAATCTGTGGGCTCTGCCCCCGACGCCCATCTGAGTGCACCATTTGTGGCTTAGGCCTGACGGCCGAGGCCAGGTTCCCCTATGGAGGACCAGAAAGGGCCAGGGTGCTGGTGAGCTAGCACCCTCTGAGGTGTGCAGACAGGAAAAGTGGGAGGCTGTGGCCCGCGCAGCGGAGGAGGGACGTGGACAGAAGACACGGCGGAATGCCCCCCCCAAATGCCTTCAGAGGTGGCTTACGGGGCAGAGGAAGAGGAGGTCCCTTCTGTCCCCCGCGGCTGCCGCGGAGGCGTCTGGACCTGGGATGTGAAGCAGGAGGAGGCTATCCTGATGGACGGGTAAGACGGCTGGAGGAGATAAACACCAAGCTAGTGAGCAGCAGTGGACAAGAGAGTGTCCTGGAAGCCCCTCCAGAGCTGGACGGCACTGGACAGCCTGCGAGGGTGGAGTGGGGGGTTCCCGTAGAGACCAGTGCATCTGCACCAGGGTGGGCAGGGGGGTGGGGTGAGCCCCAGAATGCCAGGATCTGTCCGTGGCTCCCGGCACCTTTCAAACGACCTGTGAGCTCTCAGCCTTGCAGTAAGACTCCCGTGCCCTCCGCTGCAGTCCCAGCCCCCACAGACCTGGGCAAAGCCTTCACGCCATTGAGCCTGGATCCCACCCCCGATCACGCCATTGAGCCTGGATCCCACCCCGACAGGAGCCCCTTGCTCCCCTCCTTCATGAGGCTAACCCCTCTTCTGCCCATCCCTGCACCCCCAAGCTGGGCATGGAGCCTCCTCGGGGCTCCCAGAGGTCCCTGGACTTCCCTCATCAGAGTCCAGCTCAGGCTGGGCTCCGTATCTGTCTCTTCCCCGACCCGGGGCTCCGGGGACAGGGCCCACAGCCGTTCTATGTCTGGGCCACAGCTCCCGGTGGAGTTTAAAAAATTATTGTCAAACGTATGTATGTAAGGATGGACAAAGAAACCAGGGAGACATTGGTCAAGCAAGGATTCTTTTGCTCCAGGGAAAAGACTCTTTGGCGATTTGACAGGTTCCACAAGAGTCAACCCAGCTGTCCACTCTCTCCTGGCCACCTCCACTCTGCCCCTTGGGGAAGCTGAGCAGGTCAGCAGGACCGCGGGCTTTGGGTGTCCAGAGCAGGCAACCTGGGACCTAGGGCTCTCTGGCTCCCCCTGGTGACGCCTTGCTCCCGTCTGAGAAGAGAAGAGGACTTGATGGACCTTCCTTCCTTCCTTCCTTCCAGCACCTTCTGTGACCCCAGCAGCTGACCCTAGCCCTAAGGGTGGGGAGCCATCTGTAGCGCATCCGGGGGGCTGGGCCTGCCAGCCCTGTGGCCTCGACTCCGCCCCCAGCTCTGCAGGTCTCAGGGAGCCTCTTGTGCGTGGCCCCCTCTTAGAGTTCAGTGGAGGACTGAACAGAGGCAGGGATGGAGCCGCCTCTGCACCGCAGTCCCCGCCAGTCAGAGGCGGCTGATGCTCGGGGCTGTGGCCAGGACTGAATGCACTATTGCACCTGAAACCCCGGACCGCCCCCGGCACGTAGAGGCGGCCAGCGCACGGTTAGGATCGCCTTCTAACCATTACTAGTTTGAATCCCATGACTGCGTCGATGGTAGTAATATCCAGCTGGGTACTGAGAATGCCTCGGTTTACAGACTTTCCCAGGAATAAGGCCCTTGATCAGTAACAGTTGTTCTTAGAAAATAGGACGTTCCCTGCCAGTGTACGTGTCATCACACGGATGTCAAGCCTGTCTTGATGCCTTTATGAAGTTTCGTCCTACTTTTTTTTTTTAATGAAAAATGAAGTTACATAATACCCCGGAGGGCTGCACATTTCTTTCTTTTTATTTTATTTTTCCTTTTTTTTTTTGTATTGTAGGTTGAAGCCAGGGGCATTTTATCTCCAAGCTACACCCTATTTTATTTTTTAATTTAAAGCAGTTTCACTAAGTTGCCGAGGGACCTTGCTCCATTGCTGAGGCTGGCCTTGAACCTACGATCCTCCCATCTCAGCCTCCCAAGCACTGGGATTACAGGCATGCACCAGCACACTAGCTCAGATGTTTCTGTACACATTTGGTGATAGCTTTTTTTTTTTTTTTTTTTTTTCCTTGCAGTCTCTAGCTGTCAGAGGCCACTTTTCAGACCAGGCTCTGCGCTGACCCACCTGGGGCGTGATCTGGTACACCCTGGCCTCTACCCTGAGGTGTGACCAGTGGCCAGGCGGTGGGCATCCCAGCCTGGCGCTGTGCTGGGGTTTCCTGTGCACTGCACATCTTACTCCTGTGAAGTAGAAGCCGCCGCCACCTCCACCTGGCACCTGAGTGGATGGCAGAGGTGGGGTGTGAGACCAGGTCAGGTGAGCCTGCAACACAGAACGTGCTAGAAAGCCCCAGGCTGCAGGGATGACGTGGGCTCCTCCCTGCCAGGCTTCGAGCGTCCCTTTGGGGCTGCAGTATCAACACAGGGGGTTTCTGTACCAGTACAAGATGCACCTGTCTGACCTCCGCCCAGGTTCGTGGTCCCTCGTCTCTCCAACATTCCAAAGCCTGTGGGAAGCTCTGCCGTGCCAAGGAGGCACCAGAGTCAGGGCGGAACAGCCTCCCCGAGGCTCCCAGAAGGGAGGACCAGCCACTCACCCTGGGTAGTCGCTGGCTTTGCAGCTGACTCCGCAGCTGCCCCCTGTCCAGCACCTTTGGGGCGCACTTAGACAACTGGCTCATGGCTACAAGTTCATGGACAGAGGGAAAGTCTGCAAGAGTCCTGAAGACGTCCCAGCCGGTGCTCACAGATCCACTGGGTAGATGCGTGCGCCTGGGGCCCCTCGGGCACCGCGGACTCCACTGCACAGGCCCTCTGCCCCTCCTGCCCAGGCTGGGAAGCTCTGCGTCTGGGTCCTCGCCCCCATCCCTGCAGGCACGGCGTGTGTGACCTCTCCTCAACATCCCCTGGGTTTGTGGAGATGAAGCGCTCTTGCTGAATGCTTCTGCAGAGACTCTGGCCCCTCCCTGCCAGGGTCTGGGGCACTCGAGACCCTGAGGAGGGACTCGCTGACCTTCCCATCCTCAGCCTTCTGCCCGGTCAGTGTCACCCTGCCTCTCGTCCCGCGTCACTAACACCTCTGACATGCAGCCCGCTCAGCCCTGCCTCCTGCGGTGCCCGCCCTGGGCCCGGGCCTGGCAGACAGACGGACCCGGCTCAGCCTGGGTGCCCTGAGGGCAGAGCCCAGCCCCTGCGCTGGGTCCCAGCCTGCCTGCTTGGCCCCTGCCTGTTCTCTCTTGCCGCTTTGTGAGCTGGTTAAGCTCTGTCCTCCATCAGCTTGGGGCGAGCACCGCACACGGCTTAGTTACACATCCTGGGCACCCCAGATCCCTTCCTCATCTCGACCGCAGGCCTCAGTGCTGAACAGGTGACCGCCTGGGCCTCGCAGCCTCGCCCATGGACGTGGCTGAGCGCTCGGGACTCAGCCACGCCGGCCAGCGCCTTTCCGGGGTTCCCCAGCGGAGCTTCCTGTGTGATCAGGAAGTAAGAGGGACGGGTGCTCAGAGCCGCCTGGCACCGTGGCCCACCGCGAGCACAGTGCCCAGAGGATGGACCTGGCCGAGAGAGGCAGAGGGGGGCCATGGGGCGGGGAGGAGAGGAGAGAGGCCAGGCGCACGACTGAGCTGCCCTCCTGCTCTTAGAAGCCACGCCGGCCGCTGTCACTGGGAGTCATGTTCAGGGTTGGGGCTTCTGTGAGGTGATGCCGTGGACAGATCACACACACGCCGCAGCTTGTTCTAAAACCTTACGTGCGCGCGTTGGGGAGTGGTCACCCAAGGCCTCTTCAGCAACAGAAACTCGTGCCAGCATGGCTGGCCGCGGCACCGGGGAGAGGGGAGGAGTGTGTCTCAGGAGGCCCAGGGGTGCACACCCCACCTGGTCCTGCGAGGGCCGATTGTGCAAGAACACCCTGTATACACAAATGAGCACGGCTTTCCAATAGAAAAAGTCACATTTGCTGAATGTAGGAAAGACCCAGAGAGGCGAAGAATTAACATTCAGCTAAATTTTCCCCTAGTCTTTTTTCCGTGAGTATATTCTTTTTCTTTTTCTTTTTTTTTTCTTTTTCTCTTTCTCCTCCTCTTCCTCCTCCTCCTCCTCTCCCCCCCCCCCTCCTCTTCTTCTTCTTGTTTCCCTTTTTTGGTACTGGGGATTAAACCCAGGGGCATTCTACCTCCAACTTATACCCCCAGCCCTTTTTATTTTTTTTTTTTTATTTTGAAACAGGGTCTTGCTCAGTTGCTGAGGTTGGCATCAAACCTGCGACCCTTCTGTCTCAGCTCCCAAGTGGACACCACACTAGCTGAGCATATGCTTTTTATTTTTAATTTTTTTGTACTGGGGATTAAACGAAGGGGAATTCTACCTCTGCGCTATACCCCAGCCCTTTGTATTTATTTAAAAAGAACTTTTTATATATAAAAAAAAAACCAGGTCTTGCTAAATTGCCGAGATTGGCCTCAAACCTGTGATCCTCCTTTCTCAGCCTCATCACGCTGGTGAGCTCAATGAGTTTTTTAAAAAATTTGTTGCGGTGGCTGGGCGCACGCTTGCTCCGAACCAGCACAATCCTCCTGCTTGGGAGGCGGAGCAGGAGGATCGCGCTGGTTCGGAGCCAGCCTTGCTGGCTTAAGAGACCTGGTTTCCAAATAAAAAACTATAAAAAATAGGTCTGGGAGTGTAGCCCGGAGGTAGAAGGGCTTCCAGGAACCCCAGTACCACACACACAAAAAATGCATTGCGGGGAAATACACATAGAGCTGGGCATGGTGGTACATCCCTGTAAACCCAGTACTTGGGAGGCTGAGACAGGAGGATTGCAGGTTCAAGGCCAGCCTCAGCAACTTAGCGAGACTCAGCAATTTAACAAGACCCTGTTTCAAAACAAAAAGATTTAAAAAGGGCTGGAGGTGTAGCTTGGAGGTAGAGTGCTTCTGGGTTCATTCCCCAGTACCACACACATACATACATAACATAAAATTGACCATTTCAATCATTTTTGTGCACAGTTCAGTGGTATTAAGTATGTTTACATTATTGTGCAAACATTTCCACCATCCACGTCAGGAGTTTTTAATCCTTCCCAGCTGAAACCAGGTTCCCACTAGACACTGACTCCCCGTTCTATGTCCTGCCTGCCCTGGGCAGCCACTGTTCTGTTCTCTGGCTGTATGGATTTGGTGTCTCAATACGTGGAATTTTAAATCAGGTGTGGTGGTGCGCGCCTGGAATCCCAGTACCAGGGAGGCTGAGACAGGAGGATCACTGGCTCGAGGTCAGCCTCAGCAAGTATCAAGACTTTGATCAATCTAGTGAGACCCTGTTTCAAAATAAAAATAAAAATAAAAAATATGGCTGGCAGTGTAGCTTGGAGGTAGAATGCCCCTGGGTTTAATCCTCAGTCCCACAAAATGAAAAGGTGGAATTGTGGGATATCATTCCTTCTGTGTTTGACCTATTTCACTTAGCCCAATTTTTTTTCTTCCGGTACTGGGGATGGAACCCAGGGGCATTCTACCTCCGAGCTACACCCCAGCCCTATTTTCTACTCCTCATTTTGAACCAGGGTCTCCCTGAGTTGCACAGGGCCTCACTAAGTAGCAGAGGCTGGCTGCAAACTGCCATCCTCCTGTATCGGCCTCCCAAATGCTGGGATTACAAGCGTGCGCCACCACGCCTGGCTTTAGCACAATATTTTAAAGGCTCACCCATGTTGTAGCACGTAACCGAATTTTATTCCTTTTAAAGGCTGTATAAAGCCGGGCGTGGTGGCGCACGCTTGTAATCCCAGTACTTAGGAGGCTGAGACAGGAGGATCGTGCAGGTTCTCAGCACGATCCTCCTTCCAAATAAAATATAAAATAGGTCTAGGAGTGTAGGCCGGAAGTAGAAAATCCCTGGGTTACACCCCCAGTAACCCCCCCCCCACAATAAATAAATAAAGGCTGAATAAAATCTCATTGTATGGATATACCACATTTTCAAAGTCTTGCCGCGTGTGAGTGGACATTGGATTGTTCCTGTGCTTTGGCCTTGAGAGTGCTGCTGAGGACATGCGAGTGCAAAGACTGGTTTGAGTTTCTGCTTTCAGTTGTTTTTTGGTTTATATCCAGAGGTAGGATTCCTGGATCATGTGGTGATCCTCTGTTGGATTTTTCGGAGGAATCACCACACAGTTTTCTATCCTGGCTACGGCATGCCGCAAATGTAACACACACACACACACACACACACACACACACACACACACGCACACACACGCTCACCCCACGCCTGTATCACCACCACTGCTATCAGGTGGGAACATTCCAGCCGGGACGGGGGAGCACGCCTGTATCCCGGTACTTGGCAGGCTGAGACGGGAGGATTGCAGGTTGGGGGCCGGCCTCGTCAACTCAGCAAGACCCTGTTTCAAAACAATTAAAAGAAAAAAGCTCAGAGAGGTCTGAGGGTGTGGCTCAGAGGTAGAATGTCCCCGGGTTCCATCCCCAGCGCCCTTCCACACGCAGGAGGACACTTCTGTGCTCCCCAGTCTCCACTGGCCCCTGCCAGGCAGCCTCCCAGCCCCAGCCCCGGCCCAGGAAAGCCCTGGGCTGACGTCTTGGACCACGGGTTACTTTTTCCGTCTTTAGACTGCGCATGAATGGAGCCCGCGTGATGGCTCACCCACTGCGGCCTCTCCTGTTGCCGGGCAGGCTTTCTGAGGCCCTCCCACACGTACATTCTGCGCACTGATTTCCTCTCATTTCATTCAGAATCATGAGCACGAAATCTTTTAAAGAACGATTTTTAAAAAATTATCTCTGTAGAGCTAGGCCCTGTGCCACATGCCTGTAATCCCAGTACTTGGGAGGCCGAGACGGGAGAGTTGCAGGGTGGAGGCCAGCATGCTGTAATTTAGAGAGACCCTATTTCAAAATAAAATTTAAAAGGGCTAAGGGTATAGCTCAGCGGTAGATCACTCCGGGCGTTCGATCTCCAGTGTTACACACAAAAAATTAGCTCTGTGGAATTCTATGGTAGGGATGTACCATAATTTAATTAACTAGTCTAGATAGACTTTTTACCATCTCCTCCTCCTCCCCCTCCTCCCCCTCCTCCTCCTCTTCCTCCTTCTTTTCCTCTTCCTCTTCTTCTTCTGCATAATCAGAAATCAAACCCAGGGCCTTACACCTGCTAGGCAAGTGCTCTTCCACTGAGCTGCACCCTCAGCCATTGTTGCTTTTACTGTTGAGACAGGGTCTTGCTAAGTTTCACAGGCTGGCCTCTTGCTAAGTTTCACAGGCTGGCCTCAAACCTGAGATCCTCCAGCCTCAGCCTCCTGAGCTGCTGAGATGATAGGAATGTACCTCTGTTGCCGGCCCCTTTAGTTAGTTAGTTTTTTCTACGATAAACAGCCCTAAGTGGCACACGCTTGTGTGTAAACCTCTGATTATTTCATTAAAATGTGTCTGTGGAGGGGAGACGCCCGGGTGAAAGAGAATCAAGCTTTTGCCTCCTATTTATTGTCAGATTACTTCTCAGAAAAACGTGACCAGCGCTTGGGAGGCGGAGACCGGAGGACCGCGGTTCGCGGACATCCTCGGGCCCTCTGTGACTCAGTGAGACCGGTTTCAAAATAAAGAATAAAATATAGGGCTGGGGGTGGAGCTCGGAGGAAGAATGCTGCTGAATTCCATCCCCAGTTTGTCTGTCTGTCTGTCTGTCTGTCTGTCTGTCTGTCTCTCTCTCTCTCTCTCACACACACACACACACACACCCCAAAACCACGACTGAGTCCTGTCTATTTTACCTCCTAGCCTCGCAGGCCGCCATGGTGCCCCACGTTGGCTCCCTGCTGCTTGGGCTCACGGCCTGCCCTTCTCCTGAGTCCTGCCCAAGACGCTCCCCCGCGGGCGGCCCGGCGCAGCCTCCTCCATGCTGGCCCCTCCAGCCGGCCGGGTTGGGGATTCAAGGCGGCAGTCAGGGCAGGAGCCTCGGAACCAGGCCTTGGAGGGGACTCCACGAATCTGGGGCGTGAACACTTGGGGTTCACTAGTCCCCTCTCTCCCTTTCTCGCTCAGCGCCCAGGAATGCTTTCCGGCAGGTGGGCGCTGACAGGAGGGCGGGGGTGCTTGGGTCCCTCCCAACATCTTTCTCCCCGGCTACTTATGCAGCTACGATTAGTGTCAGGCAGACAGGAGACCACGGTGCTGGCCGCGACACCCCAGGGTGGGTCCTCAGGGTCCCACAGCTTTTCCATTTTCTGGAGTCTTGTTCTGGTGTGATATTTTTGGGGGGACTGGAGATTGAGCCAAGGGTATTCTACCTCCAAGCTATATCCCCTTCCCTGGTTTCTATTTTGCATTTCTTCTGCTTTTTTTTCTTCTTGTTGTGGTACTGGGAATGGAACCCAGGAGCTTTCTACCTCTGAGCAACATCCCCAGCCCTATATTTTATTCTGTGTGTGTGTGTGTGTGTATGTGTGTGTGTGTGTGTGTGTGTGTGTGTGTGTGTGTGTGTGGTACTGGGGGTGGAATCCAGGGGCTTTCTACCTCCAGGCTATACTTCCAGACCTATTTTATACTTTATTTGGAAACAAGGTCTCACTAAATTGCTGAGAGCCTCACTAAGTAGCTGAGGCTGGCTTTGAACCTGCATGATCCTCCTGTCTCAGCCTCCCAAGCGCGGGGATTACAAGTGTGCGCCACCACGCCCGGCTTATTCTTTATTTTGAAACGGGGTCTCGCTGAGTTGCAAAGGGCCTCACTAAGTAGCTGAGGCTGGCCACATACTGTAATCCTCCTGTCTCAGCCTCTCAAATGCTGGGATTATAAGCGTGCACCACCACGCCTGGCTTCTATTTTGTATTTCAAAACATGGTCTTGAGCTGGGCGTGGTGGCACACGCTTGTAATCCCAGCATTCGGGAGGCTGAGACCAGAGAATTGCGGTTCAAGGACAGCCTCAGCTCCTTAGTGAGGCCCGGTTTCAAAGTAAAGAATAAAAAATAGGGCAGGGGGTGTAGCTCAGAGGTAAAATGCCCCTGGGTTCCATCCCCAGACCCAAAAAACAAAAACAAAAACAAAACATGGTCTTGCTAAACTACTGAAGACCTCACTAGGTTCCTGAGGCTGTCCTCAAACTTATAATCCTCCGGTCTCAGCCTCCAAAGTACTGGGATTACAGGTATGTGTCATCATGCCTGGCTGGGTTTGCCATTTTAAATAGAAGAAACCAGCCCTGCTCTGGTCCCAGGCCTAGTCTAGTTCAACTCCATGACTGTCCCCAGCCCAGAGGAGGAGAGCAAAGGGTCATCGTGAGCCAAGTCTCCTGTGTCTGCTGAGTCCAGGCCACAGAGGGACAGCAGCTCTGTGCACAATGGGCCATTGTGGCCGCTGGCCTTGAAACCCCTATCTGGGGAGTGCTGGGGAAAGGGGACCGGCCAGGGCAGCTGCCCAGGGCCGGGGCTCGCCTGTCACCAAGGCCAGCCATGCCCTTGGATAACCAGACTCATGGCCGGGATGTACTGGCGGTGGCGGTGGGGACAAAGGGGGTCTGTGTCGGACTTGACGCTGGGACTCGGGCGTGCTTGTCGTCCTGTTGACCCCAGTCAAAGGCCAAGGTCGGGAACCTTGAATCCTCTGTGCTGCGGATGGAGGAATCGGGGTCAGGAAAGGTTCAGTGTCCCCCACCTGGGAGACGCTGGTCCCACCCCCGTCGTTAAGAGGAAGAAGAGGAGCTATTTGGTTGTGACGGGGTCCAGCGGAGGTGGAGAAGAATTCACTTCATGGAGAAAGAAGTTTGCCAAGCGGACCCATACCAGACCCTAGGGACCAGGAAGAGACCTGGCCCCTGCCCGTGGCGAGTCAGCGCTGGGGAGGGGCACCGGTGAAGCGGGGGTTTCTTCTGAGCCCCCAAGATGAAGCAGGGGTTTCTTGAGAAGAAACTCGGCATCTCCGTACAGGGTTCTTGTCTGCGGTGAGCGAAGAATGACGCCCGCAGACCTCAGGAAGGGGAGTAAAAGGTTTATTGGAAGCAGCAGGGAATGGGGAAAGATGGCTGAACACCCCAAAGGGGCTGGAACTCTGGGTCCAGCAGCTGCCTTCAGGACAATACTTGAGAGTAGCCCAAGCCGAATGCCTTCAATTACAAGCTGCTTTCTTCCAGAGTCCACGCGATCTGCCAGAAGGGAATAGGGAAAAGTGGCAGAACACCTCTAGGGCTGTCGGGGCCCTGGTGTCCAGTAGTTGCCTTCAGGTCACTACCCGAGTGCCGCCCGAGCCAAGTGCCGTCAGTTGCAAACTACTTTCTCCCAGAGTCCACGCGATCTGCCAGAATAGAGGTGCAGGTCACCCCTAGGGGCCTGGTCGGCCTTGATGTCCAGCAGAGGCCTTCAGGTCACTACCCGAGAGTAGCCCAAGCCACGTGCCCTCAATTGCACTCTGCCTTCTTTCAAGGCTAACGCAACCTGTGAGAGAGAAAAGCTCCCCCAAAGTGGGGGGGGGGTCCCCAAGAGGGAAAAAAACCAATTTGGTGGCTCCGCTAGGGATTTTGCCGATGTCTGCGTGTTCTCTTTGGTTGTGGTGAGTTCGGGATCCCGGGAATTCTGGGAAGCAGCTCTCAGAATTTGCATAGGGTATTTGCAAGTCCTTTGAAGGGTCTCCTTTCAGGAGTGTCAGACTTGCTCTGATGATGGCTCCTGGGTTTGTTGATTAGTAAACTGATGGCTTTGTGAAGCTTTGGTCCTTCTTATCTCTGAACCTTGGGCCCTCGCCCCTCAGGAAATTAAGTTTTTTTTTCTACCGAGGCCTCTTCCCTATCTGCCTACTTTCTTTCTACCTCCTCAATGGCACCTGAACTGCGCAGGAAGCAGCCAAGATGCCAGAGGGCCTGGCATCTCTCTGCTGCACTGCGAGACTCCTCACAACTGACAAGAAAATGACGCTGGACCAGGGTGGAGAGCGCTACGCGGCCAGCTGTGTGTCTCCAGGGAAGCTGCTCAGCATCTCTGAGCTTCAGCGTCCTCGTATTTAAAAACGAGAAGAAGAGGGCCTCAGTGAGGGAGATGGGATAACTCCTGTCAAGTTTCTGGCAGGGTAGCTGGCATACAGCTGGCACTCAATAGATGTTGATATAAACTGGAGACGGGCTAGGGTACACGCCCAAACACGCAGGTAGCGAGGATAGGGAGAGCCCCTGGGGGCGGCTCTGGATGTCTGAGCGCCCGGGGCTGCGGGAGGGAGGTGGGGACCTCGCTGACCAAAGGCCAGCTGGACTCGTGGGCTGCAGAGGGACGGGGCGAAGCACCCGGACTCTGCCGGGACTTGCTCTGTGGGGCTAGGATGGCACCAATGAGCCTCTCACCTCGGATCAAGACTCGGGTTCCCAGGGTGAAGCCGGGGCTGGGGGCTGAGGAGGTGGCCAGAGGGGAATGGAAGCCTCGCCCCAGGCACAGCAGGTGCCTGCTGTCAGGGAGAAAGAAGACAGAGGAAGCTTAGCTGGGCGGAGAGTATCTCAGGTTCGAGGCCAGCCTCAGCAATTGAGTGAGACCGTCAGCAACTTAGGGAGACCCTGTTTCAATATGAAATACATAAAATGGGGCTAGGGGTGTAGCTCAGAGGTAGAATGTTCTGGGTTTAATTCCTGGTTTCCCCAATCTACCCCCCCCCCCAGATAAAAAGACGTCGAGGAGCCCAGTGTGGTGGTCCACGCTTGTAATCCTAGCACTTGGGAGGCTGAGACAGGAGATCATAGGTTCCTTTGTTTGCAAATCACAAGAGCCAAGAAAAACTTTTCTGCATGCTGGGGGCACATGCTGGGGGCACAGCTCAGTGGGGCAGCACTTGCTCAGCATGCGTGAGTCCGAGTTCCACCCCCAGCACTTAAAAAAAAAAAGGCGTTTCCAAGCTGGGCCTGGTGGTACACTCCTAGTACTTGGGAGGCTGAGATAGGAGGATTGTAGGTTTGAGGCCAGCCTTGGCAACTTAGTGAAAGCCTCAGCAATTTAGTGAGACCCTATTTCAAAATAAAAAAAAAAGAAGGTCTAGGGGTGTAACTCAAGGGTAGAATGCACTTGAGTTCAATCTCTAAAACCCAAAAGAAAATAAAAGAAATAAAAACCCGTCTCTGGTTGCATCTGCGCTGTTGTATGAAGTCCCCACGAGCGACATCAGAAGCCGGCAGTAGCTTCCTCCAGGAGAGGGACGTCGTGGCCGCACTAGGGACTGGACTTCCTGCGCCCACAGCGCATCACGGGGTCGTTTTGCAATCAGCATCCGTGCTTTTGCAATTAACACAATTTTATTTTTATTTTTTGATACTAGGGATTGAACCTAGGCATGTGCCACCATGTCTGAGTTATAGCTCCAGCCCTTTTTATTTATTTATTTATGTATTTATTTATGTATTTATTTGTTTTTATTTTGCAGTACTAGGGATTGAACCCAGGGCATTCAACCTCTGAGCTACACCCCCAACCCTATTTTTTTTTTTTTTTTTTTTGCAGTCTGGGGATGGAACCCAGGGGCACTCTACCTCTGAGCTATACTCCCTGCCCTATTTTTTATTCCTTATTTTGAAACAGGGTCTCACTGAGTTGCAAAAGGCCTCGCTAAGTAGCTGAGGTTGTCCCCAGCGACCCCCAATCCTCTGAACTAGGCCTCCTGAATGCTGGGATTACAAGCTTGTGCCACCACGCCTGGCCCCCAGCCCTGTTTTGTATCCTTTATTTTGAAACAGAGTCTCACTGCGTTGCAGAGGTCCTCACTAAGTAGCTGAGGCTGGCTGCGAACCTGCGATCCTTCTGTCTCAGCCTCCCAAGTTCTGCGATTACAGGCGTGCGCCACCACGCCCGGCTCTTTTTATTTTTATTTATTTTATTTTTTATATTTTTATTGGTATATCGTAAAAATACATCATAGGGAGATTCAAACTAACACATGAATACATGCACACATCACCTGGTCTTATTTTTATTTTTATTTTTTTATTTTTTTGGTGGTACTGGGGTTCCTGGAAGCCCTTCTACCTCCGGGCTACACTCCCAGACCTATTTTTACATTTTTATTTGGAAACAGGGTCTCCTAAGCCAGCGCGCGCGGCTGGCTTCGAACCTGCGCGATCCTCCTGTCTCTGCCTCCCAAGCGCGGGGATTACAAGCGTGCGCCACCACTCCCGGCCCTTATTTTTATTTTGAAACAGGGTCTTGCTAAGTGGCTGAGGATGTCCCTAAGTTGCTGGGACTGTCCTTGAACCTGCGATCCTCCTGTCTCAACCTCCCAAGTACTAGGACGACAGGCATGAATCACCACAATTTTTAAAATCCACCAAAACAACCCGGGCGTGGTGGCGCCAGTTTTTAATCCCAGCATTCGGGAGGCTGAGACAGAAGGATCGCAGTTGGCGGACGGACGGCCTCAGCCACTTAGTGAGGCCCTTTGCAACTCAGTGAGACCCTGTTTCGAAATAAAGAATAAAAAAGTAGGGCTGGGGCTGTGGCTTGGAGGTAGATCCCCCTGGGATCCATCCCCAGTACTGGGGGAAAAAAATCCACAAAAACAAAACTGATCTGTGGAGGTGCCTGGCGCTGGTAGGCGCTCGGGAGTACTTGTGGGCTGCAGAGCTCCTCGGGACTGGAGAAGGCGGAGGCTGCTACAGATGTCGGGGAAGTTCACAGCTGGCTGGTGGGTCACCGGGCCCTCGGGCCAGAGCTCCGTTCGGCTGTCCAGCTTTTGTATTTGTGGGAAGATACAGAAAAAATAAAGTGTGTAAAGCAATGGAGACTGTCCTTCCTACCCAGGTGAAGGCTGGGGCTTCAGGCCGGCAGAATCCGGGCCCACAGAACAAATAAGATTCCTTGTGGGGACAGACAGACAGGCCTGCCCCCTCCCCCGGGGCTGTCACCGCCGGGCAGGCCCCTCCCCCGCCCGAGCATCCCCGAGACCCTCCCCCGCCCGCCTCGGGCCGCCAAAGACTTTTTGAAGTTGATCAATGAAACATGTTTTATTTAAGGGTCTATTCCTGAGCACGGCTCTGCGCGGCCTTCATTAGTTCCACATAATGAAAGAATGGGCTGATTCAAGGGGCCGGGGAGAGAAAGGAGGGAAAATTAGAGTTCAGCCTGCTCACTTAAAAAAAAAAAAAGAGGAGGAGGGGGTGGGGCGGCAATGGGAACTTTCTAACTAAAGCCCGGGCTGCATTCAGGGGCTGGGGGAGCGGCCGCCCAATCCTCTTAGGCCTGACAATGTAGGACCCGGGATCGCGTCCGGATGGAAGCCAGTGGCCTGTTTAAGTTGCTACTTAGGGTTCCAGCTGTTTTACCAGTGATTTGCCCGACTTAATAGCTCTTTAAGGCTTTCAAGGAGAAAATAGCCCTTCTCACGACTCACAGAAGCGGCCCTGGTTAGCTCAGACGGCGCCCATTGTCCCAGGCTTAAACCCTTCTCGCGAATCCCCTTCCCCCTCCGACCAGCCCAGACTTTGTCCAGCTCGGCCAGGGGCCAGACTCTATTGATCCTCTTAACATTTGGGTCCTGGGCCTGTGTCCGGACCACTTCTTTACCACTGCTTGTTGGAGGGTCTGCCTTTGAGCCCAACCCGACGAGCCGGCCATCCCCGGTTAGGGTGATGATAACTCGACTTGCTGAGGGCCCACTCTGCGCGTGGCCTTGGATTTGGGATTTGGGGCTTTTCTTAACTTCTCCCGTTTCACTCTGACCCAGGTTCTTTTACGGATGGCACAGAGCAAGGGGTCACGTGGCCAAGTTCACGCAGGGGTGTTCGGCAGGGCCAGGGCGTTTGGACTTCCAGAGTGTGCGCTCTTGGCCTCGTCAGAAGGCAGAAACTTGGGTAGTTAAAATGGGCCCAGGAGGGGACTGTGGGATGCCGGGTCTGGACCCATGGCGGGAGGCTGCAGGGTGCCGGGAGTGGCCAGAGAGAAAGGGGCCCTGGACTTGGGGCCCTCATCTGAAGAGGGGCTGGAGGGATTCTGACCTTAGCTGTCTCTGTCCAGAGCGCGCATGGAAATCATTCTATCCCAATTGAGCTCTGCTACACAAAACAGCAGCGCTTATTTTTCCGATCACCAAAGTCATGCAAATAAATCGCAGAGTATATAAAGAAGATAAAAGTGAGGAAGAGACCGTAGATAACGTGCGTGAGCGGCCGGGCACCGAGCGCGGCGTACAGAAAAGCCGCGTCTCCCACGATCCGCGTGCCTCGAAGATGCTCAAAGACAAGAGCCTTGGGTGGGACTCATTTCCCTCCTGTCTTTTTCCCACCCACACGTATACACATATGTACACATACCCAGAACTGAAATTATGCTATGCACTATTTTGAATATGAGTTTTTTTCCTCTTAGAATCTTCAAGATTCATCAAGTCAGAAAGCTTTGATAAATGCTTTTCTTTTTGGCATGGGGACCGAACCCAGGAGCATTCTACCTCTGAGCTGTACCCCCAGCCCTTTTTATGTTTTATTTTTGAAACGGGGGTTTCTTGCAAGAAAACCCCTGCGAGTTCTTGTCTACGGAGAGCGAAGAATGACACCCGCAGACCTCAGGAAGGGGAGTAAAAGGTTTATTGGAAGCAGCAGGGAAGGGGGCAAGGGTGGCCGAACACCCCCAAAGGGGCTGGAGCTCTGGGTCCAGTAGCTGCCTTCAGGACAATACTTGAGAGTAGCCCAAGCCGAATTGCCTTCAGGTGCAGGCTGCTTTCTTCCAGAGGGAATAGAGAAAAGTGGCCGAACACCCCATAGGGGCTGTCGGAACTCCGGGGTCCAGTGGCTGCCTTCAGGGTCACTACCCGAGTGTCGAACTCCGGGGTCCAGTGGCTGCCTTCAGGGTCACTACCCGAGTGTCGAACTCCGGGGTCCAGTAGCTGCCTTCAGGGTCACTACCCGAGTGTCGCCCGAGCCAAGTGCCCGTCAGTTGCAAACTACTTTCTCCCAGAGTCCATGCGATCTCCCAGAAAAGAGGTGCAGGTCACCCCTAGGGGCTTGATGTCCAGCAGAGGCCTTCAGGTCACTACTCGAGAGTCGCCCGAGCCACATGCCCTCAGATGCACTCTGCCTTCTCTCAGAGCCAACATGACCTGCGAGAGAGAACAGCTCCCCAAAAGGGGAGGGGGTCCCGAGCGGGAAGTCCCCGCTTTTGCCATCTGACTGGCCGATCGCTTGCAAGTCCGTTTGTGGTTAGGGTGACTTTTGGGATTCCAAGGAGAATTTGCATAGGGCATTTGCAAGTTCTTTGAAGGGTCTCCTTCCAGGAATGCCAGACTTGCTCGGTGGGTTTGTTGATTAGGAAACTCAGGATGGCTTTGTGAAGCTCTGGCCTTCTTATCTCTGAGCCTTTGAAGTTTCAGGCATTTGTTTCAGGCATTTGTTTCAGGCATTTGTTGCCCCTCAGCAAACTCAGGAAATTAACTTTTTCTACCAAGGCCTTTTCCCTATCTGCCTATTTCCTTTCTATCTCCTCATTTTGAAACAGGGACTTGCTGGGTTTCTGCCCGTGAACCTGCGATCGTCTTGTCTCAGTCTCCCGAGTACCGGGATCACAGGAACGCGCCTCCGCCCCCGACTGGATGAAGCCTTCGGGAGAGGCTGGGACCAGAACCTGGAGGCTCGAGGCCAGACTCCGCCGGGGGCTCGCCTACTCCTGAAGTCGCTGGGGCGCCATCGACGAGCTCTGAGCAAAACCCGTGTCTGTGACCAGATCAGGGCTGAGCGGTCACTACCTGAGACGGGGAGAGGAGCCCTGCGTCCAGTCCGCGTCACGGCAGGAAGGCAGGCACTCCTCAGCCTCCTGAAACGGGCTTCTGGCCTCCTTGGCCTCAGCGTGGGAAGGAGGCCAGAGCCTTGTCCACCAGGCGGCTCCTCCGCTGGCGGAGGGGAGAGGCGCCGGGTCAACTGCCACCAGCCCCGCCGCCTGCACACGCGGGCCCGCGACCTCTCCCTCCTGTCGCTTGGCGAATGCGCTTGCGAAAGTCCATTTATTCCGTTCCCCAAGCTTTCCTGATGGGGAAACTGAGGCCAGAGAGGGAGGGATATTCCCAGGGTCTCCTGGCGGGTCGTCGGAAGAGGCAGAACTGAGGAATTCCTGGCCAAGCATCTGTAATCTCAGAACTTGGGAGGCTGAGGCAGGAGGATTCCAAGTTGGAGGCCAGAGTGTGGCAACTCAGCAAAGCCTTGTTTCAAAACAAAACAAAAGTAAAGAAGAGGGACTGGAGTAGAGTTCAGAGGTGGCGTGCCCCTGGGTTCCATCCCCAGTAACACACACACACACACACACACACACACACACACATACACACACACACATACACACACACATACACACACATACACACACATACACACAATACACAATACACACACATACACACACATACACACACATACACACACATACACACACATACACACACATACACACACAAATACACACACACACATACACACACATACACACACATACACACACATACACACACATACACACACATACACACACATATACACACATATACACACATACACACATACACACATACACACACACATACACACATACACACATACACACATAAACACACATACACACATACACACACATACACACATACACACACATACACATACACACATACACACACATATACACACAGACATACACACATACATACACACACATACACACACACATACACACACATACACACACATACACACATATACACACACATACACACACATACACACACATACACACATACACACACATACACACATATACACACACATACACATATATACACACATACACACACATACACACACATACACACACATACACACATACACACATACACACATACACACATACACACATATACACACATACACACACATACACACACATACACACACATACACACATATACACACACATACACACATATACACACATACACACACATACACACATGCACACACACGCACACATACACACATACACACATACACACATACACACACATACACACACATACACATATATACACACACATACACACACACACACACACACACACACACACACACACTTTCTCAACATTTTCCCTATAATAGCCCCCATGCCCGCCTCATTCCCATCCCTTCCATTCTTAAAAAAATCAACATCAGCCGGGCGTGGTGGCGCACGCTTGTAATCCCCGCGCTTGGGAGGCAGAGACAGGAGGATCGCGCAGGTTCGAAGCCAGCCGCACGCGCTGGCTTAGGAGACCCTGTTTCCAAGTAAAAATGTAAAAATAGGTCTGGGAGTGTAGCCCGGAGGTAGAAGGGCTTCCAGGAACCCCAGTACCACAAAAAAAATTTAAAAAAAAATGACTATACTTTTATGGTGCTGCTTAAAATCGGTAGAGCCAGCCCTCCTTCGTCACTTTTGTGTTTTCTTACAGTTTCCCTGGCCGGTCTCGCGTGTTTATGTTTCCAGATGAAATTTGGTATCATTTTGTCAAGTTTCAAAAAATAAAAGGCAATCGGAACCTTGTTGGTTCCGGGTTTTTCCTTAGCAGTGAGCGCAGCGTTCCCCAGGCCCTTGGTGTTAACCTTTGTCTTTCCTTTGATTATCCATCTATTTCCCTCCTGCTCGTTTCATCTGGGGCCCAGGAGACTTTGTTTTGTTTTATACAGTCAGATTTATTTGGATCATGTCCCTTAAAAACAAGAAATCTTCATTTCTTTTTGGTGTGTGTGTGTGTGTGTGTGTGTGTGTGTATGTGTGTGTGTGTTGGGGTTTGAACCTAAGGGCCTTTTACCTCCAAGTTACACTCCCAGCTCTTTTTATATTTTATTTTGAAACGGGGCCTTACTAAGTTGCTGAGGCTGGCCTTGAACCTGTGATCCTCCTGTCTCAGCCTCCCAAGTACTGGGGTCACAAGCTTGTGCCACGACACCCTGCCTCAGTGATTTTAAAACCTAAAAACTTCCCGTGCCTCCAAAGATTGGGTCAGTATTTAACTTATATTTTTGGCTATTCTTCATAGAATTTACTTTACTTTATAAACAATGTCTTTTTTCAGTATGTGCAAAAGGCATGAAAAATGCACCCACAATGATTTCTTTTTTATTTATTTAATACTGGGGATTAAACTCCGGGGTGTTCTACCTCCACAGTATACACCAGCCCCCTTTTTTTTCCTTTTTTTCTTTTTTTGCGGTACTGGGGATGGAACCCAGGGGCATTCTACCTCCGAGCTATACCCCCAGCCCTATTTTTTGTTATTTATTTATTTATTATTTATTTATTTATTTATGGTACTGGGTTCCTGGAAGACCTTCTACCTCCGAGCTACACTCCCAGACCTATTTTGGAAACAGGGTCTCTTAAGCCAGCGCGGCTGGCTTTGAACCTGCAGGATCCTCCTGTCCACCTCCCAAGCGCGGGGATTACAAGCGTGTGCCACCACGCCTGGATTTTGTTCTTTATTTTGAAACAGGGTCTCCCTGCATTGCAAAGGGCCTCACTAAGTAGTAGCTGAGGCTGGCCGCGAACCTCAGTCCTCCTGTCTCAGCCTCCTGAATGCTGGGCTTACATGCCCGGCTTCTGACTGATTCCCACCGGCGACTCCTTCCTGGGCCTTTGACCCCTGTAGACGTTGGTCATGTAGGGAGCCCTGTTCCATGAGCCCTTCTCTGGGTGCCACTCGGGCCTGCTCTGCTGTTTCCCGGGGACTTAGCTATCTATTTTCACATCTGAGAGGGCTGATTGCTCATGTTTCTGAAAATATTCCTTGGATTTCTCACCCTTTTATTTCCCAAAATAGGCATGATTCATTTGGACCGCACGAGAACCCCATAAAGAAGGCGGCGTGGGGGTGCAATCCGGCTAGCTGGGTGTCTGCCGGGCTGGCGAGCCTTATCAGGGCTGGGCCAGAGGGAAGCGCTTTTGAGTCCCCAGAGTCCCCATGGGGGTACGGAGCTGTCTCTGCCCAGCGACAACTCAGGCCGCTGAGGTCAGTAGGAAGGGGAAGACGGGCTGATGTGTATGCAGTGGCGTCTAACACTCAGTCTCCGACCATCTGCTCTGGGGGCCATCATCTCCAACTCTTCAAAAAAGCTGCCCCCTGCAGCCGCCAGCTGTGGTGGGGGTCCTGGGGAGTGAGGGGTTGGCGGTCCCAGCCCCGCCCCCCGCCCCGCGCAGTGGATTCTGCTGACCGGGGGCCAGTGCGTGCGTGGTGCGTGGTGACGGCGGGTCTGCGAGGCCGGGCCCAGGAGCAGCCCTGCGTGGGTCCCTCATTTGCAAGTGACATTAGCCGGTCAGTCCCAGGCCCCCGCTGAGTGGGAGGGTGGTACAGATGGGGTCTGGGCAGGCTGGGCCCTGCTGGGCTCCCCAGCCAATCTGGGGCCATAACTCAACCAGGGAAAAGCCCCCTTCCCTTCTGGGGGGCAGAGGGGTGTCTTCCAGGCCAAAGGCACACAGTCTCTAGGGGACCCCCAAAACACGCACAGGCTCCGCCTGGCTGGCAGGCTCTGCCTAGGATCAGGGAACATTGTTTATTTATTTTCTTTATTTTTAGCTTTTATCTTAATCAAGTTTATACAGGCAAATAGTTCTACAAAGTTTGGTAAGAAAAACAGCAGTGCCCTGTAACTGCCCCCATAACCCCTCTCCCAGGCAACAACTGGTTCACCTCCTTTAAGTAATTATAATTTTTGTTTTTTACAGTACTGGGGAT
Organism: Muscardinus avellanarius; assembly: GCF_963383645.1. Taxonomy (NCBI): domain Eukaryota; kingdom Metazoa; phylum Chordata; class Mammalia; order Rodentia; family Gliridae; genus Muscardinus; species Muscardinus avellanarius. Next base: position 6,296,031 of record NC_137797.1, on the reverse strand, counting down.
GGAACCCAGGGACATTCTACCTCCAAGCTACACCCCCAGCCCTATTTTTTATTCTTTATTTTGAAACAGGGTCTCACTGAGTTGCAGAGGGCCTCACTAAGTAGCTGAGACTGTCTGCAAACCATGATTCTCCTGTCTCAGCCTCCCGAATGCTGGGATTACATACGTGTGCCACCACACCGGGCTTGCTTGCTTGTTTGTTTATTTATTTATTCATTCATTTTTGGTACTGGGCATTGAACCTAGGGGCTTTCTACTTCTAAGCAACACCCACAGCCCTATTTTATTATTTTTATTTTATTTTTAATTTAGAAACAGGTCTTGCTAAGTTGCTGTATTGCTGAGGCTGGCTTCGAACCTGAGATCATCCTGTCTCAGCTTCTCCAAAACTGGGATTACAGGTGTGCACCACCATGCTGAGCTAGTTTTTTTTTTTTAAAAAACCTCTGCGGCTGGGAGGTGACGTGCCTTGAGGCCACACCTCCAGTTTTCCTGGTTGCCCGCGTGTGGGTTGACGGTTGGTTCTGGAAGGTGAGGATTTTGCTGGCTCCGGCTCTCGGCAGCACACACCTTCACCCGGGCCATCCTGTCACCGGGCAAGGCTGGGTTCTCGGCTCAGGGTCCGTGGGGTCCTTGGCTTATATGATGGAGAAGAACTCAGCATGCACCAGTCAGAGGCGTAGGTGGAGATCGACGCCTCTTCGGGGAGCATGCAGGCCACCCCCAAAGTGAGAGGGCGCTCCTACAGGGGACTTCCCGGGGAGCGGGCAGGAGGAGGTTTGCGAGCAGGGCATGGTCTGATGGTCACGGGTGGCTTGGGGTGTCTTGACCCTGGGTCTTCTCAGTAGGAGTCCGTTTCGTTTAAGCTGCTCAAGGACAGCCCCTGGGGCCCAAGGCCGTCCTTTTTTATGTGACCTCTGCGGCCTGGTCAATAGATACCACTTGGAGGATAAACAGAAAGTGTGGTCTAACAGGCCTTGCCGCAGGCGTCTGTATTAAAGTGTGTTTTCCCTCTTCTCTCTTTATATCTCCTTACTACTGACTTATTTTATTTCTCCTGTCCCATCTCAATCTTTGCCAGCCTTCCCTCCAAAATGGCACCACAGCACCCGCTGACTTTTCCTTCTCGTTTTCCACACAACTGTGGCTGATTGAGCTCTCAGCTGCCCTCTGGGGACCCCAGGCCCCAGGCCAGCTGCCCCGTGCCTGTGCCCCCGGCCTGCGGCCCGCCTTCCCCGGCAGCCAGGGGCTCCTGGCCCTTTCTCTTGTTTCCTATCTCCTACATCTCCCTCTCTCTTGATTTTATTTATTTATTTTTTGTGAGGTGGTTTTGGGGGTTGAGCTCAGGGATGTTCTACCTCTGAGCTACCCCCAGCCCCATTCCATTTTTTATTTTGAGGCAGGGTCTCACTGGGTTGCTGACAGTCTCGCTAAGTTGCTGAGGCTGGCCTTGAACCTGTGGTCCTCCAGTCTCAGTCCCTCAAGTCCTGGGGTCACAGGTGTGAGCCACTGCGGCTGGCTCACTCTCTTGACTTACTCTCTCAGTTTGGTGAACAATCTCCTCTCACCGTCTCTCCGGGCTGGCTCTGAAAAAGTGCGGTCGATTCTCATTATCCACAGCGTTATGTTTAAGACGTCACTGAGCACGTGAATTAGGGATTGGAGCCATCTCCCGGGGGAAGGACAGGGTGCTTTCCCAGAGTCGCGGTCATAATACTCCCCTGATCAACACATAATCTTGCTTTACGTGTGTTTCTGGACTCCAGCTCTCCAGGGTAGGTAGGTAGTTCCTGGGAGGCTGAGACTGGGAGGACCATAGGTTCGAGGTTAGCCTCAATAATCTAGCAAGACCCTGTTCAAAATAAAAACTAAGCCAGGTGTAGTAATTACCTGCTTGTAATCCCAGTACTTGGGAGGCTGAGATAGGAGGTTCACAGGTTCACGGTCAGCCCCTGCAACTTAGTGAGACCCTCTTTAGAAAGAAAGAAAAAAAGAAAGAAAGAAAGAGAGAGAGAGAAGGAAAGAAAGAAAAGAAAGAGAAAGAAAGAAAGAAAAATACGGGTGGGGGTATTGTTCAGAGGTAGAATGCTCCTAGGTTCCATTCTCAGTATCACACACACACACACACACACACACACACACACACACACACACAATAGGACTGGCATTGTAGCTCGGAGGTAGAATGCCCTGGGATCAATCCTTAGTACAAAAAAAGTGGCATTTGTCATAACGAGCACCTATGTGGGAAACGGGGCGCGCTGTGATTCCTCGGCTGCGAGGCGGACCTTATGAGGCAGGTGTGTTAGCACCGGCTCTGTTTGAGAGTTAGGGACGGAGGCCGGGTCAGAGGACTTGGCCAGGGTCCCCGGCCGAGCGGGCACAGGCAGGGAAGGCCCCCAGCCACTCTGTCCCCCCCAGGTCACCCTCACCTCCCGGCCTGCATCACGGGAGCCTCCGGGCCGCCGACCCCCAGCCCTGATGGAGCGCGCCCCGCGGGCCGTGTGTCCAGGGCCGAGGCAGTGGCCGCCTCCCAGGGGAACCTCGAGGCTTCCCTCTCTCCTCTTCTCTCTGGCTTTACCTCGCGCCTGCTTTTAGGTGATTTTCCTAAGTGGAAACACACCCTCCCCGGCTGGCGGCTCCGATGGCGGCTTTTCCACACTGTTTGGCTTGGCACCACTTCCACACGTCTCCCGGCCACACTTGTTCTCTGCTTCCTTTTGCCAGAACCGAGATCAGAAATAACTCAGCTGTTAAAAAAAAGTCCAAGCTCGCGGCGGCCCTTGAAGGAGACGAACTGCCCGTGGGTTGTTTTTCCCTCTGAGTCAGAAGTGTGAAGGGAGGTGGGAGAGAGAGGCCGGGTTTGACAGGCCCACGGATATTTAGGGACCAGGACTGGTTCCACGTCAAGGAAGAGGAAGGCAGAGGTGCACGTGCCCCATCCGGCAGTTGTGGTTGTGGTTGTTGTTGTTGTTGTTGTTTTTTTCTGCCGGGCTCTTGACACCATCGTGGGTTGGGCCTTTTGGTTAGGACCGCTAAGGCCCATGGGCTCCAAGACTGTTGGTGCGATTCCAAATGGCAAGAAGTGTTTTCATGTTACAAGTTTCTCCCAGGTCAGTTTTGGGGCTTCTGGTGCCATTTTTTTTTTCTTTTGCGGTATCTGGGATGGAAGCCAGGAGCATTCTACCTCCGAGCTATGCTCTGAGCCCTACTTTTTAGTCTTTGTTTTGAAACAGGGTCTCACTGAGTTGCAAAGGGCCTCACTAAGTAGCTGAGGCTGCCCACGAACCGCGATCCTCCTGTCCTCAGCCTCCCGAAAGCCGGGATTGTAAACAGATAGGTCGGGTCTTTCCCTCGCCCCACAGGACTCTGTAGCGGGGACAGGAGGCGGAATCCTGGAAACGGAGCGGAGATGTCGCAGACTCCAGACAGACTCCAGATGCAGGAGACTCTGGATGTCGCCAGAGAATCGGCATTCCCACGCTCCTAGCCCCCCCAAGCCTCCCCCCCCCATAAATATTCCTACTTCCTCTCTGACCGCGTGGCTCTGCTGACCGCGTGGCTCAGCTGCTCGGTCATCGGTCCCTTCCCCAGTGGTCCACAGACCTCGCCCGAAGATGCGGGTTGATTAAAGAGGCCCTTTAATAACTTGGCTGGTGTTTGCCTCCTTTGTGATCCCCCAACTCAATTTCACCGTTACACAAGTGCGCTCCACCACGCCCAAGTGCCATATTCTGAAAATAACGGTCCAAGGTACAAAATGGAAGCCGGGACTGCAGGCCGGCTGGCGAGGTGCAAATGTCCTGTGTGGTGCCTATTTCCCCCAGCAGCTGGGAGACGCCCTAAAATGGCCCAGGGCTCTGGCTAGACTTGAAGTTCCTGGGGTGCAGAGGAAGTAGGTAGTCAGGATGGAGAGCACCGCAGCCCCTTTCCCTCCTGGCTCCGCAGAATCCCCATGGAGGGAAATACAAGGACAGTTACACTAGCTAGTGATGTGGTAGTGTGCCTGTAATCCTAGGATTTGGGAGGCTGAGACAGGAGAATTGGTAGTTGGAGGCCAGCCTCAGAAATTTAGCAAGGCCCTCAGCAACTTAGTGAGACTGTGTTTCAAAATGAAAAAAATAAAATAAAATAAAATAGGGCTGGGGTGTAGTTTGAAGGCGGAACACCCCTGAGTTCAATTCCAATAATAAAAACAACCAACAGGTAAACACAGCGTACTGTTGTGTGTTAAAAGGCAAGCATAGGCTAATGGTTAACACAAGCTCTGGAAGGTTTTCAGAGACAGGTTGTTTATGGCACTTTGCCAGGTTAGATACCTTTAATAACTTCCTTGATTTTGCCAGGTGGCAGCACATGCCTGTAATCCCGGGATGGGGAGGCCGAGACAGGAGGATGAGGGCTCAAGGCCAGCCTTAGCGACAGACCCTCAGCAGTTTGGTAAGACCTGGCTTCAAAATAAGAAATAAAAAGGGCTGGGGGGTGTAGAATGCCCCTGGGTTTAATCTCCATTTACCAAAACAAACCAAGCCCTCCCTTGATTATAACTAAAATCCTAGATAAAACTTTTTTAAAATACTATTTTCATTCATTGTTGAGTTGGCCCGAGAGTAAGAGGACTGTGGCTCTCTAAAACGAAACAAAGGCAGGAAACTCCAGGGCCACCGAGCTGCTGTGCCCAGAGCTGCGTGAGCTGCGGAGGAGCCGGAGCCGGAGCCGGAGCCAGGGATCGAGTCTGGGCATCGCCGGAGGAGGGGTAATAGGAGCCCCCTTCAAAGCTGGAGTCCAGTAGGCCTGCCGCCCAGGCTGGCAAAGCAAACCTCCCCCTGCAGAAGAGAAGAGAGAGGGAGGAAACCCTCTCCTGTCCTGCCCTTGACACGGGGTACAGGAAACACTTTCTGCGAGACCTTCCTCTCAAGCTGCTCGCATGTGACACTCAGTGTGAATTCATGCTACTTGTGTGGTTAAAAAAAAATTCAAGCTGAGAATGTAATATGAAGCGGCTCCTGCTTGAAGCAAAGCCTCAACCTTCCCCGAAGAATTCAGCTACAGTGTGAGCCTCAAGTCAAGATCCAGAGCAAGCTGGGCGTGGTGGCGCACGGCTGGAGTTCCAGGACTGGGGAGGCTAGGACAGGAGGATTGCGGGTTCGAGGCTGGCCTCAGCAAATTAGCGTAACTCTCATCCACCTAGCGAGACCCTTTTTAAAAATAAAAAATAAAATGGGCTGAGGGTGTAATCAGAGGTGGAATGCTCCTGGGTTCAAATCCCAGCAATACACACACACACACACACACACACACACACACACCCCGAATAAATAAATTAGCAAGCAAGTATGTAAATAAGTAAATAAGCAAATAAATAAAGCAAGTTCACAGTGAAAAAGTGATGAAATTCTCCAGGAAAGAAAAGAGAAACAGAAGAAACAAGAGGCGGGAGAAACAGACCCTACAAAGAGCTTTCAGATGGGAAACGATCACATACAAACTTCAAACCTATTTATTCGCTTACTGGTGTTAGGGATTGACCCTCGGGGCATTCTACCTCCGAGCCACACCCCCAGCCCTTTTAATTTTTTAATTTTGAAGCAGGGTCTTCCTATGCTGCGGAGGCTGGCCTTGAACTTGTGGTCTTCCTGTCTCAGCCTCCAAGCACTGAGGTTACAGGCATGGGCCCCGTGCCTGGTTACAAACACATTTCAAATGACCGTTTTGTGTCTGTTTTTTGCAGTGCTGGGGGTTGAACCCAGGGGCATTCTACTTCTGAGCTACACCCCAGCCCTATTTTTTATTCTTTTTTTTTTTTTTTTTTTGAAACAGCGTCTCACTAAGTTTAGCGGAGGGCCATTAAGTAGCTGAGGCTGGCCGCCAACCCGCACTCCTCCTGTCTCAGCCTCCCAGGTCCTGGGATTACAAATGTGCGCCACCACGCCCGGTTCCATCTTGTGTGTTTTTAAAGAAAGAACACCTCTGATCTTTCTTTAAAATAAGCAGGGAACGAGGGATCGTAGAGCACCGTCGGATCTGAGAAAGAACCGGCTGGAACTTCCGTAAGTGAAAACACGCCATTTGAAATCTGAAACGCAGTGAACGGGCGCGCAGCCGGAGGGCTCCGGGGCCAGGGCCGGGGCTGCCCAGGAGAGCGGGGCGGCCCGCCCCCCAACGTCCTGGAGCTCTGGAAGGAGACAGAGCGGGCGCCTAAGGAGCTGGGTCGTGCTGGCCATTTTGTGGAATTGTTACAGGCACCAAACCTCAGACCTAAGTAGCGGTAAATCCCAAGCAAGGTTAAGTAAGAAGAAACTCACATCTGACACACCAGAGAAAAATTGCGGAACACCAAAGAAAAAGGTGTTAAAAGCACTGGAGCAAAAGGACTCTCCCCAAGGGACCGGGGATTAGATTTACAGCTGGCTTCTCACCATCGCCCATGAAAGCTAGAATACAATAAAAGAAAAGATACACACACACACACACACACACACACACACACACACACATATATATATATATATATATATATATATATATATTTTTTATGGTAGTACTGGGGGTTGAATCCAGGGGTATTCTACCTCTGAGCTATACTCCAAGCTTTATTTTATTTATTTTGAAACAGGTCTCACTGAGTTGCAGAAGGCCTCGCTAAATTGCTGAGGCTGGCCTTGAACCTGCGGTCCTCTTGTCTTGGTCTCCCAAGTACTAGGATTACAAGTGTGCACCACCACGCTCAGCTGGAATATCTTTCGTGGGCTGAGAAACAGTAACTTCCATCTTAGAACTCTAGAATATCCTTCCAGAATGAGCGTGAAATAAAGACCTAGACAAATAAAAGCTGTGATATTTTTACTATTAAAATATCCTTATGCCGGGCGTGGTGGCGCACGCTTGTAATCCCTGTGCTTGGGAGGCAGAGACAGGAGGATCACGCAAATTCGAAGCCAGCCGTGCTAGCTTAAGAGACCCTGTTTCCAAATAAAAATAAAATATCCTTACTATGCTGGGCGTGGTGGCCCACACTTGTAATCCCAGTACTTGGGAGGCTGAGACAGGAAGACCACAGGTTCAAGGCCAGCCTCAGCAAATTTTGAGGCCCTCCACAATTTAGTGGACCCTGTTTCAAAATAAAGAATTAAAAACAGGAGCTGGGCGTGGTGGCGCACGCTTGTAATCCCCGCGCTTGGGAGGCGGAGACAGGAGGATGGCGCAGGTTCGAAGCCAGCTGCGCTGGTGTAAGAGACCCTGTTTCAAAAATATAAAATAGGTCTGGGAGTGTAGCCCGGAGGTAGAAGGTCTTCCAGGAACCCCAGTACCACCACCAAAAAAAAAAAAAAAAAAAAAGAATAAAAAACAGGACTGGGTATGTAACTCAAAGGTAGACAATCTCTAGTACTGCAAAAAAAATTTTTTTTTTTTTTTTTTTACTAAGCTGGACATGGTGTTACAAGCCTGTAATCAGTACTTGGGAGGCTGAGACAGGAGGATCACAGGTTCAAGGCCAGGGTCAGCAACTTAGTAAGACCCTGTTTCAAAATAAAAATAAAAATAAAAACAGGGCTGGGGGTAGAGCTCAGAGGCAGAATTCCTGAGTTTAAAATATCTCTAGAACCAAAATAAAGTAAAATAAAACAAAGAAAAAGAAAATATCTTCACGAAAGAAAACCAAAGTATAATATACTTCAGGCAGAATAAAAATTATTCCAGAGGAAAGGCCAGCCATACGAGGAGGAATAATGATGGGTAAAGACATTGGCAAATATTTGGGGAAAACTAAGCAAATCTGGAGTCCACAGTAATAAAGTCCAATTTATGGTAGGAAAAAATAGGCTGGCACTAAAATATTAGACGGTACCATGTAATTTGGGAGAGGATGTTCAAAATTGAAGCTTTCAAAGTCGTTCAATTTTGGGGGAGGAGAACAAACACACGGCCCAAGTTCAGACTTGGTTAATCGAGGGCTCATTGTCAAAATACCTAAGTTAAGCACTAACAATTAGTTACAGCTTCTATGTAGTTAGAATTAAAATTAAGGTACGAAAAAGAGGGAAAAACCCTCAAATGGTTCCAGTGAGGCAAGAAAAGGGACGATGGGCCAGCAAAACAGAACGAGTAGGAGTAAGTTATAAGACTGTAAGCCAGGCTTGGTGGGACACCCTGTGAACTCTGTGCTCGGAAGGCGGGGACAGGAGGGTCCAGGTTCAAGGCCAACCTCAGCAACTCAGTGAGGCCTTGTCTCAAAATAAAAAATAAAGAGTGCTAGGTGAGGGGGCATCTTGGAGGTAAATGTCCTTGGGTTTAATCCTTAGTATCCCAAAACAAAAGGGCTGTATAAACTAATCTAAATATCAGTATAAAGTAAGAAAGCTATCCGTGATACTGTGTTAAAGGACTAAACTCTAAGGTTAAAAGACAATTAGCTGAATTTTTAAAATACTTAGACTATGGTCTCAGTACAAGGGCTGTACTTCAAACACCAGGACTCAGAACTGCGGAAAGTCCTTGTGTAGAAAGATAATAGTGAAGCCGGGCGTGTTGGCACATGCTTGTCATCCCCGCGCTTGGGAGGCTGAGACAGGAGGATCACGCAGGTTCGAAGCCAGCCTCAGCTACTTAGTGAGGCTCTCAGCAACTTAGTGAGACCCTGTTTCCAAATAAAGTAGAAAATAGGTCTGGGAGTATAGCCTGGAGGTAGAAAAGCCCCTGGGTTCCACCCCCAGTACCACACACACACACACACACACACACACACACACACAGCAAATACTAACTAAAAGAAAGCTGCTAGCTGGGTGTGGTGGTGCAAGGCTTGTAATCCTAGTACTTGGGAGGCTAAGACAGGAGGATCGTAAATTTGGGGCCAGCCTCTGCTACTTAGTGAGACCTTTTTTTTTTTTTTTTTGATGGTACTGGGGATGGAACTCAGGGGCTTTCTACCTCCGGGATACACTCTCAGACCTATTTTTAAAAATTAATTTATTACTATTATTATTATTATTATTATTATTATTATTATTTTACTGGGGTTCCTGGAAGCCCTTCTACCTCCGGGCTACACTCCCAGAATTATTTTTACATTTTTCTTTGGAAACAGGGTCTCCTAAGCCAGCGCGCACGGCTGGCTTCGAACCTGCGCGATCCTCCTGTCTCTGCCTCCCAAGCGCGGGGATGACGAGTGTGCGCCACCGCGCCCGGCTGAGAGCTTGTTTCAAAATAAAAAATAAAAGTGGCTAGGGTTATAGAACGCCCTTGGGTTCAGTCCCCAGTAGCAAAAATTCACAAACAAGCAAGCAAGCAAACAGCAGTAGCTATATTAATAAAAGCTAAAAGTAGGTGTTAAGGGATAAAAGTATTTTTAGAGACCTGACGATCGCTGGATGACAACAGAAGGTTCCTCTCCCCAGGAAGCTCTGAGAGCTCTTTACAAACGCTCACCCCTCGGTGTCCGGGCCTTCGGGTACAGACCCAAACCGCAGAGGCTCCAGTCCCTCGTACATAATGGCTTAGTGTCTAAGCACAGTCTCTCATGCTTTATTTTATTTTATTTTGGTACTGGGGCTGAAACACAGGGGCATTCTACCTCCCAGCTACACCCCCAGCCTTATTCTTTATTCTTTATTCTTTATTTTGGTTTTTTTTTTTTTTTTTTTTGGTGGTACTGGGGTTCCTGGAAGCCTTTCTACCTCCGGGTTACACTCCCAGACCTATTTTTACATTTTTATTTGGAAACAGGGTCTCCTAAGCCAGCGTGCGCGGCTGGCTTCGAACCTGCGCGATCCTCCTGTCTCTGCCTCCCAAGCGCGGGGATTACAAGCGTGCGCCACCACGCCCGGCTTTATTCTTTATTTTGAAACAGGGTCTCACTGAGTTGCAGAGGGCCTCACTAAGTAGCTGAAGCTGGCTGTGAACCACGATCCTCCTTTCTCAGCCTCCTGAATGCTGGGATTACAAGTGTGTGCCACCACGCCCGGCTTCTCATATGTTTTAAATAATCTCTAGATTACTTTTATACCTAGTAAAATGAGAATGTTATGTCAGTAGTTGTATTGTTTAGGGAATAAAGGCCAAGATCACTTTTTTGCATGTTCAGTACAGAAGAAAAATATTTAAGTAATTTTTCTAGCCAGGCAGGGTGGTGCACATTTGTAACCCTGGTACTTGGGAGGCTGAGACAGGAGGATCGTGGTTCGCAGCCAGCCCCAGCAACTTGTGAGGCTCTCTGCAACTTAGTGAGACCCTGTTTCAAAACAGAAAATAAAAAATTGGGCCAGGGGTTGTAGCGCGAAGGTAGAATGGCCCTGGGTTCCATCCCCAGTATTGCAAAAACCAACAACAACAAAAATAATTTGTGGTTGACTGAATCTGCAGATATCAAAGGCCAAAAGTCTAATTTGTAGTGGAAAAATTTATAAAGGAAAAATGGGGGGACCAAGAAGAGCTATTCATCTTCCTGACAGGATGGTCTCAGGACATCTCAGCGACCATATGAACCGTCTGAGCAACTTGTCGTCAACACAGAGAGCACGGAGCCCTCCCGCCGGGGAAGCCGCTCTTTTCAGGTATGCGTGGGGTGTTCAGCAAATACACCCGATAACGCAGTGAACCCCAACACATTCCCAGGTCCGGGCTGCAGGTTGGGCTTCCTAGGAGCCCCACTTTAGGAAGGTTCTCGGATCAGAGATTGTATGAGGAAGCAGGCCCGGGATTGGAGTCCCTGGAATGTACTGGAAGAGGCAGGTGTGTCCAGGAGAACACAGCACGGAAGGAGGCTGCGGGAGCCCGGCGAGCGCTCGGGGCGGGCGGTCCTCGGCATCCACGGAGCTGGGGTGTGGCCCCGGCCTGTCTACTCCTGCGCTGATCAGCCACTGGGTGCAGGCTGCCCATCAAAGGAGGGACGGTCTTGGGTGGACAGAGCAATTTCTTCAGCCCAGACAACCTCCAAGGAGAGCCGGCAGCGAGGAGGGGCCGTCGCCAGCAGCCGAAGTTCTTCCTTTGGGCAGCCGGAGCCGGGCAGGCTGCATCGCGCCCACCACAATTTGTATACAGACTGGGCTCTCTGATCAGTCCCGAAACAAGTCAGTCCTGGATACCAAAAAGACAACTGAAAGGTGGTCTTCCTTTTGGAAAAGCCGTACTCCGACATGACCCACAGGCCAAACAAGAAATCACAGCCCAAATTAGAAAATACTGAGCATTAACAAAAAATATTTTGTACTAAGACTCGTGGGAGCCAACCAAAATGCCATTTGGAGGAGAACTTACCATCTTAAACGCTTGTATTAGCAAATGAGAGGCGATCTCAGCGAGTGAGCTGGGCGTCCGGTTTAAAAGAACGGCAAGGACGGCAGAATAAGCCTGAGATAGGAAAAGGCTCGACCATCACGACAGGAACAGAAACTCATGACAGAAACACAAACCGGGAGATGAGCAAAGACAGATTCTTGGAGGAGCCTAAAGCTACCAAACAAGCCTCATATAAGACTAAGATAAAAGGGAGGCCCAGGCCGGGGGTGGCGGCGGATGTCTGCAATCCCAGGCTGAGACAGGAGGACGGCAGATTGAAGCCCAGCCTCAGTGAGACTGCTTCAAAAAGATAAAATAGGGCTGAGGGTATCACTCGGTGGTAGAATGGCTCTGGGTTCAGTCCCTAGTAACACACACACACACACACACACACACACACACACACACGTAAACAAACAATAACAAACAATACTTAGAGAAGGAAGATTCTAGACGCTGCAGATTAAATCCATAATATAAAAAAAAAACTACAAATGACCTTTTGCTGTTACGTTAGAAGTCTTACATGAAAACTGCTAAATTTCTTTTTTTTGGGGGGGGGTTGGTACTGGGGTTCCTGGAAGCCCTTCTACCTCTGGACTACACTCCCAGACCTATTTTTACATTTTTATTTGGAAACAGGGTCTCCTAAGCCAGTGCGCGCGGCTGGCTTCGAACCTGCGCGATCCTCCTGTCTCTGCCTCCCAAGCGCGGGGATTACAAGCGTGCGCCACCACGCCCGGCAAAAATTGCTAAATTTCTAAAATAAAGAAAATTTTGGATTGACTCAAGAAGAAGCAGAAAACCAACCTGGATGGTTCCTGTGATTATTAAATGAACTAGTCGTTTAAAATCTTTCCATAAATGAAACATCCATTTCAGATATGTGGATTCTCTCCAACAGTCAAAGAACAGGTAAGTCCAAACTTGGGAATTTCTACCTGAGCGAAGATGCAGCCAAAGCACCTCGGCTCATTGAAGGAGCTCAGCGCAAAGGTGGCGATCTGATGGAGACAGTGTGATAAGGAGGCTTCAAGTCAGTGTTAGTCATGAGCAGAGATTCTAAAAATTCTAAAAATTATTAGCATCACCAGGCGTGGTGGCGCACGCTTGTAATCCCCACGCTTGGGAGGTGGAGGCAGGAGGATCGTGCTGGTTCGAAGCCAGCCTCGCTGGCCTAAGAGACCCTGTTTCCAAATAAAAATATAAAATAGGTCTGGGGAGTGTAGCCCGGAGGTGAAGGGTTTCCAGGAACCCCAGTACCACATATATATATATATATATATAATAAATATATATATATATATATATATATATATATTTATTAGCACTATGCCAGGTGTGGTGGTGCACACCTGTAATCCCAGTACTTGGGAGGCTGAGACAGGAGGATTATAGATTTGAGGCCAGTCTCAGCAACTTAGTGAGGCCCTATTTTAAAGTAAAAGAATAAAATAGGGCTGGGGATGTAGCTCAGAGGTAGAATGCCCTGGGTTCAATCCCTAGTACCACAAAGGAAGGAAAGAAGAAAGAAAAAAAGAGTGGTAATTTTGTTCAACACACACACACACACACACACACACACACACACACACCAGTAATTGCATTTTTATACACCACCAACATAAAGAAAATGTAATTTAAAAGCGGTATCACTTGAGGTTAAAAGAGCTCTGGAAATGGATGGTGGTGATGGCCGTACAACCGTGTGAGTGGATTTAATGCCGCCGGACCGCAGGCTGAGAGGTGGTGCATTTTATGTTACGTGTGTTTTACCACACATAGAGAAATTGGAAATTAAAAGAGGTAAGATCCAGGCATGGTGGCGCCTCTTAAACCAGTACTTGGGAGGCTGAGACAGGGGGATTGCAGGTTTGAGGCCAGCCTCAGCGATTTAGCAAAACCCTGAGCAATGCAGCAAGACCCTGTTTCAAAATAAAAAACAAAATAGGCTTAGAGGTAGAATGCCCCTGGGCTCAACCCCCAGGACCACAGCGCGCAAACGAACAGAAAGGCAAGATCGTCACAAATCTTTTTTTATTTTTTTTCCCTGAGGGCAGCAGACAGTGGAGGGATCCAGGCTGTGGGAGTCAGGCGGAGGACCATGGCCGGATGCACAGAAATGGAATGACTGTGACCCGGATGGGCGGCAGCCACAGCCCATTACCTTTTAGGGACTGGGCAGAAAACCCAAGTTTGCTAAACTGGCCCGATGCTTCCTCTCTGTTAGCTCAAACGTCACTGTGGCCAAAATAGCTGACATAAGCTACTTAGGGAAGGAGAGGTTTGTTTGGGGTCATGGTTTTAGAGGTCTGGTCCATAGTTGGCCGGCTCCAAGGCAGACACGCCGTGGTGGGAGGATGTGGAGGAGGAAGGTTGCTCCGCTCATGGCAGCTGGAGGGAGGGAGGGAGACAGAATGTGAAAGACAGAGAGAGGGAAAGCTCAGGGGAGGGGCGGGGACAGGTACAGCCCCACGGCCACACCCCAGCCAAGCGCCTCCTCTGAGTTTTCAGGCGCTGCCAGGGACAGTTATGTCTAAACCCCAACCAGTGCCCTCTGTAACTTCCTCCCGTGAGCCCTCGGACCCAGGGGCTGCGGACCCCACGGCAGATAAGGCCGGCAGGTGCCCCAGATGGGTAACTTTGTACGTTTTATAACACGCGTCTTAGAAATTTCCTTCTCACCCACGAAGAAAACCGTTTTCTGATTTTCCTTTTCTCTACACAGCAGAGTCTCAGGCCCCGTGTCTTCCCACACAGACCTATTGCTTTCTCAAGGGCACACCGTCAGCTCATCATTATTAGCGGCTGATGTAGGGCCAGGATGCAGCAGGGAGGGGCGGGGCTCGTGGCAAAATAAAGAGCCCTCGCCCCAACTCGCGGGGACAGCCTGGATGTGATCCGTGCGTGCGTTTCTGTCGTCCTAAAACGTGGGCCTGGGCAGAATCCGCAGGCTTGGTGACGGGTTAGGTGTGGCAGGTGTGATAAGTTCGGGTGACGCTGGTTGCAGGTTTTGGCATGGAGCAGGAGCACTGTTAAGAGGAGAGAGGGGCAGGGACGTGGTTGCGCCTGGACTCAGTTTGCGACTAGTTGGGGGACGGGCTGGAGGCCGAGGGTCTCCACTCTGTGCCTGCGTCAGGGAGGTCGCGCCAGCCTTTGGAGTCCCCCTGTCCATCTCTGTGGAGGGAGCGATGCCGCCAGGCCTCCCAGGGAAAGGCGGCTCTGGACAGTCAGTGGCTCAAGGACCCCTCCTGCGAGGCCTGCTGGGCTCAGGGCTCCCTTTGGAGTGACCCAAGGACTACAGGGCTCCTCAATCCTTTTGCTCTGTGGCCCCCCAGCGCCTGGGACTTGGTTCTGGTGGTACTGGGGAGCCGGGTGGAAGGCCTCATGTGTCATTTAGTGGTAGGCGTGCAAGAAAAAACTGTGTGTGTGTGTGTGTGTGTGTGTGTGTGTGTGTGTGATTGGTATGCACTGGGCCCTGTGGCATCTCACATACACATGCACACACAATCCTGGGGCTGGAGGCTGGTTTCCCAGCCCTTGTGTGCTGGCCGCTGGCTTGGCTTCCTGATCGTCCCTGAGCTCCGTGGACTCTGCTTCCAGACCTGGCAGCGCCCTTCAGCCTGGATGGGCTGCTCCGGAAGAGAAGAGGCAGATGACCAACGAAAAAGTCTCAATGACCCCGCGGGGGCTGAACAAAACTCCCCAGCCTGAAGCAACATCTGCACTTGACGGGAAACAGGCTCAGAGAGGGGCGGGGACTTGCCCCGTCACACAGCAAGACACAGCTGGGCCAGCGCCCGGCCTTACCAGCCCCGAAGCCGCCTTTGGTATCCCCCAGGGCAGTGTAGGTGGCAGGACCTAGCCTGGGCCCCTCCGGGACCTGAGAGGCCCTCTGGCCAGGCCCTCTCCAGTCTCTCCCTCTGCCTGGCTTCCCTAGGGCTCGGTCCTCAGGCGGAGCACAGGTAGAGATGCTGCCTCTTGGCCTCCATGGCCAGGCTGCTGCTGCCCCCCTGTGGCCAAAGCCGGGAGGTGCTGGCTGTGCTGGTTAGGCGGCTCTGGGCTTCTCCGGACCTGCCCAGGGTCCAGGCTGGCCCTCTGAAAGGGAAGCTGACCTTCCCTGGACATGGGGATTTGAACCCAGCACGATGTGTGATATTGGGGGTGTTTTCCTAATTGGGGAAGGGATGCACAGGGGGTTTAGTGGGGGTTAAGTTCGCTAAGAGTTCCATGCGTGGTGCGAGGTACGGTGTGTGCTCCCCAGCGCCTGGGGAGGCCTCGGGCCAGCCAGGGCGACACTCACCCCGGGCGAACTGAGCGCCGATGCCCTCTGCCCATCCTGCCACCACCCTCCTGTGACAAATGAGGGAGGGTTAGCGGCCCGCCCAAGGCCCCAGGGTGACCAGGCCGGCAGTGCCGGGATGGGGTCTGGACTCGCCCCATTTCCCTCCGCATTTGTGGAGAAACACACGACTCACCACAGGGGCTCCGGGCCCAGCTCACGGAGGTCGGCTCCACACCAGGAGGGACACGCCCAGGTCTGGCCCGCGGAGCCCTCCCGGCGGCCGTCCTGCTGGCCGGAGAGCTCTGGCCTTTACAGCCGCCAAACCATCCGGCTTTGGTGTGCCCAACATGGGCCACCCTGGGGACACCGCGGGCGTCCAGCACCATTGAAGGGTCTCGCCCAGCTCTGCACTGGCTGATGAAGGGGGCCGAGCAGAGAGGGCTCTAACACTTCACAGGAACCTCAGCCGTTAGACGGCCGTCTGATGTCTCGCAGGACAGGAGGGGAAACTGAGGCTGGGGGGAGCTGGTAATTCCTGGGTGGCCCAGGAACTGCCGTATTCTACCGCAGTACCTTTCCTACGAGGACCGTGGGGCTCTTTGATGAGGAGGGGGTGAGGATGCTGGAGGAAGGCGCTCCTGCGGACAGGGCTGGAGGACTGGCGTTCTGTCTGCGGGTCTCTAGATGGAGGAGAACGCCGCTGTGGCGGGCCTGCGCTAATGCTGGTAGTGGCTGAAGCTGTTGAAACCACGCATTGCAAACAGCGAGGGCCTTGTTAGGGAGAGTCGGAGGCTATTTCTGCGACCTGGCAGTGGGTCCGCAGACACCCTGTGCTCTTCCAGGCTCCTGTCTGGGCCCAACTTCTCTTGCTGTGTGGCTTCAGGGGAATCATTCTACCTCTCTGAGCCTCCTCCGTGAAACAGCCATGATTGGTGGTAGGTCGGTTGAATAATGTTTCCCTCTCCTTTTTCATTCAGTGTGATTATGGTTGTAATTTTTTGTGTTTTAGTTTTTATTTATTTTTATTTTTTATTGGTGCATTGTATTCAAACATCTTAATGGGACGCAAGAAGGTGGAGACTTTCATGCACACATCACCCAGTTGGCCCGCACCCAGTGCGCACCCATCCCCTTCCCCTCCCTCCCCATGTTTGGCTTAGTGATTGACATCGATATGTTTGTTAAAGTACATCATGTGTATTAGAGATTTTCCCTCTTACTCCCTCCCATCCCCTCCGTTAGGATAATGGCTGTCATTAAACGCTACCTGGTGTTGAATTGTGGCCTCCAGCTCCAGGAACTGCAGACACCAGGAGTGTCTTGGTCACCGTATCAACAGTGCTTGGGACAGAGATGCCCCTTAGTTTACCTTTGGGGGAGTCAGTGAAGACTCAGGGAGTCTGACACACAGACGGCATGTAAAAATGCCATGTAAAAATGGTGGCTCACGCTTGTAATCCCAGCGTTCGGGAGGCTGAGACGGGAGAATGGCGGTTCGCCCACAGCCTCCGCTAGTTAGCGAGGCCCTCTGCAACTCAGTGGAACTGTTTCAACGATAAAAAGAGTAAAAAATAGGGCTCAGGGAGTAGCTCGGAGATACAGTGCCCCTGGGTTCCATCCCCAGTACTGAAAAAAAAAAAGCCACGCCTGTGAAAGACATCTGAAGCAGCGCGGGCGGAGGATGCTGGCCACAGGTGGGGAGCCCTGGACACCGGCTGGGGGAACCCGGCGCGCTTCCCGCCCGCGCCCAGCAGGTGGCGCCCGCTCCCGCCCGCGGGCCGCGGTCCAGCTGGGGGCAGCGCCAGGGACCCTCGAGGGCCCGGCCGGGGTCTCAGGTGCTCAGGAGCTGTGGCAGGAATGGTGGGCGAGGGGTGGAGCTCAGACGCGGGTCCGGGAGGGGCAGGAGCCAGGCGCTGGCACGCTGCGCTTAGAAAAGATGGCCAGAGGTGTAGGTGCAAAGAATGGCGCTTTTGAGCAGGTAATGGGTGCACGTGAGAGGGCAGGAGGAGAGGAAGGAAGGGGGGAAGGGAAGAGGAAGGGGTTCATCCACTAGAACTCAAGGACATAATGTATAAACTAGGTTCCTCTGCTCCTGCCCCCACCCTCCCCTAAATCACCCCATCCCTGTGCTCCTCCCCCTCCTCCCCACCCTCCTCCCCCTCCTTCCTCTGTCCCCCCCCCCTCAATCTCGACCCCAGGGCCGTCCTGCCGCTGAACCACAGCCTCAGCTCTATTTTTTTTTTTTTTTTTAATTTTGAAACAGAGTCTGGCTAAGTTACTGAGTGTGTCTCCCATAGCCGAGGCTGGCCTCGAACCTGTAGTCCTCCTGTCTCAGCTTCCCCGGTGCGGGATTACAGGTGCGCACGGCCACACCTGCTTCTTGAGCGTCCTCCCACAGACATCTCCCCGGATCGGTGTGTGGAGGGGGCTGTGGTGCACAGCGCTGCTCGCCACCGCGGCCTGGGAAGAACCAAGCACCCCAATGGCCCTTAGCCCCGCCCCCGAGAAAGACTTTTTGTGTGTGTGTGGGTTTGGGGATGAAACCCAGGGGCATTTGACCTCCGAGCTACACCCCCTGCCCTATTTTTTATTCTTTATTTTGAAACAGGGTCTCACTGAGTTGCAGAGGGCCTAAGTAGCTGAGGCTCAAACCGCGATCCCCCGGTCTCAGCCTCCTAAATGCTGGGATTACAAGCGTGCGCCCCCACACCCGGGTAGAAAGACCTTTTTGAGGGTGTGTAAGCAGCAGGCGAGGTGGGATGGAGCCCCGCGTGGGCTTGGGGCCGGGCCCCAGGGCTGCCCCCCTCACCAGGCAGGACGCTTTGCAGCTTGCAGACCCCCTTTCATTGTACCCTCAGTAGCACTGGGTTCTGTCCTCCTCACAGCTCACACCAGAGTGCGCTGTGGGGTCCTAGAGCAGACCGGAGCCCGCAGGACCAGCCCGCGAGGCTCAGGCACAGCTGTGGCCACAGAGGAGCTGGAGGCAGATCGGGGCATTCGGCCCCTGTCCCCACACTGTGCTAATCTTCCAGGTGGCCAGAGAAAGGCCAGAGGACTTGGGGTCCCAGCCTGTGTGCCGGGGAGGAGAGTGGGCTCTAACCAGCTGGCCCTTCCAATTCAGGGGTTCTTACAGCCGCTCGGAGACCAGCTTCAAAATATTCTGCTCTCCCTCCTCCCTCTCCCTCCTCCCCTCCCCCCCTTGTCAGGAATCCATAAGAAGAGCGGAGAGCGGGTTATAATTGCCCCCCGCGGAAGTCACCTGCCGTGAAAGGGTGTTAAATAACACGCAATTTACATGTCTTCCCTGTAGGAAATTATAGAATCAGAGCTTTCAAATTAGCAACAGATTTTTCTAATTGAATCTATTTCCCGTACGGCAGGTGAAGTGAGAGGCGGTCAGGTAGTTCAGTCTCCCCTGCAAATGGACCGCCAGACAATTGAAGGAATTAAGTGCCTATTAGAAGTGCGGGTAAAATTGATATAATGTTTCCGGGGAGATGGCACATGTGCGCTGTGTCTATGGTCTGTGATCACCCGTGTGACGGGACAAAGAGTGTCTGCGCCCACGGAGGGAAGCCATGTGGACGAGGGCGGGCTGGATGGGAGGACACAGCGCTGAGCCGGGCGCCCTGGGCCCCCGGGGCCCCCGCAGCCTCTCAGCCCAGAGCCCGGCTCCGGGGAGTCCCAGTGGCTGTAACAGCCCCCGGCCTCAGCTTCCCGTCTGTCAACCATACGTTGTTGTGGTTACTGTGAGGAATCCGTAGGACCATACGTGCCTAGCACATAGTAGGTGCTCTTTATGTCAGCCTATCTTTGTTTTGGGGTCTGGGGATGGAACCCAGGGGCATTCGACCTCTGAGCTACACCCCCTGCCCTATTTTGTATTCTTTATTTTGAAACAGAATCTCACTGAGTTGCAGAGGGCCTCACTAAGTAGCTGAGGCTGTCCGCGAACCACCATCCTCCAGTCTCAGCCTCCCGAATGCTGGGATTACAAGCGTGCGCCACCACGCCCGGCTCCTAGCCCTTTTATTTATCTATTTTTAATTGAAACTTTTTTTTTTTTTTTTGCAGTACTGGGGATGGAACCCAGGGGCATTCTACCTCCGAGCTACACCCCCAGCCCTATTTTTTATTCTTTATTTGGAAACAGGGTCTCACTGACTTGCGGAGGGCCTCACTAAGTAGCTGAGGCTGTCTGCGAATCTGTGATCCTCCTGTCTCAGCCTCCCAAGTACTTGGATTATAAGTGTGCGCCACCACACTTGGCCCTTTAAAATAATTTTGAAATAGGGTCTTACTAGGTTGTTGAGGGCCTCCCTAAATTGTGGAGGCTGACCTCAAACCTGTGATCCTCCTGTTTCAGCCTCCCATGTACTGGGATTACAGAAGTACACTACAGCACCCAGTTTGGGCTTAAGGATCTTTCTTTCCTCCCTCCCTCCCTTCCTCCCTCTGTCCTTTCCTTCCTTCCTCCCTTTCCTTCGTACTGGGGATTAAGCCCAGAGGCATTTTACTTCCAAGCTACCCCAGCCTATTTTTTTTTTTTTAACAGAGTCTTGCTAAGTTGCTGAGGTTGGCTGTGAACTGTGATCCTCCTGTCTCAGCCTCCCAAGTACTGGGATTGCAATTGTGTGTCACCATGCCCAACTTTAAAAGAATCTTAGAGGAGGCTACATTGAGGGTTGGAACAAGGTGTTTGGTCTTAGCCAAAAGCTCAGCTGGGGAAGGATTGGCTCCCGTGCCCATGGGGCTGTGCGCAGGACTGAGCTCCTGCCGGCTCCTCACCATGTGGTCCTGTCCAGCTCAACCCTTTTAAAAGGAGTCCTAGCTTGGCGGCCAGACAGAAGCCAGGGACTGCCTACATCTCAGTGAAGAAGCGATGGCCCATCACTGCCCAGGGTTCTGCTGGTTAGGATGCAGCCGCAGTCCTGACCATCCTCACGGGAGGGGCGTGAGCACTGGGAGGCTGGGAGCCGCCCCTGAGCCAGGCAGCAGCTCAGCGGGCACGGCCTTGGCCCGTGGGTGGCTGAGCCTTCCTTCCTGAAGGGCCTAGTCCCTAAGGAGTCCTGCCCAGGCTAGTCCGTAGTTTCTGTGGACTTTGTTCTAATTTGGTTTAAACTGTCAAAACCTGGGTCACCTTCAGACTCGGGAAGCTCTGCCCCGAGGGCGTTTGGACCCGTCCCTGTGCCCGGCACTTGGCTGCCAGCAGTCAGCGTCAACCCCCAGTCCTGGGGACACGTCTACTGGGTGGGATATCTGCTTCAAGTCAGCCCAGCACCTGGAAGGTGCTTCTAACTCACGGGCTGATAGGGGGAGCCAACCTTCCTAGGCATGTCCAGAACCTGCGCCATCTGCCTCAAAACACAGGCCCGGGCTGGAAATCATGGCTACCAAAGGAAACCCAGGGGGCAGACGCCGATGGACAGAAGGGCACAGCTGGACGCTGTTGAAGCTGAAATCTTGAGTGATGACATTCTACAGGAAAATATTGACTGGAAATGACTTTAATCATTTAATTTTTTTTTTTTTTGTGCTACTGGGGTTCCTGGAAGCCCTTCTATCTCCGGGCTGCACTCCCAGACCTATTTTTACATTTTTTATTTGGAAACAGGGTCTCCTAAGCCAGCGCGCGCGGCTAGCTTCGAACCTGCTCGATCCTCCTGTCTCTGCCTCCCAAGCGCGGGGATTACAAGCGTGCGCCACCACGCCCGGCTTAATCATTTAATTTTAGCCGGGCGTGGCGCACGCTTGTAATCCCAGCATTCGGGAGGCAGAGACAGGAGGATCACGGTTCGCGGACAGCCTCAGCTACTTAGGCCCTCTGCAACTCAGTGAGACCCTGTTTAAAAATAAAGAATAAAAAATAGGGCAGGGGGTGTAGCTCGGAGGTTGAATGCCCCTGGGTCCCATCCCCAGACCCGCAAAAAAATAATAATAATAATAATAATAATAATTTTCTTGCCTAGTTGGGCCTTGAACCCAGAGCCTCATGCGTGCTAGGTGAGTGCATCACCACTGAGCTATATTCCAGCCCAGACAAAAAACAGCCACCTAGAAATAACGGCACCACATTTAATAGATCGGGCAAGGGGCAACAATAATGTAGGGAGCTTTAGTCTGGAAATACCTGGTCTTGATGACGATTTCGCTGACAAAGCTCTAATGGAGATCTTTGCTGTTAATAGAGGGAGAGTGGGCCTGGCCAGGTGGCCATTGCCCTCACACCCATAACACCCCCACCCCTCAGGACCTGCTCTGTCCTTCCAACACTGGGTGGTCACCCAGGGATGGCCCCCGCCCCAGGGAGAGGAACCCGTTGGTAAAGCGCAAACCCCTCGCGCTCGCAGGCCCGGGGCAGGGCTCCCCGCCTCCAGTCAGGCCTGGAGCTACAGCCAGGGCCCACGGCAGAGGCTCCGACTGCTCTCCCGGCTCCAGCAGGACCCCTGGCCCTGGGCGAAGGGGCCCAGAACAAGCTGGGGCATGCTGGTGCCAGGGGTCACGGGGAGAGGGCACCCTGCCAAGCCATGGGCAGCTTGGGGGTGGCTGTCAGAGGCGTCTGGAAGACAGAGGGTGAAGAATGAGAAATGTCGATAAAGGGAGGGGGAGGCGCTGGGGTAGGGCAGACCACTACTTACTGAGCACTGCTTATTGGCCGGCTCTGAGCTGCCGGCCTCGGTCTGACCAAGTCCCTAACAATCCGGTGGGTGAGGTCCTGTGACTGCCTATCTGCAGACAGAGACACAGACGCACAGAGACACGGATGCAGAGCAAGCGGCCGCTGGCCAGAGGCCGCCTAGGAGGCAGGTTCTGTCCCCAGTCTGTCTGTCTCCAGAACCCCCCTCAAGCACAGGCCTCCTGACCCAGCCTTCCTCAGAAACCTTTCTTAAGGCTTAATCCCCCTCCCCAATTATTCCTCTAATGAAAAGCGCCCTTGTCTTACCCCTGGAAACTCTCTTTGGAAGGGCTGCCCCCCTCGGGCCCTTTGTCCCAGGCCAGCAGCCCCCAAGCCTTTCCCAACCTGGGCAGGCTGGCCCCGCCCTCTGGCCCCCACTTGCCTCTCCCCTCCTGGGCCCCATCTCGGGGGCCTGGTGCAGTTCCCTCTGTGTCAACAGGGCTGCACAATGGGGCTGGGCTGCTTTTCTGCTGAAGAGGGAGCTGGGGGGAGAGGCGGGAGGGGGGGGCTGCAATTACAGGTTGTACAATGGACCGTGGTGGAGGAGGCCTCCCCAGGGGGCTCTGCCAATTGGAGCTGCTGAGGGTGTCCGCAGAGGGGGAGGGCGGCCGTCCAGGCGGGGCTGCGAGGGTCTGGCCAGGTCGCCCTCATGCCCTTTCATTCATTCATTCACCCAAGCTGTGATGACTGCCTGTGCACCTACTGTGTGCTCTGTGCTGAATACCAGGGACACAGTGGTGATCAAGGGGACAGGGCTCCGCTTTGATGGAGCAGTCTAGGTGTCAAGCAATGAACAGATAAATAAATATACTCAATAGGCAAATGTGCTTTTGAACTGAGTGCAAATCCTGAGCGCCAGGGGTATGTGTGGCAGGCACAGCCACTAACCAGGCAGCCGGGGTACTAACCAGGTGGCCGGGGTACTGACCAGGTGGTCGGAGTACTAACCAGGCGGTCAGGGTACTTACCAGGTGGTCGGGGTACTAACCAGGCGGCCGGGGTACTAACCAGGCGGTCGGGGTACTAACCAGGTGGCCGGGGTACTAACCAGGCGGTCGGGGTACTAACCAGGCGGCCGGGGTACTAACCAGGTGGCCGGGGTACTAACCAGGCTGTCAGGGCAGCTTTCTTGGAGGTGACATTCAAGCCAAAGGCCCGGAGAGCAAGCCCTGGTCCACAGCCATGCCACAACCACGGAGGAGTGCTCCAGGCAGAGGACTGGACCAGAGACCTGCGGCAGGGACACGCCTGGCGGGCGGGGACCGGAAACACGGCCGTGGGCGGAGGGGGAGGCCGGGGAGCCGCGTTCTGGAGCTGCGCCCCGCTGAGGGCCGCCGCCTGGTGCACCTGTCCCCAGCGCCCCTGGAGCCCGGCAGCTCGAGCTGCTCTAGATGGAGCTGTTCGTGGCCATGGACAGGCCTGCAGGTGAGGGCTCTGAGAAAGACAGAGGCCCAGGGCCGAGTGTGTGAGCGGGCAGCTTCCCCGCTAGCCCTAAACTTATTGAGACCTACAGTGGGCGGGGACCTTCTGGACCTCTTCGAACATCTTCGCTTGCTAGTCCTTGCACAGGGGCTCAGAGGGACTAGGTGACCCGACCCAGCACGCAAGCCCACACATCCTCGGCCCCAGCCGGGCTCTTCCGCTGTGTCGGCCCCGTGTCCCCAACACCCTTCTTCATAACTTCTGTAACACTGCTGCGACTCTACGCTCTACAAAGCCCCCGCCCTGCTCGAGCGGGGGTGTGCGCACCCAAGGATTACAGACGCGGCTGATTTCTGCTAGCGCGGGGCACGCACCTGCTGCCACCTGACGGTCTCCGCCTCGGGGATCTTTACCCAGAGCCCCAATGTCATTAGCTTTGTTGACAGCTGAGGACAAGGAGACTCGGGGGGCTTGGGCAGGACCCCTGGTCTTCCCCGGGCGCCGCGGCGCTCAGGGTTGGCTTCCAGCTGGGCAGGTGGGCCTGCAGGTGCAGAGACTTCCCCTGTCAGCTCCTGTTCAAAGATGTCACCCCGTGTCGCAGGAGATTGGCACAGGCAGCTGACAGAGGAGATTCCGGTGGCCTGTCCCAACCCACCCACTCCCTGTGAAGTGCGGGAGTGCGGGGTGACCTCGTGAGGCTCTGAATTCTTTTTTTTTTTTTTTGGTGGTACTGGGGTTCCTGGAAGCCCTTCTACCTCCCAGCTACACTCCCAGACCTATTTTTACATTTTTATTTGGAAACAGGGTCTCCTAAGTCAGCGCGGCTGGCTTCGAACCTGCGCGATCCTCCTGTCTCTGCCTCCCAAGCGCGGGGATTACAAGCGTGCGCCACCACGCCCGGCCTAGGCTCTGAATTCTAC
The DNA here is from genome assembly GCF_963383645.1 of Muscardinus avellanarius. Taxonomy (NCBI): domain Eukaryota; kingdom Metazoa; phylum Chordata; class Mammalia; order Rodentia; family Gliridae; genus Muscardinus; species Muscardinus avellanarius. The sequence goes on along the minus strand of NC_137797.1, from coordinate 6,271,451 downwards.
CAGCTGGGAAGGAAGGGCCTGGAGGGGGAGGGCCAGCCCAGCCTGTGACTGTCCCCCGCTCTGCCCAGCACTAGCCCCCTGCGGGAGCTCCCATGGGACTGCAGTCTTGGGAAGCTCAAAGCACTTATGGGGCCCTTGGAAAGATGGCTGCTGGCCTCCCGAGGGGCACAGGAGCGGGGTCAGCCCTGAGCACGCCCTGGAAGCCACCTGCTCAGCAAAGTGTGGCACCGTGCACGCCCCCTCCCTCCTTCTCAGTCCTCACCTGGTGTGGTGGGTCACATCCAGGTGCCCCACTGCCCTGTGACTTTGCTGTGACCTCAGTGTCCCTGATATGGGTGTGACAAGAGCCATCTCCCAGGGGTTTAGAGAGGCTGGAGGCACCGCGGTCCTCGCCACATCCCCACGGGATCAACACCCAGTGCCTGTGCAGCTGGGCCAGGCGGCTCCAAACGGCGCACCTGCCCTCCCTCATCTAAGCCTCGGGACTTTATAAATGAAGAATCAGCTTGGGCGGTACGGTGAGCGGCCTCCCAGGTGCCCTCTGCTGAGTGCCGGGACTCAGGGCCTGTGTTCTAGCCTCACTCCGTCCTGTGCCTCCCCCGGGGCAGCGGCCTGGCTCCTTCCCCTGCACCTGTGGCCACCACCTGCTGGTCAAAGGGAGGGGTGGGATTTAGTCTTCTGGGCCAGTGTGACCCTGATTAGCGGGGACAGATTAGGCAGAGAGGTGGGTCCAGAGATGAGGCTGGAGGTGGTGGGGCCCCTCGCTAAGTCAGGGCTGGGGGCGGGGAACAAGTCGGCCCGGAAGCTCCATTAAGGACCAGGCTTCTGGGCAGCGGCACAGTCTCTGTGCCAGGCAGATCACTGCCAGGAGGAAACCTACGAGTGGGGTGAGCAGCGCAGGTGAGCAGACACCGGCTGCTGCCCTAACAAGGTGCAGACAAAGTGCGCTCTGCCACCCACACGCAGCGCCGCTGCACACACTCCAGACAAATCCAGCCGATCGTCGCCATGGGCTGCGGGCGCCAGGAGCCCCTGGGGACTGGGGCAAACACGAGGCCTGGCACCCGCTGTCTGCACCTCCCTGGAGCCGAGTCCACGGCGATCTCCTTCAGCCTCTGTTTAATATACAAACACCGGCCTTCCTGAGCGAGGCTGCCCAGTCCTGCCCGCCCTCCTGCCGTGCCAGGCACAGCGGTGGGGGGCCGTCGGGCTTCTGCAGCCCCCCCCTTGCAGCCCATGGGTGGCTGGTCGTTTCGAACGTGAGCTTCAGGTGGGCCGTCTGTGTAGCACCAATGATTGCTGCCCAGGAGAGGAAGATGCTGGGACCAGGTGGCCAGTTAAGACGCGTCCGCACAGAGGGTGCGGAAGCCGGCCGAGGTCGGCGAGAGCGGAGCGGGGCGGCTCGATGTGGCACGCCCAGCAGCTGGCTTGCTGCGCCGGCAGGCGGTGGGGAATGAATGTTGGATGAGGCTTGGAGGAGCTGCGGGGACCCAGGAAGTCCCATGGCACCGTGCCGCTTACTGCTGAGCCTGAGCACGTGACTCTGGGTCTTTTCTCCCCTGTCAGCTATAGGAGCTGGATTCTGTGCTGGAGTCATCTTTGTTGTTTGTTGAGAAGAGGTCTTGCTCTGTTGCCCAGGCTGGCCTTGAATGGCTGGGCTCAAGAGATCCTCCTGCCTCAGTCCCTTGAGCAGCTGTCGTCGGCTTACATGTCTTTTATTAGAGTCCCTTGCTGTCCCGAACCAACACGTGAATGAGCCCTGCCCCGCCCTCATCCCAAGCAACTATCCAAAGGGCAGCTCACTTTATCCCTGTGGGAGCCCTGGGAGATAGGCACATACAGAGATCCACTTTATGGTCCCGGATACTGGTGTTCTGGTAAAGGTTCCAGATGTCCCCAAGGTCACACAGGTAGCAGGTGGCAGAGCCAGGATATGGCTGGTGTGGACTCCGGGAAGCCATAGCCCTTCTGGAATCCCCCCATCTGGGCGCCCATCTGTGCTGTGCCTTCTTCCTGGGGTCACCAGTGTGTGCGGAGGCTGTCCCCAAGGTCCAGATGCAGGTGCTGGCCAGAGTGGACGTCCATCCAAGATATCTGAGACCTTACAGGGGCTGGCTCCCCCCTGTGGGCTGGGCTCCCCCTGGCCTTACAGCCTGGCCCAAGAGGACATGGCAGCCAAGCAGGGCTCAGCTCAGGCTCCTGGATGGAGGGGCCAAGGCCTGCGAGAGGAAGCCTGACCAGGGTTCCCATCCCCCATGGTGGCCATGACATTTGTGGTAGCGATGCTTGGGGCATGGTCGGGGCCAGGAGGAGAGAGTGCATGGAGGGGCCCTGACCCTGGTACCACCGATGTCCCATGCCCCTCAGGTGAGGGGTGTCCACTCGCTTTTCCATCTAAGAAATGGGGACACCCTTGGCCTTGCTGGGCACTCAGCACAGCCATTCCCAAGATTCAGACACTGGCCCCGTCTAGCCAAAGAGATCTCTGCTGCCTGTGCAGACTGGGCCCGTGTTCTTAACACACTGGGGGGCATTCCTGAGCGCTGGGGATTCAGAGGCTCAGAGAGATCGGAGTCCATTGGGGGCTTCTCCTTATAGTCACCCTATGCCCCTTGCTGGCCATCTCCCAAATGTCCCCTGTGTCCTTGTTAAGTCCCTCCCACCCCCACCCTCTCTCTCTCTCCCTCTCTCTTCTCTTCTCTCTCTCCCTCTCTCTCTTTTCTCTCTCTCCTCTCTTGTCTCTCTCTCTCTCTCTCTCTCTCTCTCTCTCTCTCTCTCTCTCTGTGTGTGTTTGGTACTGGGGATCGAACCCTGGGCATTCTACCTCTGAATGTCCCTCCCAGGCTTTTAGTTTTTATTTTGAAACAGGATCTCGCTAAGTTGTTGAGGCTGTCCTTGAACCTCTGATCCTGTCTCAGTCTTCCAAGTACTGGGATTACAGGCCACCGTGCCTGGCTTCGTCTTTCTTCTCCTTGTCCTTCCTTTAATGCACAGACTCCCGCTATGTTGCCCAGACTGGCCCTGCACTCCTGCCTCTGCCTCCAGACTAACTGGGATGACAGGTCGGCGCCACTGCACCGGGTTCTCTCCCTGGGGCCCTCCTGACCTCCCCTCCCGGGCCGGCCTCCTCTCTCTCCCTTCTTCTTCTCGAGCTCCCACCTCCGTTTCCTCTGAGCACCTCTTCTGAACATTGGGTCCCCCGGGACTCATCTGGGCCCCCTTCTCCTCTAGGCACTTCCGGGTCCTCTTGATACTTTGGTCCCCTGGGCCATCCCTCCCTGTGCACGCAGTCACCCCCAAGCCCCAGATGGGAGCTCAGGCCTCTCTCCCTGTCTCTCCATGTGCCCTGCCAAACCTCACCCGGAGAAAGGTTCAAGCAGAACTCTGCATCCTCTCTCCTGGTCTTCCTGCCCTCAAACCATCTTAACACCCAGAGAGTGCGAGGGCCCCTGTGGGGCTCAGAACCCTGGCAGGCAGCCTCGCCTCCTCCCACCTGCCTCTGGTGGCCAGAGTCCAGCTGATTACACTCAATCCCTGTCCGATGCCATCCACTTCCGCCCTCCTGCCTCTCCTTTGGGGCCCTACCTATCCTCCTCCTCCTCCTCCTCCTCCTCCTCCTCCTCCTCCTCATCATCATCATCATCATCATCATCACGACACACGGACTCCCTCCCACCGCAGGGCTTTTGTCTGGGTTGGTACTGTTTTGGGACACTCAGGAACCTTCGCTGGGATGCGACCAACCTCCCACCTGTACCTTGGGAAGCTCCCAGGGGTGACTGCTCCGCCCACAGGGCTTCTCCTCTCTGGGATTGGCCAGCCTCACGCGGCGCCATGCGGCCCCGCCCCCGCCATTGCCGATTGGCCCGTTGGAGTGGGCGGTCCTGACAGGTCTTTCCCCTCCACGAGCCTGGCTCTCCGCCCTCCTTTGGCGCAGCGCCCTCCGGGGCAGCCGCGGCGGTCCTCGGTGTGGTTCCTCTGCTCGGCGGGCTCTCTGTCCCTGACGCGGGGCGAGGCCGAGGCCCGCAGCCCTGGCGCTGCCTGTGCTGGCGCTGTCTGCGTTCCTCCATCACGCCCCGAAGTGGCAGACGGGGAGGGGCCTTGCCAAATGCTGGCGCGGCCCAGCCAGGGCAGTTGGGCTGGCCGCCCCCCTTCCAGGGTCCTCCGAGGCTCAGCTGTCTCACTCTGACAGGGGGAGCAGGCGGCGGTCACCTCTTCTCACCTGTCACCGCCAGACCAGACTCAATCTGTCTGGCAGAGGAGGGAGTGAAGGCTCAGAGACAGGGAGGGACACCATGAAGGTGGCCCTGGAGCCAAGGCCCGTCTGAGGTGGCCCCAGGCTCGCTCATGGTCAGCTCACGGCCAAGGTCACAGGTCAGAGCTTCCTGAGGCTGCTGGGGTCTCCAGGGTCAGATGTCCTCCCACCCAGTCCTCAGTTGCCTTTGGGGACTCGGTCAGAATGGGGACCAGGAGCCACAGCCATGTGAAGGCAGCCAGGTGCCCGAGAGGTCTGGGTGGGGCCAGTAGCGGAGCCTGGGAGGCCCCATCCCTGCCATCCGCGTCTGTGTCTGCTGGGTGTCCTCCCGGGCCAGTTGTTGGCTGGACACCAGGGAGTGGGAGTGGTCCCTCAGAGGGAACTGCCTGCCACGGACTTGTGGTCAGCACCCATGGCCTGACCATACTAAGTTGGGCGGTCTCCCTGGAGGCCTGCTGAGGCCCAGAGTTTCCTCACCGGCCTCCGTTTCCTGGTTTGTACTAGGGAGGGATGGGTCCCTGCCCAACCTTTCCCAAGCTGCGGCCCAGGGCTGGGTGCTGGCCCTGCGGAAGGAGCAGCCAGAGCAGGGCACGTGCCAAGGCCACTATCGCAGCTCCCACCTGCTGCCTGGGGAGATGACAGGAGATGGAGCTTGGCAGCCACTAGGGAGCAGCAGCCAGGCTGGCGGCTGGGGGCGGGGACAGCAGGCAGCTCTGGGAGGAGAACAAAGCACCCAGGGCCTGGGCTCCAGGGGTGACCACTTAGGGCCCTGGACTCCAGGGGGACCACCCAGGGCCTGGACTCCAGGGGTGACCACTTAGGGCCCTGGACTCCAGGGGGACCACCCAGGGCCTGGACTCCAGGGGTGACCACCTAGGGCCCTGGACTCCAGGGGGACCACCCAGGGCCTGGACTCCAGGGGTGACCACTTAGGGCCCTGGACTCCAGGGGGACCACCCAGGGCCTGAGCTCCGGGGTGACCACTTAGGGCCCTGGACTCCAGGGGGACCACCCAGGGCCTGGACTCCAGGGGTGACCACCTAGGGCCCTGGACTCCAGGGGGATCACCCAGGGCCTGGGCTCCAGGGGTGACCACTTAGGGCCCTGGACTCAGAAATGACTACCCAGGGCCTAGACCCCAGAGGTGACCACCTAGGGCCTTGGACTCCAGTGATGACCACCCAGGGCCTGGACTCCAGGGATGATCACCCAGGGCCTGGACTCCAGGGGTGACCACCTAGGGCCCTGAGCTCCAGGGGTGACCACCCAGGGCCTGGACTCCAGGGGTGACCACCTAGGACCCTGGACTCCAGGGGTGACCACCTAGGGCCCTGGACTCCAGGGGTGACCACCTAGGGCCCTGGACTCCAGGGATGACCACCCAGGGCCTGGACTCCAGGGGTGACCAAGCTGGTGAGGGGCAGGGAGTGGGCAGAGCTCTGGAGCGTGTGGCCATCAGGGAGGCCACGGAGGCAGGATGTGGGATCCGGAGGCTTCTCAGTCCCCACACCTGTACTGCTGGGGCTGTGACACCATCGTCACAGTGGGCTGCTGTATCCTCGGCCCTTGAAACAGTGTGTGGCACACAGTAGGTACTCCATAAATGTGTGTGTGTGTGTTTTTTTTTTTTTTTGCAGTACTGGAGATAGAACCCAGGGGCATTCTACCTCCAAGCTACACCTTCACCCCTATTTTTTATTCTTTATTTTGAAACCAGGTCTCACTGAGTTGCGAAGAGCCTCACTAAGTAGCTGAGGCTGTCCGCAAACCATGATCCTCCTGTCTCAGCTGCGCCACCACGCCCGGCTTCCATAAATGTGTTTAGCGTCAGTGAGTAAATGGGTTGACTAAATGACGCGGCCCAGTGTCTGTCCAGTGCTGTTCCCGAGGAGCAAGGTGGCGCCTGCTTTGCTGTGAGTCCCAGAGCTGGCGAGGAGGAAGGTGGCCGCCGTGTTTGGGCCATAGGGCGGGGGCGGCGGGTCACAGGACAGGCTGGACTTGGGGACTGGAACAGGGGGACTCTGGCAGCTGGATTCTGTCCTGAGAGCCAGGAGGGGCCCGTAAAGCAGCTGAGGCCTGTGGGTGACCCTGCCCTGGTCTGAGCAGGCAGAGAGGGCCTGCGTATGGCTGTTTCAGGAAATTTGCCCGGAGGGACAGAGGCTTGTTAGGTGGTAGATGTGGGCAGGGCCACGGCAAGGGAAGAGGGCCTGGTGCACAGGGTCTGCAGGAGGTGGAGTAGGGGTGCTGGCAGAGCTGTAGGGGTGGGGAAAGGGCTTCATGAGGGGCTGTGGCTTTGGGGTTAGGCCAGTGAAGGTTCTGTGGCTCAGTGGAGTACAGATTGGCCTTTTCAAGGTGGGAGCTGGAGACTGGCTGCAGTTCTGCGAGGCTGCAGGACTCCAGGAAAGGGGGCAGCGTGGGGTTGGGGAGCCCTGCGGGGCCATAGGGAGGCCCTGGGCTGCTGCCTCTGGCCTAAGCAGCAGCAGAGAGCTACGATGCCATTTCTGCTCTAGGAGGGACGTAAGGTGTGACCTTGGGCAAGCTGGAGATACCACTTCTTTTCTGACGGCTTGGAAGATTAAGGGCGGCACCTGTTCAGGGCCTCTCATGGGTGCTCAACACTGTGCAGGGAGTGTGGGATGGGGGGCCGGGGAGGCTGAGAGAGCACCCCCCCCCCTGCCGTGAGGCCTCAGGGCTGCCTGCGCCCAGGCCTTCCTCCACCCCTCAGCCTGCCTGCAGGGCGGAGTCAGGGAGGGGCTTGGGAAGACCTGGCAGGTTGCAGGCGCCCTCATCCTCCTTCCTCATCTGTAGGGCATCATCCGGTGGTGAACTGGAGCAGCGAGGCTTATCAGTGGTGTTTGAGGCTGCTGCTAACTGATCAGTAATCTTCAGCCCTGTCCTCCTCTGGGCACAGAGTACCCCCTCTCCTCTATGTCTTCCTCAACCCGGGTGCTTGTGCAGTGGCTCACAGGCTGGGGCGGGCAGAGAGCACGAGGTCACCCCAGCTCTGACCCTGCTGATTTGCTCTCAGCTCTGCTGTTAGGAAAGGGCTGGAACATTCGAGCCAGTGTGCTGGTGACTGCTGGCCTGGCAGGACAGGGTGCGGCAGGCTTCTCCCTCCCCAAGTCTTCTTAAAGGCTGCACGTGGCCTTAGCTGGTCTGGCATGGGCCGGCGGCATGTGGGTCCTGCAGGAAGGGACTTTCTCCCTCTCCTCTCCTCTCCTCTCCTCCCCTCCCCTCCCTCCCCTCCCCTCCCCTCCCCTCCCCTCCCTTCCCCCCTCCCTCCCTCCCTCCCTCTCTCTCGTACTGGAGATGGAACTCAGGGGCATTCTACCTCCAAGCTACACCCCTTGTCCTATTTTTTTTTCCTTTGAAACAGGGTCTCACTGAGTTGCAAAGGGCCTCACTAAGTAGCTGAGGCTGTCCTCGAACAGCGATCCTCCTGTCTCAGCCTCCCAAATGCTGGGATTACAAGCATGCGCCACCACACCCCGCTGGGACTCCTCTCTTAAGGAGCAGAGTGGATGAGGAGGTGGGCGCCATCTCTCAGGAGGTCTCCCAGCTCAGCGGCACCTTCCCGGACTTTCAGCTCTTCAGCTTCCTAGTCCCTCCCTTAGTTCCACTATCCCTCCCTGGGCTCCAGTGTCTTCCGGGGTTCACACCGCCCTCCCCTGCTCTGCGGCCCTCCCCTGGCTCGGCAGTCCTCCCTGGCCCGCCCTGTGGTGCTCCCCTGGCTCCTCTGCCTTCTCTCTCTGGGATTGTGCGTCTCATCCCAGGCTGCGTAGTCAGGGCATTTCAGATCTCCGCAGAGATCTTGCTCTGTCGGACGTCCTGGGGAGTTCCAGTGCTGCCTGCTGAGTGGTAGAGGTGGAGCTAGGGCTCTGGCCTGGTCTAGCAGGAGCCACTGAGGTCTGGGAAAGGGCGGGGCTCTCCCAGAGGCCTTGCTGTATGGTGCTGGCTGGGAGTCAATCCCACACTAGGCAGAATCCTTGTCCTGGGCAGCCGGCACCATGAGGCAGGGCTCTTTACCAGGACCTGGAGGCCGCGCTGTCCCCCACTGGCTGCAGGGCCTCGCCAAGCTAAGGGTGCTAGAGGGAACTCTTACAAGAGCGGATGGGCGGGCTCTGAGTGGTGCAGGACCTGGCAGGAGGGCTCCGTGCTGCAGGGAGCGCCGGCCAGTGCACCGCCGGACCCCAGGAGCCTGAACCTGCCCACGGCTTGGGTGCTGCCGGGGCAGGGTGTGGAGCAGGAGCTGGCATGGGGCACCAGAGCGGTCTTACTGCTCTCCAGGAGGTGCCTGCTCTGGGCAGTGCCCAGTGCCTCCATCCCAATGCTCTGCCTCCCTGGGCACTGGCTCAGGGTCCATGTCTGCCCTGTGGGTCCTGCTCTCCGCTTGGTCCTTGGCCAGACTCTGCATGGTAATGCAGCCCCATGTCCTGAGCTCTTCTTGGTTGAGACTCTCACGTGCCTCTCTAGCACAGGGCAAGTGTTTGGGCTGGAGTCTGCGGGTCAGAGAGGACACAGGACCAGCTGATGCTCAGGGCCACCCCAGGAGAGCCTGGGAGCGCCCTCGGCTCCAGCACTGAGCAAACCGTCCCCACGACAGAGGGGCCTCTGCTCCACACTTCCTCTGTCCCCATGCAGTCCCCATGGAGCAGGCGGTGTTTCCGCTACATTTCTGCATGGGGATGCTGAGGTCAGGTGGAGGGGACACCCCAGCTCCTGCTGCTATCGCCCGGTGTCCATCACTGAGCCATGAGCGGGTATGAGGAGTGTGCCCTGGAGGAGCACCTGCATGGTGCCCAGAAGTGGTCAGCCAGGTCTAGCTAACTCTGTTCTTACTATTTTTCTTTTGCAGTACTGGGGATGGAACCCAGGGGCATTCTACCTTCGAGTTACACCCTTAGCCATATATATATATATGGTACTGGAGATGGAATCCAGGGGCTTTCTACCTCTGGGCTATACTCCCAGCCCTATTTTTATATTTTATTTGGAAACAGCGTCTCTCCGCTAAGTTGCTGGGAGCCTTACTAAGTAGCTGAGGCTGGCTTTGAGCCTGTGCGATCCTCCTGTCTCAGCTTCCCAAGTGCTGGGATTACAAGTGTGTGCCACCATGCCTGGCTCAGCCCTATATTTTATTCTTTATTTCGAAACAGGTGTCACTGAGTTGCAAAGGCCTAACTAAGTAGCCGAGGCTGTCGTCGAACCACAATCCTCCTGTCTCAGCCTCCCAAATGCTGGGATTACAAGTGTGCGCCACCAAGCATGGCTCCTATCCTTACTGTTAAAAAAAAAAAAAAATTATCGGAGTGTGGTGGCACACACTTGTAATCCCAGTACTTGGAGGCTGAGACAGGAGTATCACAGATTCACAGCCAGCCTCAGCTACTTAGTGAGGCCCTCTGCAACTGTGACCCTGTTTCAAAAATAAATAATAATTTAAAAAAAGGGCTGGGGATGTAGCTTAGAGGCAGCAGAATGCCCCTTTCAATCCACACTACCAAAACAAAAAATATTTTTTGTGGTACTGGGGATTAAACCCCCCAAATATTTTATTTTCTATTTTGAAATAGAGTCTCAAGTTACCACACACTGGCCTTGGACCTGTAATCTTCCTTCCAGCCTCCCAAGCACTAGGATCACGGCGTGCGCCACCACTCCCGGCCCATCCTTACTATCATGCCATAAGTCAGGGTCCTGGCTACCTCCTGAGGGCGTCCTCACCTCCCCTGGGTCCCTGCGGGGCCGTCCTCACCTCCCCTGGGTCCCTGCGGGGCCGTCCTCACCTCCCCGGTCCCTGGGGACCTAGGCTCCTCTTCAGAACGCATTTCTCTGTTCTTGTTGCCAGTTACCCTCCAACCCCGTCTTCCTCCCTGCAGGACCAGAAGCCCCTGTGCTCCCTCGCGGTCTAGCCACCATCTTTATTTTCCAGGCCCTGGCTCAAGGCCGGCCTGGATCACAGTCCCTCTGGGTTTCTGGCTTTGCCTGGCCCATAGATGGTGGCCGAGACATCTAGGAAGCTGAGTCCCCAGGCAACCAGGAACCACTTCTTGGCTCCCTTTTCAGAACAGGCACCGAGGCCCCAGGGCTGATGTGTGACGTCCAGGGGCCCACAGGGCACGCCAGCAGGGCAGGGGCAGCAGCCAGGGCCAGGCCAACGTCACCTGTCCCACTCCTTTTTTTTTTTTTTGGTATTGGGGACTGAACCCAGGGGCATTCTACCTCTGAGCTATACCCCTAGCCCTATTTCATGTTTTTAGTTTGAACCAGGGTCTCACTAAGTCGCTGAGGCTGGCTGTGAACCTGTGATCCCGCTGTCTCAGTCTCCCAAGTACTGAGATTACAGGCGTGCCCCATCATGCCCGGCTTCACTTCCTGAACTTGATACCTAGGAGGTGGTGGGTTGTGCAGCCAGGAGGGATCAGAGAAGGCCGAGGGGCCGGGCGGGGCCCCATTAAGCCCGGCAGGCTGAGAGGGTACTACTGAGGTGCGCCGGGGGCCTCCGGGGTTGGGAGGAGCTGGCCTGGCACCTGTTGGGGTTGGGGAGTAGGGTTGGGTGGTCTAGACAGCAGATGTGTTTGGCGTCTGAAGATTTCTACAGTCTCAACTTTACTAAACATTAGATGGACAGGTACTGAGCCTCTGGAGCCTTAGTTTAGGGCTCGGTGCAGGGAGCCGAGGCTGCAGGCCCACCCCCTACCTGGCTCTCCAGGTGGCTGGGTTGGGGCCACATGGGAGACTGTAGTGGCATCAGGGGCTCATTAGGACACCCATCTAGTTGGAGCTCCTGCTGGGGGCAGAGAGGGACTCCTGAGGTCTCTCTCCTTTGAGCAAGCTCAGGAGGGAGCTATCACACCCCTTTCTCTTCAAGACAAAAAACCCTAGGCTCGGAGAAACAGTGTGCCAAGGTCCAGATGAAGTTAGCGATGGAACTTGATCCAGATCCCCAGACCAGCTGTCCCTAACTGCGACGGTGTTAACTGGCACCACTTGCTAATCCACACGTCTCAGCCTCCCGAATGCTGGGATGACAAGCACGCCCCACCACGCCAGGCTTTCCTAACCACCCCCCCTTTTTTTTTTGGTGATACTGGGGGTGGAACCCAGAGGCTTTCTACCTCCAGGCTGTACTCCCAGACCTATTTTTTTTTTTTTTAAACAGGGTCTCACTAAATTGCTGAGAACCTCACTCATTAGCTTAGGTTGGCTTTGAACCTGTGAGCCTCCGGTCTCATCTCCCGAATGCTGGGATGACAAGCGTGCCCACCACGCCCCGCTTCCCTAAACCTCTTGAGGAAGGTTTGCAAGGAGGCTCATGGCAGATAGTTGGACCAAAGGTAACTCCCCTCCTCCCAGGCTGCGTCAGGGGGCCCAGGCAGACCTGGGGCGACCTGGGAAGGTCTCAAGGGGGCAGAGCAGGGGCATAAAGCCAGGCTCCATCCTTCTCCCAGGAACCCCTCCCGATCCCCTGAGCCCCGGTGGTGGCTGTGTGTAGCCAGGCTGATTCCTGGGGCTGGGCCAGAGCACGTGACCCAGTCGCCCCGAGGGCCTTGGAAGGCACAAATCTCAGGTCACTGATGAGGAGGCGCTAGACACCCTCTGTGGCCTGGGCCTTGCCCACACCTCCAGCTCACCCAGCCCCTGCCGGCTGCGCACCCTGCATCCGGATCACACCCTCCTGGAATGCCCCACCTTCTCCATCCTTCATGGCATTCTGACGGGCACAGAAAATTTGGCCACACACACACACACACACACACACACACACACACACAGCTCCCAATCTATCCCAGGACTGACCTGCACCAATGCCGGTCTTCTTTCCCCATGGTTCTCTTTTCCATCTTTCAAAACACAGATCCAGGAGCCCGCTCGTAAATCTGCTTTGCAAAGACATCATTTTGCGGCCACCTGCCCTTTCAGCCGCCTGACGTGGCTACCTGGACACACCAGGACTTAGAAAACCAATCCCCTCTGGCTGGACATCTAGGTTGCTTTCAACTGGGGGCCGTTATCGACAGCCTGCAGTCGCTACCCTGTGACCCGTTCCTGGAAGGTGCGTTCCCCGGCCGGGGCTGTTACCTAAGTTCTCAGGCGGCCCCCAGCCTCTGCGGAGGCCCGTCCCTTTCCTCTTTGTTACCATGGTTATATTCCTCCGGAGTGCAGACATGGCGGCTCTGGCGTCCTGGGCTGCGTCTGCAGCTCTTCCCCGGGCCGTCCTCTCCCGGGTGCCATGGCCTCCAGCGCACAGTAGGTGCCTGTGGCTTCTCTGGCTTCCCGGCAGAGCAGGCCATCCCTGGCTGCGTCGGCAGCGCGGGGCTGTGTGGGGTTCCTAACAGTCTCCATGAACAAGTGCCACTGTGTTATTAAATTTTTCCAAAAGCAGAATGTCTGCCGTGTTTGCCAGATTGGTTGCTCTTTTAGGAGCGGGTCTATGCCGCCCATCCCGCACTCCCCCATCCCCGGTGTGTCAGAGCCATTCCTCAGGCACCTGCTGAGCGCCAGGGCCCGTGGCTGCAGCCGTGGGCTCCGGGGCCTGGTCTCGGGGGTGCAGCTTGGGCCCAGGGAGGTGAGGGGAGTCTCTGAGACAGTGTGGGTCACGCTCAAACTCAGTTCCTGGAACTGCTTGGAGGTGCTGGCAGCCCTTTGGTGGGGAGCTCACGCACGGTTCCAAAGGAAGCACTGAGTGCCCAGCATACAGTAGGTGCTCAATAAATCCATACCGGGGGGGGGTAAGAGATGGTATTCTGGTTGCTGAGGGGAGTTTGATAGACTGGTGGTGGAGATGGAGCCGGTCTTGAAGGATGGTAGTCACAGGAAGCTCTCCTCTCTCCCCAGGGACCGGGAAGGCAACGTCCTCACTGTCTCAAAGCCGGGGGCCTCTGGGATCTCCCCAGGCCACGGTCAAGCTGCAGCTTCGGCCTTGGCAGGGGCAGGTGGAGTCCGCTGCAGTACTGCGTCCAAGCCTCGCCTCCCGGGAAGGCACGGTATTTTCTCCACCAGCACTTCAGAGCCACTGTGCTCTGGAAGTCTGTGGCCCTGGAGGAAAAGGGGCCCAGGCTGAGCGTGGGATGAAGAGTGGCCAGAAAGCGGAAGGGGCCTTTCGGCGACACTAAGGCCAGCTCTGAAATGATAAACGACCACGTGGAGGCCCTGCTGGAAATCTTCTGTGGCCCCCTCCCCTTCTAGTAAAGCCCACCCCTCAGCCAAGTGCCCCAGCATTCCTGACCTGCCCCCCCAGCACCTTCTCCCTGCTTCTAAGCACTGAACTCACTATCCCAAGCCAGCTGCAGGCCTGTGTGTGTGTGTGTGTGTGTGTGTGTGTGTGTGTGTGTGTGAAGCCCCTCACTCCCCCTGGAATGTCCCGCCATTCCTACTGTCCTCCTGGGCACAGTCCTGGGGGTCTCCTAGGAAAGGCCACACCAGGTCCCTTCTTACACCTGCCCCCCCCCAGCAACCTGGGCTCTCAGCGGGCAGCCCAGGCCGGGTCCTGCAGTGTCCCCCCGGGGACCCTGTCTGATGACCTGATTGGGGCCTGGGAGGCCTGAGCGTAGGGTGGGGGAGGGGGAGCCACAAACACTTGTTGGGGGGCTCGAGGGTCCTCTGCGGGGCTCCTGCCCAGCCCTGTCAGTCTGGGGGGCCCAGGCCAGAGTGACCTGCGTCCCCGCGGGCACCCGTGTCCCCCCACCGCAGCCTCCGCACTGCACCTGGGCGCAGGGTCGCGCTCTCCCCGTCCGGACGCGGGGCTGCCCGAGGGCAGCGGGGCTCGGAGGAGGAGGAGGCCCCGGCCATTGGCGGCGCGGGCGCGGGCGGCCGCGCTCCCCGGCAGGGGCCGGCCCCGGGGGTCGCGGGGCGGGGGCGGCGCGGCGGCGGCGGCGGCGGCGGAGGTGAGGGCGGGCGGCCCGGGCCGCGGGGGCGCTGGCCGCGATCGGGCGGGCCGGGGGCGGCGGCCGAGGCCTGGGCGGCCTGCGGGCCCGGGAGGCGGCGCGGCGCGCGGGCGGCGCGGGAGGGGGCGCGGCGCCCCCCGCCCCCCGAAGGAGGAGTCTGCTGCACTCGCACCTCGGAGCGGCGGCCGCGAGGAGCCCCCGCCCGCCGCCCGCCCGGAGCGGCCCAGCCTCGGCCGAGCGCGGCCGCAGCGGAGCGGGCAGGTAGGGCGGGGGGCGCGGGGGGCGCGGGGCGGGGGCGCCCGCAAAGTTACTTTGGCCGCCGCGGCCGGGCGCCCGCGGGTCCGGCGGGGTGGGCGGAGGGCCGCGGCGGGGGCGCGGGGTCAGCGAAACTTTTGCCCGGCTGGCCGGGCCGGCCGGGAGCGCGGAGGGCGCGGGCCGGCGGGTGCGAGCGCGGCCACCGTAACAATAGCGGTCCCGGCGCTGGGCGCCTACTGTGCGCAGCCGGCCCCTGCGGGGGGCGTGCTGGTCCAGTGGGCGCTGCAGCTGGGCATCGCCGGAAACTTCATCCTTTCCCATCCGTCCGTCCACCCATCGCCCATCCGTCCGTCCGTCCGTCCGTCCGTCCATCCGTCCACTCACCCGTTGCACACATCTTTACTGCTGCCTGCCGAGCGCCTGGCGCGGGATTCGGTGTAAACCAGCCGGGTCCCAGCCCTCGGAGGGAGTATTTCACGGGCTGCAGTGCTAAGGAGCAGTCCTGTCTCTTGTGTATTTATTCTGGGACATGCTGTAGGAGAGAGAATTCAGGCACAGTCTCCCCGGGCTTGGGTAGGAGCCTAAGAGCCCAGAAGAGCTGCCTGCGGCGTCCTGGAGCCTGGGGGCCAGGCTTGGGGTTCCAGACCCACCCTGCGCCATCCCTCCCGACCCTCCTGGCTCTGGCTGGGTGGCCCAGCGGGGTCAGGAGGCCCCACTCTGGAACTGGCCCCTGCCGCTATCCACCTGCCCCCTCTGGGGTGTCTGTCCTGGTGATGGGCTGGACTCTCTCCCTGCACCCCCCAGGAGCTTAGCTGCCTCCCCCCATTTCCACTGCTCCACTGAGTAGCCCGGGAGAGCTTATTAAGTAGCAAACAGTTATGAAATTAAACGGGGGAACAAAAGTGAGGGGCTGTTGCAGGGCTGAGCCGGGGGTGGGGGGCCGTCGGCGGAATCGGTGCACCGGGGTGGGGTGCGAGAGGTCCTACTCAGTATCGGGACTGGCCTTGGCCAAAGGGGGAAATATTAAACCAACTTCAGGAGTGATTTGTCAGGTGGCTAAAAATGCCTGGGGGATGCCAGAGAGGCCGCTGGCTGACCAGTCCTCCCAGCTCTGAGGCCGAGCCCCGGGGAGACCCTCTGGGGAGGGGGCTTGTGCATTCAGTGGCCTGAGGCAGGGAGGAATCCAGGACTTTGGAGCCTCAGAGGCGTAGGGAGCGAGGTGCAGATACCGGGCCCTGCAAGAGCCATGTATAATAAACTGCTTCAAGACGCCCGGCTTCCTGTAAATTGGCTTTCCAAGTGGCAGCCCCACAACACTTGTAAAATCTTTTCTTCTCAAGATGGATTTCGGTGAAACGGTTACATCTATTCGAGTGCTTGCTGGTTGGAGGAACATTAATTGGCTGGTGGTTAGTCAAAAGGCGATAATCCAGGCACGGAGGTTTAATGGTGTGCTCGGAAGTGCTCCAACGTGGGCCGCTTTCCCATTTATACTCCTCGGCCCCAGGAAATCCGGAAGACTCGGATCGGATGAGATCCCTATGGTGCTGATGCGGGGAGGCTCCGGGTGCCTGCTGTGCCTGGGATGAGGTGTGACCACTGTGCAGATGCTCTTAGAACCGCTGGTACCCACCCCGGCCCTCGCCCGGGGGACTGCACTTAGAGACCAGTAGCTGGGTCTAGATTTAGGTCAAAGAGGGGACGTTTTAGGGTTTTCTTCCAGGGCCCATGCTGGGTCAGAGGCACACAGATGGATGTATAGAAAAATGGTTCTAGAAAAGCTGCTTTTTAAGATTTTCCAGTCCAGTCACGGGACTATTAAATCTTCATCGGATCAAAGTGTGGTCTAAGTTTACATGTTCTCCTTGGACGCGCTGCCCTCCCACCTGGGACATGCACCTCTCTCCTTAGGCCAACATACAGAGTACAAGTCTCTGTACTTGTGTTAAGAATTAAGGGTGGTGGCTGATTTCAGCAAAGGGGCACCTTCAGGAGGAAAAAAAAAGTATTGTAGGTACTGGTTGTGGACTTCTGGAAATAAAATAAAATAAAACAATGCCTCCCCCAAAGGGCAATCATCTTTTAATCCATCGAGATGCCTTCTTCTTCTTCTTTTTTTTTTTTTTTTAAATTTCAGGCCCACGAACCGATCATGAATAGCGGGGCAGAGGAAATTAATCGGCCAGGCAAAGACTTTTAACAAGTAAATATTATGCACAGAAAATATGCAATTAGTGGGGGTGAGTTCATGCCTTTCAAGTCGAGGGAGCTACAGTTAAGGGTGGGATTTCTGTGTTATCCCTGAATCGTCTTCAAAATCTTTAAAGTGACAGCGTGACATGTCTCTCCCTTGGCCCCTCCCTCACCAGGAACAAAAAGAGGGTCTGTGCATGCATTTCCCTTCCTGTTTTCCTCCTCTGTGCTCGGCAGTAGGTACCTTTGTCTGCCTGCGCCTCTGGAGCAAGGGCCTTGGGGGACGGGGATCCCCAGGTGCAGAGGCCCAGGCGTAGGTTCTCAGATCACAGTGACTGACCCCTCAGAGAAGAGGCAGGCCTGGGTGTGGGGCTCTCCTTCTGACCGGGATGCCTGAGCCTCCAGGGTGAGGTGCACCCACACCGGGGGGGGGGGGCAGGGAGAAGAGAGGATGGAGTGTTTTCTTACACTGCAAGCACCGTTGAGACTGTGCCGTCCACTGGAAGGCCAGGCCCTGCAGCGGTCCTCCCTGGATGGTGCTCCCACGCAGCAACACCACCAGCCCGCATCCTTTCTAGACCGCCACTGTGACTGGTTCGGATGCGAAGAGGTGACTAAAAGACGCAGAGCAAAAGCAACCCCCGAGGAAGGAGAAACAGATAGCAAATAAACAGAAGCGAGGCCTCTCTCTGGGGGTGGCGCTGGGCAGAGGTATAAATGGTCCCTTGATTAGCTTGACTCAGCCTGGCTCCCCTGGCGATCCGGCCAGTCTGCTGCCAACACAAATGTTTTACTTTATTTTCACTATTTTTCCTCCTAATGAGATAAAGCTTAGTTAGGCTCTGTTTTCATTTTAAATATCGATGGCCGATAAGGCAGCCCGATTTCATTAAAAAGAAAACTTAAGCCAGGTGTGGTGGCACATGCCTGTAATTCCAGTATTCCGGAGGCTGAGACAGGAGGAGCACAGGTTCGAGGCCAGCTTCAGCAACTTAGCAAGACCCTCTTAGCAACTTAGATCCTGTTTAAAAAATAAAAATAAAAATAAAAAGGGCCAGGGGTATAGCTCAGAGGTAGAATGCCCCGGGTTCAATCCTCAATTACCCCCTCCCCACACAGACTACAAATAAAATTAAAGACGAAGAAAAAGAGAAAAATTAACAAATTGAGATTGTATGTATGTATGTATGTATGTATGTATTATTTTTTTTTTTTTTGCGGGTTTGGGGGTGGAACCCAGGGGCATTTGACCTCCGAGCCACATCCCCTGCCCTATTTTTTATTCTTTACTTTGAAACAGGGTCTCACTGAGTTGCGGAGGGCCTCACTAAGTAGCTGAGGCTGTCCGCGAACCGCGATCCTCCTGTCTCTGCCCCCCAAATGCTGGGATTACAAGTGTGCGCCACCACGCCCGGCCTGTATGTATTAATTTTGAACTCCCATAGTGACTCGAGGTGTTCCTGGTTCTCTCTGTGCCTTTCTGCAAAGTAGCCAAGGATGGAACTGTGTGTCTCACATGTGAGCCTGACCACTTTGATGTCAGAACCTTTTTACTGATTATAAACAGAAGTAGATTCAATTAAAAAAAAAAAAAAAGCAAAGAAATCGCCCCTTGGGTTGGTTGTGATCTGCATCCAGTTCTGAGACAGGTGTGGGCAGGTTCCCCTTCCCACCCCATCTACACCCGAAAGTTTATTCTTGTAGCGTAATTGGCTATTGGTGGTCCTCACAGTTCTATCCCCGATGCTTCCAAGAAGGATTGGAGGCTCAGCATTGACGCACGCAAAGACTTTTGGCATCGCTGGGCTAATTTCATCACTTCAAGGAGAAAAACGATGCCTCCTTCCAGTCTCCAGTGCACTTACGTTTGGGGGAAACGATGCGTCCCCATTGGGGAAACGTCAGCCCTTCCTGCACCCTGCCTGTCCCCCTTCCTAACCAGGTGGTTTTGGCATTTCGGTGTTCATGGGACAGGCAGATGCTTCCTCCCGCAACCCCGAGCTGCTCGGGGCTCCCTGTGCAATGCAGGCGCAGGAGGGAGAAGGGAGTTTTGCTTTAGATAAGTTTGTCATCCAGGCACATTAGCCAGTTGATCCTACTTTGGAAGTCGAATCAGGAATCCTTTATTGCGAATTCCCACATAGCCACAAAGAAGAGTAACACACACACACACGCACACACTCACTCACAAACTGATCATAAAATATGGTCCAAACCCAATCGCAGACGGAAGTGTAGAATTGCCATAGGGCTGCCTTGGTTATGCTCCGGTGACATCTGTTTAATAGGTTTCCACGAGAACTGTAAATCTGCATTTACTTTCTTCCCAAATTGCACTTGAATGTTGAACAACCGAGACCCTCTTGGGTGTCCCCCCCCTGCCACGTCTGTCCCCCGCCCTCATTCATGTCGAGTGTAATTTGGTGTCTCTGTGGAGAGGGGATGCAGACTGGGCTTTTCCACATGTACCTCTTATCTCCATGTGTGTGCGTGTGTGTGCGTGTGTGTGTGCGTGTGTGTGCGTGTGTGTGTGTGCGCGTGTGTGTTGTCTGTGCGTGTTGGAACTGCATCCGAGCAGCTTTCTCATGCCAGTCCCCGAGATGCACGAATCTCACGAGCTTTGTTTTGAAAACTTGGACATCGCACTTGGCAGAAGTCACTACTAAAACTCGGGTCACTACTATTATCTATGTGATTGCTGATCTGCTAGATGGATATCGAAAGCACCAAGAATTATAATAATTTATGGACTGGAGCACGGCTTTGCAAACATCTTCCTTGGCCCGAGCCTTGCGGCCTCGTTCTGTGCCGTGGGAGTGGAGAATGTTTAGGCTTTGAAGCCCAGCCCGCTGAGCCGAGTGCATCCCGTCTAAAATTAAGGGAATAAGTGAGCAGATATCTGTGGCCGACAGGACACGATCCAGTAAGTAGCACTCTTCATCCTTCTGAAATAAAAGTACATAATTGGCAAATGAAGGAGCCCCGGCTGCTTGGGTGGGGGTGGGGGCGAGGAATTAGAAAGTGTAATTTAAAATCATGTAGTCATAATTCAAAATGGGCCCAGCTAAAAGGTTTTTAAGTGGCAAATGCTTTAAAGTCACTTGTGGTTGATCCCTTCTCAAGGAATAGCCTCTAATTCTCACTGTATTCGCGGATTCCTTCATCTCCTTAGCTCATCAGCCATTCGCTGGAGCCACAAATACCAGCTGCCAGCCAGGATTTGCTTTGCGTGGAAACCCATTGTGGCGGCAGAGGGAGGTCTAATATAAGTCTTGATCGGATTGTTTTCTTTTCTTTTTTAGTTTTTGCTACTAGGGATTGAACCCAGGGTGCTCTACCTCTGAGCTGTACCCTCAGCCCTTTTTATTTTTTAAATTTTGAAACAGAGCCTTGCTACGTTGCTGAGGCTGGTCTCGAACCTGTAATCTTTCTATCTCAGCCTCTCAACTACTGAGATCACAGAGGTGTGCCACCATGCCCCATAAGCCTGGATCATTTTCGGACATCACGGGGTTTCCTGGGTTGGATTCCCACACAATGGAGTTGTGTGTTCTTTTCTCTTTCCTTCAAGTTTTATTTTTATTTTATTTATTTATGTTTTTACTCTTTATACCATTTCAAAACTCAGCTGATCAATTGCATATTTTCAGTCACAAGCAAAACAGGGAAAGAAAAGACAGTTTAAAAGTGAGTGTTGAGCTTGTGTGGAAAGCTCAGCTTGTAAAAGAATCCTTCCTGAACTCCACACCTTGGTACTTTTCTATTCAGTGTTGTCTCCAGGCCATAGTGAGAGTGTTAGCTGGTGTGTGTGTGTGTGTGTGTGTGTGTGTGTGTGTGTGTGTGTGTTACATTTTGCCACTCTGCAGCAAAACCCTCTGGAAGTAGTGTTTCCCTGAGTGGCGTCTTCAGCTTTGCATTTCTGAGAACCAGCAGCCCGAAGACAGCCTGCACCTTGGGCTCGTCGGAGGGAGAGGCTGGGGCGCCCTGGGCCCCTGATCACAGTTTCAGGATGTGCCAAGGCACGGCTGGAATGGTGGTGAACGCTCCCCAAGGGCTGGGTTCTTCAGAACACGCAGCCGGGAGGGCACTGGAGGCTCCTTGCGGTTTACCCAGACAGCTGCTCCGCTGCGGTCCTCCATCGCCATCGGATTTTGGGTTCAGGAAACACAATATTGTCCTTACCTTGCAGTTATTGTTAAAGACATGCAATGGACAGTGGGAGAGGGATGTTGGTGACTTGTGACGGGTGTCTTCAGCCTCTGGCTTGGCTTCTGTTTAGAGTGACCTTAGTCTTTTTTTTTTTTGGTGGTACTGGGGTTCCTGGAAGCCCTTCTACCTCCGGGCTACACTCCCAGGCCTATTTTATATTTTTGAAACAGGGTCTCTTACGCCAGCGCGGCTGGCTTCGAACCTGTGCGATCCTCCTGTCTCCGCCTCTCAAGCGCGGGGATTACAAGCGTGCGCCACCACGCCCGGCTTGACCTTAGTCTTTTGAATCAGAGTGTTTCAGAGAGCCAGAAAGGATCCTCCTACAAATGGCATGGAGTCCACAGACAAAACCAGCCCTGCCACAGCCCGGCTGACTTGGGGCGTCCGTGTGGGCTGGGAGTGCGAGCTCCAAGCGTGCTGCGGAGCAGATCAGCAACGCCCCAGGGAGTGCCAACTCCAAGGTTTCTGCACATATTTTTTTTTTCCTTTTCTTTCTGGCACTGAGGATTGAACTCAGGGGCTTTCTACCCTCAAGCGACACCCCCAGACTTAAAAAAAAATGTGATTATGAAACTGGGTCTAAGTTGCTGCGGCTGACCTCAAACCTGCTGTCACAACCTCCCGAGCACTGGGATTACAAGTGTGCCCAGCTTCCCACACGCACCGTTAGACCGTTTGAACCACTGGACGGCCTGGGCGTCTCTTTCTGCCGAACTTCTGTGTGAGTGCTTCAGAGTCTCTCCTTTCTGGTCTCTAGTTTCACAGCCGGGTGGGGTCTTCTTCAGAGCCCACAGACCCTCTCTACCATACTAATTTCTTATATAAGAGAGCTCCAAGCTGGGCGTGGTGGCGCACGCTTGTAATCCCCGTGCTTGGGAGGCTGAGGCAGGAGGATCGCGCAGGTTCGAAGCCAGCCTCAGCTACTTAGTGAGGCTCTCAGCAACTTCGTGAGATCCTGTTTCCAAATAAAATAGAAAATATGTCTGGGAGTGTAGCCTGGAGGTAGAAAAGCCTCTGGGTGCCAACCCCAGTACCACCACCACCACCACAGAGAGAGGGGGGGAGGGAGGGAGGGAGGGAGGGAGAGCGCGCTTGAAGAGCATGCTCTAGCGGTCTGTTGATCTGCCTGGCTGCTCCCACAGGACCCCAAGCCCTTTGAGGGCTAGTTTCATGTCTCGATCACGGGCTCCAGAACACAGTATGGCCTGGAGGAGGATGGGTCTTTGGGGCTGACCCGTGCTCTGTAGTGCCTAGAAAAATGATCCAGGGGCAGCTTGTGCTGGGTGAGGCCAGCTCTAGGGCCCGGGCAGTAGAACACCTGGTGACTTACCCATGGCGAGACTGGAAGGATGGGGCCAGGGGCCTGGGGGCTTCCAGGCCTGGGAGTTGTGTGGCCATGCAGAAATCTCTGCTGGGTGCCCATGGTTCCTGCAGAGCTGTTGGGTTTCATCAGAATCTTCCAAGCGGACTGGACAAAGCATTTAGTGCACACCTACTGTGTGTTGGGCGCCGGCTGTGTGCTTTTAATTTCTGGCTGCCTCAGGGAGGGAGGTTTCAGCCTCTGCACATGGCAGGTCAAAAACCACAGACAAGCGGATTAAGCTGCTTCATTGCAGGCAGTCAGACACAGGCCTGTGATGCTTTATTTTCATTTATATCTTGTTTGTTTTTCTGGTTTCTCATTTAGCTGAGACACAGAGTCTGGCCCTGTGCTGGGGCTTTGATAAGGGAAACCCTGGAGGGGGGATGTAGGTTCTTCCCCTGCCTGGGGTCAGGGAAGAGGTCTCCAAGGCCCCGAGCCACCTTGGGCTGAGTGACCTTAAAGTCCAGGGAAGAGCAGTCCCGGTGTTCCAGGGAGCCCGAGAGGCTGAGCTGGGAATAGTTGCTCCCTGGGGTGCAGGTAGCTCAGGGCCTGGGTGTGCGCGGGGTGAGTTTGGAAACGCTTTATGGAGGCTGGTGTGGTGTGGCTGTGGAGACAGGGCCACAGGCAGAGGAGGCTGGGGAGTGGCCAGCGGGGAGGCCGGACCTCTTTCCTGGACACCATCCTTCCGTATGGTGGGCGCCCGATGGCTCCCTGCTCCCCAGGGTCTGGGCTGATGCCTCGCCTCCCTGTTGAGTGTCCCGGCCTTTCTGGATTTCGGCAGCTCAGGACCAACAAATAGATCCTTCAAGAGGAAAACAAGCGAGACCATCTTTCAAAAGGCTAAGACTTTCAAAAAGCAAGCCCTGAACGGAAACGGAGGGAACTTTTCCACCAGTGCTGGGCATGGAGGGCCCGGAGCTTCCCAATCAGGGTCCACTGGACCTTTATGGACAGGCAGGGTCAAGGTTCATCCCATCCCCTTTGCAGCCATGACGGGTCAGTGTGGAGTGGAAGAGGAGGGGAGGAGAGGCACGCCCAGTGTCCAGCCGTGACCTGAGTGGAGCCCTGCTTCCTCGGCTTCCTCTCTGACCACTGTGGACAGGCCCTTCTCCACGGCCCACTTTCAAGAATTGCTCAGCCCATCCCCTGCTTCTGTCTTCTACCAGTACCTGTGATCACCCGAAAGCCTCTTCCTCTTCCATCAACTTACACGTTTGCTGTATTGTTCTCAGCACTGGCCTTGCGGGGTGGACTCTCTCTTACCCTTTTGGCAGACACTGACGTAGGGCTTTATCAAGTGTCTTCGGCATAAGTTGGCGCATCCATTCCCTCCCCCTTCCTCCCCTCCGCCGTCCCCATGTTCCCAGGAGGCACCTGCCACCCTGCCAGGACATGTGGCTGGCTCAAGGTCACTCGGCTGGGGGGGCGGGGATGGGCCCTAGGGGGTCTCCCCGCGGTGGTCCCAGGCCTCCTGCCCTGTGGGCCAGGTGTAAACGCTTCCCCGCTGAAAGCCCCGTGTCTGGAAACGCTGCTCTCCCTCCGTGGCTCGGCGGTGCGGCAGAGAGGCTGGTGTTCCCGGCACGGTGGCTGATGTGCTACTGCGGCTCCATAAATATTAAATGGGTATTAAAGAAGGCTCCGCGTTCCCAGTTCCTGATTCCTCCAAGCAGGGCCCATTGCGAACCCCCTTTATGTGAAATACAGCATTTTGCCGCAGAGCCGGCGCCTCCAGGGCGCGCTGCCTGCCTCTCCCGGCTTTTCCCCTGGTGTGGAGTGGTCCCCACACCGTGGCCTCTGCGGGGTGCTGGATCCCTGAGCCAGGGGTGGGCGGGCCCCCTTTCATGAGGCCCCTTGCAGGGTGATGAGGTAGGCAAGGGGGGGGGATGACTCTCAAGCTCTCCATGAACTCTGTGGGCACCTGCCTTCGGCCAGGACTGTGCTGGGCTCAGAGGAAAAGTCCGGCCAGACATCCATCCATCCATCCATCCATCCATCCATCCATCCATCCATCCATCCATCCTTCTTTTCTTTCATTTCTCCATCCACCCGCTCACTAGTTCAGTATTTGTGAAGTGTTCCTGCTGGGCTTTGGGGTGACATTAATACAATAATAATACCTAAGGCTTGTTGGGCCCTTGCTGTGTGCTGGGCTCTGTGGCAAGCTGTGTACACATGCCACCTCGCTTATTCTGAGTTGGACACCCTGTTCTCTCCATTTTGTAGGCGAGGAGCAGTGCTTTGGGGAGGCTGGGCCACTTGTTCAGGGCCACAGATCTGGGGACATCCAGGGATGAGGAGGGGAGACCCAGGCTCAGGGCTCACACTCCACAGCCCAGCACCTGGGCGGCACTGGCGGGCAGCAGTCCCCGGTGCACAGAAACAAGTTGAGCTGAATAGCGATTATGACTGTCACAGCGACTGTCGGCTGAATACTTGGGGCCTGCCAGGCGTGGCGCTCATGACCCCCGTTTATTTCCTCATCCAGCCTGCACACCCACCTCGGGAGGTGGTATTACCATGATCAGATCCAGTTTTAAAGAGGAAGCTGAGGTTCAGAGAGGTCCATAAGCTTCTCTAAGGTCCTCCGGCAAGTTGGCACAATGCTGGGCCTCAAACTCCCGTCCAGACCCAGGCAGGACCAAGCAGGACCAGCTCAGAGCAGACGGAGCCCGGGCTTGGGGTCTGCTGCCTTGGGCCCTGAAGGAGCTGCGGACAGGAAGGCGAGGCCAGGGGACCCTCCCCCAGCTGGGGGCCGTCAGCCTCCTCCGCAGGGAAGCGGATCCACTTAGACGCAATTAGTGGTGACAAAGCGCAGGCACAAGTGTGCCCTGGTCTTCCCAAGCCAGAGGAGGCCGCGGTGTGAGTCAGGATGCGCGCTGGGGGAGTCGAGTGGGGGAGGAGGGGGATGTCACTGTTTTCTTTTACCTTGCATGAGGACAGTGGAGATTTTTAAAAAATTAATAACCCATTTCTTCTTTGCGCATAATTAAAATGTTCTGCAGACTCTAATTTTTTGTCATTTTCCTAATCTAATTTGTTTTCTGAGTGTGTCGATTCTTCTTCCAAGCGCAAAGCAAGAGGGATTTTTCTTCCTCTAACGTGATTGGGATCCGACTGTCCAGGAATAGTTTAAATTACGTGATTTTCTCCTTGGTTAAATACAGTGCAAATGGAATCATTGGATGGTCTTAATGACGACCAAAAAAAAAAAAAAAGAAAAAAAAAGAAAAGAAAAGAGAAACCCAAAAAAAAAAAAAATCCACCCAAAACAAAGGCAGTTCCTACTCACGCAGTTAAAAAATAATTACAAAAAGGAACAAGAAAAATCGATGGCGTTAGCAAGGAGGCCTTGGGCCTAGCGTTGAGTGTGTCTGGGTGGGACAGAATCTCACCTGGATCTTCGTTTCCAACATTCTAAGTGGCCAAGGTAGAATCTGCCAAATGAGCTCTTTAGTCCAGTAAATAGAAATGCAAACTGCCTTTTCCAAGGAAATAAAAAATAAAAAAAAAAGATAGAACTGCAAGGTGGGTTCAGTGGATTCAGGGATTGACAGGGGACAGTAGAATTCCTGAGATGGGGCAGGAGAGGAAGATGGGGCTTTGGGGAAGAAGGGATTATTTTTTTTACTAGTAGACTCCCCCTCCCCTGTTCCCTCAGGACCACCACCAGCCTCCTGCTGGGGGTGGGTGGGTGCATAGCAACAGTACCCCGGGAAATCCCTTCTCTGGGAGCCGCTAAAAGCTATCTTTAGGCCAAATTGATGTCGAGGAGGAATTTTCTCCTGTGTGGCTCCCACCTGCTCAGGCTTGCTGGGGCGCAGGCGTGGGGCCCTGTAGGTGTCTTTGGGGGTTTGCCGGGAAGGGGTGTGGCTGGAGGGGAATCCTTCCTGTCCCCCAGTTCTGAAAAGTGAAACTTAACTTCCCTGTTGACAAAACACCAGCTATTGTCTCTGTCCAGCTCCCTGTCACCCCGCGGCCCCGAGGATTTTGCTTAAGGAGAAAAAAAAATGTCTGGAGTATTTAAACATGTTGGGCCACGCACGTTCCCGTCCGCGGCGTTGTGGGTTGTTTGTTTCCCCCCACCCCTCGTCTCCTCCTTCCCTTCCCTTTTCTTTTTACCAAAGTATATTCATCAAATTGCTGAGTTGGAAAAATTCGTAATGAGTTTTTGAGCTGTACGACTGTGTTTTTTCCTCCCCCCCCGCCTCTTCCTCTTTCTAAATCTTCATCTGACGTTAAATAAAGCAAATCCCAAACAGATTAACTGTCGCACGGTTCTGCTCCGTCTCCCCAGTCTGTTCGCAGGTCTGGCGGGGGGCCGGGCGGTGGGAGATGCCCGGGCGGCCCGCCGAGGCCCATGTGGCGCGCTAGGTGGGATGCCGGCGTCCTGAAGGCCGAGGCCCTGGCCCCGCTCCCCTGCGGCCTGGGCATGGCGTTCTCCCAGTCGCACGTGATGTCCGCCCGGCGACCGCAGCACAGCCGGCTCATCATCGAGGTGGACGAATACAGCTCCAACCCCACCCAGGCCTTCACCTTCTACAACATCAACCAGGGACGCTTCCAGCCGCCCCACGTGCAGATGTAAGTGGTCCCCGGGGACACGGGCGGGGGCGGGGACGCTCACGGGGGTGGGGGGGCTGTGCCGGGCACAGCTGCTAACGTGCGCTCGGTGTGCGCTCACTGCCACCGTGTCCCAGTGGGAGGGACTCCTGGGCAGTGGCAGCTGAGTGGCCCGGAGGCCGATGCCGGCCCCTGCCCCTGTTTGATTGGGCCAGAGGAACATGGCACTTGTGTTTAAAACATGAGGTGTTTGCATGTGGAGATCCAGATTTCTGGCTTGACTTGACGGAATGGGATGGCCTGGCAGCTCCAGGCCCACAGGTTCTGGGGCAACGTCTGGGGGGACCGAGTTCCACCGTCCCTGGGATGTCCGGGTCATGACCCCCGGTCTGTTTACTCAGATGGGTGGGAGGCTGAGTCCAAGAAAAGGGAGGGGACTTGCCACTGACTCCAGGACAGGCTAGGATTTGAGTCTGGGCCAGTGTCTCTTCTGTGTCAGGCCCCTGCGTCTCCGTGGGGAGTTCAGAGATGCCTTACCAAGGGCTGGGGGGCTTGCTGTGCCCTTTGGGCTCAAATGGCAAATGCTGAGACGCCCAGCAGCGAGGCTGGGAGCACACAGTTTGGGAGTCCTCTTTGAGCAGCACTGAACGCTGCCCTGGGACCTGGGTCCCTCCCTGGGTTTCTCCTGAGGTCCCAGAGGTACGAGCAGCATGGGTTGGAGGTGGCTGAACTGGCACTCCTGTAGCTCCTCCTCCCATCAGCCCTTAACCTGGTGAGAAACCAGGGACCCATGGAGGTGAGGGGTCCCATCGAGGCCCACACAGCTGGCACACGCCCGAGCTGGCCTTGCACCCCGCTGCCCGCCTGTGGTCCAGGCCTCTCTCCGCGCTCAGCATCTTTTGCTTGTGATGGGGGGATGCAGGACCTCTGCCAGAGAGCTCCGTTGCTCCTCTGCTTGGCTTCATGGGTCTGTCCAGTGTCTTAGGTCACATCCAAGGCCTTGCAGAGGAGGGAGACCGATGGCTCCCCAGTGGCAGCTCAGGGAGGTCAGAGCTGTGATGGGCACCCTCTGGAGCCGTGGGGCCGCGTCTTTGTCAGGCAGCCCGTGGGCTAAGGCCCCAAGCCTCCTCTAGGGTGTAGCCGCCATCTGGGGGGCGCGTTCGTGTGGGGCTCCAGCTGCTGTCCAGAGGGGAGACGAGAAGTTGGCATGAGGACCACTCGGAGAAGGAGCTGTGGGTGCCGACCTTGGCTTGGTGTGGTGGGTACTCTTGCATGGTTTCCCTCAGGCCCTGGCCCTTGCTAAGGGTGGGTGCAGGAGGCCATTCATCGGAGGAAGGCTCTGGAAGGCGGCAGGTGCCGGGCTGGGGCGGCTCCCAGCCTCAGGAGCACCAGCGGGCACGATGCGCAGTCTCCTGTATTTTCTGTAGATGTCTATTTGGGTAGGCAGTTGCTCCATTTTTTCAGGGGGGCAGATTGGTGGATTTGGGAAGGCTGGAGGCCCTGGGTCTCCGCATACTGCTCTGTAGGTCTCTGGTCCTTGAGGCCTACAGGAGGGACACCTCCCTGGTGCTGGGACTTCTGTTGATGGATCAGTCCTCCAGCTAGGCTGGCCCGAGAGGCCATGCCAGAGTCCCTGGAAGCGGGGCTGTCCAGCGGGCTTTGGGAGCAGGTAGAGTGGGCGCGTGCCGCCCGCCTCTGAGGGCCGGGGCCTAGGCTGACTCCTGGAGAGCTGGGCCGGGCTGGCTCCCAGGGAGATCCCCATCTGAGAACAGAGCCAGGGAAACAGAGGAGACGGGGAGGAGGGCCAAGGAGGCTGCTGCCAGATCCAGGGGGTCTGAGAAGAGCCCCTGGAGAAGTCAGGGGCTAGAGGAAGAGGAGCAGCCTGGGAAGGGGTGTGGGAGCTGCAGGGCGGGGCTGGAGTGGCTGGGGAGGCAGATCTGAGAACCCTGGCTGGATGGAGGAGGGTGTGCCTGGCAGGGGGCACCACAGGCCCCTGCGGTCAGACTGTCCTGAGGAAGGGCGGCCAGTGCGTGGCCAGGGGAATGAGGGTGACACCCTACTCACCCGCGGGCAGTGGGGGGCCCTTCATTCATTCTCTCATCCACCGGGGATGTTAACGAGCTGCCAAGTAGCTGCTGGTTAGGAACTTGGGCCATAAACTAGCCCTCCTGGGTGGGTTCATGCCTCTCTGTGCCTCAGTTTCCCCAGCCACCAAGTGTGGCTCAGAGTAATCCCCAGAGGTAAAATAGGTGAATCTGCATCGAGCGGGGGTCGCAGGTAGCAAATGTCCAGCATTGTCCCAAGCCGGGCCCCATGCTCAGGACGCACGACTGGAGACAGTGCCTGCCCACACAGAGCCAGGTTCCACGGGGCTCGGCGGCCCCTGGGGTCTGGGCAGGGCCCTGGGCATGCGCCCAGCGGTGGCTTGGGGACACGGCCTGGCCCTGAGCTGGGTGGAGCGGGATGGGCGGGGTCTGGGGGCCGCTGTTGCTCGCCCGGTCCTGGTCCTCGTTCCGCGCTGGAGGTGGCCCGCGGGTTTCCACGGCTGCTCCTCCTGGGGAGAGGCGGGGATGGTGCCAGCCACTTTCCCACATGTGATTTATCGTCGCCCTGGGCTTTGTCTCCAGGGTGAGAGAGTGAGGGGGCCTTATTTAGTAAACCCACAAATTATATTTAATAACAACAGTGACAGTCCAAACATGGCCTCTGATTGAACCATGTGATTTATGCGGGTGCCCCAGAGACCCCGCTGGTAGCGAGGCCGCCGCTCTGTGAGCTATGAGCCTCCGCGCTGGGCCCTGGGCTGCGGGCTGGAGCCCCCCACCCTGGCCGAGGAGCCCTGTGGGGCCTCGGGGGTACTTTCCAGCAACCAGCCCTTCTGCCCGGTGGCTGGGCGAGGGCAGGCGGTCAGGGGGCAGGGGAGTGAGGGTGGAGGGACGGGGCTACCTGGACACCTGCCGCCCAGGCGCGCAGAGCGGAGCTCCACTCCGGACACAGTCGCGGCCCTCCTGGGCCTTTGGCTGGACTCGTGGTGGCCGTGTGGGCTGCCGCTTTGAAGCTGTCTGCGCCCCTCAGAGCTGGGAGAGGGGCAGGGAGCCAGGCAGGGAGGAGGCCTTGTTTGGGGCCTTCTCCATGTGTCTTGGCACGATGATCCCCTCACTGCAGAGGAGGAAACTGAGGCCAGGGAGGGGGCCTGGGGAGCCCACCCAGCACCGTGTGGCACCCCAGTCTGTAGAAGGTGGGAGCTCAGCATGAGCCGGGTGGGGTGGGGACAGGGAGGGGCGCACACATCTCACTCTCCCAGGGGCCACAGACGCAGCGGGCGCTGTAGTCTCCAGAACATTTCCTCGTGCTTCTGGCCTTTGCACATCCCGCTCCCTTGGCTTCTCCAGCTCTCTGCCCTGATGCTTCTGCAGCCCTCGCTCAGTCAGGGTCGTTTCCCCGGGAAGGCTCTTCCAGCCTGTCCTGGGAGCAGGTCACGGGCCTTTGGGCTTCAGCACTGAGCGCTCTGCGTCCCTCCCGGGCCCGCGCTGGCCTGAGTTTGCATGCTCCTGTGTGGGCCTATCTCCCCGCGCCTCTGCCTCTGCCAGCGCGGGGCTGCCTGCCTCAAGCCTCAGATGGGAGAACAAGGCCCGGGGCGGGAGCAAGCTCGGGCCCAAGGTTGCCGAGGGCAGAGTCACCGGCCGCCTTGCAGCCAGTGACTCGGTGGGAGGAGCACCGAGCAGGGAGTCAGGGTGCGGGCTGTGTGATATGCAGCCAGCTGCACTGGGGCCTCCGTTCCCCTCTTTGCAAAATTCTAAAGCAGCGTGGCTGAGGCCCCGTCACGTGGCTGGACGTGTGGTGGGACCTCCGACCTTCAGGGATAATGGACCACAGCCTTTACTTTTGATGCCTGTGTGGGCGCTGCATGCCAGAACTGTACCGCCAGGGGGCGATGGCCCGGGACAGGGGTGGGCAGGGTGGGGCGTCTGCATCAGGGCTCTGAGCTGTGAGGGTCAGTTGGGCTCAGCCACGCCCTGCAGGCTAGATTGGAGGGAGTGGGCGTTGACAAGGCCACGGTGCAGGGCAGGCCCGACACTGGACACTGGGCAGTGGGAGGGCTCGCTGCCCGTTTCCCACGGCGCCTGCCACCCCCATTCCCGTGGGAGGAGCGGCGTGTGGCTGGGGAGAGCTGGTGCGGGTTTCTCTGAGCTGCTCCAGCAGGCAGAAGCCTCCGGGACGCTGGGTTTGGCTCCAAGAAGGAACATGTGTTTCTATACCTTCTGTCTGGTTCCTGCAGCATGTCACTGGGAAATAACCATTTTGCTTGTTTTCCCCTTGTTACAGCGTATTGAGGTTAAATGCCCAAATTCTTGTTGTGAAGACTGGGTTCACATTATTATTAATTATTAATTATTATTATTATTATTATTATTTTATCTGTGTGGTACTGGGGGTTGAACCCAGGGGCATTCTACCTCCCAGCTACACCTTAGTAACAGGGTCTTACTAAGTTGCTGAGGCTGGCCTCGCACCTGCAATCCTCCTGTCTCAGCCTCCCAAGTCTTGGGATTACAGGTGTGGGCCACCGCCCCTGGCTTCAAATCCGATTCTTTGGCTTATTATCTGGAACTCTGGACAGGGGACTTGCTCTTCTGACTCCAGTTGCATAGTCCACAGAGCTGCTGTGACTCAAACGGCACCAGAGGGTTTGCGCAAGATAAGGAGTTTACTTCTCCAGCCCTTAGCTAGGAAGTCCACGTTCGGGTGTAGCTCAGGAAAAACCAAATCGAGGAGTCAGGGATGCTCCCTCATAGACCCTTTCTCCGTTATCACCCTGGCTCTTTCCCTCACTTCCAGCACAGCAGTCCCCGGGAGCTCCCCGTGGTGGCCTCTGTGGGTGGTCTCTCTGCAGGTGCCCGCATCACACCTAGCAGGTGTCTGTCATTTTGGAGTCCCCAGTAAGCATCTGCCCACGGATTGATGGATGGAAGGAAATGAAGTAGATCCTGGAAATAGTCCAGTCTGCTGTGTGTTCCAGAACCCAAAACAGGCTTCAAATTTCAACTCTAGCTGGGCCTGGTGCTGCACACCTGTAGTCCTAGTACTTGGGAGGCTGAGACAGGAGGATCGCAGGTTTGCAGGCAGCCTCAGCGACTTTACAAGACCCTCAGCAACGTAGCGAGACCTTGTTTCAAAATAAAAAATAAAAGAGGGCCAGGAGTGTGGCTCAGAGGTAGAATGCCTCTGGCTTCAGTCCCCAAAAACAGCAGCAGCAGCAGCAGCAGCAGCAGCAGCAGCAGCAGCAGCAGCAGCAGCAGCAGCAACCACAGCTCAGCCTCAGAGCTTCCGTGGCTGAGGTGTGGCTAAGCCAGCCTTGCTGGGCCTCTGTTTGCAGGGCCTTCTCCACGTGCTGTTTACGTGGTCATTTTGAGGGCCAAGAAGCGGCTGCCCGTCAGGTGCTCAGCGCACGGTGAGTTCCTGGTGTGTGGAATCATCAGGACCAGTACTGTTATTATCTCAAGGTTGAACGTTTGTTATAATGCAAACAGCCGGAGGACTGAGTGGGAAATGAGTCTTTATTTTTTCTCTGGGGATTGTTAGGCTCGCATCTCCACTGTGCTCAGAAGCCTCGGGGTGCAGGGAAATAAGGCAGAGTTAATTAAAGAGCTCTGGCTCCAGAAGCAGGCCCAGCCAGGGAGAGCCCGCAGGGACCCTCCGCCAGGGAGGCCTCTCAGGGGAGACCGCTGGGGCTCCGACAGGCTCTGGGAGGCATCTGCCCCCCGCGTCTCCACTCTGGTCTAACCTGGCCTCTTTGACTTGGTCTTTGTCACTTTGTGGTGTCTGGAGTCTTTACAGAGAGAGATGGAGGGAGGGGGAGAGAAAGAGAGAGAGAGAGAGAGAAAGAGGGAGGAGGAGGAGGAGGAGGAGGAGGAGGAGGAGGAGGAAGAATGGATTTGATTGGCTCGCTTGAGTTAAGAGTTCCTGTGCCAGGCAGGTAGCCCAGTAGTGATTGGCTGCCCTCTGTCCAATCAGCTGTGCCAAGAGGGCAGTGTGTGCAGGTGGAGCTACCTGTGGTACCCGGACTGGGGATGAGGTATCTAGGGGTCGCAGAGGCCAAGAGGAGAGGTGGGAATTACTGGGAGAGAGTTTTAGCCTTCAGACCAGCTCGGGCACTGCCTCCTGCTGGAAGCTTCCAGAAGGACCCAGACCAGGTTAGGGCTTCCTCTAACTAGATCCCCTCTGCTGCCTGTCGAAGCTGGCTGCATGGTCACTGTCTGGCCATGTCTGTATCTGCCATCAGCAGGTGGGCTCCTGGTGGGCGGTGACCCAGCCTGGGCTGTTCCCGTGGCCCCCGCTGAGCTGAGGGCGGGCGCAGTGGGATGGGTTCAGGATGTGTTACGCTGGTGAATGAGTGAACGGACGTCGAGGGGAGGAAGAGCCCAGCACGCCCTGACCGGCCATCCTGGGACTCACTGGGGGTTTTCCTGGTCTCCATCCCACTGAGAGTCTACCTGGCCTTAACACCCCCAGAAAGGGGCCCCTGCCTCCCGTGGTGGCGTCGTGACGGGAGGGGCTGGCATGGCGCCTTTACCTGCGGCAGATCTGGTGAGCTAATGCTCCCTGTACATTAGCATGCCGAACCCACGTCTCTCATAAGGTGTTAATTAAATTTCTTCGAAGTATATTGTCTGAAAAAAAAAGGATAATTAGAAAGATGTCTTTAAAAGTATTTATGTAACTGATATGGTACCGCTTTGGGTTTGCCGCATAATTAGATTTAAACACAACTCCTCGAGCGGCATACTCATTTGGAGAGATCTGCTCGTTGAAATGTCATCGCGTTGTTTTTAAGCGAGCACAGCTACTCGGCTGGGGAGGCGGCGAGTGGGCTGGGAGCCGGAGCGGGGTCCCCGGCCGCGTCCACGAGCATGCACCAGAGGCCCGGGGCCACTCACTGCTCTGGGTGGATCTCAGCGTCCTCGTCTGTAAACAAGAGGGCCACGGTGGGCTTCTCAGGCCCGCGGGTCTGTCTGAGCTGCTCCTTTTAATTTTCTGGGTGTTTTTACCTGGGGAGGCAGCTCCATTTTACAGACGTGCAAATTCAGGTGGTGTGTTCTGCTGAAGGTCACATCTAAGTGGCTGGCGGCCAGCTGGGCCGGGAGTCTGGTCTTCTGATTCCAGGGGGTTGTCTCACCGGACCCTGGAAGGCTGTGGGTCAGGAAACAACCACCCTCTCTCCTAGTCTGGAGAAATGGCCGCCTGCCTCTGGGAACCTTTATTTCACGTATTCCCATGAAGTCCTCCCTCCCCACACTGCTGTCCTCGGAGCCCTGTGTACTGGGCTCAGCACTAGCTCAGTCCTTTAGGCTGGACCGTAGACTTCAGTCCACACCTCCTCAGTGGGGGCAGTGGTACCCCCACGGGTGGAGACTGGTTTTTAGGGGGTGAAAAAATCTGACTCTTATGTCTAAATATAGACAGATGGCCAGGCATGGTGGTGCACACCTATAATCCCAGGACTTGGGAAGCTGGGACAGAAGGATCACAGGTTCGAGACCAGCCTCAACAACTTAGTGAGGCCTTTAGCAACTTAGACGGTTTCAAAAGGAAAAATAAAAGGGGCTGAGGGTGTAGCTTGGAGGTTGAACGCCCCTGGGTTCAATCCCCAGCACCACACACACACACACACACACACACACACACACACACACACACAGTGTAAATATAGACAGATGTATATAGGCGTCCGAGACAGGTTTCTGCTGTTAATCTTGCACGGAGGAAGCCTTAACGAGCCGGAGGGTGGGGAAGGCTGCTTGGGTTTGGAGCAGCTGGGGAGGCTCACAGGTCCGCGGCTCCGTGACCCGCAGCATCCCCTCTCCCCGCAGGGTGGACCCCGTGCCCCATGATGCCCCCAAGCCACCTGGCTACACGCGCTTCGTGTGCGTCTCCGACACCCACTCGAGGACCGACCCCATCCAGATGCCCTACGGCGACGTGCTCATCCACGCCGGGGACTTCACGGAGCTGGGGCTCCCGAGCGAGGTCAAGAAGTTCAACGAGTGGCTAGGTAGGTGTGGCCGGGTGGGCGTGGCCGGGTGGGCGTGGCCGGGTGGGCGTGGCCGGGTGGGCGTGGCCGGGTGCTGGGCCTGGGGGCCCGCGGCTGCCCCGGCCTCTGCCTGCCCGCCCTCCCGGGAGCCTCGCGGAACCTCTTGACCAGGTCCCCACCAGCACCTGACCTGCTGTGGCTTCTCGTTTGTTTATGAGGTTTATTTTTGACTGGGGAGACCCCCCTCCCAACGGGATTTGTGTATGTTCATTTGCCCCCCCCCCCCCCGTGCAACTGGCCCCCGGGGCTTGGCACAGGTAGGTAAATAAGATGAATGGATGAATGGATATCTAAGAGGGTGAACGAGCGAGTGGCTGGCAGTGCTGAACTGGGTCCGTCCTCAGCTGGCGTGTGTCTGAACCAGCTCAGCCACCGGTGGGGGCGCCGCAGCCTCAGGGGGGCTGGATGTGCCCCCCCACCCCGCAGCTGTTGGCATAGGAACAGAACACCGTCCCTCGTGGTGGGCGATGGTGGGTGATGGTTTCCAAGCACACCCCCAGGGTTTTGTCTTTGTGTTTTTTCTTTTTCTTCCAAAATAAGTAGGAAAGAAATCGGGTGGGCCCTGGGAGAATTCGCTTGTCCAGGCAACTAGAGGAATGGTGCTGTGAGGCGTCTCTGTCTGTACGGGGGGACAGATGGCTGGCTCCCAGGGAAGCCTGGCATTCGGGCCTGCTGTGGTGCAGACGTGGGCACGGGGCTGACCCACCTCCATGCGCAGCCCCTGTGGCCGCCAGACGGTCCTTTTCCTCCCCAGGGCGGCCTACTGGGAGCTGAGCGCCCAGGAGTAAGCGGGAGGCCCGGCTCTGTCAGTGAAGACAAATATTTACAGGCACGGCCTTCTCTACTTGGCAGGCTCCATGCTTTAAATATTGATTTTTTTCAGACAGGAAGTTGTTTTTTTTTTTTTTTTTTTGTACTGGGATGGAACCCAGAGGCATTCTACCTTGGAGCGACACCCCAGCCCTATTCTTTATTCTTTATTCTGAAACAGAGACTCACCGAGTTGCAAAGAGCCTCACTAAGTAGCTGAGGCTGTCCATGAGCCGCGATCCTCCTGTCTCAGCCTCCCGAATGCTGGGATTATAAGCGTGCGCCACCACGCCCGGCTATACAGGAAGTTCTAATCCAGAGCCCTGTTTGGGCTGAATCGTGTGGAGGCTGGGGTGGGAGAGGCCTGTGCGGCGGGTGGCAGCCGTCCCTGGTGCTCACCTGGCCGTGCCATGCAGCCTGGCTGGGGGCTGCCTCCCAGCAGGGCAAATGACCTTTGCCCACATCATTTCTTTCTTTCTTTCTTTCTTTCTTTCTTTCTTTCTTTCTTTCTTTCTTTCTTTCTTTTTTTGTGGTACTGGGGATGGTATCCCAGGGCCTTCTACCTCCAGACTACACCCCCGACCTATTTTATATTTTATTCGGAAACAGAGTCTCACTAAGTTACAGAGGATCCCACTAAATAGCTGAGGCTGGCTTTGAACCTGTGATCCTCCTGTCTCAGCCTCCCAAGTACTGGGATCACAAGCGTGTGCCACCACGCCCGGTGGTTTCTTATCCCAACTGCATGGGTTTCATAAGATGTATGGCTCCACTTGGCAGGCAGCTGGGGTCAAGCAGCTGCACCGGGCATGGCGTGGCAGGCTCTTCCCACCTGTGTCACGCTGGACTTGGCCATCGCCGTCTGTGTTGTCTTTGCTGCCTCGTTTGACAGAAGAGAGCAGAGGTGTTTAAGGGTCCAGCCTGACCACGACACGGCAGGTGCCTGGGCGTGGGGACCGCGGGCCGTGGCGTCCAGCGGGCGGACTCAGTACTGCTTTCTCCAGAGTGGTGGGAGAAGGCTTCTCTGGGAAGTTGATTTTGAGCCTGGACCTTGGCTGGGAAATTGGAAGTTTGTGCAGGGAAGGAGGAATCTCAGCAAGGGGGCAGCTGAGGCCGCTTGTACCGGGCTCTGGTCGGGAGATTGAGATGTCTCAGCTGAAGCAACCGGATGTGGAGGGTGTGACCGGCACGGCGGGCCGGCCGTGACTGCTGGCGAGGCGTCTGCGCAGGGCC
Organism: Muscardinus avellanarius; assembly: GCF_963383645.1. Taxonomy (NCBI): domain Eukaryota; kingdom Metazoa; phylum Chordata; class Mammalia; order Rodentia; family Gliridae; genus Muscardinus; species Muscardinus avellanarius. Next base: position 6,234,594 of record NC_137797.1, on the reverse strand, counting down.
GCAGCCTGGAGTGCCAGCGCACTGAGACGGACGGCGCACCCTGGGAACTCGGGGGGAGACCTTCTTCACCATTCGCATGTGGAGTTGGGGGGAGTTTTTACTAGCTGGGGTTGTTAAGGGTGAAGAGTGGACGTACCAGGGGTCTTCCTTTTACAAACGCTCCCGTTCCCAGGCCTCTCCCCGTTGCTGCCTGGAGTTGTTTGTGGGTGTCAGGGCTGCTGCCGAAGTTGGGGTGGGCTCCGGGCTGAGAAAGGAGGAGATTCCTCTCGTCCTTGATGGAGCGCCAAGGCGTTTGCAGGTGAGTGATTGTCAGGGACAGCTGCCGCAGCCGGACGTGGTGGCGCACATGCGCAATAGCTGTACTTGGGAGGCTGATACAGGAGGATGGCGGGTTTGGAGCCAGCAGCACTCGTAACTTAGAGACCCTGTGTTAAAATACAAAAACAAAGCCGGGCGTGGTGGGCACGCTTGTAATCCCCGCGCTTGGGAGGCGGAGACAGGAGGATCACGCAGGTTCGAAGCCAGCTGCGCTGGCGTAAGAGACCCTGTTTCCAAATAAAAATATAAAATAGGTCTGGGAGTGTAGCCCGGAGGTAGAAGGGCTTCCAGGAACCCCAGTACCACCAATAAACAAACAAACAAACAAACAAACAAACAAATAAATAAAATAGGGCTGGGGATGTGGTCTGGAGTTAGAATTCCCCTAGGATCACTCCCCAGTAACACACAGACAAACACACACACGTATGCACATATGTATGCACACATTTACACACAAGAAATAGCCACAGTTTGATACAAGTCATTGACAGCTGGCCTTTGGGGACTCATGCATTATATAAAAAGAGACCCAGCCCTGTTTCAAAATGAAGAATAAAAAATAAGACAGGGAGTGTGGCTTGGGGTTGAATGCCCCTGAGTTTCATCCCCAGACCCACACACACACAAAAAGACCAAACGTCTAGGGCCAGCAGTTCAGACCCCTGGGTGGTCATGGCCGAGGCGCAGACTGTGTCCTCGTTAGATACATCTGGCCAGGCGTGTTTGTGTATAAACCAGTGTTTATTGAGCATTTGATACGTGCCAGGCCCTGTTCTATGCCCCAGGTGTGTATAGTGAGCATATATATATATATATATATATATATATATATATAATTTTTTTTTTTGGTGGTACTGGGGTTCTTGGAAGCCCTTCTACTTCTGGGCTACACTCCCAGACCTATTTTTACATTTTTTTTTAAAATTTGGAAACAGGGTGTCCTAAACCAGCGCGCGGCTGACTTCGAACCTGCGCGATCCTCCTGTCTCTGCCTCCCGAGCGCGGGGATTACAAGCGTGCGCCACCACGCCCGGCAGATCATGAGCATGTTTAATCCTCCTGATGACGGAGTGAGTCAGGAGCTATTATCCTGTCCATTCTACAGCGTAGGAAACCAAGGCCCAGAGACGTGAAGAAACTCACGGACCGTCACAGGGCTCCAACCCGGGCAGAGGCCTCTCTGCCAGGCTCTTGGCTCCTGTCTGTTCTTTGGCTCTCATCCTGCTGAAGCCTCTGTGATTGGCAGCCAGGGCGTGGACTTGGCTCTCTGGGTCTGGGCACCCTGGGTCTGCTTCCTGCTGGGGTGATGGGGCGAGCCGAGACCTCATTGCAAGGGGAGTGGCCCGGCTCCCTGTGTCTTGCCCCCCTCCAAGAGCCACTGGCTGGTGGCTCTGTTGGGGTGGAGGAGGTGGTCAAGCTTCGTAAACTGTAAAGTGCTGTGTTATTGCGGCTGCTGTGAGCTGGCATTTGCCACGCACACAGAGCCGGGAGAACTCTTCGAGAGAGTGGCCGGCGCCTGCTGGTGACCGAGCTGGGATGTGGAGGCTGAGCAGTGCCTAACTGGGTAGCCACGGGTGGCCGGCCACCCAAGGGCGAGCATGAGGCGGCCTCCTGTGGGCCTGGGGAGCATGCTGGCAGCGGCCCTGTGGCTGCAGAGACCACAGGAGAGAGGGAGCGGAGTCTGGCAGGAGGCGGGCGCTGTGTGCACAGGTCCTGGGGTTCAGGGTCAGGGTCAGAGTTGCTTCTCAATGTGATGGAGGCTGCGGGAAGGTTTGGGGGGGGTGACTTGGGAATGTTTCCCGAAGGCCACTCTCAACTGCCAAGTCAGAGTCGCAGCAAGGGCAGAGGCTGCAGAATGTTCCAGAACTGCTACTGGGGTGGTGGGATCCTGCAGAATTACTTTATTTTTTATGGCTTATTTTCTATCTCTCTCTCTCTCTCCTCTGATTTTCCAAGGCAGTGTGTATCACTCTGGGAGAATCAAAAGTAGCAAAGTGCCTTTTTTTCTGAAGGAAATGGCCTCTCTGGTGTCTGTGGCAGTGTGACCCGGGAGGGTTAGGGGCAGTGCTGACCTAAGGTCAGTTCTGATATCTAGCAACCATATCCTCAGAGCCCTTCCCTGGGCTCTGTCCCCCACCTCGCTATGAAAAGTCATATTTGAAACCCAGGGGTGGCTTCTTCCCCATCTGTTGATCATATGAAAAGTATTTAAAATTATATTCCAGGGTCACCTCAAGCAGACAAGAGGAGGTTAAAAAATTAATAAGGAGTTGAGCGTGGCGGTGCATGCTTGCAATCCCAATACTTGGGAGGCTGAGACGGGTTCAAGGCCAGCCCCAGCAACTTAGACCCTCAGCAAATGACTGGGACCCTGTTTCAAAATAAAAAGTAAGAAGGGCTGGGGCATAGCTCAGAGGTAGAATGCCCCTGGGTTTAATCCTAGCACCAATAAGAGTAATAGTAATAATAGTAATACTGATAAAGACCCCTCATACAGTCAGGAAACTGAAATATAAGCTGGATCCGCAGCCATTCCTGGAAGCAGCTAAGAAATGGCCAAGCATTCTCCCGCTCTAGACCACAGAGGAGAAGCAGAGATTGCTGACAACAGGCAGGGGATGCGCTGGAGCTTCCTGCTCCTCCACGCTGAGGACGCCGTGGTCACAGGCAGCCAGGTGCTCGCGGGCTGTGCTCGTGCGTTCTGCGCTAGGCAGGCAGACAGGGCTCAAGGGCTGAGTTCAGGCCTGCCACAGAGCTCACAGCTCTGTCCCTGCCTCCTCAGCTGATCCTCCACCTCCTCGAGGCCCAGCTCCGTCCCAGGAGCCCCAGGCAGAGGGAGGGGCACAGCCCGGGCTGTGGCCAGTCACTGTGTCTGGGTGGACCGCAGTGTGTGGGGCCCCAGGGAGACAGGGCTGTGATGTAGACCCCCGTGAGCCACGGCGGCCACAACCTGGAGCTGGGGGCAATCTGAGAAGACCCAGGGAGTGTGCGCTGAGTCAGGGTCTCAAGGGTGAGGCCAGCAGGCATCTGGACCCCATCCACGAGGTTGGGATTCTGGGTGGACAGGTGGCTCCCCCTGGAGGCCAGGGATGCTAGGGCCGGAGGAGAGGTTGCCGTGGGCGGCTGTGCAGACAGCACCAACCTGGAGGCCCGGACACCACCCACACCTTCCCCAAGGCAAGCTCCAGCCTGGATTCTCTGCTGTCTGAGTGACAGGCATGCCCGTGATGACTGTCAGTTCACAGGCTGGGATTGGCGAGGTGCCAGAAAGCTCCGGTCTGTGGCTGGCAGGTGCTGGGGTGGCCTCCTGGGACACTGGCAGCCTGTGCCTCCTTCCTCCAGTCCTGGGCTTCCCAGCCTCAGCCCTGCATGTCCTCAGGACAGAAGGACAGCCCGGAGGCTGCGGAGGCTAGGTCCTTGTCCCCAAGCCCCTCCCACCAGTGGGTCTCTGTCCCCGACCACGCTGTCCACTCCAGGCCCCTCTTTCACCTCCTCCTCTCTTTATTCTCCGCTTACCCACAGGCCGGGCTCCTTCTGGGTGCCACCCTCCGACCTCTCTGCCTGTCCCAGGTGACCCTAGCTCTCGCTCTTACCCCGAGGTGACCGAGGTTCAGTTCCCTCTCTCTCTGCAGCTGGGTATCAGCCACGTGGCCCACGAGACACTTCCTCCCAGTGTCCAGCAGGATTTCAGACTCTTTCTGCCTGGAACTGACCACCCAGGCCTCCAACCCACCTCACGGTGGCGCCTGGGGCCCTTCTGGGTGGAGCCGCCCCGCCCTGGCCCCACCGGCTGATTGTGGATACTCTGACCCTGCTGGCCTCTGACCCCGCTGGCCTCTGCTCACCATGCCACCTGCCGTCCTGCGGACACCACACCTGGGTCCTGGCAGGTCCTCAGAGCCCAGCCCAGCCCGGGACCCAGGGGTGCTTGGCCAGCATTTGTTGAATCCAGCAGGGTGAGGTCTGTAGGGCCCACGGCGAACCAGTTAATTAAGCAGGCAGGGGAGGAAGACGAGGGCCCTTAATGGAGTATTTAGAAGTTATAATTAACTTTTTCCTGGCGCCCTAGCATAGAACGAGATATAAGACAATATAAAAGGGGTCCAAGGATTTAGTCAAATAGAGCTAGGTCTTTTGCAAGTAAACCCTTAATTAAAATCTGCGAGGGAGGAAGGGAGAGACGGGGAAATGGAGAATTCATCTGCGGGCGGTTTCTTTGCTTCCTGACTCACTTGTGCGGACGGCCTGAGGATGCAGGGTTAGACTGGAAATGGGATGTGTTCTGTTGATTATCTGCGGTTCAACTCCTGGGGCCTCAGGTGGGCAGGGGGGTCAGAAAGGAGCAGGCCGGGCCTGGCCCTCCCCACAGGCACTGAAGTTAGGATTATTGGAGGTAAATATTTTTGCTACTGCATATTAATCCCAGGGATGTTCTGCCTCTGAACTAAACTCCCAGCCCTTTTTTATTTTATATTCTGAAACAGGGTCTTGTTAAATTGCTGACGGTCTCATGAAGTTGCGGAGACCTCCGATCTGCAATTCTCCTGTCTCAGTTCCCAAGTCCTGTCTCAGCCTCCCAACACTGGGATTATAGGCATGTGCCACGGTGCCTGGCTGAGGCTCTGACTTTAATTTTTTAATTTTTACTGGGAATTGAACCCAGGGCCACTGTACCTCTGAGCTACACCCGGCCCTTTTATATTTTAAAATTTGAAACAGGGTCTTGCTAAGTTGTAGAGAGTCTTGCTAAATTGCCAAGGCTGGCCTTTAAACTGTGATCCTCCTGTCTCAGCCTCCCAAGTTAGAGGCTGGCACCCCTGAAGGCACTCTCCCCCACCCCACCCCAGGGTGTCTGTCTCTGCTGCTCTCCCTGCCCCTCTCTCCTAGGGGTGAGGCCAGCATCCCAGTACATTGGAGGGGCTCCAAGTTCCTGGCTCCCTGCCCCTCCATCTGTGGAAGTCTCTCCCTTTGCCTCAGTGCTTTATTTTATTTCATTTCGCCTGTGACCACCTGGGGCACACCTAGAGAAGGCGGGCATCCCCAGGCAGCTGCCCACAGGACGTCACTACGGTCTCCTGCGCCATGCGGAGCCAGTGGATGGGGCCGAGTGGGACAGAAGTTTTCCTGGGACAGCCACAGCTGGGGTAGCAGCAGCTCAGACCGGGGGGCAGGTGCAGTCTGATGCTGCTGCCAGCGGTCCAGCCAGAGGCCCTGCCTGGATCCCGGCTCACTGGGTGTGGCCGCCATCTGCATATGACATAAGCAAATGATAGAGATGGGAAAATGAAGCCACCGCCAGCTCACTCAAACTGCGTAAGATTCAGCAAGTTCTCTGGCTGGGCTGCAGGTAGTAATGGCCTCACCCTGACCTGTGTCAGGCCTGGAGCCCTGGAAGTCAGGGCCCCGGGGCTACTCCTGGGCCCTCATTAGCCAGGCGGTCTCCCTTCTCCGCCTGCGTGTCCACCTCATTCCAGCAGGACGTCGTGTATCCACTGCACTGGGGGGGTGGGCTGCGCTGCGGTCCACACACCTCGTGGCCTGGAGCCCCCAGCCTGGGTTAGCAGAGCGCCTGCCTCTCCGCTGGGCGTTGGGGACAGGAAGGGACCGCACTCAGCTCCGTCAACGCGTGGCTTGGGGGTCTGCCGCCATCCCTGGGGGTGCTGGAGCTTCAGTGACATGGTGCAAAGTGTCCGACCAGGCAGACAGGTTGGCCTGTTAGGGAGCCCATCAGTGAACCCGATCAGTGAGCGGGGCGAGGTGGCCGAGAGGGGCGGGGCTTGTTGACACGGGCTGGGGAAGGCTCCCTGAGGGGCCTGTTGCTGATGCGAACGGTCCAGTGAGTCTGGGGGTGCGGAGAGACCCAGGACTTCCGCCGGGCTGGTCATGGGGGACAGGGCCGGACTCGGGGCTCTGGAGACCTCCCTGGAGGCTGGGTGGGTGTGAAGACAGGGGCCTCAGGGAGCCGGGCAGGTGATACCAAGAGGCCAGGCAGCTCACCACACCTGCAGGTGGCCGGCACAGGAGCAGCACGGCTGTCTACAGGTGAAATCCACGCCATTCACCAATGGAAGGGATGGGGACGGGGAGGCGGGCTTGTGATCTGGTGCCCACAGGGCCCGGTGGCCCGGCACAAGGCCACCCAACAACAATCTGTTAAGAAAAAGGGAAAAAAGCCGGGCGTGGTGGCGCACGCTTGTAATCCCTGCGTTTGGGAGGCTGAGACAGGAGGATCACACAGGTTCAAAGCCAGCCTCAGCTACTTAGTGAGGCTCTCAGCAACTTAGTGAGACCCTGTTTCCAAATAAAATATAAAAAAGGTCTGGGAGTATGGCTCAGAGGTAGAAAGCCTCTGGGTTCCACCCCAGTATCAAAAAAAAAAAAAAAAAAAAAAGAAAGAAAGAAAAAGGGAAAAGAAAAGACTTAGTCTGTGATGTGGTCACTTCAAGTAAAAAACAAATTCAACCAACTTCTTTTTTTTTTTTTTAAAGCTAACAGTAATTCTCACTGACCATGTACAGGAGACTTAGAATGGATTCTGGTCCATTTCCTCATCTGTTGGATACAGTGGCCCGATTCAGACTTCCTCAGAAATAAAATACGACGTTTTCCTTCTGCAAAGGTTCAAGACTGATATTGTTCTTTTTAACAAGGGACTGACTTCATGTCACGTCGGCACCCACCACTCGGAAACACACTGGTTGGCCGGAGTGTTTGGAGTCTGGTCCTGCGCCGCCTTGGTGGCCGGCGCGCCTCAGACGCAGAGCGGCTGCAGGGACAGATCCATCGCTGCCCAGCTTAAGAAAGGGAGGACTAGCACAGCAGAGTGTTGTATTCATTAAAAAATATTTTTCCTATATTCTTTATCAGAAAATTCCTCACAAAGCTAAATTGTATTTTAGGGCCTAAAAGGGAGAAAATTAACTTTTAATAAAGATGAAAAATCTGGAATTCTAAGTTGTAGTCAGGTGATTTTGGCCAGCCATAATTATAGTATTTTCATGTTAATGCATAAACCCCTTGAAAGGTGTGCTTAAGTGCTAATTATCTATTTACAACAGAATGGCTTTGGGAGTGAAATGAGACTCACTGGAGTGTGAGAGTGTGTGAGTGTGTGTGTGTGTGTGTGAGAGTGTGTGAGAGTGTGAGCATGTGTGTGTGTGTGTGAGTGTGTGAGTGTGTGTGTGAGCGTGAGTGTGTGTGAGTATATTTCCAGCATGTTCTGCAGTGCTGTTTCTTTTCTCTTTTAAAGAAGACCATCACTCAAAATGTGTCTGACTTAAACATTTTTTTCTAAATGTTTAAACGAGGTAGGGCTGCGTCTCTGAAAGGCCGGGCTCTGCAGGCTCCTCATGGTTTTATTTTGTGTACACTGTCATTCATTTGAGGTTTTCTCTTGCTTATTCAGATTCCATCTTGTGTCAATGCATTTGAGATAGTAAATAATAGAGTATTGATGATGGATTAGAAAAACACATTAGAGCAGTTTGGAGGGAGGACCCAGAATACCAACACCCAGGGGTACACGGGCTCTGTAAGTGGGAGACTGGGGCCTGAGCTCCCTGGGGGCCAAGGTGAAAAGGGGCTTGCTCTGTGCTAACAGCTCTGATTGCTGGGAGGTGTGCCAGCTCCCCCGATCGCTTGGCGTGCCCTCTGTAGCGTGATTGAAGTCCGTCTCACTCAGCCGAGGGACCTCCAGCACTAGACCGCTGTCCTTCCTGTACAGGAGGACCTTGCTAAAGATTTGTGCATTTGAATAATAACAACAAATATTTGGTGTTTCCTAGTATATAAAACGTGTCCATTTCTGCCATTCCTGTGTGCTCTCTGTCCCCCGCACCCCCGCCTTCTTGTGGATTGATTGAAGTTTCTTTTTTTCCCCTCTACTGGTTTGGAAATTCTACATTCTTGTTTTTGATTCATTTAGTAGATACTCATAAATTTTTAAATGCCTGTCTGGCTCAACACAGTCTAAAATTAGCCAGCGCTACCATTCCCCCGGAAGGGCCCTGGGACGCAGCTTCGGGCCCTCTCACCGTGGGCTTCTGAACACCTGCCCCGTCTGCGCTTCCACTTGCTGCAGCCCCGCCCGAGTGCCCTCGTTTACACCTGATTGTTTATGCAGCCAGCGTCCACTGAGCGCTTGGACCAGCTGGGCCAGGGAGCAATGGCGAGGAAAGCCCGGGCCCTGCCTTCGCGAGGAGGCGCCAGGCCCTGGACGCACAGACGGGGCCCAGGAGCCCAGGGGCAGGCAGTGCTCTGCCGGGGTGAGCGGAGGGAGCCCGCCGCGTGTGCCGGGCTTGGGGATGTCCTGGGCAGAGGCAGCCGCTCCGAGCGGGCGCGCTGGCAGGGTGAGCACCGGCAAGGCGGCAGGTGGCGGGACGTCCACGGAATGTCTGTGGGAGCCGCTGCACCTGCCTTGCTGTGCGCCCTGTGAGGTGCCAGGGATACAGCAGCGACTCCCACTCGGGATAAATCAGAAAACACCACGATGTGACGAGGCAGAGCAGGGTGAAGCGGAAGCTTCAGCCCGGGGCTGGACGGCCCAGGTTTACCTCGGCTCCCCTGCCGCCCAGTGCGAGACCCGGCAGGTCGCCACTGTCCCCAGGCTGTGGGCGTTGGGTGAGACATGGCGACTCCCAGACCCGCGGGCTGAGGGCTCAGCCGGCCTCCAGGTTGAGCCTTCCCCACGCCCCATTATGTGTCCTCTGTCATCTCTTGTTCGAGAACCATCGGGACAAATGGCTGGTTGCTCAGGAGTTGGGGGAAGCAATGTTTCCTTGATGGTGGGCCTCCTCTCCCCCCTCCCCCTCCCCCCTCTTCTTCTTTTCACAAACATGGAAAGATGTATCTGGATGTGAAATAAGCCTGTGGGTTTTTGAAAAATGTCATCTTCATGCTGGATTTTATTCCAGAGCTGGAGTGAAACGAGCCAGGAAATCCTGGCCAGCATCGCACGGAAATCTCTCCCCGCGTGCACACAGAGTCCTGAAATCTCTGGAAGATCCCACACGGGAGTGTGGGACCTCTCCCCCTCCTCCGCCTGCCGCCCGCACCTGGACTCCACACACACTGGGCCGGAAGTTCTGTGGCTAGTTTGCTTTGGAGAACATGGTCGCATAATGGCGGAAGTGGGGTCAAGATGCTCACCCGAGGTCTAGGTTCTTTTCAGAATGGTTCACTGTGTGTGTGTGTGTGTGTGTGTGTGTGTGTGTGTGTGTAATAAGGGACATTCTATCTCCAAGCGTCAACTCCAGCCCCATCTTATTTTTTTATTTTGAAACAGGGTGTAAGTTGTGGAGAGCCTCACTAAGTAGCTGAGGCTGGCCGCAGACCTGTGATCCTGTCTCAGCCTTCCGCGTACTGGGGTGCCAAGCATGCGTCACCGTGTCTGGCTTAACCCCAGCCATTTTTGTTTTGTTTTGTTTTGTTTTGAAACAGGGTCTTGCTAGGTTGCTGAAGCTGTCCTTAAACCTGTGACCCTCCTGTCTCAGCCTCCTAAATACTGGGATCACAGGCACATGTCACCGCATCCGGTTAGAAACAATGTTTGAGCATTAGTGCCAACTACACCAAGTCACGCTGAAGTTGCTGGCAGGATATGAGAATTTCCAGGACCCTCCATCTCCTATCTGAAAAGCACGTTTTGCTAACAGCCTCGTATCCAAGTCACACGGCCTCAGCAGTAACGAGCCTCCCTCGCGTGCACGGGCACCGCCGTACTTGGGCCTTGCTCTCTGGCTTCTTTGTGACAGACAGCCCGGGTTTTGGGCACCGCTCTCTCTTCTTTACAGGTGGGGAGGGGGAGGCCCGGCGTGGGGCTGTGGGTTCCCGCAGGCCACCCTTGTCTTGGGGCAGGGATCTTGGTCCTCCGGGCCAAAGACATGTCTTCAGCACCACGGACAGCGACACTCCCCAATGCCCACATCTGTCCCCTCATCCCACAGCCCAGGTCCCAAGTGTGGCGGTTACTGTCTCCTCGCAGGCATGGGTATGCCAGGCCCCTGCCTCGGTCCCCGGCCCTGTTCCATCCACCACCAGGGAGCGGGGCCGTGGAGGACCACACACCTGCACTGGAAACATCAGATTCTGGGTGAAATAGAACTGGGCCTCTCTGCGTCCTCTGTGAACGACCCCGGCCAAATGACCCGCCTCCTTGAGACTCAGGTGTTGGTTTCTGTTTTCATTTGCAAAAGAGGAAAGTAAGCTGTGGTGGCGCACGCTTGTAATCCCGGAATTTGGGAGGCTGAGACTGAAGGATCGCGGTTCGCGGCCAGCCTCAGCTACTACTTAGTGAGGCCCTTTGCAACTCAGTGAGACTTTGTTTCAAACTAAAGGATAAAAAATAGGACTGGGGGTGTAGCTTAGAGGTAGGATGCCCCTGGGTTCCATCCCTAGTACTGCAAAAATAAATAAATAAATAAATAAATAAATATAATAAAATAAAGAGGGACTTTTTGCCTTGCTGAGGCACCAGGAAGCTGGGGCAGGTCCAGGATGAACCTTTTCTGTTCTCTTTGTTCCTAAGCCTGGTGCCTTGGAGAAGCAGGAAGACCTGGCTGCAGCTGGGGCTGGGAGGCGGCAGGGAGGGGCGGGGGAAGGCTGTACCAGAGGGCCTGGTCGCAGGCCTCCCGAGGCGCTGGCCTCCTGCTCTGTGTTCCCCAGGCCTGGGCTCCTTCAGAGTCCCTGCATCACAGGGCTTGTCCAGGTGTCAGAGTGAGCCGAGATGCACCCGTTTTCCTGGGCCTCGGCTGACTTTTTACTCCTGAAGCAAGAGAGGGGCTGGGGAAAGGAACGCACTGCCCCCTCGTAGCCCTGCCAGACCATGTGCTTCCTGGGCGGCCCCGAGAAGGCCATTCGTCCCGCCTCAGCGTCTCTAGCCACATGCAGGGGCCGCACAGCTGTGTTGTGGGGCTCAGGTGAGGCCTGCTAATGCCGTTGGAGCTGGGCGCCACGGCTTGCCTGTCATCCTGTACTTGGGAGGCTGAGACAGGAGACGCGCAGGTTTGAGGCCAGCCTCAGTAACTTAGGGATAACCTCAGCAGATCAGTCAAACTCTGTCTTAAAGAAATAAAAAGGGCTGGAGGGGTAGCTCAGGGGGAGGATGCCCCTGAGTTCAACCCCCAGTACCAACAGCACCACAAACAACGCAGTTGGCACCGGGTCTGAGCGCCTGCAATGGAGACCCATCGGGGTTGGCTCCTGCCTCTGTTCTTCCCAGGCACGTGGCCGTGGGTGTCCCCTCTTGGGTGTCTAGTCACAAAGGGGTGTCCTCTCTGTGGTCCTCATGTTCATCCTCTGTAAAAGGGGCTGAGTGTGTGGGTGGGTGATGTGGGCGGAGCACGGCACCCCGTGTGGTGTAGACGTGTAATAAACGCGGCGGTGGCCGTGCTGGGGGGTCGATGTCCGCCTGTCCGGCGCCTGGCTCCAAGTCCGAGGGGGCCCATGGGTGGGGTGGCTGTGATTTCTGTCATGATAATGCACGGACGCCTTTGTTTTGCCCAATCCAGCTTTTCAAAGTTCGGATTTCGGCGGATATTTTAAGTGTATAGGTTTGTTTCTTTGATTTCTCTTAAGAAGGATTTCACACCTTTCGGAGCGAGCGTGACGCCGATGAAGATCTGAGCGCGCGGGGCCTTCCGAGCTAATTCTGGGCTGGTTTGACAGCGCCGCCCTGAAGGGGCTGCGTCGGGCTGACAGCGCCGGGCTCTTTGCTAACGTCCGACCTCTCAAAATAGACACCCTTCAAACTAATATTTGCCATGTCGGTGTTTGAAAGGACGCTTCTGTCCAGCGATCCCACCGCGCCCGCCCTGATTAACACTGCAGACGTCCCTGCTGGGTCTGGTCGAGTCCAGACCCAACCCGGTGGCCAAAGCCCCGCCTCGCAGGGCTGGCTCCACTCCAAGCCTTGTCTGTCCGGGGCTTCTGGGGCATCCGCAGTGACGCTGCACTGGGTCCCACCGCCCGCTCTTCCCACGTGGGCAGGAAGGGGAGAGCTGCTGTCCATCCTTGGTGCCTATTTCTAGCGTCCTCCCTCTTATCGACCTTCACAGGCCCCTCCTTTGCTCCTGACCAGGGGAAGGAAGAAGCTCTGCTGTTGGTGTCTGTGAGGACGGGATGCTCCCCGCTCAGGTCCCCTGGCTTGCCTGTATCTTGCTCCCAGGTGCCCACGAGGGGCTGCGATGGCACCTCTGTCCAGCTGTCACCCCGGGAGGTGCTTAGGAGGGCTGGGAAGAGGATTGCGGAACCCAGGAATGAATGAGCAGGGGTGGGAGGGTTTTATTCCAGAGCATTCTCATGTCCAAACTGTTTATTCAGCCTTAAGGCACGAGGGTGTACTAAGATATAGGAAAAGAAAGAAATCTTTAGTTTTAATAGTTTTCAAATACTTATTTCAGTCGTTACTGCAAAGAACACTGTTTTGAGTCAGTCCCCCCCCCCCTTTTAAATGGGTTGCCTGGCTGGGCTGGTTTGACAGCGCCGCCACTTGTCATCCCAGTCGTTGGGAGGCCGAGACAGGAGGTTGCAGGTTTGAGGCCAGCTTCAGGAACATAGTGAGGCCCTCAGCAACTTAGATGAACCCTATTTCAAAATAAACAATAAAATAGGTCTAGGGGTATAGATTGGAGGTAGAATTCTAGATGGAATTCCATCCTCCAGTACCTAAAACGCAAAACAAAACAGCAACTAAAAGGTGTTGTCTGTAGCCAGCAGGCACCGGAAGAACCTTTTGGGAAACTGGCCATTGGCAAACCTGGTAAGCTCTTTCTGGAATCTTCCGTTGAGGCGGAACAGGTGCAGACTTCTGTCCCAGGCTTCCCGGCTCGACCTCTGCGATGGCCCCGGATAGACGCTGGGGGACTTCCCGCCTCCATCCCTCGTCCATTTCGACACTTCTAGAATTGTTCACTTCCTAGAACGCTGGGCTTCCAGGGCTCTGAGATTCTCCAAACTGCCTTTCTAGGACTCCGGTGGCTCTGAGCTCCCGCAGTCTTCCCTGCTCACAATTCTACTTGTCTGGGTTCTAGGCTTCTCGGGCTTTAAAAATTGAAGTTGTGGTTAAACCTAGATAATGCAGCAGTTGCCATTTTGACCTTTTTAAGGTACTCACTTAAGCACCTTCACAGTTAAGTACAGTTAAGTACTTAAGTACATCCACAGTCGTGCGAACATCACCGCCACCCACCTCCAGCCCCGTTTCCACCTTCCCAGACCCTAACTTCGCGTCCGTTCTGCGCCGGCGGCCATCCCCGCTCCTCCCAGCCCTGGCGACCTCGGCGCTGCTTTCTGTCTCTAGGCGCTTGACGTCGCTGGTAGCTGATACAAGAGGAATTGTATCGTATTGTGCCTTGGTGCCTGGCTCATCACACTCATCACAGTGCCTTCTAGGTTCATCCAGATGGCAGCGTGTGTCCAAAAATCCTTCCTTTTTAAGGCTGCATAGTATTTCTATCGTCCGTAAACTTCATGTTTTATGTACCCTTTCATCTGTTCACGGACTCTTTGGTTGTGTCCACCTTCTGGGTCTTGCAAATAATGCTCTGAACATGGGTGTACACATAGCCGTTTGAGTCAGCTTTCCCGTCGCTATGGCCAAAATGCCTGACAAGAACAACTTAAGCCGGGCGTGGGGGTGCACCTCTTTGAAGTCCCTGCGCCCAGATGCAGTCACATCTTGAGGTCTTGGGGGTTAGGGCTTCGACGTATGAGTAGGGGTTCAATTCAGTGTGTTGCTCGGCACTGAACAAAGACCAGCGTCGGTTTTGCTGTTGTGCCTTTGAAGGGCACGAGTCCTTTTTTCTCTCCAGCTGACTGAAGACTTTATTGTTTTGGTTTCCGGGATTTTTGACTGTCGTGTAAGTTTCCTGACTACAGATTGGTTGTATTAAAGCAACAGAAACCTACCCTCTCGGGGTCTGGCAGCCACAGGTCTGAATCAGAGTCTCAGCGGACGTCCCCGGAGGCTGTCGCGGGAGGGGGCGTCCTTCCGGCCTCTCGTCGCCCCCGGCGGTGCCTTTCCTGGTGGTCACACCTCTTCTTCTTTTTTTCTATTCCGGTTGCTTCTTTTCTTGCTCTATGGCTCTACCCAGCATCTCAAGTGTAACGATGAGTAGGAATTGTGGGGATGGATATTCTTGTGCCGTTTCTGATCTTAGGAGGAAAACCTTTGGTCCCTCATCACTAAGTATGACGTTGGCTGTAGGATCTTTATGGACGCTCTTTCTCAGGTTGAGAAGGTCCCTTTGAATTCTAGTTTAAGTGCTTTTATTAGGAAAGGGCATTGATTTCATCAAATACCTTTCTGTGTCTATTGAGATAATCCGGTGGGCTTTCACCCTTTACTGTTATGGTATATGACAACGATTGACAGTTGTATGTCAAACCAACCTTACACCTCTGAGACAAATCCTATAGGTCATCGTGTATACTTTTTGTGTGTGTGGAACTTGGGTTAGAACCCAGGTGCATTCTACCTCTGAGCTACACCCCAGCTCTATTTTTTAATTATTTAGTTTGAAACAGGGTCTCACTGAGTGGCCGAGGGCCTCACTAAGTAGCTGAGGCTGTCCGTGAACCGCGATCCTCCTGTCTCAGCCCCCCAAGTACCGGGATTACAAGTGTGCGCCACCACGCCTGGTGATAGTCTACACTTCTTATGCGTTGCCGGATATGACTTTGCTGAGAATTTAACACCTATATCCAGGAGGAATATGGTCTGTAATTTTCTTGTGATGTTTTGGTTTTGATATCAGGGCTTACTGGGTGAGTTACAAAGTGTTCCCTCCTCTTTGATATTTTGGAAGTGTTCGTTGAGCGTTGGGGTTAATTCTTGAAATGTTTGGTACAAATCACCAGTGAAGCTGTCTGGTGCCTGATTTTTATCTGTATAAAACACCCTTCCTCTTCTGCAGTGAGGACTCATGTATTAAAGTCTCTTTCGTCTGCTATTGGTACAAGCCGTAAAGCTCTCTTTTGGTTACTAACTGTATGGTTGTATCTTTTTCTGCCCTTTTCTAGCTACCTGTTTATTTTGGATCTAAAGTGTTTCTCCTATTAAGTAGACTATAATTGGATATTTGTTTATTTATTTATTTTGTGGTCCTGGTGATAGAACCCAGGGGCGTTCTACCTCCGAGCTACACCCCCAGATCTCTTTTTTATTTTTTATTTTGAAACAGGGTCTCACTAAGTTGCAGAGGGCCTCACTAAGTAACTGAGGCTGTCCATGAACTCAAGAGCTTCCTGTCTCAGCCTCCCAAACGCTGAAATTACAAGTGTGTGCAACCATGTCCTGAAATTGGATTTTTAAAAACAAATCAATTCTTCTTCTTCTCCTTCTTCTTTTTGTGGTACTGGGGTTCCTGGAGGCCCTTCTACCTCCGGGCTACACTCCCAGACCTATTTTATATTTTTGAAACAGGGTCTCTTATGCCAGCGCGGCTGGCTTTGAACCTGCGCGATCCTCCTGTCTCCGCCTCCCAAGCGCAGGGATTACAAGCGTGCGCCACCATGCCTGGCATTCTTTATTTTCAAACAGTGTCTTACTGAGTTGTACAGGGCCTAAGTAGCTGGGGCTGGAGGCGAACCTGGATCCTCCTATATTAGCCTCCCAAGTACTGGGATTACAAGTATGCGCCACTATGCCTGGCTTTATTTTTTGTTTTGAAACAGGGTCTTACTAGGTTGCTAAGAATCTCACTACTTGCTGAGACTATTTTCAAACCTGTGATCCTCCTGTCTTAGTCTCCCAGTAGTGAGATTACAGGCTTGCACCAACATACCCGTTGTTGTATTGTTTATTTATTTATCTATTTTTGGTGGTACTAGGGGTGGAACCCAGAGGCTTTCTACTTCCAGGCTATACTCCCAGACCTATTTTTATACTTTTTTTTGTGTGTGGAGACAGGGTCTCTTAAGCCAGCGCGGCTGGCTTCGAACCTGCGCGATCCTCCTGTCTCCGCCTCCCAAGCGCGGGGATTACAAGCGTGCGCCCCCACGCCCGGCTAAAACGAATCAATTCTTCTAATCGCTACCTTTAGATTGTGCCTACGCATTGTATGTTCAGTATAATTATTGACGAGGTAGGATTTATGCTTGTCATTTTGCTCATATGTATATGTTTGTACATAGCATACATATCAGTGTATGTGTGTGTGTGTGTGTGTGTGTGTGTGTGTGTGTATCAGTCTTTTTTGCCTCTCATTTTAATTTTTTTTCTTTTTTCTTTTGGTGGTACTGGGGTTCCTGGAAGCCCTTCTACCTCCGGGCTACACTCCCAGACCTATTTTTATACTTTTTAAAATTTAGAAACAGGGTCTCCTAAGCCAGCGTGGCTGCTTCGAACCTGCGCGATCCTCCTGTCTCCGCCTCCCAAGCGCGGGGATTACAAGCGTGCGCCACCAGGCCCGGCTTGCCTCTCATTTTTCTGTGTAAGCCTTCTTTTGTGTTAAATGTGTACTTTCTAGTTGACCAGTTCACACCAGTCCCCTTTTCATGGTTTCAGTTACCTACATCGTGACCCATCAATGACCCACCTTCTGGAGTGCTTTCAGAAGGTGGCCGCACAGTCCATCACAACGCCTGGGACACGCACCTGACTGCATCCCATCATGTGGGTGCAGTGCGCCTCACAAGGAGGAGGAGAACAGGGCAATAGGAGAGAGGGAGGGAGGGAGGGAGGGAGGGAGGGAGGGAGGGAGGGAGAGAGAGAGAGAGAGAGAGAGAGAGAGAGAGGAGAGGGGGAGGGGAGACAGCATTCATATAACTTTTATCACAGTACTTTGTTATAATTGTTCTGTTTTACTCATTTCTTTTTATTGTTCATCTCCTCAGTGCCAAATTTATAAATTAAACTTTGTCATTGATGTGTGTGCATAGGAAAAAATAGTGTCTGTGGGGTTCGGTGCTATCTGTGGTTTCAGGCATCCACTAAGGGTCTTGGAGTAGACCTTTTCCCGTCTATAAAAGGGACAACCACAACAATTCTACTGCTTTAAAAAATTTCTTGGTTGTGGTCTCGTAGATTTTAATTAGCCTTTTTGCTTTGGAGGATCTTGTTTCGATTAACAGCAACTTAGTGTCATTAATTTCTAATATAAACCACGCCCTAACACAGAGTTCTATTCCTTCCCGCCTTTGTACTGTTACTGTCATAAAACCGTATTTTTACGCATTACACGCTCATCAGCTCAGTTTTATAACCTTCCCCCTACGCAGTTTTCCTTTAAGCCAAGAGGGAGAACAAAAAGGTGCAAGCAAAAGCCCACCGGTATTGTCTTTTATTTTTACCTATGTAATTGCTTTACTGATGGCCTTTATTTCTTCTTGTGGATTTGATTTGCTGTCTAGTGCCTTCTCATGGCTTCTTTTAGTATTTACTTTCTTAAGAATATAGAAGCATAAAAGTTTATTTTAAGTAAAGGAAAAATAGGAGACAAAAACAGTGCCCCCCACACAGGGGAGGGGTCCCCACAAGAGATTAATCTCCTTTTGGTATTTCTTGTAGAGAGTGCCTGGTAGCAATAGATTCTGTTAGATTTAGTTAATATGGAATTGAATTAATTTCTACTTTATTTATTTATTTATTATTCATTTATTTTTGCAGTACTAGGTATGGAACCCAGGGGCATTCGACCTCTGAGCTACACCCCCAGCCCTACTTTTTATTCTTTATTTTGAAACAGGGTCTCACTGAGTTGAAAAGGGCCTCACTAAGTAGCTGAGGCTGTCCTCGAACCACGATCCTCCTGTCTCAGCCTCCCGAATGCTGGGATTACAAGCATGCACCACCATGCCTGGCTAATTTCTACTTTATTTAAAAGGATAGTTTTGCTGGATAGAAAATTCTTGATTAAAAGTCCCCCCTTGCCAGGCGTGGTGGCACACGCTTGTAATCCCCGCACTTGGGAGGCGGAGACAGGAGGATCGCGCAGGTTTGAAGCCAGCCTCACTAGCTTAAGAGACCCTGTTTCCAAATAAAAATATAAAAATGGGTCATGGAGTGTAGCCCAGAGGTAGAAGGGTTTCCAGGAACCCCAGTACCACCAAAAAAAAAGTCCCCCCTCACCAGCATCACATATGTATAATTCTATTACCTTCTGGCTCCCATGGTTTCTGATGAAAAATTATCTGTTAGTCTTTTTGAGGGTTATTTATATATAATGAGTAACTTTCCTATTTCTAGTTTGATAGCTCCTGGTTCTAGTTTCTAGGTTGACAGTTTGATATTGATGCTGGAGGTATGGACGCCTTTGCGTTTATCTTGTCTGGAGTTTACTTGACCTGCTTGGATGCGCAGATTAATATTTATCATCAAATTTGGGAAATTTTTGGACACTCTTTCTTCAAATATTCTGTCTATTCCTTCTTTCTTCTCTCTGTGACTCCTATTGTGTGTGCCTGTGTGTGTGTTGATTTACCTGATGGCATCCTACAGGTGTCTCTAGACTGTTCGTTTTCCTCCTTTCTCTTCTGAGGATTGGGTGATATCAATCAATCTATCTTCGAGTTCATTTATTCTTTCTTCTGCCAGCTTTAAACTGACATTGAGATTCCTGTAAAATCCTCATTTCAATTCTTTTGCTTTTCAATTCTGGAATTTGATTTTCTTTTACAATTAAACCTCTTTATTGAGGTTCTCTATTGGCTAAACCATCATTCTCACAATTTCCTTTATTTATTTATTTATTTTTTTGGTGGTACTGGGGTTCCTGGAAGCCCTTCTACCTCCGGGCTACACTCCCAGACCTATTTTTACATTTTTATTTGGAAACAGGGTCTCCTAAGCCAGCGCGCGCGGCTGGCTTCGAACCTGCGCGATCCTCCTGTCTCAGCCTCCCAGGCGCGGGGATTACAGGCGTGCGCCACCACGCCCGGCTTTCTTTAAATTTTTAGACAGAGTTTCCTTAAGTCCTTGGAACATATTTCTAATCACATATTTAAAGATATCACTTAGTAAGTCTCATATCTGGGTTTCCTCAGAGATGGGTTCTGTTGACTGTTCCTTTCCCTAAGAACCATACTTTCTGGTTTCATCCTGTATATCATTTTAAATATATACTTTTCATAATATGCTCTGTCAACTGTGAGGCTCAGATTCCCCTACCGAGGTTCACGTGCTGCCGTTTGTCTGGTGACCTTCGTGTCTTCTTTGTCTCGCGTGGTCACGGACGTCTCGTTTAGTTCAGTGTCGGCTGATGACTAGATCATTCCTGACGTGTCTCAAACCAGTCCGTCTCCCGTCATTTGCCGAAAGCTCCCACTGTATTTTGGGTTATGCCGTCATACTCCAGCACCTTACCAAGCCTTCCCTTCCTGCAGATGCCGAGCGCGCTTCAAGGTTGGCCCGAGGTGAGCGAGGTGGGTGCTTTCAGGTCTTCCCGAGCATGTGCTCAGGCACGGTCCTCTAGATCCCTGGTGGACACTTGACCCTCTGACTTTTTAAGGAAGCGTTCAGCTAGCTCCTTGCTTTCCCAGCTGGCATCTTGGGAAGCTGTGACGTTACACTACTGTGGCTGGCGGCTTTCTCCACCGAGAGCCCTGCGTCATGCCAAAGGACAGGCCGCCCGCCCGGGGCTTTGGCGTCGAGCAGTGGCAGTCCTTCGGGGCCTCCCAGCCCAGTTTGGCCCCGGCGCCCACGAGGATATCGGCCTCTGCAGCTCCTGTGGCTCCGAGGCCGTTGGTTTTCAGGCCACTGTAGATCTGGGGAGAAGATGGGAGTAGGAGAGGAGTCCCCGAGACCTGCTGTTGTGCTAGGCTCTGTTGCTACTTGGGTTGTCGAAAGCTCTTGGGGTTGTTGTTGTTTAATCTCCAGAACACTAAAAGGGTGGATTTTTGACAATTTTTGCTAGCGTCGTCGTCGGCTCCGTGAAGGAGCACCGGCCCGTGGGTGCTCAGGCCGCCATCCCCCAAGGGCCCCTCTGTGGCACTTTCTCTTTATTTAAGCCACAGGTATTATTGTTATTACTATTATTACTATTTTACCATGAAGTCATTGAGAGTGCCGCATCACAGGAGAGACCTGAAGATCCCACAATAGGGCCTTCTCCTTTTCTTTTAGGGAGATGCAAAGTGGAAAGATCTGAGAATATTTCATGGCCAGATGCCCGTGTTTATCCCTTTACTGTGGATTTCATGGGATGTCAGCCACAGGCAGACGAGGGCACGGCCGTCCACAGGCCCTGGCCTGTGGGAGTGCGCTTGTGTTCCCCATCTGACGCTGCCAACACCCCCATGCTCCCCGCCCTGGCGTCACATGCGCAGTTGTCTGGAGGGTGTCAGATAGCCAAAGGGCTCTCAAGGGCCAGGTCCTTCGTAGTACCCCTTATGGAATGGATGGGGAGACTGAGGCCCAGGAGGGGAGAGGCCTTGCCCCTAACTTCTCAGTGAGATAGTAGCTGAGCTGAGCCCACTGGGCCTCACGACTCCCAGTCCAGGGCTCCCCACGGCTGCCCAGGGCCAGCTCAGCAGCCTGGGCTCCATGTCGTGGGCTCTTGACATGTGCCTGCGGAGCGGAAACCGGGACATGTCTGCAGGCTGCACGCCGACAGACCAACTGGCCCTTAGCAACGACGCTTAGCATCCTTGAATACTTACCTGGCCTTCTGGGACCTTCTGCAGCCGATTGCTTAGGAGACCTGTGCCGGGTCATTTAGCCTTTGTGTCCTATTATAAGGGAACCATAATATCTTGTGATAACCATGACGTGGTGCAAGGGCCCCCTGAGGGCGCTCCAGGCTGGTGGGGAAGCCAGCGGAAACAGTCCGCAGAGATGGCGCCGAGTGTTGACGGTTGGCTGGGTCGTCTGTGGGGCCATCTCTCTGCTGGGCTGGGTGAAGAGGGGGCACCAGGGAGGCATCTCAGGGAAGCAACACTTGGGCTAGTGGACAAAGGGCGGGTCACAGTGGAGTTGACTCAGAAGGCGGGATCAGAGGGGATCCCTGACTCGTGGAGCGGCACGGGCAACATCAGACACCCACAGCCCCGAGGAGACAGAGAAGGACGAGGGCAGAGCCCTGACAGGGACGCCGTGGCTCGTGTCCTGAGCCCAGGCACAGGCCAGGGACACCAGCTTGGTCCTGGTCCGCAGGCGACTATGGGACCCTTGCTTTTTGTTACTGGAGATCGAATCCAGGAGCATTCTACCTCTAAGCTGCATCCCCAGCCCTTTTATTTTGAAATAGGGTCTTGCTAAGTTGCTGAGGCTGCCCTCAAACCTGTGATCCTCCTGTCTCAGCCTCCTAAGTGCTGGGATGACAGGCATGGGCCACCGCGCCTGGTCCATCAGGCCTTTTACTTTTATGCCCATCTTTGGGCAGATGTGTTTCGCCAGACTGTGACTTCTAGGCATCCCCACAAAGTTCTTCTGACTACTGGCAGCCTTATTTGGGGGGGCAGGGAGACTTTCAGCTGTCCCCTTCAGCCTCACGTCATATGTGCTTTGTGGCGGCAACGAAAACAAGCTGAAGATGATTAGGACGAAATGTTCCTGTTTTTAAAACATTTCCCAGGAAAAACAAATGTTTGAAAGTTAAACATTTTGGCTATTAGGATGGAACAGAAGAAAAATCACATTTGCCTTTTCAATATGGGCACCAGCAGGGTGCGATGGATCCAGAAGCCTCGTGTATGTAACCCACGGGGACGACGAGGCCGGTGGCAGGGCCACTGCAGCTCAGCGGGGCCAGTGTCCCAGCATGCTGTCCCGCAGGGAGAGCCCCACACGTGCCCTCGGGTGGTGGCAGCAACTTTTAGAGCCTCCGTTCTGGCCCCCGGCCCCCAGCTCCCGTTTCTGGGCTGGGAAATAGATAACAGCATTTGAGTCTCCAGAAGCCTCGCAGTGCCATGGAAGAGGCCGGCATCGGATGGCGTGAGCGTGCCTTTGTATGTTCTGAATGCCAGCGCTTTGATGTCTGGGTCTCGCTGACCCTGCAGGGGATTCTCAGAGAGAGACATGGCGGAGTGGCCTTCGGTCTCTGCCAGCCTCCTCACAGAATAGAGGAAGGAAGTTGATTTGCTCACAGTCCTGGAGATTTCAGGGTTTAGTCCGTGTCAGACGGGCTGTTCCCCTGGGTTGAGCTCAGAACATGGTGGCAGGAAGCAGAGGAAAAGAGTGAGCAAGTCCCTGGTCTCACATCACAGGGCTGAGAGAGAGAGAGAGAGAGAGAGAGAGAGAGAGAGAGAGAGAAGAGGTACCATGTATAATCCCCAACGCCCCACCAGGGACACCTCAAGCCCCGCTCCAACATGGCGGCCTTGTTTCTGTAAGGTCTGGGAGACATCCTAAACTTGAACCATCACACCTTCCATACGCAACTCAACTGCCCCACAGCCCCCACCCCCAGTTGCCCCTTTGTGGGGCTCCCAGCTGGGGCCACTCTCCACCTGCCCTAATTCCTCCAGGGCACCAGACAGTGAGGGCCAGCCCGATGCCCAGAGCCCACCAGAGTTAATCCACCCAGCCGCTTTGCCTTGCCTCTCTGTCCCTTCCCAAAGAAGACCCTCCAAAGGCTGTTGCCCCACTTCCCCTCCCCTTATTCTCTGGGATGACCTGTGCTTCCTCCTCTGTCCCTGCGCGCTGAGCCTGCCTCCTGCTTTGCGGGCGCTGCGAGTGTATTCCTCCTTGGTGACAGTCGTTTTCATGTCCCGGTGTCCAGCCGTACTCGATGGAAGCAAGTCTTGGCAGAAGTACTACTCAGGGTCCTTGGGAGGCTGAGATGGGAGGATCACAGGTTTGAGGACAGCCTCAGCAACTGAGTGAGTTGGACCCTGTTTCAAAATAAAGTATAAAATAAAAAATAAAAAAGGGCTAGGGGTGTAGATTGGAGGTAGACTGTTCCTGGTTTAACCCCTAATCTCTCTCTCTCTCTCTCTCTCATGCACGCGTGCGCGCGCGCGCACACACACACAGTATGGCTGAGGGTATGTCTCCACTTGCTTAACCATCATGCAGACGTTGGGAAGAGCCTTCCTCAATCTGTTTTAGGACACTGAGGGCACAAACCAGGAAGGGACGTCTGGCTGGACAGCTCTTGGGAGGTTGAGGTGAGGCTTGGCCTGGCGCCTGCGCACTCAGCCACACCGCCTCTCACTTGCAAAGAGTGTCTAGAGGTATCGGATGCAAATTGCCGACCCTGGTACTCCACGCAGGGAGGTCCTGATGCAGGCCCTCACGCTCCCTCTGTAGACACAGTCATGCATGTTATCGCTGTAACAGCCCTGGCCACTGGCCCAGCACCCTGCTCTGAGCGCCCCTGACTGTCGGGGTTACATGCAGAATTCCCTTTCTTTTTGCAGAAAGGCTTTTAGCCTTCACGTGTGCTCAAGCGTGCTGGGCCGTGGGATCCTTTGTGGGCATGTGTGTGCTGGAGCTGCACCAAGCCCCACGGTGGCTCACAGCTGATGCACAGAGCAGGCTCCATCTCGGGGCTCTCCCAGACCGTGCGCCACACCGAGAAGTCTGCTAATGCAAATCTCCCAGACATTGGCAAGTGTTTAAACACAGAACTGTCAAAGACGCACTCAAAACGCCATCAGAGATCGTTACGCCGTCTCTTTATCCCACCCCCCTCTGCTGTGTTCTGCGAGATGGGAATGGGCGGCAGAAGCCGTAAGTGGGCATTTTCCTGGTTGCCGCTGCAGACAGAGCACAGTAAAGCTCTGGCAGCACGGTGCGCCTCTCTGGGAATGGCAGGGACGCTGCAGAAGCGAGCACATGTCCTGTTGAATGTAACAGATGGCGCTGTTTGGAGGCTGTGCTACCTGTGCAGTGCACCAGGGACCCGTCTGCAGGAGCCTCGTCTCAGGAGCGCGGCTAGCCCGCGCAGTGCCGACACGGGCTACCGTACGGGATTCACGTGGGCACGCTAGCAACTCCACTGTACACAGCAAGTGAGAAGTTAAAGCTACAGGGCTCCTCCTCTAGAGCTGTGGTCAGCGGTCAGTGCCCTCCCTACACCCGGGACCCGTGGCTGGTCACTGGTCAGTGCTGGGAATCTCGAAGAACCCGGCCAAGAAGAGAAAACCGTAAGGGCAGATGGCCTGCACGTTATCACACAGAACCCAAGTGCACAGGCTGCCGGGTCTCAAAAGCAGGGGACCTGGGTTGGTTTTGAGGTCAAGGACTTGGTGACCCTCTCAGAGGTGGGGAGACAATGTCCGGCCCACCCAGCATGGCCCACGTGACGCCCCTCCCATCGCAGGCCCTGACCTGTCCCTCGAGTCCACCCCATTCTTTCCAAATGCCCCCCATTCATTGGGTCTGTCCCGCCAGGGGCTGGTGTGGCCAGGTGTCCCCAACGCAGGGCGCCAAGTCTCACTGTGTGACCGTGGGCCACTCCATAGCCCTGGCTGGGTTCAGTTTTCTATCTGATGAGTGCCAAGCACTGGGTGCTCCGAGGGTCTCTAGACTGTGTCACTGTGCCCGTGGCACCTTGGCTAGGGACTGGGGTGCGGCTTGTGAATGAGCAGGGCTATGGGGAGCTGGCCAGGCCTGGGGGTGGGGGCATCTGGGACAGGCTGACTGGAGTCTCAGCTTGCGTTGGGTGGGGGAGGAAGGTGGGTAGGAAAAGGCATTTGCACCCGTGTCCCCTGCCCCTCACAGCCATACCAAGGCCAGCGCAGCTGCCCACTCATTGAGATGCAGCCCACTGAGTCCAACCGAGTCCTTTAGACCGGCCACCTCTGCCAGCTGCCTGCCTTAGTCCGTCCTTGGTCCACAGGTGATAGGAGGTCCCGGTCTCTGAGATGTATGCTGTGCAATCCCTCTCACATCCCTCCCCTGGGCTGCAGGTGTTCCCGGTCAGGGCAGGTGCTGCCATCTGGGCACTGGGAGGCTTCCTTAGGCATCCACCCTCTTATCTGCTGCAGTGGGGTGGACAACCGCAGCCCTGGACCAAGGAATGGCATTAATCTGTGCATGCAGGCCACAGGCGTCACTGTCCAGACAGGGTAGGGAGGACAGAGCTAAGTGAGAAAGCCTGAAATGAGTGGCCCCAGGTGCCTTGCCCACGCTGGGGCTCGCACGTGCTGCAGAGCGGTGGGAACACTGCAAGACAGATACAGCCTTAGGCTCTAACAGCAGAGATCGCAGCCTTAGAACAGAGCCACAATGGCCATCCCAGAGCCTTCGTGCTGCCCACACCCACCTGTAAGACAGCAGGCCCAGTTATGAGATGACCCAGAGACAGGTGAACTGGACTGTGCCTGAGGGAGGTGAGTCTGAAAGCCACCAGCCTGGCCAGGCTCAGTTGGAAAAGAGTTTAGGAGGAAAGAGGGGGATCCAAGGAGACGGAGGTCAGTGGGATGAAGGAGACAGGGAGGGTTCTCAGGATGGCTTGATTGACAGGTGTACCATCCACCCATCCATGTAGGCATGCGTGCATTTATGCATCCAGCCATAATTTATCTATGCATCTATGCACCCACACCTTTGTCCATCCAACCATGCCTGCATCCATCTGTCTGCGCATTCATCTACCCATCCAACCACACATCCATCTACCTATAGTCATATGAATGCATCCACCCATCCATCCACGCATCCATATGTCCATCCAACCACATATTCATCCATGTATCTATCCGTCCATCCATCCGTCTATCCATCCATCCATCTATCCTTGCATCCATCTACCCATGCAACCACATATCCACCTCCATATTCATCTATCCATCCATCTGCCCACCCACACACCCGTCTGTCTACCTATGTATGCATCCATCTACCCACCCTCCCACTTAGAGACAGGGTAGCATGATGGTTCACACTGCACCTCAGGATGCTGCCACAGGTTCTATCAAACCCTCTCTGATTGCCAGTCATTTTGGTACTGATTTGTGTAGTCACAGGCAACCTCTTCGCAGGTGTGAAATGGGGGTAGTAATACATCGGTGTCTATGGATGTCTCACTCAGCGGCTGAGTTGCCGAGGTTGAGCCAGCATCCTGACAGATGTGCCGTGGCTAGACCCTCAGCCTGGTGCAGGGAGATGGTTCTGGGTGGCTTCTGTGTTTGAAAATGGGCATAGCCCTGCCTCCAAGCTGTGAGGCACCCACCTTGCTGGAGACCAGACGATGTTTGGATGTTTGGGGCCATGGGTCCAGGAAGTTGCCCGCCCTGTCTCACTCCTGGCTGTGCGTATGGGAGCTGGTCCTTGTCCCTCATCTGCCCTTCTCTTGTAAGAAAGAAGCCTCGGTCCTCCTCTGCTGAGGGGGGAGGAGCTGGGGGAGCTGCCAGCTTCCACACCCCCAAGTCCCAAGAGTTGGGGGCTGTGGAACAAGTGGGACTGTACTGTGGGGTAATTTGCTAATTTGCCTAAGTAGCACCCCAGTCAGAGATGTGACGTACACGCATTAGAGTGGCCGGCCCAGTTTGGGCGGCACTTGGAAGAGGATGCCGGGGTGATGTGGAGTGGGAACGGGATGGAGCAGTCCGAAGGCAGGGTGGTGGCCGCGCCCCAGCCCCAGGGGCTCTGCTGCCTCTTCACGGAAGCGTGTTTCTGTCCCCGGGAGGTGGAAGCTTGCCTGGCGGCTCTGAGGTCTGGTGGCCTTGAAGGAGTCACAGGTGGGGCAGCTGCACCATGACCCGCTCGTGCTGTGGAGTTGGGCTCCTGTCACCCACTCTCATGCTGTGGAGTTGGGGTCTTCCGGCCTCTGAACGCTGTTGTCCTCAGCTGCGGAGGGGTCTGTGGCAGCCGAGGTGCCAGCCTCACCAGGTCAGCGCCATCGTGGGCTTTGGGAGGGCGGCGTCTCCTGCTCGTCTCCAGGTCCTCCCTAGCTTCCGGGCCTGTGCGCCCACTGCCCGCCCTGCGGCTGCTTGGATGTTGCAGAGAAGGCTTTGCTGTGTTGCCATCGGTGGCTTGTGCTGGGACCTGGACACTCATTCCCATGTTCCTGCGAGGAAAGGACACGGCAGGCTGCTCAGAACCCAGGGCCGGGCCTGAGGGGCAGGGCTGTCGTGGACAGTCGGAGGATGCGGTGGGCAGGGAGGTGTTTGGGCTTGGGAACCTGCCCCAGCAGGTGCCAGTTTTGCTCTCACCGGGTCTCTAGGGTCTGAGGCAAGAGGCAGAAATCAAAGCGCAAACTGGATGTCACCTTAAAGCGTGTGCGGTGGGCTCAGTGTGAGGCCGTAGGGACAGGTAGGGAGTGCGGCAAACTGGATGTCTTCATCCTGTCTGCGGGGGTGGGGAGGCTGGATTTTTCAGGGGTTTCTGACTGGGTCCACGATTGTCAAATGCTACATTTTTATTTATTCCTTTTTAGAAAACAGTAAGAATGAAGTTTCATCGGGAGTCTCTCAAAAATTTAATGCTGGCAAAAATTCAATTAAAACAACATCAACAATACCACTGAGCCAAGCAGAGTGTGTCTGTGGGCGGCCTGGCCTGCAGGCTTCTAGTTTGCAAATTCTTTCCCAGGGAAGCTGACTGTTATTTTCTTCTTCTCATTTTTGGACATTAAGAGTTTTTGTGTGTTTCCATCTAGCATCTTTGGTGATACCAGAGCTGTCTTGCAAGGCAGGCATCACTGTTCCCATTTTATGGGCACAGAAACCAAGGTGCAGGGGGCTGTGGGAGACCGAGCTGGCCAGAAGCAGCTTGTGGCTTTCTCCCTGCTTTGTAGAAACGACTCGCTTGGGGGCTGCTCGCCACCTGACACTCCCTCTGTGGCCAGCTGGGAATCCAGCAGCTGTTTTCCCTGGTCCTGGGGCATGAGGTTGGACAGATTGTGCAGGTCCCGACTGAGCATGTGTGAAGTTCGTAACCTGCTTCTAGACTCTTCTTTTGCAATTAGAATATAACAGCGGCTCTGGCTACGGTGCATGGAATCAGTGTGTCTCATGGCCATAAACCTGGCGCTGCCCTTCCCGAAGCCCCCCGAGGGCTGGGGCCGGCTGTTTCCTGGGATGTTTGTGGTGCCCCATATCACATCTTCCGAAGGCGGTCCCATATCGCGAGCATCCGTCTCCAGAAGGGCAGACAGTCTGCAGAGCAGAGGTGTCTCTGGAGCACGGCTGGTTCACCAGGGAACGCTCACGTAGCTGGGGAAAGTTTCATCTTCATGATCAAGGGCAGGAAGGGCTCTGCTGCTCGGGGACTCGTGTGTGACCCCAAGGAGAGACCGCGGTGCCTGTGCTTAGCAGGAGGGACTCCTGAGGCACTGGAGGGCCTGGGGCCAGAGAGGGGAGGTGGCCAGGCACACCCACCTTAGTCAGAGAGCAAGACCAAGTGACGCCCCTGCCGAGAGGGACAGAGCTGGGATTCGAACTCAGGACCAGCCGGCTCCGAAGCTGGGCGCTTTGTTTCTTGTGTGACAGTCATGGCTGCCCAGGAAGAAAGCAGCTATGTGGCCAGCGGTGGCTCTGTGGATCTTACCAGCGAGGCTCTTCCTGCCCCTTCCGCCGGCCCTGGGTGCGGAGGGCCCGCAGAGTCCTCCGGGGCTCTGCTCCTCCAGACGGGGAGGTCAGAGCGACAGCCTCCGCACTCGGAGCGCAGGACGAGGCTCTGCACCCTGGCTTGGCTCACACAGGAGAGCCACAGAGCCTGGTCACCTCCTAGCCGCGGCCCTCTGGTACACCTCCCCTTGGCCTTCTGAGCCTCAGTTTCCACATCTGCACCACGGAGAAGGGCTCACCTGGGTTCCAGAACTCCAGCTTTCAGCACCAGGAAGCCTGTTTTCCACTCTACCGTAGAAAGGCGTGCGGGTGTGTGTGGGTGTGTGCAGGGAAGGTTTCATCTGATCAGCCTGAAGAAAGGTAGCAGAATTTTTATGGATAGAGATAAGAGCCTCATGTGGTGCCCGGCATGTAGGTGCATGTAGGGCTCCATATCTGTCCCTTCTTGGGGTGGGTCTGGCCAGGCATCTATGCCAAGGAGTTCAGGAGACAATGTCTTCTTGCTGAGACAGTGGCATTAGTCACACATCTGTTTCTAGTGTCCGCTCCTACAGAAGCCAGTTTGAGTCGTTTCGGTAGTCTATTAGATGGCCATTTGCTCCAGTGGGAAATGGTTTTGGAATGACACCACCTTTTCATGTTTCTGCCCTCCCCACCGGGAGGGGCTTGAAGAAAGGCGTTGCCTGGAGGCCATCTTCAGCAAGTTCGTTATCCAAATCAAAACCCACGAGACTGTTGTGACGCCCCTGCCAGGGGAGTCCTGAGCTGAGCGGTGGGAGGTGGCGGCCGGAGGTCCATGATCGGGGCCAGGCTGGCCCTGGATGGGGCAGAGGCAGGGCGGCTGGGGCTCCCGAGGCTACGGGTGGGGCGACCCTGGGCTTGTGAGTCCAGCCCCGGGGGTGAGGTCCTGCCGGCACCTGTCCAGAACCCAGCAGGCAGCCAGGTCACCTCGGGGTCAGGGGGGCGCACCTTTCTGCTTATGGCCTCTCATCTGCAAAGTGGGTCCGGGGAAAGGAGGAGTGTGCCAGGAGGGGCTCCCGGGGTCTTGTACACACAGGGAGAGAAGAGCGCTATTGTTAGTTCGCTGTGCACGCAGAGACATTTTTGTTTTGATTCCGTAAGTGGAAACCGAGACCTTGCTTTGACTTTGAGTCCCCTGGAGTGGAGCTGGGCTCTGTCACTGTCCCCAAGGGCAGGGTCTCCAAGGGTCTAAACTGGGCTCTGCAGAGAGCCTGCAATTCCGATCGGGATGTGGAGGCTGAAGGGTCCGAGACTCCAGGCAGCGGTAGCCTGGGACCGTGATGCTGGTGCCAGCTTGGGCTTGGTGCCTGGGATGAGATCTCCTTCCATAGGAAGCAGGCAGAAGTGAAGGGAGACCCTTCCCAAGGGTGAGGCCAGAAGCCCAGCAGCTCAGAGGCCTGGGGGGAACCTGTCCCACCCCCACTGATGGCTGGAGGAGGATGGGGACAGGGCCAGGCATCCAGGGATGGGCTGCTGCCTCCTCTGACTCAGGTACTGGTCAGGGGCTGGCAGCTGGGGTCCCCTTGACCTCCGGCAGGGCCAGCCATGGTCCTGTGTCCGCCTGTCCACCCTGCAGGCAGCCTGCCCTATGAGTACAAGATCGTGATCGCCGGCAACCACGAGCTGACCTTCGACCAGGAGTTCATGGCCGACCTCATCAAGCAGGACTTCTACTACTTCCCGTCGGTGTCCAAGCTGAAGCCCGAGAGCTACGAGAACGTGCAGTCGCTGCTCACCAACTGCATCTACCTGCAGGACGCCGAGGTCACCGTGCGGGGCTTCCGCATCTACGGCTCGCCATGGTGAGTGCTGCTGGGAAGGGCGGACCCTGTGGTGCCCAAGCTGAGGCTGAGTGACGGGTGCGGGGCAGCCGGGGCAGCAGGGAGCTCTGGGTCAGGAGAGTTGGGAGTGAATCTCATCCTCCTCAACCTCTGCGTGACCGAGGCAGGTCACCATCACCCTCTGAGCCTTGGTTTCCCCACGTGTAACTGGGAAAGGTGGCATCAGTTAAATCCTGTGGGCTGTATGTCATCTCACACATCGGCAGGTGCTATTATCCCTGTATGGGCATGGTGGTTTGTAAAACACAAGCACATCTTGAGCTCTTATTCTTGCTGGGGACTCAGAGCCTCCTCTCCAAGCTTACCTGGCTGGGTGGATGTCAGGTGAGAATGGTCCTGACTGTTCTGTGTGAAGGTCAGTGTGTCCATGGAGACCCCAGTGATGAGGATGGTAGTGTCTGTCATGGTGATAATGATGGTGATGCTGCTGGTGGTGGTGATAATGATGATGATGATGGTGATGGTGACAATGATAATGATCACGATGACGGTAACAGTGATGGTGCGGTGATGGTGATG
This sequence comes from Muscardinus avellanarius, assembly GCF_963383645.1. Lineage (NCBI taxonomy): Eukaryota > Metazoa > Chordata > Mammalia > Rodentia > Gliridae > Muscardinus > Muscardinus avellanarius. Next base: position 6,203,500 of record NC_137797.1, on the reverse strand, counting down.
GTGCTGGTGGTGGAGGTGATGATGGTGGTGATGGTGATGGTGGTGGAGGTGATGATGATTGTGATGATGGTGGTGATGATGGTGATGGTGACTATGATAATGATCACGATGGCAGTAACAGTGATGGTGACGGTGATGGCGATGATGGTGGTGGTGGAGGTGATGATGGTGGTGATGATGGTGATGGTGGTAGAGGTGATGATGGTGGTGATGATGGTGATGGTGGTGGAGGTAATGATGGTGATGGTGGTGGAGGTGATGATTGTGATGATGGTGGTGATGATGGTGATGGTGATAATGATAATGATCACGATGACAGTAACAGTGATGGCGATGGTGATGGTGATGGTGGTGAAGGTGATGATGGTGGTAATAATGGTGATGGTGATAATGATAATGATCTGATGACAGTAACAGTGATGGTGACAGTGATGTCGATGATGGTGGTGGTGGAGGTGATGATGATTGTGATGATGGTGGTGATGATGGTGATGGTGATAATGATAATGATCTGATGACAGTAACAGTGATGGTGACGGTGATGGTGATGATGGTGGTGGTGGAGGTGATGATGGTGGCGATGATGGTGATGGTGGTGGAGGTGATGATTGTGATGTTGGTGGTAATGATGGTGATGGTGATAATGATAATGATCACGATGACAGTGACAGTGATGGCGATGGTGATGGGGATGGTGATGGTGGTGGAGGTGATGATGGTGATGGTGATAATGATAATAATCTGATGACAGTAACAGTGATGGTGACGGTGATGGCGATGATGGTGGTGGTGGTGGAGGTGATGATGGTGGTGGTGGTGGAGGTGATGATGATTGTGATGATGGTGGTGATGATGGTGATGGTGATAATGATAATGATCTGATGACAGTAACAGTGATGGTGACGGTGATGGCGATGATGGTGGTGGTGGTAGAGGTGATGGTGGTGATAATGATAATGGTCATGATCATGATGACAGTAACAATGACAGTGATGGTGGTGGTGGTGGTGATGATAAAGCGATAGTGATGATGATGGTGATGGTGGTGATGATATGGTGATAGAGTGATGGTTGTGATGATGGTGGTGGTGGTGGTGATCGTGATAATGATGAGCTGATGTGATAGTGATGATGGTGATGGTGGAGCTGAGGCTGAGGCCAGGGGTGGTGGTGACGATGGTGATGGTAGTGATAATGACAGTGGTAATCATGGTGATGGTGATAAGTGATGACTATGACAGTGGTAATGGTGGTGGTGGTTGAAGGTAAGAGTGATGATGGTGGTAATGGTGATGATGCTGACGGTGATGATAATGATGGCGATGAGGATGGTGATGATGAGGATGGTGATACTGACAGTGGTATCTACAGTTATGGTGGTGGCAGTGATCGTGGTGATGATGGTGGTATGGTGGTGATGACTGATGGGGATTGTGCCTGTATTGATTGCTAATAATGGCGGTATTAATTGCTAATAAGAACAAGGTTTCATACTTAGGCAGAACAATAAAATCCTTTTCTCTGTCTCTAAGCTGTCAGCCAGGAACTCTGGTCAAGGTTGACCATGGTCACCTAAAAGTTGGCTGTCAGTCAGGCTGAACACTGAATGCTGAATTTACAGACACTTGCACTCAGAAAAGAATCATGCAGACTCTCACAAAAGTTTAGACTAAAGTTAAAAGTTGGGAAAACAAGTTGTATTAACCCAGAATAATTACTACTAACACAAAATAGTTATTGCCCTAAAACTTAAAAGGCTCCACACTTCAAAAGACTATATTCCTGTGTCTTTCTTTTCTTTTTTATAAAACAAGCTTTTAACATGGTAGCTTCTAACAGAGAGATGAGGGGATGCTGAGAACATACGAACAACACAGGTGGACAGTGCAAGCGCTAAACTTAAAGAATAAAAATAAACAGGGAACAGAGTGGGCTTCTACCATGCAGCCCCCGATCTTGCCAACTAAGTAGCACATCTCCTCAGTGATGTCAGACCCCTCTCTCCTTGTGAGGATTAACAGAGAAGGCTCACACAAAGGCTCACACAGCAGAGGTAACCAACAGGCCAGCACTTGCCATTTGGTGAGAAAAGACGGCTGGCCAGCAGGATAGGAGGGGCGAGATAGTGAATTCCTATAAAAACACTGCACTCTTGAGGACGTCAGTGCCTCGCTTTTGAGGCACTCCCTCGCGCCGTCTCCGACGTGGTGTTTTAACTGCTCTGTCCCTTCCTTTCTGCCTGTAGATATAAAAAGTTTGCTTAAGCTTGCAGCAGTTCTAGCTATTTTTTCAAAACTAGCTAAGAATAAGGACTCAAGGCGACATCCCAAACTGTAGCAGTGACGATGGTGATGGTAGCGATGGTGAGGACGCAGAGGCCGGTTAAGACAGTGGCCAGGCCATGATGACGGTGACAGGCAAATTGCGCCTGAGCGGTCCCAGCAGTCTGGGCTCTAGGCGGAAGGCTCCAGAACCCTCACTCATCCTCCCTGTGAGGAATGACACATTTCCCTGTCCTGCAGGTGGACAGATCGATCGGCCTAGCAAGGCCCAGCAGCAGTGGTCACAGGAGTTAGTGCTGGCAGGGCAAAACAGGTGGCAAATGACCACACATCCTTCCAAGTGTGTCATGACCAAGGATGGCTCCCTGGAGGCTGTGGGCACTCTGAGCCTAAGGGAGAGAAGGGCATTCGCGGCAGGAGGTGGCAGGGCCACTGGGGATACACGGGGCCCGAGTGGAGGAGGGACTTCACAGAAGCTGCTGCTGACAAAGCCGTAGCTGACCACCAGCGACCACCTGGTGGTCAGAGGCTGCGGGAACATTCAGGATGTGTGTGGTGCCAAGGTTTTCTGATGGAGCAGAGGAGGGTGCTGGGCTGTCCCTTATCCCAGAGCCCCAGCTGGAGCCTTCAGTCCTCGCCCTGGTGCTGAGGACATGCAGGATCTCTATGGAGCCTCTTGTGGCCTGTGAGCTCCCAGAAAAGGCCCCTGGTCACACAGGGTACGTGATGAGTTCAGATCCACCCACAGGGATGTGGCCGAGAGCCCCAGAGAAGTCTAGGTAGACAGTCAGCAGAAGGGGCATCCTCGGAGGGACCAGTCAGAGCAGAGCCTGGGGAGCGCCAGGCATGCTGGGAGGCCAAGAGCCAGGGTGCACGTGCGGCAGGCAAGAGCCCCGAGTCGAGGCAGGGAATCTGGACTGGATCTTCCTGGTGAATTATAAACCCCTACCTCCATACAAATCTTGTTCTTCTTTTAAGTTATATTTTGTAAAGGGTAAGAACATGGTTTTGGAACCAAACTGCCTGACTTTGAACCTGGGCCTCAGCTCTTATGGGCTGTGTGACTCTGAGTCAGTCACTTAACCCCTCTTGCTTAGCTCCCCCCTCCGAGGTGGCTGTAAGGTGTCGTGGGGCGGGGGGCTCATCTGAGAACAGGGCTTGTTCTGACAGCTGCTCCAGGGTGGGGCCGTGCAGCGCCCTGGCCCAGACCGCCCGCTTCGTCTCAGCAGAGCGGTAGGAGGCACCCTGGCCTCACCCCAAGAGGCCTGCCGGGAAACGCAGCCCTCTGACCTCACACCTGAACGCAGTAACTCGTTTGTCAGGAGTTTCTTGAGCACCTGGACGGAGCTGGACCCTAGGGAACCGTGTCCACCCGCAATGCAGACCCGCCTTCCTGGGGTTTCCTTGTGCAGGAGACAGGCAGGTGGCCACCCTTCCTCTGTTGAGTAAGCGCCGTGATGGAGAGGCCCTGGGAGCCGAGGTCCAGGGGCTCCTGGGGAGGCAGCTCGGGGAGCTGGGGAAGGGCATGCAGGCGGAGGACAACTGGGCCAAGGCCAGGAGGCTGGGAGGGCACCGGACATCCTGAGGACCACAGCACTGTGTGACCTCTGGGGTCTTGGTCGGGTCAGTCAGAGGCAGAGGCCGGAGCTGGAACAGAAAGATCCTGGGTCCTTGGCCATCACCCCTGTCCTGTCCCCTGCCATGCAGCAGGGCACTGGGCTTGCAGCGCAGAGCAGCCTCCTCTGGGGTCCTCTCAGGATGAGGGTGCACCTCCCTGGCCCTCCAGGAGGAGTCTAGGGGCTCTGGCCCTGTGCATGTGTGTGCATGTGTACCTTTGTGTGCATATGTGCACGTGTGTATGTTTGTGCACATGTAGCTCCTGCCTATGGGACACAGAGGGGCCCTCTCCTAGAAAGCCACGCAGCTGTTGAGGTCTGCTGTCCTTCGGGCCTAGGATGGCACCGGGAGCGGCTCCCACGCCCCAGTCAGCGATCCTGTGCGGTGAGCAGGCCCTGGGGCTCAGGAGTCAGGTCCAGCCAGCCAGCGAGCTGTGCAGGTGCCTGGATGAGCCGTGCGGCCTCCCTAAGGCTGGTGTGTGGTCAGCCTGTGGGGAGATGTCACGAGGCGAGGGGGCGGGTACCACCCAGAAGTCACTTGTGTGCAAGTGGCCTTGATGTACTGGCTGACATGGAGTTCACGAGGGTCTTCTCCAGCTCTACAAGAATGGTTATGCCAGCGGGGCTCAGGGTGGAGTGAACACCAGCATGCCTGTTCTAGGAGGGCTGGCAGGCTTACTGGGCTCAGGGCAGACCTGTTCCGTGCAGCCCTTGGGATCAGGGGGCGGGGGGCACAGAGGGACGGGAAAGCAGGAGCCTCCACAGGCAGGAGCCTGGAGGAGAGCCAATACGGCGTGGAGAAGCAGCGAGCTGCTCGTCATGAGGGGTGCAAGCAGAGGTCGGCCGGGGCCCGGGGTCCTCGCAGCCCCTCGCCCTTAAAAGGCACCGTTCCCCTGCCCGTGGACAGCCCGCACAGGGCAGGTCTCTCAGAGCCAGACTTGAGACAGCAGTGAATGACCAGGCTGGCCTTACTGTTGAAGGTACTTCAAAGCAAGCTAATAAGGAATATTAGTCTGTTTTCTTATTGTTCTTATTTTTTGCGGTGATGAAAATAGCCAACCAGCACAACTTAGAGGAGGAGAGATTTATTTTGGTGCATGGTTTCAGAGGCTGGTCCATGGTTGGCCGGCTCCAAGGCGGGAGGAGGGGGCAGAAGAGAGCGGCTCAGCTCACGGCCGCTGGAGGCAGAGAGAGACAGGACGTGGCCAGGGATAGGTATGGTCCTCAAGGCCACCTCCAGCCATGTCCCACCTGCCCAGTCACCACCCAGTAAGTCCAGGTCACTAATCTATCAGTGCATTTACCCACTGAAGAGTTTGGAGCCCTGACTGAATCCTTCATCCCGGAACGTGCTCACCTTGCCAACACCTGGGCTTTCCTGGGGTCATTCCCCAGCGGAGCCTCACAGAGGAGACACGGGACACAGACGCAGAGCCGCCAGTCAGCTTCCCCGTGAGCACTGCCGCCAGGAGACACCCTGCTTGGGAGCCGTGGGCCAGATCCAGCGGGCACTGCTCCTGCTAGGCCACGTGCCCTGAGGCCCACCGCGGCCTGCCGTGCGCCAGGTCTGTGCAGGACTCTGGATGCCGCGAGATGGATCAGTCTGCACCATGGGATCCGCTAAATGAATGTGTTGCGGTTTCTAAGTGCATTTAGAACCAAATCGTTGGTTTGGAGCTATTCTAAGTACAAATGCTAAGAACGTTCTTATGTGTGTCTCTTAGTGTATGGAGGTAGATACTCCTGGATGTCTGCCTGCTACACACACACACACACACACACACACACACACACACACGCACGCGCGCAAATGCACACACGCATGTGCAAACACACACGTGCACACACACGCATGCACGCACGCACACACGCACGCGCACACGCGCGCACACACATATGCACGCACGCACACATATGCATGCACGCACACACATGCACACACACACACACACACACACGCCCTAGAAATGAAGAGCAGAGTGGCCCAGTGTCACATCATGCAGGACTTCAGTCCTAGTAGAGCCACTAAACAGCCTTTGAAATGGTTCTGCCTATCGAGTCCCCCTGCCGGCAGTACCTTACCTTGCGTCCTTGCCAACACTTGGTGTAAGGATTTAGGATTTTATTTACTCTGGCAGGCGGGTGCTGCAGTCCCAGCGTGGTTTTTATTCGCGTCTCCTGATGATCAGTGATGTGGAGACTCTTTTATGTTTATTAGTCACCTAGATTTCCTCTTTGGTGGAGTGCTCAAGTCTTCTTCCCACTTACAAACATTTGGAGTTGGGCATGTGATGCACGCCTGTAATCTCGGTACTTGGGAGGCTGAGACAGGAGGACCATAGGTTCGAGGCCAGCCTCAGCAACTTAGTGAGGCACTCTGAAATTTTGTGAGACCCAGTTTCAAAATGAAAAATAAAATAGGATTGGGGATATCGCTTGGAGGTAGGATGCCCCTCGGTCCAGTCCCCAGCACCAAATAAATAAATTAGGGCCGCTTTTCTTTCCTTACTGGCTCACAGAGGCTCTGTGTGGTCTGAGTGTGAGTGACAGCCGCCAGGGGGACACTCCTCCTCTGTGACCGCCCCCGCTCTCTGCGTGGAGCTGTGAGAGGAACAGCCCTTAGCTTGGTGTCATCCGACATCTTAAGATTTCATCTCATGGGAAGTGCTTTTGAGTTCAGTTGAAGAAACCTTCCCTCTCCTGACGCCATGAAGTTTGTTTCTGTAGCACCTTCCAGGACCTCGCTGCTTTCCTTTCTGCCGGCGAGGGAGCCACAGATGGCACTGACGGTGTGAGGTAGGGATCTCATTTCGGTCTCTCCATGTGGACACCACCTGCCCATCACGGTGCAGAGAAGCTTTGTCCTCTGGCCTGCGCCGTCCCTTTGTCTACACACGGGTCTGACGGTGGACTCTCTCTCCTACCATCTGTCCACTAGGCACAGGACTGCAGTGTCTTAATTGCTCTGAGAGTTGATTTTTTAAATATCTCTTTTCCCTACTAGAATATCTGAAGTTCTTTGAGGCCAGGGACCTGAATCTCAATCTCTGTTTCTTTCTCTCTCTCCCTCTCTCTCTCTCTCTCTCTCTCTCTCTCTCTCTCTCTCTCTCTCTCTGGTGGTACTAGGGTTCCTGGAAGCCCTTCTACCTCTGGGCTACACTCCCAGACCTATTTTTACATTTTTATTTGGAAACAGGGTCTCCTAAGCCAGCGCGCGCGGCTGGCTTCGAACCTGCACGATCCTTCTGTCTCTGCCTCCCAAGCGCGGGGATTACAAGCGTGCGCCACGACGCCCGGCCTCTCTCTCTGTTTTTCTTATTGAATCCCTGGACCCAACTTCAGTGCCCAGTACAAAGTCTGGCTCATCATAATACATGTTTGTTGAATGAATAAGTTAATGGATGGCAGGGCAGGTGGCTGACGTCAGCCTGGCCCGGCTTTCTGGCGCCCACTCCTTTCCAGGGCCGCCTCCCAGACCTACCCGACTCCTTGCTCGCGGGCTCCTTCCTACTCTCGGGTGCTGAGCTCTCTACGCAAGACCTAGCTGCCTCCAGTCCCCATGCGCCATCCTCAGAACCCCAGGCTGAAGCCTTGATCCCTGTCCTCCCACTCGGGCTGCAAGGGGCCGACGTCTCCCTAGAGTTGTGTCTATGCTGCGACTTCGCAGGGTTCAGGGAAGCCTTTTCTCGTTTCTGGTCCCCTCGGGTGCAGCCTGGGCATCCGGCCCTCGCCGAGAGAGCGGAGGGGAAGGGAGCCGGAACTGACTGCAGAAGAAAAAGAGCTCAGCTGTTACAAAATCCCAAGTGCTTAAAAAAAATCCGTATACATACCGTATTCATTTATGGGTTTTGGATGCATTTTTTGTTCTCATTTAACTGAAAGCGGCCTTGATTTTTTAAAGAGAGGCGTGAGGGAGAGAGTGGCATTGGCATGCAGCGCGTCCATCTGGTCTCATTACTTCTGGTATTTTGAAAGAAGGAATCGAAACCTGCTGAGACATTAGACTCTGAGAAGTGGCTGCTGGGCCTGGGGCGGGGCGTCTGGGCTCGGATCCTGATTCTCAGATTGGCGGTTCTGCTGGCTCCAGGCAGGGCCGGACCTCGGGGCCAGGCAGGGGTCTCCTCACCTGTCCCCGGGAGCCAGGGCCCCAGAGACCAGCCGTCCTCCATCATCCAGGGGCCCCGCGAGGCCAGACGGCGTGTCCTGCCTGGTGGGTGGGTCCCAGGCATGTGACTCGGGCCAGAATCTTGGGCTTCTGTGAAAGGACGATGGAGCCAGGCCCCTTGACCTCCGGGCCTGCGCAGCCCGGGGCTGCGTTGCTGGGCACGCGGGGACAGTCACACCCTGCGTGGCTGTCTGTGATGCCCAGAGGTGGGGCCGGGGGCTGTGGGCAGAGCGGCCGGCAAGGCGTGGGGCCGCGGCTGGTGGCCCCGGGAGCACGTCGGGGGCAGCTGGCATCTGTCTTTGATGTGCCCTTCAATGCCTTTGTGGTCTGTTGTTTGGGGCGGGCGGGGCAGAGCAGCCAGGAAGCTGTGTGTCCCCGAGGGTGCTCAGGGCTGTCATCCCTGTGAGCGCAGGAAGAGTAGCCTCTTTCCTGGTCCCGAGCGGCTGCGTTTCGGCTCCTCCAATCAGGACAGCAGTGAGGTCTCTGCCCTTGTCGCCGTTTTACAGATGAGGTGACTGAGGCCCGGGAAGGAAAGTGGCTCGCTTAGCAAGGTCCCGCAGGAACGGCGGAGGAGTGGGTGGAAGGCTGGGAGCCCATCCTGGCTGCGCCCAGCGAGGCCCTGCACTGCTTCCTTTTGCTCTGTGAAAGGCATCTTACAGAGGAAGAGTCCGGGGGCGTCTGAGCCCCAGCCCCTCATAGGCTTCTTGCCAGGGTGGGGCCGAGTCCTGGGCTTGAGCTGCAGGGTGGCCGGGTTCCTGACGGGCAGGTCCTGAGGTAGCACTGTGGCCCTGGCTGTCACCTGCATGGCTGCCTGCCGAAGGGACACTGGTAAGGCCGGCTCTGCCTGGGACCGCCACCCGCCTGGCTCCAAGGCCGCCCAGTGAGCCTTCCTTTCCGGAAGCCCTGTGAGCCCAGGCTGGAGGCCCCCCAGGCGGGGTTGGGACTCTGCTGAGCTCCTGACTCAAACCCCTTCATCCTTTGTCTTAAGAAACATTTTAAAGCCAGGCATGGTGGCGCACGCTTGCAATCCCAGCATTTGGGAGGCTGAGACAGGAGGTTCATGGTTCGAGGACAGCCTCAGCTACTTAGTGAGGCCCTCTGCAACTCAGTGAGACCCTGTTTCAAAATAAAGAATAAAAAAGTAGGGCTGGGGTGTAGCTTGGAGGTAGAATGCCCCTGGGTTCTATCTCCAGTACTGCAAAAAAAAAAAAAAAAAAAGCGTATTGTTTACAAAACAAAAATAAACATTTTAAATCTTTTTATATTTTTTAAGGGGTGGGGACTGATGATTAAATCCAGGGATGCTCTACCACTGAGCTACACACCCAGCTCTTTTATTTCAAAACAGGATATCACTAAGTTGCTGAGGGCCTCATTAAATTGCCAAGGCTGACCTTGAACATGTGATCCTCCTGTCTCCGCCTCTCAAGTACTGGGATTACTAACCTCTGGCCTGCGCCATCACACCTGGCTAGTTTCTTTCTTTTATTTATTTGTTTATTTATTTTTGGGCACTGAGGTTTGAGCCCAGGGAAATCCTACCTCCAGTCTGCACCCAGATCCTTATTTTATTAATTCTGTGGCACCGAGGATTGGACTTGGGGGCATTCTACCTCCAAGCTACCACCCCCTATCACTACATCATTTTAATTTTGAACCTGGGTCTCACCAGGTTGATGAAAGGCTGTCCTCGAATCTGCAATCCTCCTGTCTCAGCCTCCCGGATTCCAAGTGTGCACCCATATGCCTGGCTATTTTATTTTGAAACTTTTTTTTTAAGTTCTACCCATGAAGCTGCGCAGGTGGGGTCATGCGTCCATTTTATAGATGAGAACCCCAGTTAATTTTAAATCTTTCTTTGTGTCTCTGCAGCCTCTTCCTGAGGCTTTGGGCTGGTGTGATGTTGGGATTATACTCACATTCCTGGAGTCTCTCTCCAGGGGAGTCCTGGGTGTCCGGTAGGGGGCAGGGCCTGGTGTGGGTGTAGCCCAGTTTGGGGGTGCCCCTCAGAGGCATTTGTGTCTGTCTTGGTCTATGGGTGTGCCCCATAGGGAGCATTGTCTGTGAGTTTCTTGGTTTAGGACTTTCTGGATCGTGCAGGTGCCCTGGCGAGGGCCCCTGGAAAGGCCGGGGTGGGGTCTTCCCCCTCTGGCAGAGCACCCTGCCCCGTGCCAGCGGGCAGCCATTTCCATCCCGCTCTTTTCTTTTCTTGGAGTCCTTCCACAGAGGCGTCTCAGGTCCACTTCCCTGCCTGTAACTGGCCGAGGCCACCTCTTGGCCTTGAGGACCCCCCCAGGTCCCCCAGGCCTTGAAAGTGGTCATTGTTACGTATTATCTGTTTCTGGGAGGTTTCAGCCTGGGCCGTGCCCCCGCCCCAGCCCCAGTTGTTCAGGAAGCGGAACCAAAGAGACCTTCCCCGGCCCAGTCCCTGCTGCGGTGGACACAGCCAGCCGCCTCTGGAGCTGCTCCCACAACTGCCCTTCCAGCCTGCCCAGCAGAGGGCAGGGCGGGCTCTTCCATCCATCTTCTGTGGAGTTCTCGGCCTCACGAAGAGGCAGCCGGGATCAGCTCGGGGAGCAGGGGTCTCCGCCAGGGCAGGGGCAGCTGCCGGGCTGCAGAACCCAGGCACAGCGGGTCAGGCTCCCAGACTCCTGCCCGATCTGTGACGAATTCCTCCTGAGCCCTGTCCTGCCTCTGTGTGAGAGGTGAGACGGGGAGGGACAGGGACGAGGGCCAGGGTCCCGCGCTGTCCCGTCCAGAGCCAGGTGCAGCCAGGAGTTGCCTGTCGGTCACCTGTCTTGCACTGAAGGATCCCCGCCTGGCCTGGGTCTGGCCTCTGTGCGGGCACGGGCGCAGACACACAGGCACACACTCACACACACGCACACACGCATGCGCACACGTGTGCACACACAGGCTTCTCTTTTGCCCCTTCCCTTCCTTTCTTCCTTCCTCCGAGTCTCCGGAGCCTTCTGAGTCTGTGCTGCCGTGCTTTCTTTCTGGACGGCCCCTCCGCACCTGTGCACGCCATTCTACAGGACATGGATGTTTGGAACCAATCGTCTGCTTTCTCCTGGCTGCGGAGCCTCACGAAACAAAAGATGAACGGCCTGCACGTGGCGGGGCGGGGATGCGCAGGAGGGCCCGGTCCTCATCTTGCTGCTGACTGGCGACCGTGGTTGGGAGCCCTGAGGTGTGCGGCTGGGGATGCGCGCGGCTCCGCACAGACCTGCCCTCGGCAGCCTGGCCAGGCGGCGGCGGAGCCCCGTCACCCACCTCCCTCAGGGGGAGGAGGCCAGGCAAGCCCTGTCCCGGCTGGGCAGGTGACAGGCGGCTCCGAGGCGGGGCATCCCCAGGAGATGGGGCGGCCTCACCGGCAGCTGTTCTCGGCCGGCATGGGTCGCTTGGTCCCTGCCTCCCTGAGCCTCGGTTTCCATGGCTGCAGAATGGGGTCACAGCCTCACTGGGATGCTGGGGACCCAGGGCCAGTGGCAGGTGTCACTCTCGCCTGAGGCTCACAGCTGGCCATGGCCTGGCCCCTGGCGCACTCGGAGCTGCGGCAGCTTCCCGTGTAGGGCGGAAGCAAGGAGAAACGGGAAGCGCCTGGCTCACAGGGGCCTTTGGCCCTGGAACCTTTTGTCCCTCAAAGGGCTCGTGGTGGCCGAGGGTCCGGCAGGCAGCAGAGTTCCTGCCCTCTGAACCCCACCCCAGAGAATGGGCTGGCTGGGGGGCAGGGAGGGACCCCAGGGGACGTGAGCCTTCCTGAGGGTCAGGGTGTTGCAAAGGGTGTGAGCGCCTCCGGGTCTGGGTCTGGGTCCACCTCTGAGGTCTCAGCTGTGAAATGGGCGCACGAGCCCACCTGGGCAGGCTCCGGGCAGGTGAGAGGGGCGGGACGCACCTCGGGGGAGTCTCACTGTTCTTGTTGATGCAGTCCTGGGGCTAGACTGTCAGGGTTCCTGGGGTAGGGCTCCCACTAGGAGGGTAAAATGCAGGGGTGCTAATAATGTACAGTCCTTCCCAGCTGCCTGCCAGGCAGAGCACCTGCCTGTGCGGTCCTGTTTCACTCATGCACGCCTTGGGCGCACCTTCCCTGAAAGCCACCCGAGCTGAGCCTTCTGTCGGGCGTGAGGGAGTCCTGGGGGATTTGGCCTGGGCCTCCCTGGAGGAACGGGCACAGGGTGTCAGGTGGAGAGGGGGCACCTGTGCTTGAGATAGAGTTGATCAGGCTCCTGAAAGGCCGTGAGCCTTAAGGAGGAGGGAGGGAGGCCAGGAAGGGTGTTGCGGATCTCAGAACCCTGTGAGTGACACCTGGAGGCGGGGACAGGCCAGGCTTTGCTCAGAATACAGGAAGTATCTGCCGAGGCTGTTGCGTGGTGACCGTGATGGCGGAGGATCTGGGTGGAAGGGTGGGCTGGAGGAAGTGGGGAGCCACACACAGTGTGGAGTGGAGGGGGACCCTGTGAAGATGCCGGGCTCCTCCAGCCAGGATCAGAGGAGGAGGAGGGGAGGAGGGCAGAGCTGCAGAGGTGAAGTCTGGGCCTGGCTACCCAGGGGGCTTTCTGTGCGTCAGCCAGCCTGGGACAGGACGAGGAGCCTGGGACCCTGGCCAAGTCGCGCCTGTGTCCTGGGTGCTCACACACACCGCCTTGTGACCATCTCCTTGTCTCTAAAATGGGGGCCTCGTGACAGCTTTGTCCCAAAGATTAGCTGAGCAGCTAGATGTGATGGTGGCTCAAAGTGGGGGTTGCCAAGGAGGCGGGGCTGTGGAAGAGGGCGGGGCTTCACGGGTGGGTGTGGTCCCTGGTGTTATTTTCATCTTCCAAGGTGGACACAAATAGCTCTGGAATCAGTGTTCAGGGTTTGAATTTCTGCCTCAGTTTCTGAATCTGTAGAATGGGGGGTGGTAGCCCTCCCTGTGCTGGGTGTGGGGATTGAGCTGGGCTGCCCTGGGCGGGAGGCCTTTGAAGCTGTGTCTGTGTGGATGTCCCCTCCTGTCCCACGCAGGGAGTCATGGCATCCTGGCCTGGCCGCACCACAGGGCTCAGCCCCAGCCAGGCGCACCGCAGGCCTCCCCTGATCTAGAGTCCCAGAAGTCAGGGTGCAGCCAGGGGCGGCTGTATCTGGGTTCACCCCCTTCCCAGGCTGTGCCCCTGACCCGAGGAAGCAGAGACCCTGAGCAGGGCAGGCCCTGCACCTGCCCTTTGCGCTAGACAAGCGTCTCCGCCTCCCCCAGGCCAGAGGAACCCCGAATTCATGCTCCAGGGGAAGCTGTTTAATGATCTGCCACGAGGAGGTCCTTCATATTGGCTAAGCGGGCTTAATTAGGCTGGCTTCGAAGGTTACCACAGGCTCACAAAAAAGCTGTTAAGGGGTTAACCTCTGAGAGATTACATTGTATTCAGCGCTCTGTTAAAGTTTGAATTAATTTTTCCCATGGGTTTGTTCACATTCTAATTTTCAACTAAATGAGACATCTGTTTCAGAAAAGGAAAATTTGCTCTGGTTGTCATGGCAACTATCATTCTGTAAGAAAATTATTCCAATGGTTACTTTGGAACAGAAAGACAGAAATTCAGGACATAAAGCCGTCTCCCATTGCTCAGTTGGAATTCTGATTCGCTGTCCTCTTTGGGGGTCTGGGAGGTGTCCTGAGCTGGGCAGGGTGGGGGCCGAGGCTGGGGCTCCCCACCTGCAGGTGGTGAGGCCGGGCGCAGGTGCCAGGTTGCGCTGGAAACCTGCCCGTGGCTCCTGGGACCCAGCATCTCAATGGGTCTCACTCCACGGGCAGTGGCTGGCGAGGCCCCCTGGACCCTTTGGCCTGGGTGACAGGCCTGCCAGGACCCTGCCTACCCGTCCTGGTCACAAACACTGGGCAGACCCCAGCAGCGAGCCCACTGGTCCCGGTGACTGATCCGAGCAGTGCCCGGCCTCTGGGACGTGGGCCCCGCGAGGAGGTTCCGCTTGCGGCTCCTCGCCTGGCAGAGTGGAGTCTTGTGAACATCAGACCCAGTGGCCAAGGGTCCCGTCCCCAGAGTCTCCCTGGGAGGGAGGTTGTCCTGAAGAGTCTGTCCATCCCTTGAGAAGGCTCCGGTCTGGGGCTGGCTTAGAAATGTCTTCTGGAAATTCCTCCCACAGGATTTGCATCTTCTAGCTTCCCCAATTTTTTTTTTTTTTTTTTTTTTTTTTTTTTTGTGTGTGTGTGTGTGTTACTGGGGCTGGAATCCAGAGGATTTCTACCTCTGGGCTATACTCCCAGACCTTTTTTATATTTTATTTGGAAACAGGGTCTCACTAAGTTGCTGAGAGCCTCACTAAGTAGCTGAGGCTGGCTTCGAACCTGTGCCATCCTCCTGTCTCAGCCTCCCAAGCGCGGGGATTACAAGCGTGTGCCACCACGCCCGGCTAGCTTCCCCAATTTTAATAAAAGCGGGAACATCACCTCTTCTTGTCAATGTGCCCCCGGGCGCTCAGAGGCGTTCCCACAGACTCCAGCCTCATGCCGAGCCCTTCCCCCTCCAGCCAGGCCTGGGGTCCAGCGTTGAGTGAGAACCTCGTTATCCCCTGGAACACCGGGGGATGCCAGGCCAGGGGTGAAGTGCCATCCCCGAGGGGGACCTGGTATGTCTGATGCCAGCTCAGTCCTTCCCACCCATCAGCGTGGCCATGGCGATCCCAGCCTAGGACTGAATCCTAGGCTGGCAGCTGCTCCCGCACCCCAGGTCCTATGGACACCCCACCTGTGCATTTGAAATGGTTCTCGGGGCCTCACAGTGGGCAGTGGGGTGTGGAGTGAGCTGGGGCGGGAACACGAGGCAGGAGGGAAGGTAGGATGGATGGTTCCCCACCCAGCCTGGACCGCTGTGTAACCCTGGCAAGTGGGCCGGCCTTTCTGGGCATTCCTAGGTCAGGGTAGAGGCCAGCTTTCTAGGGTTGGAGGCCAAGCATGTCTAAGAAGCAGGAGACTGTCATGTGCTGGGCAAGGGAAGCTGGGACAAGCAGAGGCACCCCGGGGGCTGGCTGTTGGAGGGCCAGGGGTCTCTGATGTGCTTCTCTTAAAAAAAAATCCCCCCTGTGGTGGCTCCCTAGGACTGACAGCCGCTTCTCTCCATACTGATGAGTCCTCGTCCTGCCTGGTAAATATTTGATTAGAGTTTTGAAAAACACAGCCTGTGTTTGGAAGTCAGCACCAGAAACACACGGCTCCTCTTCCCGTGGCTGGTGGGGTGGAGGCTCCCCGGAGGACCCTGGGTGCTTCCCAAGTTGACGCCCCTCCCGCAGCACCTGCCCGGCCCACCCCACCTGCCTGGCTCGCCCGGAGCACTGAGTGTGCCTGGGAAGGGCTTCAGGAATCCAGATCCCAGCTCGGCAGATGAGAGCTGGCGCAGCCCAGGACACCCCAGAGGGGGCTGTCGGCCCACCAGACTGTGCGGGAAAGGACTGATGCAATGGCTCCGGGGCTCTAGGCTGTGTGTACCTAATAGGCTGTGTGTACCTAAGTAGAACAATATTCAACTTAAGTCTCCCTTTCCCACCCTGACGTACTCTGATGTTTCCTATTCTTTTTTTTTTTTCCTTTTTAAAAAATGCTGTCCCCTGACACACATTTAAAATGCAGTTTGCAAACCCCTTCCCTAGGCCAGAGATTTTTCATCCAGACGCCATGGGTGGGTCTCGGGAGGGGTCCATGCTGACAACGGTGACGATGGTGACGGTGGGGACCGTGAAGGTGGTGCTTGTGATGACGGAGGTGGCGGGAATGATGGATAGATAATGGCGGGGTGGTGGCGGGGACGGGGAGGTGGTGATGGAGATGCTGGTGGAGACGATGGTGGGGGGTCATGGTGACGATGGTGAAGGTAGGGACTATGCGGGGGTGGCGATGAACGAGGACGGTGATAGATAGCGGTGGAGGTGAGGGCGGGATGATAGGGACGGGGGAGGTGTGGGTGATGGAGATGCTGGTGGAGGTGATGGTGGTGATGAGGGGCATGGTGGAGGTGGCGGTGGTGAAGGTGATGCTGTGGAGGTGATGGGGATTGCAGTGATGGTTGGCAGGAATCATAGGGATGGAGAAGGTGTTGGTGACGGTGATGGTGGTGATGGTGATGATGGTGACGGGGACTGGGAAGGGGTTGGTGATAGTGACGATGGTGGCAATGATGATGGCGGTGACAGATAATGGTGGAGGTGAGGGTGGGATGATAGGGATTGGGAAGGTGTGGGTGATGGTGACGGTAAAAAGATGGTGGTGAAGGTGGTGGTGGTGATGGTGATGAGGCTGGAGTGGTGATGAGGGTGATGATAGTGATGGCAATGATGACAGACGGTGGAGGTGATGATGCTGATGGAATTCATGACGATGATGGTGGTGGTGGTGCTGTCTGTGGTTTGGGGGTGATGTTAGAGGTGATGACTGGTGGTGCAGGTGATAGTGGTGGTGAGGGGTGGTGATGCGGTGGTGGGGTAGTGGAGATGACGTGGTGACGGGTAGTGGAGGTGACACAGTGACAAGGGTAGTGAAGGTGGTGTGGAGACGGGTAGTGGAGGTGACATGGTGACAGGGGTAGTGGAGGTGACGCAGTAGTGGGGTCGTGGAGGTAACATGGTGATGGGGTAGTGGAGGTGACATGGTGACTGGGGTTGTGGAGGTAACGTGGTGACAGGGTCATGGAGGTGATGTGGTGACGGGGTAGTGGAGGTGATGAGGTTACGGGGGTGGTGGAGGTGACGTGGTGGTGGGGTCGTGGAGGTAACACAGTGATGGGGTAATGGAGGTGACATGGTGACAGGGGTCCTGGAGGTAACGTGGTGACAGGGGTCATGGAGGTGATGCAGTTACGGGGGTAGTGGAGATGACACGGTGACAGGGGTAGTGAAGGTGACAGGGGTCATGGAGGTGACACGGTGACTGGGTAATGGAGGTGATGTGGTGATGGGGTAGTGGAGGTGACGTGGTGACAGGGGTCGTGGAGGTGACATGGTGACAGGGTGGTAGAAGTGATGTGGTGATGGGGTAGTGTAGGTGACGTGGTGACAGGGGTCGTGGAGGTGACATGGTGACAGGGTGGTGGAGGTGATGCGGTAACGGGTCATGGAGGTAACATGGTGACGGGGGACCAGAGGTGATGCAGTGACAGGGGTCGTGGAGGTGACACAGTGACAGGGGCCATAGAGGTGATGTGGTGACAGGGGTCGTGGAAGTGATGCGGTTATGGGGGTGGTGACAGGGGTAGTGGAGGTGACACGGTGACGGGGGTCATGGAGGTGATATGGTGGCGGGGTAGTGGAGATGATGCGGTTATGGGGGTCATGGAGGTGACATGGTGGTGGAGTAGTGGAGGTGACGCGGTGACAGGGATGGTGATGGCGCTGCATTGGGTGCTTGCTGTGACCAGACAGTTTCAACACGTTACAAGAACCGATTGATCTAATGTGACAGATGGGCACCGAGGCTGGAGCTCCGGTGTATTTGGGAGGCGTTCGCATCGAGGGAGTTTAGCTGAGCCCTCTTAGACCTCTCCCCTCCTTGCCCAAGGTCACTCAGGTGGTAGGAGGTGGAGCCCTCTAAGCCAGTCTGAGTGTGCATGATGCGTGCGTGCGTGCGTGTGTGCGTGGTGTTTTTCAGCAGGGAGAACCCTGAGCCTTCCGCAGATAGACAGGCAGCCTGGGCAGGGATTCTGAGGGCTAGGCCCCCCGGGGGACGGCCCCGTCCCTGGTGCTGAGCTCCCAGGGCACCCCCAGCCCCCTGCCCTGCTGCCTCACTGGGTGGGCACTTCCTGTGGGTGGGGCCCACGGGACAGGGCTGCGTGCGGCCCTCGGTGCCCTGGACCACCATCTGGTTCTGCTCTCTGGCCTGGGAACAGGTCCTGTCCCTGTCCTGTCTGAGAAGCCCTCTGGTGCCCGCTCATGCCAGGTGTGGGACCAGGCGGAGCCAGGGCCGCTTCCCGGTGCCTGGTCGCTCCCTGCGCTCCTGGGGGCTGGGAGCTGCGGAACGTGGCGGTCGCTTTCACCTTTGGCATGTTGGTGGCGATTGCAGGGCGGCAGCTTCAGTCCTGGTCCTGTCCCGCCAGCCAGCCCTTCCTTGGGTCGGCCCTCCCCCACCATTCATTCAACATTCCCCGGGCCCTCTCCTGGCCGGCGTCTAAAGCGACGAAGGGACCTCTGACCCTGAGCGGGTCATCCCTCCCCCTGCACAAGCCCAGGTTCCCAGGTCTGGTTTAGAAAATGACATCTTCTCTGACCCCCCTCGTATCACCCTGAGTACATCCCTTCTCTGGGGATGGCAGCTCTGGGTACCAGAGGCGCTCAGGGCAGTGTGGGCTGGCGGTGAGGGGCAGGGAGGGCCCTGCTGAGCAGCCCGTGCTCAGGGCCAAACCCCTGTCTCCTCTCCTTTCTGAGCTCAGTCTCCTCATCTGTAAAATGGGAATCCTGAGTCCCTCATTCACAGAGTGCTTGTGCCAGGAGGACCCCCTGCTGTGGGCTGAAGCAAGGGTGCGGAGCGTGCAGGTGGCTCCTCATTTTCTAAGCCCTGGTCCTCAGTCTCCTTAGCCACAGAGAGAGGAGGAGGCCCATGTGGCCACCTGCTGCAGGCAGAAGGTGCTGGCCTGGGGCGGGAGGGCGGTGGCGATGTGATTGGGCTGGGTGCGGTGGGTGACCAGTCACCAGCATCCGCAGTCTTCTGCACTGCGCCAGGGCCTGACGCGGGGCCGGCAATGGCGCTCCTGTCGGGCGCTCCCAGGACCTTGCAGCATCTCCTGCCGCCGCCGCCCTTGCTGTCCTGCTCACAGACACGTTGCTCCGGGCTCCCGCCTCCGATGTCGCACGGCGCGCCTCCCTCTGCATGTGTCTTCGTTCCCACGCGGTTCTCCTGTGAGGACACACTCGCTGGGTCCCGAGCTCCCTCCAGTCCCCTGTGGCCTCAAGTTAACCCGGTCACATCTGCAATGGCCGTTTCTAGGCAAGGCCATTTCACGGCACCAGGGCTTAGCAACGTGCCCTTTTCGGGGACACGATTTGCCTCATGACCGTGGTGGTGGCGACAGTGGTAACGTAGCATCGGTGACAGTGGTCTTGGTCTGTTTAGCTGCTATAACAAAATGGCATAGACTGGGTGGCGTATAGATAGCAGAAGCTGACTTCTCACCATTCTGGACTCTGGAAGTCCACGACCAAGGTGCTGGCAGGTTTGGTGTCTGTTCCTAAGGAGACCGAGGACCAAGGCTTAGAAAACTAGGAGCCACCTGCACGCTCCACACCCTTGCTTCAGCCCACAGCAGGGGGTCCTCCTGGCTCGAACACTCTGCGAATGAGGGACTCACAGGATTCCCATTTTACAGATGAGGAGGCTGAGCTCAGAGAGGAGAGGAGACAGGGGTTTGGCTTGGAGCCTCTGCCTCCAAGCCCAGGCCTGGCCCAGGTGCCGGGGGATGCTGGACCCTGGATTAGCGGCACGTGGTGCTCGCCTGGACGGGCTCATGGCTGCAGGGGAGGGGGCTCACAACGGCCAACCCCAGAAGGACTTGTTCCAGGTTGAGGGAGCCAGGGGGGCTCGAGGTTTGTGAGGCGGGGCCAGAGCTGGGCGTGGCCTGGGGGCGTGGCTGAGGTCAGCGCCCAAGCGCCTGGCCAGCAACCTGTTTAAGAAGAAGCTCCGCCACCTGCTGCCGCCACCAGTACCCTGGGGTGCTCGCTGCCCTCATGAGTTCATGGAGGGGCTTCGCACTCCCTCACCTGGTGGGAGGCTGGGGGGCTCTCTAGGGGCGCCAATCCATTCGTGGATGCTTCTCTCTCATGACCCGTCACCTCCCAAGCTCCACTTCCCAAGATGGCCACCCGGCGGTTAGAATCGCCATGCATGAGTTTGGTGGACGCACGCCTTCGGACCACAGCGGGGGTGGGGGGTGCTGATGGCGCTGGTGTTATGATGATGTCTCTGCCCCTGTGACCACCCGACTCTGGCCGCTGCTCCTGATGTGCCGCTCTTCTCCCGTAGGCAGCCCTGGTTCTATGGCTGGGGCTTCAACCTCCCGCGAGGCCAAGCCCTGCTGGAGAAGTGGAACCTCATCCCGGAAGGCGTGGATGTCCTGGTGACGCACGGGCCACCGCTGGGTAAGGTCTGCCGGCCTGGCCACGGGCTCGCTCGCTTCCTGGCTGGGGGTGGGCCGGTGGGGGCTGGGCTGGGAACTGAGCTCGCCTGGCCTGGGCCTTTCTGGGTCCCACCTGCTAGGCACCGGAGACGAGTCACCCACTGTCCCTTCACTTTCTAGGCGCCTGCCATGAGGTGACCTTGTGACTTGATGAATTTTCCATGGAGAGGGCTCAGAGTCAGCCGCCATTTACACAGGCACACTCGCTCAGGCCCTGGGCTCTGAGCAGGGTCTGTCCAGGCTCCCCTGCCAGAAACCCCCAGGGGCCCCGTGCCTTTGCCCACCCCTCCAACGTGCCAGGACTGTGGGCTCCACCTCCCAGCGTCTTCCCTTTCCCATAACCACTGCCCTGGTCCACGCTGAGGCCGCCACTCACCTGCTAGGCACTTCCTGGACCCCTCCAGCTTCCCACGGGGAGCCCGTGTCCCGCCCACCAGTGTGCGTGCCGCTTCCGCTCTATATGAATGGTCCCCTGGCCCCTTCCTCATCCCGCCTCCGTGGAGGTGCCTCGGGTCAGGCCGACGTCCTCTCCCTCCTCGCTGCCTCACCCAGGCCTGAGTCTTGGCCCTTCCTGTTCATCAGCCTCTGCCTCCAAGCCCAGGCCTAGGCCCCCGTGCTGGGGGGCGCTGGACCCTGGATTAGCGGCACGTGGTGCTCGCCTGGACGGGCTCATGGCTGCCGGGGAGGGGGCTCACAACGGCCAACCCCAGAAGGACTTGTTCCAGGTTGAGGGAGCCAGGGGGGCTCGAGGTTTGTGAGGCAGGGCCAGAGCTGGGCGTGACCTGGGGGCGTGGCTGAGGCCAGCCCCGAGCGCCTGGCCTGCAACCTGTTTAAGAAGAAGCTCTGCCACCTGCTGCTGCCACCAGCACCCTGGGGTGTTCACTGCCCTCATGAGGACAGGGGCTTCCTGATCCCATTATCAGCAGGGAAAGCGGGTTTGGACAGCACGGCGCACCTCGGCGCCACTCTGCCAAGTTCCCGTGATGTTCAGTGTCAGCGTCACTGGCAAGGCTCCTGGCACAGGGCTTCTCCCTCCCTTCCTTCCGTTCTTTTCCCAGCCTCCATACACAGCATCTTCAGGCTTCCTATCCCCGGATGCCTCACCTGGGCCGCCACACACCCGCCAGCCTGTTTGGGGGTGCCCATGGTGCCACAAGCCTGTTTCGGGGTGCCCATGGTGCCAGGCCTCCTAGCAAGGGGGGCTGCCTGTGCTTCACCTCCAGGCTGTAAATGCCAGACCCCCCAGCACACACCCTGGGGAGCAAGAAGACCCCAGCCTCACGCAGGGGAGCTCCCAGACCCCCAGCACACACCTCTGACTGTTGGAGGCACAGGGTGGTTAATCTGCTGGGCTTAGGTCGCCAGCTGGTAAGCCAGTGGGCAGCAAGCGGGCCAGAGACTTTAACCCCAGTGCCTGCTCAGGCCGGGCCCACCTGCTTGTTTTGTCCCCTGTCTCCCCGCCTCTGCCTCCGTCCCCCGAGTCAGCGTCAGTCTCAGCCTGCTGGTTCTCAGTGGATGCCCCCCGCCCCTTCCTGGCAGTGCAGAAACCTGTTTTGCCCGCCCAAACAGAGAGGGGCCGAGAGGAAGCTAATTGTTCGCTCGGAGTAATCAATTATTCTTCGTTTGTGTAGCCACGTGAGGATAATAAGCAGCCACCATATGGGGTGGCTCCGGGAGGCTGGCAGCCGAGCAGACGCAGGCGCGGCCACGTGAGCCGGCGCCGGGTGACTGGCGCTCCTCGCAGGATTGTGCGGTGTTTTGTTTAGAAAGTTTCCCAAGTGGAGACCTCGCTCCTGGGCTGTGCAGAGGCTCCCGGGCACGCTGGGGCTCAGTGCGCTTCTCTCTGCAGTGGGCGATGCCACCTGTGAGCTCAGCAAGCATGCGTGGCCGGGGTGGCCGCGGCACAGACACCTGGCCACTCTTGGTGCACACCGGGAGGCTCTCTGGCAGCCCTGCGGGACGGAGGAGGCCGCGGGCCCTAGTGACATGTGGCACTGGTTTCTGTCCCTGGGGGCTGAGTGGAGGGGCCGCAGCTAGGCCTCTCTGCTGTGCAAGCTGCCGCCAGGCCCTGGGGTCCCCGGCATCGCCCTGTGGTCTTCCTGCACAGGCTTCCTCGACTGGGTACCCAAGAAGATGCAGCGAGTGGGCTGCGTGGAGCTGCTCAACACCGTCCAGAGGCGCGTCCAGCCGCGGCTGCACGTCTTTGGCCACATCCATGAAGGTCAGTGGTGGGAGGGGCCTCAGTGCTCCCCGGAGCCCCCCCCTTCCCTCTTTGACTTCTTCCTCCAGGAGGGAGGACCTGCTTCTCCTGCGGGCTTCATAACGCCTCACTTGTGCACACGTGAACCATCCGCCAGCTCTTACCAAATGTTTAACGATCGGGAGGCGAGTGGACTCACACACGAGACTTGGGGTGACGTGCTTTCTGGGAGCCCTGAAGCTCTGCGCGGCCTCCAGTCTGGGATGTCTCCCAGAGGTGGCCAGGGGCGCTTTGGAGAAGAGAGCGCTTGGACGTGACACGGATTAGGCAGATAGCACATTGTTTAAGGGTGGCGCTCTGACTTGCCACTCACCCCTAGGGCTTACACAGAAGGTGCTCAGTGAACGTGGCGTGCCCTCCATGTTCATTAAGGGCCTGAGACGCTCTAGAGGTATGGCCGGTCCCCCAACTTCTCAGCCCCCGCATAGACACTGTCCAGGGGCTGGAGTCCCATCGCTGGGGTTGGGGGTGACACCTACGCTGTGGGCAGTGCATAGGTGGCTGTGACGGGGAGTGGTGACTTTGGCTGTAGCCCTGACCACCCACACCACCACACCAGTCTGTCGCGGCGTCCAGCTTGCTTTATAGACCTCAGGCATCCTCACCGCAGCCCGATTTCGCCAGTGTATCACAGACCCCTTCTTTGGCTCCTTTTGGATAGTTGCTCCACCTGTCCAAGGCCTCCCAGGCCCATCCCGGCCAGGGGCACCTTGATGCTGAGGTGGGGCCCGTGTGGCTTTCCTGGAGGCATTTCCCAGCCTCTGCAAGTCTTCCAGCTCAGGAGCAAAGAGCCTCAGACTGTTCCCCGAGGGTCTCTGCAGGGAGTTCTCAGGAGGCAGCAGTGATGAGACCATGCCTGGCCCAGGAGGGGCTCAGAGACTTCTGGGCAGCTGAGCAGCAGGAAATGCAGGGTCCGAGCTCCCGGGGCAGCTCACGCGCCCTGGAATTATAATACTGGCAGTGAGCCGGGCATGGTGGTGCATGCTTGTAACCCCAGCATTTGGGAGGTTGAGACAGGAGGATCGCAGTTCGTGGACAGCCTCAGCTACTACATAGTGAGGCCCTTTGGAACTCAGTGAGACCCTGTTTCAAAATAAAGAATAAGCGCCAGGTATGGTGGTGCTTGGGAAGCTGAGACAGGAGCATCTGGATTCGTGGCCAGCCTCAGGTACTCAGTGAGGCAACTTAGTGAGACCCTGGTTCCAAATAAAGAATAAAAAATTGGGCTTGGAGTATAGTTCAGAGGTAGAATGCCCAAGTGGTTCCATCCCCAGCACTACATACACACACACACACACACACACACACACACACACACACACACACACAGAATAAAAAATTGGTCTAGAAATGTAGCTTGGAGGAAGAATGCCCTGGGTTCCATCCCCAGTACAGCAACAAGCAAGCAAGCAAAGAACTGGTAGCACATACAGGATATTCAGATCATAGGTTCCTGCAACCCAAACTATACCCCGGCACAACTATCTAGGCAAATGGGGCTCCAAAGGCCAGGGGACTTGCATAGAGGGAGAAGTGACCCCTGGCTTAGTGGTGACCTGAACTGATGAAGAGGCGGCTACAAGTAGAGGTGGAGGGAAGAGGGAGCGATGGGGAAGAGAAGAATGTGACCGTGATAATGGTGATTATGATGACAAGACAGTGAGGGTGGTGGTGGTGATGGTGGTGCTGAGGATGACAGTGGTGGTGATGATGGTGATGATTGATGGTGAAGGTGGAGATGATGGTGGTGATGATGATGGTGATGGTGGTGATGATAGTGGTGGTGATGATGATGGAGGTGATAATGGAGATGATGGTGGTGGTGGTGGTGATGATGATGGTGGTGGTGGTGATGGTGGTGATGATGGAGATGATGGTGGTGGTGATGGTGGTAGTGGTGATGATGGAGATGGTGGTGGTGGTGGTGATGGTGGTGATGACGGTGGTGGTGGTGGTGATGGTGGAGATGATGGTGGTGGTGGTGATGATGATGGTGGTTATGGTGGTGATGATGGTGGTGGTGGTGATGGTGGAGATGATGATGGTGGTGATGACAGTGGTGGTGATGAGAATCATGGTAGTGGTGATGGTGGTGGTGATGATGATGATGGTGGTGGTGGTGATGGTGGAGATGATGGTGGTAGAGATGATGGTGGTGATGACAATGATGGTAGTGGTGATGGTGGTAGTGATGATGATAGTGGTGATGATGGTGGTGGTGATGATGATGTGGTGATGATGGTGGAGATGATGGTGGTGATGATAGTGGTGGTGATGAGAATGATGGTAGTGGTGATGGTGGTGATGACGGTGGTGGTGGTGATGACGATGGTAGTGATGGTGCAGATAATGGTGGTGGTGATGGTGTTGATGATAATGTGATGATAGTGGTGGTGATGAGAATGATGGTAGTGGTGATGGTGGTAATGATGATCGAGGTGGTGCTGAGGATGACAGTGGTGATGACTGTGACAATGATGGTGGTGATGATGGTGATGGTGGTAGAGATGATGTGGTGATGATAATGATGAGGGTATAATCGTGATATGGTGGTGGTGATGGTAGTGACTGATGATGATGACAGTGGGGATGCTGATGGTGCTGATGGTTTGGTGTTGGTGGGTGATAGGGATTGATGGCGGTGGTGACAATGATGGTTACCATGATGGTGTTAGTGGTGATGGTGACAATGATGATGGTGATGGAGACGATGCTGAGGATATCTGGTGGTGATGGTGGTGTTGATGGTGTGAGAATGGCGTTGATGGGGATTTACTGTGTGCTCTTTCTCCCATCACTGGGCCGAGCAAGGGGCACAGACAATACTCTCATTTGTTCCTCTCAGCAGGCTTGGAAGCCTGCATTACTAGCTCTTCTATTTAACAGGTGACAAGTTTGAAAGTCGCCATAGCGTGGCCGGCTA
The DNA here is from genome assembly GCF_963383645.1 of Muscardinus avellanarius. NCBI lineage: Eukaryota > Metazoa > Chordata > Mammalia > Rodentia > Gliridae > Muscardinus > Muscardinus avellanarius. Next base: position 6,178,111 of record NC_137797.1, on the reverse strand, counting down.
CCACAGCCCAAGCCCCGGTGCTCAGGCCCTGGCCTGATAGGCATGTGCTTGCCTTCTAGGGTATGGAGTCATGGCAGACGGGACGACAACCTACGTGAACGCATCCGTGTGCACTGTGAACTACCAGCCCGTGAACCCGCCCATAGTCATCGACCTCCCCACGCCCCGCAACTCCTGACTGCTCCCCGCTGCCCCAGCTCCGCCCGCCTGTGGCAGCCGCATACACCTGGCCGAGAACACGGATCCCCCGCCACACTCCCACCAACGCCGGACGATCCAGGCAACCGTCTGGCTGTGGAGCCCAGCCACGCGACGCCTTGGAATAAAGGAAGCCACCTTTGACTCTTGACCTCTGCCATCTGCAGGCGGGACCCCGCATGCCCATCAATGGCGCTGGGCTCGCTGCTCCCTCGCAGCGGGCCTGCCCAGCTCTCGGTCCCATCTGCTTGGGAAAGGACCGAATGACTTTCTGTCCGGCTGGGCCCTCTGTTCTGATCTGGGAAGCCGCTGCTCTTGGTTCTGGAAGTTCTTGCACAAAATGTCCCCTTGCCCGAGGGTCTGCATGGCTACACGCCCCGGGGTTGGGGGCAGTGAGGGGTTTTGTAGCCTGAGTGCAGATGGCCCTTCCTCTCCTGCCAGGCCAGGAAGGAGGAGACAGACGGCTGGGCAGAGGCTCGGAGCCATGTCCAGGGGTATCTCAGGAATTCAGGCCGCACCTCGCAGGGCCCATGGCAGGCGGCTGACCTGGCCTTGCCCCCTTCCTGTCGGCATGGTTGCTGGCTTGAACAATGGCCTGAGGGTCCTGGGCACTTGCTCGGAGCCTGGATTTGAGGGGTTGGTTCTATAGAATGAGCCACTTGAGTGCCAGAACCCTATCCTAGAGTCCTCGTCATAGCGGGACAGCCCTCGGCCCTGTGGGACCACACTGCTCTGCAGAGCTCAATGGCCGGGAGGGTCTGCAGGCTGAGGCCGTACCTGTCACCTGTGCACCCATGGGCGTGCGTGAGTGCGTGCGTGCACAGCACGTGACCCCTCGACCTTTAATGCAGTGCATCTGTTTCTATTACTGTTCTGTACGGGGGGTCCCAGGCCCGGGTGTGGGTCTCTGCAGCATTAGGGTTCTCTCTGGCCGCGCACCGAGGGCACCCAAGGTGCTCACACTCCCTGGCCAGCACCAGCCGGGCCTGGGCAGCAGCTCAAGGCAGATGCCTTTTCTTCTTCTTCGATTTGGGACTGATGCGTGTGGGAGGGGCGGGGCCTAGCGACCGAGTGGGAAGGGACCTGACACTCTGTACCTAAATGTTCCTTATGGGTTATTTCTTGCATTCATTTGGATTTTTAACAATACATTAAACTAGTATTATTTGTCTTGATTACTTATTTTCTTTAGTGGTGCTGGAGATTGAACCCAGGGCCTTGCACATGCTAGGCAAGTACTCTACCACTGAGCCACATCCCCAGCTCTTTAAATTGTGTGCGTGTGTGTGTGTGTGTGTGTTTGTGCGTGTGTGTGTGTGGTACTGAGGATTGAATCCAGGTTTGTTCCACCACTGGGCCACATCCTCAGCCCTTTAATTTTTTTTATTTTTTTTTGTGGAACTGGGGACTCCCCCCAGTCCTCTTTTCCCCTCTATTTTGAGACAGGGTCTAGCTAAGTTACCACATGCTGGCTTGGAACTTGTGATCCTCCTGCCTCGGCGTCCCAAGCTGGGCTGACAGGTGTGCATCCTGGTGCCCAGCATGGCTTCTAAGGTTTTCGACCCCCCCTCCCTTGACTTTGCGCAGCTGAGAGGAGGCCCTGGCTCCCTGGCTCCAGCTCTGGGAACCAGCCTTCCATGAACCCTTTAGAAGATCTAAGTTTGTTCCATCCTCAGATGGCTCTGCAAGGTAGGTTCTGTGGCCCTTACGTCGGCCATGAGGCAGCGGCACTAGAGAGCAGAAGTAACTTGCCAACGCTCCTGGCACAGCCCAGGCCGGGGCAGGATCTGGGCCTCACTCTCTGGCTTCCCGGCCCCACTTGACCACCACCCGAAGTCCTCTCCACTGCAGAGCATTGCGCGCCCCAAGGCTCCCTTTGGTCTTTGAAGGGTTCGCTTGAAAGCCTGTTCCATCAAGGGCCCCCAGACTCTGAGGTATCCTGAATCCTGAGCCCCGCGTCCCAGCTCCCCGGGAGGCTGTGGTTCCTTCCCAGGCGTGAGGAAGCCGGGATCGGTGCAGAGTAAGACGTTTCTGGGATCCTGGCTGGCTGTGCTCCGTGGGTGAGCGCGCCGCAGGGCTCTCTTTTGGCCCCATGGTTGCTGGTAGCCCGGGCGTTTACGAGGCCTCTCGGGGACCCAGCACCCCACGTTGCAGAGCACAGAAAGCACAAGCCCTTGCTGTGTTGCCTCGTCTCAATTTCTATGCGGACCAAGAACTATAAACTTAAAAAAGTTAATGTTTTTCCTAAGGTGTCTTCAGAATATGGTGTATTTTTATGTGGGGAAAAAGTTAGGAAGGCAGCTGTTACTTTAAGAGAAAATTCATTAAAAGTCCTTGAGGTATGAGAGACGCGTGCGCTACTCAATCATTCTGGCATAACTTGATTGTGGCTGTAATTTTTTTTTGTCAAGCATGTCAGACAATAAAGTCTTTGTAAAAAGAAAGTGAAATCCAGAGGGCGTCTCTTCCTTTGTGTGTCTGGGGGCTGTGTGGGGCAGGTGGTGGAGGAGTCCCATATCCTGGGCAGAGCGTGGAGGCCCATGGCCTCTGTGTCTGCTCGTGTACCTGTGTGGGGCACCTGGGCAGGGCTAGGCCCTACTGTGCTCAAAGGCCATGGCTGTCGCTCTCCCAAGGCGAGTTCCTCAAGGTGGCCTTAGCTCTGGACTCTCCCTGCAAGTGACACATTCAGCTCAGCCCTTTGCAACAAAAGGTCCAGGCATTTTCCAAGGAAAGCATTGGCAGGCATGGCAACCACAGTCTCAGCCCCTAGGCTGCAGAATTTCTGCCATTTAGATCTATTCATCCATCTATCATCCCTCCATTCATCCATCCATCTATCACCTACCATCCATCCATCCATCATCCATCCATCCATCTTCCATCATCCATCCATCCATCCTCCATCATCCATCCATCCTCCATCCATCCTCCATCCATTCATCATCCATCCATCTATTCTCCATCCATCCATCCTCCATCCATCCTCCATCCATCCATCCTCCATCCATCCTCCATCCATTCATCATCCATCCATCTATTCTCCATCCATCCATCCTCCATCCATCCTCCATCCATCCATCCTCCATCCATCATCTACCATCTATCCATCCATCCATCCATCCTCCAATCATCCATCCATCCATCATCCATCCATCCATCCTCCATCCATCCTCCATCCATCCTCCATCCATCCATCCTCCATCCATTCATCCATCCTCCATCATCCATCCATCCATCCATCCATCCATCCATCCATCCTCCATCCATTCATCATCCATCCATCTATCCTCCATCCACCATCATCCATCCATCCACCATCCATCCATCCGTCATCTATCCACCCATCATCCATCTACTTATCAACCTCCATCCATCCATCCTTCCATCCACTGTCCATCCATCTCTCCATCCACACCACACTTGCTCTTCAAGCACCTGCCAAGGCCTGGCTTGGACCAGGCAGTGCTAGTGGCACTGTGAAGGACGTAGCCGACTGATGGAGGCAGATGTGGGTGGGGAAAGACCAAGAGGGAGCTACGATCACGGTGGATGTCGGCTCTCAACAGGAGGAGCGGGGTCGAAGAGGGAGGTGCAGTTCCATTTGGGCCTTGTGAGCTGGGGGATGACGTTGGCGCGTGAGAGGCGTCCAGTGGTCCAGTATAAATAGCCCAAAGGAGAAGCAGCCTTCTCTGGGGACAATGTGTCGCAAGCGTAGTCACAGAGGGATCTGGGGAGCCACGCAGGCAGGTGTGGGAACGGCAGAGTTGCCTCTGCATGATCCGGTCGTCGCCAGCCCAGCCCCGCACCTGGCCTCACAGGTGCCTAGGAGAACCCGTCCTGGGCCCTGGCATCCCCGTCTGTAGGTCCTGAGGAGGAGCTGCCTGATCTGGGGAGACCATCCACGCTGCTCTTGGCCGAGGTGAGCCCTAGCAGGCTCTGGGAAGAGGCGGGGACCCTCTGGGGCACCGTCCCTGTGGTGCTGCACATCGCTGTGAGCTCCAGGCCCCAAATGCCCTGTGGAATGCATTTCTTTTATTTATTTGCTTATATATTATTAATTATTTTTGCAGTTCTGAGGCTGAAGCTACATCACAGCCCCCAAAGTGCCCTGTTGGCTCTGTTGCCCAGCAAGCCAGGTTGGGGATCACAAACTTATCCAGGAGACCAGAGGGTCACAAGATGAGGGCGGCTGGCCAGGCAGGAATCCAAGGCCCTTGAGCCAGGCACAGCGGTGCACACCTGTAATCCTAGTTTTGGGGAGGCTGAGACAGAAGGGTCACAGGTTCGAGGACAGCCTCAGGAGCTTAGCGAGACCCTCAGAAAACTCAGCTATTTCAGAAAAAATAAAAAAGGCTGGGGTGTCACTAGGACATAGAATTGCCCCGAGGTTCCATCCCCAGTAAACACACACAGACACACACACAGACACAGACACACTCACCCACACACATGCACGATCCTACCCCCTCAACACCGTTACATTGGGACAAAATTTCTAGCACCTGAACCCTGGCAGGTGGCCCATGTGGGGTGGCTGGGGACGCCGGGGTTCCCGGGGCCTCTCACCCTTTAGGCCCAGCCCGAGCACATCTTCATGAGAGATGTAAGGACAAGCCTGGGACAGTCTAAGTCAGAAAAGGCTTTTTTCCTTATTCTTTAAAAAAAAAAAAAAACAGAAAAACAACACTTTTTTATTTTGAAATACTTTTTAGCTTTAGAGAAGATTCTCATTCGGGTCTCCATGTAAGGGCAGCACATTATCAAGCCTAAGCCGGTGTCTGGGATAGCGCCACTAGACTAGTGGGTGGGACCACGGGGTCGGGGAGCACTGGGCCCCAGGGGTGTGCAGCAGCCTCTGGGGACTCTTCTGGATAAAAAATAAAGAGGCAGTGGAGATGTCCAGGGGAGGGGGCGCTGAGTAATTTCTTTCTTAAAAGGGTGTGGTGGGCCAGTAAGTTTAGGACTTTATTTGCATAACAAGTTTTTTTGGGGGGTGTGGGGGCACTGGAGATTGAACCCTGGGGCATTCTACCTCCGAGCTACACCCCCAGCCTGATTTTATTTCTTATTGGGATACAGGGTCTCACTAAGTTACAGAAGGCCTCGCTAAGTTGTTGTGATTGGCTTCAAACCTGCGCTCCTCCTGTCTCAGCCTTCCAAGCGCTGGGACTAAAAGTGTGCGCCGCCATGCCCAGCTTTGGGTAACAAGTTTTTGACTAATGTCTTTTTTCTGTTCCAGAATTCATGAGACCCTGTCTTGTACAGTTGCCCTGTCTCCTTATTCTCCCAGGTTTGTGATAGTTTCTTGGTTTTTCCATGGTTTTCATGAGCTTACAAGTTCTTACAATTTTTTTGGTTTGTTTTTGTGGTACTGGGGTTAAACCCAGAGGCATTTTAGCTCTGAGCTACACCCCCAGCCTTTTTCATTTTGAACTAGGGTCTCGCTAAGTTCCTGAGGCTGCCCTGAGTCTTGTGATCTTCCTGTCTCGGCCTCCCAAGTGCTGGGATGACAAGCGTGCGCCACCCTTCCTGGCTCTGGTCTGGGGTTTTCTCATGACCTGTGATTGTAAGAACCCCATGGTGGCAGAGCGCCCTTCTCCTATGTCTCCCTGACACTTGAAATGATGTCCTGGCTTCTCTACTGTGAAGACACTATCGTCTCTTTTCCATGTTCCGTGTGTTAGAGGCACATCACTAGGCGGAGCTCACATGAAGGAGAGGGTGAGGGCAAGGCCGTCTTGGCAGGGAGGAGAAGCAAAATTCACAGATGCAGATTGGAACCGCACATCCATGCACCAGGGCGGCACGGACATCCATGCACCACAGCACTGCCCCTCGGCGGTGAGGACCGTGAGTCCCTCCACAGCACTGCCCCTCGGCGGTGAGGACTGTGCTGTTCTCATGCGGATCTCCGGCTTCCTCGTCCCGTCCACGTTTATTATTGGAATTCTTCTGCAAGGAAGGCTGGTCCTTTTTCTGCCATTTAATTACTTCTAGCAGTATGAACTGGCGTAGGTGACTCTCTGGGTTGTAATCTCCCACTTAACTACTTCCAGCAATAATGAGCCGGCCTATTTTGCTGCTTTGACCATTTAGTTACGTCTCGCGGTACGAACTGGCTTGGTTGACTCTCTGGGCTATAATCTAACACCATCATTATGTTGTTGTTCACACTGTCCCAGCTCTGTCCACTGGGAGCTCGGGGTGGGCTCCCATCTTTTCCACATAGAAAGACATTACTAAGAGAATAAAAAGACAACCCAGAAAGGACCTGTATCCAGAATGGAAAAAAGTCCTGAAAATCAACAAGAAAACAACTTTTTTTTTAAGGTAGGAAGAGCTAAACGAACACTTCACGAAAGAATTAATGTGAGTTGCAAGTCAGCACATTAAAAAATGTTCAACACCTTCAGTCATCGGGGAAATGGGGATGAAAGGTAGAATAGAACCATCACACAGGACTTGAATGGCTGAAGTTTTTAGGTTGATGATACCAAATTCTGGCGAGGCTTTGAACCAACAGGAACACTCCCTCATTGCTGGTGGGATTGCGAAATCATGCGGCCATTTTGGAAAACAGTGATCACAAAGGGGCCAAACCTGAAGGTTTTAGGGTGAAGGGAGTGCTCCCCCCGGTGCCGTGGAGGAGGACACCTGACTAGGAATTCTTCAAAACCTTCAGAACCATCCACAGGAAAGAGAGAACTCTGCCGCAGGCAAACTTAAAGCAAGCAGCCAGGAGGTCAGGGATTCCCAGCATGGAAGAGAAACTGACAAAAAGTAATCCGTGTTACAAGCCAGGGCCAAGGGAGCTGACCGGTGTCACTGAGTCTTGACTGTAAAAAGATGAAAAGATCACACATACACGCTGCTCTAGCGACCGCTCCTGGCAGGAGTACAATGGCGATTCTGAAACTGTGTCCTCGGGAGACGCTGCATCAGTGTATTGCGAACACGGGAGCCAGGCTTCTCGTGTCCAAGAAAGAGTCACGGACAAGCAATATACGGTTACACATTCTGCTTTAAACACATTTCAGGATGATTTTCCCTTCAATTGTTACCTTCAAATGATCTTCATTTCTTTGATAGCTCTCCATTTCTGACTCCATTAAAGCTTTCTGCCCGTGGAACTTTAAGAGATGATCTGCTGACAGTGACTTCACTAGTTTTTGTGTCTAAAGAATTACTCCTTTCCCTTGTTTAAGACTTTGTTGGCTGTAGAATTTTTGGCTTGACAATTTTTCCTTCAGTGTTCTCAAAATGTTATCCCATTATCTTCTGATTAGCACAGTTTCTGATGAGCGCTGTGCCACCGTTCCTATCCTTCTCTGTAGGCAATGCATCTAGTTAATTTGTTTTATTTCCTATTTGACTTTCAACTCTTCTCTTTGCCCGGGCATGGTGGCGCACGCTTGTAATCCCAGCATTCGGGAGGCTGAGACCAGAGGGTCATGGTTCGCGGACAGCCTCAGCTACTTAGCAAGGCCCTCTGCAACTCAGTGAGACCCAGTTTCAAAATAAAGAATAACAAACAGGGCAGGGGGGGTGTAGCTCAGAGGTTGAATGCCCCTGGGTTCCATCCCCAGACCTGCAAAAAAAAAAAAAAAAGTTTTCTCTTTGCCCTCACTTGCAGCCGTTTGAATATGACATGCTTGGGACTGTGAGGGTGTGTATCCTACCTGGTTCCACAGGCTTCTTTTCTTTATAGATTATTTTGCAAGTTTAGGAACCTGCTTTCAATTTCTGAAGCTGGAGAAGAATTGGAAGATAGTCTGAAACTCAGTAAAAATTTCTCAGCCATTGTTTATCCAAATATTTCTTCTTCCCGTGTTCACTCTTCTTGTGTCTGGTTATATGTATGTTGGGACTTTTGATACTGTCCCACAGATCTCAGATACTCTGTGGTTCCCTGTCGCGTGCAGTGACGACTCTTACACGATCTTCCTCAAGCAGTTTTATTACCCCAGGTTCAATGCTCTCTCAACGCCCTCTCAGGTAAAAACAACATCAGTCTTCTATCTCCTCCCTCATCACTCCACCAACCCTCCTCCGTGGCACTCTACGTCTCTGCTGCAGCACACACCGGTCACAGTGGTGGCTTTGTGAACATGTCCGTCCCAGCTCGGAGCCCAGAGCAGTCCGCCAAGAAACTCTCTTCCTGTCCACCAACCCTCTTCTCCTTCTCCTTCCTTCTCCTTTCTCCCGCTAGGGCATCACCTTCTCCTGGGCGGGCAGGTGGTAGCACGAGGCGTTGCGTCACTAATTATCCGTAAGGCGCCTGATAGGGCTCACTGCGCAGGCTCAGGGCACCGCCAGCCTCGTGAGCCTCGTGACTTGGCTGCAAGCCCAGGCGCCATCTTGAGTCCACGCTGGCAACAAGCCTGGGTGCCACCTCAGTCCTGCCGAGTGGGCCCCGACATATCTCCCTTTTTGTTTTATTAAAATAAGGCTCGGGATCGTGCCTGTCTTAGGTTGCCGACCCTCAAGGACCATTCTTACCCGTCATTGGGAGAACAATAGCATGATTGTTTCCCTGTCTTAGGTTGAAAGGTCCCGGGGACGATCTTACCCGTCACTGACTACCGATCCAGCATACTGAGCCGTACATGGGGAGATAAGCCAGCTTCAAGGGCTGCCATAGCTTGCACCAATATGCGCTGTTGTTGCAGTGTGCGTTGTCGAGTTCGCCTGATATATCCAACCATGAAACATCATGCTACCACCAGCAAGAATGCCCAGAACGCCATGCCACCCCAGTCTTTTAAAAAACCCAATGTTCCGTGTATTAAGTCCATTCATTGTTGTACTGTGGTGACTTCCACGCGGGTAGAATTAATTGCAGCGATGGATGCTCATAGCTCAATCATGGTGTGTTCAAATTCACGGCTCCAAGTTCCTAGAAGCGTCTTGCTTAATTGACGAAACAAACTGCCTGCATGGGAGAAATTCTGATACTGCACATACGTTATACATATAGTCCAGATAATTGAGCTTGCTGAGCCATGCCAGCAGCCACATGTGAGGATAGAGCATTCATAGTGGCTGCAATAACTGCCACGGCCACAGAGGCCACAATTACAGCAATAAGAGCAGAAATTCCAAAGTCTCCAAGGATGCATAGAAGCATAGCAGAAAGTCAGAAAACAGGTATCAATAAAACAACCTAAACTATCATTAACCAAGGTAAAGGAAGAGGGAAAGTAGAAATAATTCCCCAAAGATCTTAAAGAAAACAACTCATCTCTACAGTACCAAGCAGCAGTTTACAACTCTTACGTTAGGAACTAATCTTCTGACCTATCCTTTACACATTAGGCGCCTTTTCCAACTAACCTCAGGTGTCTTCCATCTATGGTGGCGGATTAAGAGAGGGAGTCGAATCAGGACCAGCCCGATTCTCTAACTTGCTTACACTAAAAAATATCCTCCTTAATGGAGCCCCCTTTGATCGGGGAAATAACTTGCTTACACTAAAAAATATCCTCCTTAATGGAGCCCCCTTTGATCGGGGAAAATACAGCGCTGTCCCTCACTTTTCCGCGAGCCTCGCTTATCCGCGAGCCTTATTTACTAAATATCCTCCTTAATGGAGCCCCCTTTGATCGGGGAAAATATCCTCCTTAATGGAGCCCCCTTTGATCGGGGAAAACACTAAAAAATATCCTCCTTAATGGAGCCCCCTTTGATCGGGGAAAATACAGCGCTGTCCCTCGCTTTTCCGCGAGCCTCGCTTATCCGCGAGCCTTATTTACTAAATATCCTCCTTAATGGAGCCCCCTTTGATCGGGGAAAATATCCTCCTTAATGGAGCCCCCTTTGATCGGGGAAAACACTAAAAAATATCCTCCTTAATGGAGCCTCCTCCTCCCTTTTCGGAGTCAAAGGAGTACTTACCAGCCAGCTGCCTGGGACTGCCGAGGTTCTGATCAAAGCGAAGTTCCCCGTACGGGCCACCACTTGTCGTGCGCAGTGACGACTCTTACACGATCTTCCTCAAGCAGTTTTATTACCCCAGGTTCTTATACAGTTCCCGTTCCTCTTTAATGCTCTCCTTAACGCCCTCTCAGGTAAAAACAACATCAGTCTTCTATCTCCTCCCTCATCACTCCACCAACCCTCCTCTGTGGCACTCTACGTCTCTGCTGCAGCACACACCGGTCACAATGGTGGCTTTGTGAACATGTCCGTCCCAGCTCGGAGCCCGGAGCAGTCCGCCAAGGAACTGCTCTTCCTGTCCACCAACCCTCTTAGCTCCTTCTCCCTCTTCCCCGCTAGGGCATGCGCGCTTTTTAACCTTCTCCTGGGCGGGCAGGTGGTAGCACGAGGCGTTGCATCACTAATTATCCGTAAGGCGCCTGATAGGGCTCACTGCGCAGGCTCAGGGCACCGCCAGCCTCGTGAGCCTCGTGACTTGGCTGCAAGCCCAGGCGCCATCTTGAGTCCACGCTGGCAACAAGCCTGGGTGCCACCTCGGTCCTGCCGAGTGGGCCCCAACAGTTCCCTCTCCTACTCTTTCTTCTTTTTACCTTTCATCCTGGGCTCACTATCCAGACCCATCCTCAAATTTCCTCCCTTCCCGGGCTGTGCTGAGGCTGGTGAGTCTGTCCACGGCGCTCTTCAGCTTTGTTACCATGGTTTCATTTCTAGTATTTCACTCAGTTTTCTCATATGATTTTCTTCCTACTGAGATTTCTCATCTGATCATATATTTTGTCTTCCTTTTCCATTGGAGTTTTAATAGCTAAATATGTTATTTTAAATTTACTTTCTGATAGTTCTAAAATGTGTCATCTCCGAGTCTGGTTCTTATATTTTCTCTCTATACGCTGTATTTTTTTAAATTGCCTTTGGATTACCTCGGTTTGGTTGTTGGTGAAAGCTGGACATTTATGTAGCAGAGGTCAACAAACTTCTCCATAAAGGGTCAGATGGTAGAATGTATTAGACTCTGTCAGCTACATATAATCTGCTGTTCTTCTTTTCTTCCGTTTTTGGTCCTTTCATAATAATGGACCCACAAGACTGCTGAGCAGTTCCAGCCCAAATGTCTCAGCCTCTGGAAGTCAGGGCAGCTTCAAGGAAGACGTGGCTTTGAGTTGGGTTTTAAGGAGTAGGTAGAAGACACAGCGGGAGCTGGGTAGGAGGACGAGTGAGCCAGGGTGGGCAAGCTGAGGCCAGCTCAGGGCGTGGACTGGACACTCAGGCAGGACCTTGGAAGCGTCCTGCCCTCTCCCCTCAGCGTCTCACCTCCACCAGTCTGGGACTTTAATAGGTTATACTGTACGCTTAGGAACACACTTTCTTTTTGGGGTTGGGAAGAACGGTAGGTGGATGCCAAGCTTTCTTTCCAGAGCTTGCTAAATGTTCAGGATCACCGTATGATGTGTATGTGTGTGTGTACTGTAGTAATGGGCATTCTGCCTCTAAGCTATATCCCTGTATCCATCTATCATCTATTTTTCTATATCTATCATCATCATCTATTTGTCATGAACCTAGAGGCATTCTACCTCCAACCTACATCTTCAGCCCAATTTTTTATTTGGAAACGGGGTCTTGCTAGGTTGACGAGAGTCTCACTACTTGCTGAGGGTGTCCTCAAACTTGCAATCCTATCTCAGCTTCCCAAGTACTGGGATTAGAGGTGGGCGCCATCATACCTGGAGTATTTTTTTTTTTTTTAATTTTGAAACAGGGTCTGAGTTGCCGAAGGCCGAGCTTCCGTTTCCAAGGCTGGTCTTGAACCTGCAATTCTCCTGTTCTTGCCTCCCAAGCAGTGGGATTACAGGCATGTAATCTCACTTCACCTCATTTATGCTTATGGACAACACTGTATCTTAATCCTGATGGAGACGTGACATCAGAACGTCCTGCCTACAGTGCTGGTGGGAAAACACACGGAAAGGTCTGGAACTTGTTTTGCCAGAAGCAGGAGACACAGCCAAGAGGAAGTGGGGGCAGAGCCCGCAGCCACCGCTAGCGTTGCAAAGCCCGCGCCCAAGGCGACCGCGGGAAGCCCCAGCACCCAAACTGCCCTCCAGCTGGCCAGCTGCCCACAGAGGCCACGTGCTCGAGAGAGGCGCTGGGGCTGTGCAGGCTGGAGCACCTTCTAGGGTCAGGTCGGGTGGGTGGGGCTGGCCAGCACCCTCACCCTATGGGTGGCCCCATGAGGAGGATGGGGTGGGGCTGTGCACTGCCTGCCCTGAGGGGGCTACTGGGCAGGGAGCTCTGCCTCTGCCCTGAGGTCCTGGGCAGATCCCCAAGCAGGTGACCGCAGAGCTAGAAGCAAGGTGGTGCCTCCTCGCTACCCCAGGGCCGCTTGCCAACCCGGCACTGCAGGCCGACTCAGCTTCCTCCTCCCCTCCACAAGGGCTTCAGATTCTTTTTCTCTGCAACAGGGGAGCGGCTGGGAGGTAGTGTGGACAGCAGGGCCTGGTGCAAGGGCCCCTGGAGGATGTCTCTGTCCTGGCCCTTGCTTCCTGGGAGCTGACATGGTTCCCTGTGACTCCTTCCTGAGCACACATGGTTGTGTCCAGATGGGGTGAGGGGCAGCATGGGAAAAGGCTGTATCACTGAGGCGCCAGAAACTGGGGCAGAGCCCACGGGCGCTGCAGGGCCGGCACACAGGGCCCCACGGACGCCGAGCCTTGCCCGTCCCCGCAATACTGGCAGGTGTGCTGGCTCCTTGGTCCCAGTGTGATCTGGTTAAAAGCAAATCTCAGTGCCACGGCACCGAGTCCAGGTGTCCCCATTTACCCAATTACAGAGTGAAATCAGCAGAAACCAAGAGGACCCCTTTACTTCAAACCCACCGAGGAACCAGACGGCAGCGCCGGGCATGCTGAGGTCTGGTTGAGCTGAGAGCTCCCCGAGGCGGGTGCAGGACACCCTCACAGGGTCTTTCCGGAGCCTTCTGGAGGCAGCCAACTGCCCCTGAGTCCCGTTGGCCGCCACAGGTGGAAGAGGGCGCAGCTCCTGCCCCTTGAGCGCTTCCAGCCTTACAGACGCGCTCTGAGCTGGGGCCGGGAGCAGGTGGTGGAGGTGACCGTGGTCTGTGGGAACGGCGCGCAGGGCCTTGGGTCGACGCGCTCATAGATAAAAACCAACCCGGTACCACTTTCTAAATAGCTGGTCACTGGTAGTTCTCTTAAAGGCCCAGGCGGCATTCTTGCAAAGACTATTTTATTTGCTTAAACTGGGGCGAGAGAGGAAGCCAAGCCAGCGTGGGCCCGGGCTGCCCCAGGCCTCCCAGCACGGCCCGAGCCCGCCAGCGCCGCCGGGGCTGAGGCCCAGCCTGAAGTTGGGGAGTTCATTAAGTCCCTCCATTCTATTATTTCGTTTCCTGGGGACAGAGCCTGAGCCCCGTCTGTCCCGGCTGGACGCGTTGCAGGGGGGCTCTACTGGAGGAAGGCCCGCAGGAAGTCGTTGTAGGAGACCTTGGAGGACAGCGTCTTGTCGTAGTACTCCAGGACGTGGAAGAACTCCTCCTCTGAGAGGTTGATGCTGTATTGCCTCAGTACCTGGGGACAGGCGGGGGGGGGGGGGGCGCTGCAGAGGTCCCAGGCCCCGAGCAGGTCTGCCCCTCCCTCTGCTCCGTGGGTAGACTCCACTTCCTAGCAGGGGCCTGGAGGAAGCAGCCCCGGCAACGCTGCTGTGCGTGTGGCTGTGAAGACCTGACCTCCCTACTCCCTGCCAGGTCCTCCCAGGCCCAAGTTAAACAGCTTGGCCTCCCTGAAGGGGGCTGAGGGATGGCCAGCACACCTAGGTCTATGGTGGGTGGGTCTCGGGCTGTGCCCACCAGGGCAGAGCAGGGTCTGCAGGAGCAGTTGCCATAGTGTGCCAGGGTACTGCCCGGGCAGAGGCTGCACCCACATCCGCTGGCCCTGCCCCAGTGCCAGCCCCTGATGTTCTTCCAGGTGACGATGTGCCCAGTTGGCAGGGACCGTTCCTTGCCTCCCTTGCAGCTGGGTGCACTCTGACCAGTGAGACCTGAGAACCCCAGGCAGAGGGGCTGGGAGGCCTTCTCTAAAGGAAAGGGACCTGCCCTCCTTCCCTCCTCCTCTCCGCTCTGGAGCCTGGCATGTGGATATGATGTTGGAGTTCCAGCAGCCATCTTGGACCAGAAAGTGGCTTTGGGGAAGGAAGCCAGGCATTAAGGATGGTAGAACAAAAATATATCCCTGCGAGTGTCCGGCCACCATGCCGACCCTGCACTTCCCGCCTCTGGACCTCTTTTATATGGGAGAGATAAACTTCCACCTTAAACTGCTCTTAGTTGCCACACAGCTGAAACAAATCCTGGAAGATAAGATACCTGGTAATAAAGATTAGGTTATAAATTTCTTAGCTATGTTTTGCATTGCAATTTGCTTCTACATGACTAGACAGAGGGGCTGGCACCGGGATGAAGCAGGAAGCCCCAGTTACACCCATCGGCCCGGCTCCAGCTCTGTGAGCAGGTCTGTTGCTACTGCGCTCCCCTGCCAGGCTCTGCTCCTGGGAAGCCCCTGGAGAGGCGAACACAGGCGCCCTCCCTCCCTTGTTGTGGACTAAGAGAGGACCCTGACCCCAGTGCCCGGCTCCAAAGCAAAGGCGGGGCCCCGGGAGGCCACCACAGGGCGTGGCCACCCAGAGGGATTCACCACCCGGGGCTCTGACGGGCCAATGGTGCAGCCCCACTGTGTGCTGAGGGGCTGGGCTGGCCGGCTACATGGAGATGCTCTTCTGGGTCTACAGTAAGGTCCGTAGGTAGAGGTCTGGATGGGGCACAGGGTCAAGGCGCAGGACCAGCCAGGGCTCTTGCAGCAGCAGCGGGCCTCGAGGGAGGCTGGCTTTGTGCATGGCGCTGGGGGAGGGTGTGCAGGCCCCGGAAGCTGTCGGGGAGGAGAGCCTGGAGGGTGTGGGCTAGGGCAAGTGGACCTGAAGGGCCGGGCACCTGGGCCTCCACGGGGAGGGCAGGGCTCCGCTTAGCTCCTTGCTGGCCTCTGACAGGTGACCCCGCTCCGAGGCCGCGCTCAGGGCCGGGAGCGGCGCTCACCTTCCTGAAGTCGGCCACGCTCAGCAGTCCAGTGCTCCCCTCGTCGTAGCTTTTGAACGTGCGCCGCATAGGCCTCCAGCAGTGCAGGATCTTGGGCTGAATTCTCAGCAGAGCCGAGTAAAAGGATGACGTCTCCGCGCCAGCTTCTTTCTAAAAGTAAGAGCAGAGGGGCTGGAGCGGGAGGGTGGGCAGCCAGGGTGGAAGAGAGAGGCTACTTCTGCACAGTTGCTGCCCCGGCTGTGCCCGTGCCAGAGGGGCCACCGGCGTCCTGTGTTCCAGGAGCCTCCCTCCGTGACAGCTGAAGGACACCGTCGACCTTCCCTACAACCCGGGCCGGCACTGGGTCTCCCGTCCCGTTTCACAGACTGGGAAACAGAGGCTCAGGAAGGGGAAGAGACATGGCTCCAAGTCCGGTCCATAGCTGGCCACATCCTCTCCAGGACCCACAAGGAGAGGGCCCAGAGGACACTGTGCCATCAAAGCTTCAAAATAGCTCGAGGGGAATAAAAAGAGATTCCAGTCTGGCAGGTTGTTATAATAAAGAGTGCTTAAAAAAATCGCCACGTTTGCGATTATATCGAGTAATTAGACCACACACCACACTGTGATTATTTTATTTAGGTGCTATCAGATTGAAAACAAGATATGTTAGCATGATTTAGCCCCAACACATGTCTGAATAACACAGAGGTGACCTGTGGGCAGTAACGTGCAACACATTTTGGGAGAGTTTAATTTTAATGTGGTGCTACGAAAAACAAATTAGCACCAAGTCAAACTGCTTTCCATTTCCCATCATTTAGCACCTATGATGGAAATTCCCCAGCTACCCAGAGCTGTGTTAGCTGCCAATCTGCTCAATCTGTGCTCTGCATGCCCAGGAAGCCAGGGTTCTAGGCCCAGTGGTCGGCCACACACCCGTTCCATCACAGAGGCCCATGGCCTTCGCCCCTGGTGTGGGTCCAATGACAGAAGTGCCCATGACTGAGGACAGAAGGTAAAACCCAGGAGACTGTCCTGCCAGCCACCATCTTAGTGCTTTGGGTTCCCAGTGTGTGTGTGTGTGTGTGTGTGTTTATGTGTGTGTTGCTGGAGGATGAATCCAGGGGCATTCCATCTCTGTACTACACCCCCAGCCCTGGGGTTTTTTTTTTTTTTTTTTTGAAACAGGGCCTCACTAAATTGCTAAGGCTGGTTTTGAACCTCCTCCTGTCTCAGCCTTCCAAGTACTACTGGGATTACAGGTGTGCACCACCATGCCCGGCTGCCTTCTCATTTCTCTGAAGAAACAGGAGAGAAAGATGGTGTGCCACCTCCTGGGTTAGTGACTAGATGTCCACCAGCCCCACAGGCTCCGGCCTGTCTCAAGTGGCCAATGAATGGCTGTGTATTTACACCCAAGTTCAAAATGTCTAACTTTAGTGAGGCGTGGTGGTGCACGCTTGTAATCCCAGCATCTGAAAGGCTGAGACAGCAGGATCTGCGTTCACAGCCAGCCTCGGTTACTTAGGCCCTCTGCAACTGAGTGAGATCCTGGAGGATCTCAATAAATAAAGAATACAGAATAGGGGTGGGGGTGTAGGTCAGAGGTAGACTGCCCCTGGCTTCCATCCCCAGCACCACAAAATGTCTCGCTTTGCTGTGATCTCTGCAGGCCCCACTCTGCCTCCCCTGTGAACTCCCAGGGCGTCACGTGAGTGCATGACACCCTGCCTGGCCACCACTCCGATGCCCCGGTGCCCTGGGAAGAGCCACCAAGCGCAGGTGTCGGCGCAGGGATGAGTGCGAGGACCTGCGTCCAGCTCCAGCTCGCAGCCAGGGCCTCCAGACCTTTATGTGGTTCTGGAGGTAGACAAAGGAGATCTTCAAACTATTTCCAAGAAAATAAGTTTCGGAGCTGTATTTTTTAAGTTTCAGTGTCCTCAAAGCCTGGTGGAGGTCTCATCTGCACCCCGGTCCCTGCCCCGGGTGTAAGCCCCGGCACACAGACCCTGCCTGCCGCCTCTGCCTGCCACTGTCCAGGCCTTCAGATGACGGAGGTCGCGGCAGCTAGGAGGCTTTGCACTGGACCTGTCACGTGACAGGGAGTGTCTCAGGGGGCTTGCGGGGAGGTGGCCGTGAGGATGGGACATTTGCCAGGGGTGTCCTGGCTGGTGGCAGCACTGGGCCGGGCCCTGGTCCGTGGCCCTCTGACCCACCAGGTCTCCCTCTGCCGTGACAAGGGAATCCGTCTGTGAGATGGACTGAAAAACCCAGAGTGCCCGGCCCGCCCGCACCCCCGGGGACCCTACCAGCTTGTGCGCGTTCTGGATTTTCATCCGCTGCAGCAGCGAGGTCTCCTTCACTTTCAGCAGGAGGACGCAGCTCTGAATGAAGTCGCAGTACGCAAATCTGCCGTCCTCCTTCAGGTTGTACTTGACGATGAGCTGCTGGCTCTCCTCCGGGCTGAGGGCCAGGTTGAACTTCTCCGCGAGTTCTAAGGGCACAAAGGGCGACATGGCTGGTGCATTCATTCCATCCGGCACCAACCTTCATTCCTTCACCCCACACCCGCCGGGGCCCCTCCCTTGCTGGGATCCTTGCTAAACAGAGCTCCTGGGTGGCAGCTGGACAGATGTGGAGACAGAAGCTCGGCAAGCTAAGTGCCATGGGGACAGGGCCCTGCGTCCTGCTGGCCCTCGCCGCCCTGGGCACCTGCTCTCCTGGTCGCCAGGAGCCGGCAGGACCCAGAGGATTGAGGACCACAGCGCCAACATCCTGGCTTATCGGTAGCAATTGGCAAAGAGTAGAAAGTACAGAAAGGACTCGAAAATTAATTCATATTATTTTTCCTAGTGGATTTTGGAGGCACCATTAAAGTTGGATGAACCTATCAGAATAATGAATCGGTAGCTTACTGATGATGGCTCATGATTAAAAATGAAAAACAAAACAAAACAAAACAAAAAAGCGCTGTGGGAGCCAGGACCAGAGGGGCGGGGATGGGGTGCTTGGATCCCCTTGCCCAGACTGTGGGAAGGGGTTCAGACTCGGCCCGCTCCCCACATAATTTCAACTGGGGACTGGAGACTCGCTCCTGAGAGTCTGTCAGGCCCTGAGAACCTATGCATTTTGAATTTTCATTCCAGCGACATCTCTCTATCTATAAAACCACTCTGGAATGTGGGGACCACCCTGAGAGACAAGCACTGTGTGGTACCAAGGCTTCCATCTGGCTTTCTGATTGGGGTTATGTCGACGTCACCTTGGGATCACCTCGTTGCTAGGAGGCTGGTGTACCCCATCACCGGGGAACGAACACTCGGCCCTACTGTAGCGGGATCTGTGCTGACTTCTCTTCCCAGGCATATAGACAACCTGGTCTAGAAGGAACAGCTCATCACTGAAAGACTTATACAAGGTCAGAACTTAGTTAATAGACTGAGACTTCTTTGGACACCATGAAGCCGCGGTGTGGGGGACAGGCGCACTGGGCGCTGTCGGCAGTGGAGGCAGATAGGCCGTGGGTGGGGGCAGCCGTGGTGTAGCAGGCAGACAGAGGCTTCCCTGCCTTCACAGAGGGAGCTGGGGGGACCCAGGAGCCGCAGGACCCAGAGGATTGAGGACCACAGCGCCAACGTCCTGGTTTATCAGAGGCCATTGGCAAAGAGTAGAAAGTACAGAAAGGACTCAAAAATTAATTTTTATTATTTTTGCTAGTGGGTTTTGGAGGCACCATTAAAGTTGGACGAGCCTATCAGAATAATGGATCAGTAGCTTACTGATGATGGTTCGTGATTAAAAAAGAAAAACAATAATAGCAACCAAGTTAAGGTTCACCATCTTCAAATTCAAAAGAATTAACTAAAAAACAAGTGGAACTCAGCCAGGTGTGGTGGCACACGCTTATAATCCCAGCACTCGGGAGGCTGAGACAGGAGGATCTAGGTTCGTGGACAGCCTCAGCTACTTAGTGAGGCCCTTTGCAATTCAGTGAGACCCTGTTTCAAAATAAAGAATAAAAAATAGGGCTGGGAGTATAGCTCGGAGGTAGAATGCCCCTGGGTTCTATCCCCAATACTGCAAAACAAATAAATAAAATAAAATAAATTAAAAAAATTAAATAAGTGGAACTCAAATAGGCCTTAAAGCCAATATTACTGATTTGGTTTCAACAAAACATGTCAAGTAATAGTGCTTGATTATTACTGATTTCATATTTTTATATTTAATATATATAAGGTGGTGTTTTTTTTTTTGCAGTACTAGGGATGGAAGCCATGCCACGGACACGATGACATAATTTGTATCAGTATTGGAGGGTCTTAAGGAAAGCTTTCTCTCTGAAAGTTCTACTCAGAAGACAGGGCGCTGAGCAGGCAGTTAAGCAGAGTGGTGATGTGGCCGGATTTATGTTCCTGTGCTATAAAATACTGCAGACGCAGTGTGCCAGAGCTAGTGGAAGTATGCCAACAGGCTTAATTTAATTCCTGATCAGAGTAGTAGAAAACGAAATGATGGCAAAGAGGGGATGCAGGTGCAGTGGAGGCCCGGGAGTGCCCGCCCTCTTGCCACCGGCCAGCCTGTGGGCGCTCACATACAAACTCCCAGCGCTCCCAGCAGGGCTGGCCTCTGCGGCTGAAGGCCTGGACACGTGGGTGTCGTAACCCACCCTCTCCACCCAGAAGCCCCTGGGGCCTCCCGATCGTCCCCGTCTCTGGCCTCCACACGGATCTGTGCCCCGTGAGAATGGCTCGTGCCCACAGGGGCAGCGATGTCTTATGGAGTGACAGAGGGAAACGAACCCAGGAAGTCGGCGGCGGTGATGCCCCCCTGCTTGGCCACGTCCTTCTCCTTGCAGGCCTTCAGCAGCTCTCGCCAGCAGCCCTGGATCTGCTTCCGCAGCCTGCTCTCGATGGGCTCGCAGTTCTGCAAGGGCGGAGTGCCCGGCGGCAAGGAACTCGTGAGGGACTGGCGGGGAGGAAAAGAAGAGGGGCTGAGCTGGAGATTTAAGTGGACAGACAGGCCAGGTGTGGTGGCGCATGCCTGTAATCCCAGTGCTTGGGAGGCTGAGAAAGGAGAATGGCAAGTTTGAGGCCAGGCTGAGCAACTTGGTGAGACCCTGTTTTCAAATAAAACTAAAATAGGGCAGGGAGTGCAGCTCAGAAGTAGAATGCCCCTGGATTCCATCCCAGTACCTCAATCAATCAATCAGTAAAGTAGGAGGAATAAAAACCTACGGAGAGGACTCGGGGTTTGAGGTGCCAAAATGGCAGGTATTATTAGCCTGGAAGCAGAATGAAAAAACAAAACACAGATGTAAAACTATGACTTAACTTTCATCTTCCTCGGTGAGCTGCATTTATGCCAAGCATTATAATAAAAATAGTTATGGAAGCAAATATATGGCCCAGGTTCAAATGTATTGGTGGTATGCGTGTGTGGGGTGTGTGTGAGTATACCTATAAATGTGTGTATATGTGTGTGCAGTGTGAGTGTATTGTGTGTACGCACACTCATGTGTGAGCAGTGTATGTGTGTGCAACGTGAGTATATGTGTGAGTGTATGTGTGCCGTGTGTGAGTGTACTGTGTGTGTACACACTGTGTGTATGCACAATCGTGTGCGCAGTGTGAGTATATGCATGTGCGTGTGGTATATGTGAATGTATGCGTGTGTGTGGTGTGAGTGTACACTGTGTGCGTGCACACTCGTGTGCGTGGTGTATGCATATGTGTGTGGTGTGTGAGTGTGTGAGTGTGATGTGACGAGGCACATTTTCCACTTAATGAAAAAGAGTCTTAGGAAAGGGTGCGAAGTGCGTGTCCCCGTGCAAGGCCCCCCAGCTGGTAAACGTGGACTCTCCCTTGCTCTGGAGTCACTTGGGTCAAGTATGAGGCTGTTCTTTGGGTCTTGTGTCTTCCCGTTTGAAAGCAGGGAGCTTGTTCAGCCTGACCCAGACCTCGCTCTGAGAGCTGAGGGCTTGCGGGGATCCAGCCGGCAACTCCCCGGCTGGGCCATGGCATCTCGGCGGGCGGCCTTCCTCCCTCCAGCCGAGCATGCCACGGGCCCCACCCCGATCCACCCGTCCGGAGATCCCGTAGGCTCTGCCTCGGGTGCAGCCAGGGCCTGCGCCTGCTCCCGGCTCCTCGCCCTCGCCAGCTGCTGCGGCCTCAGAACCCCTGGGGAGCTGTCACTCCTCAACCTGGAGGCCTGCCAAGGCTCGCCCCAGAGCGGAAGCCGCAGTCCTGCGGGTCCTTGGGCCTGAGTGTCCCACTGCTCTGGTGCCGAGGTCTACACAGGGCTCGCTGGCTAAGATCCAGGTGTCTGGGCGCTCTGCCGGAGAATCTGTTTTCTTGTCTTTTCCTGCTTCCAGAAGCTTCCTTCACTCCTTGGCAGGGGGCCCCTCCAACAATGTCAGGCAGTCTTTCCCAAACTGCATTTCTCTATTGCTGACCCTCTGCCTCTGATCTGCAGCCTTCAGTACTGATGGTCGAACCCAGGGCCATTCTACCTCTGAGATACACCCCCAGCCCTATTTCATTTATTTAAAAAAATTTTAAAACAGGGTCTCACTAGGTTGCTGAGGGTCTCACTAAATTGTTGATGCTGGCATTGAACCTGTGATCCTGTGGTCTCAGCCTCCCAGGTACTGGGATTACAGGCGTGGGCCTCCGTGTCTGGCTCTGTCTGCCTCTTTATCCTTCCCTTTCACCTATTCGCCTCCTTCCCACCCTACCCTTCCTCCACCAAGACCCCACAGGGTTCCTTCCAGTGCCCACCCCAGCTGACCCTGAGGCCAGTGGGGCTTGGGGGCCGGATGCCAGCTGGCCTGGAGCGCTGGGGGACACCTGGGAACTCACACATGGATGGCTCCTTGACTTCAACCCCGATCTCAGATTGCGGCCAGGAGAGGAGAGGGCAGATCGGGCTCTCTCCGACACCTCGGGGACACTGCTCCCTCTCTGCGCGCCGGCCGAGTCGCCCGTGGCTGGCGGTGAGGCCGACCTCTCGGCACTGAACCTGCTCAGGAAGTCCTGATACTTCAGCCGCCCCTTGGCGTTGACCGGCATCTCGCTCCAGAGCCTGTCAAACTGAAATGGCAGAAGAAGCCATTTCTAAGTGGGAGCCAGAGCTCATGGGACCTCACGTGGGGAAGCGGGGTGAACAGGGGCCGTGGCAGAGCTCACGCTACTGGTGGGGGCCCGGGGCCCATACCAATAAAATAAATAAAAAAGGGAAACAGATTCCATTTGGCTTCAACTCGGTGGAATCCTATGGAAGAGTGGAAAAGCCAAGACAAGAGGATTATTCATGGCTTCCGCAGGACATTTTTTAATTGAATTGGGCCCTTAGCGAGCAGTTTAAGGCCATTAAATCTTGCGATTAGTCACAGTGACTGGGCTGCGGTGTATGAAAACATTCTAGGAGAGAATGCAAATCAAACCCCCGGCCCACCTTCATGGTCTGACTCATTTCTCCTCCTCCCGGCACACCTGACTCTCGGGCTGGCTCCCTAGGTGACTCGGGCCCCAGCCACCGAGTTGGCATCCGCAATTTATTTCACCCTCCAGGCAACAACAAAATGTGTTTTCACAAGATGAGAAGGGGGACGTTTGGAGAACCGCAGAGAAGATTACGGCTCTCTGTGGTTGCTGGTCTGATGTCGCAGCATAGCACAGAGAGAATGAGGTGACCCAAGGCGTCCTAAATGAACCACTTTTGATGACTTGAGGGCTTGCAGGGAGCCAAGAAGGCTAACTTTCTTTTTAATTGGGTCTTTGCAAGCTCAAGAGCCTGATGGAGTCCCAGCCTTCAGCCGGGGCCAAGGGAGAAGCAGCCCCAAAGAGACAGAGATAAGGCCCAGAGGCTCAGGCTCCATCGCTTCCCCCTCCCAGCCCACGCGAGGTCTCCTGACACCTAGACTTTCCCAGCAACTGAGTTTGCTGCCGGGTCTCCACTGGGGTTTTCCCACAGCAAACCATCAGTGAGCATTTCTGGTTTGATGTTATATCTCTGTGTTCCTGAGAGGTTAATGTCAGGATTCCACGTTAAATTTAACTGAATATGAGCTCTTGACAAAATAAAAGTCATCAAGAAGTCAGTAAGAAGCAAGTCACCAGGAACACACGTTGGCAAAAGCATGCTTGGCTTCAGATACTAGATTTACTAATTAGGAAATATAGTATGATTATGTGTAAAATTAAGTAGTGAACACTGGCATCCAAATGACTGAGAAGGTTTTTATCAAATTTGAAAAGACAAGCTTGTAATCCCAGGACTTGGGAAGCTGAGACAGGAGGACTGCAAGTTTGAAGTCAGGCTCAGCAACTTGGTGAGACCTTGTTTCAAAATAAAAAAGAAAATAAGGCTGGGAGCATAGCCTGGAGGCAGAAAGCCCCTGGGGTTTAATCCCCAGTACCGCCAAAAAAAAAAAAAAAAAAAAAGGAAAAGAGAGATTTGAAATGATAGACAATAGAATTTCTTGAAAGACAAACAATAAACAATTTAAAACAATGTATAGGTTAAAGAACAGATTAGACACAGTTGATAGATTAACTTGAAGACAGGTAACTACAGTGGTTCTACACTCAGCCCATCAGGATCGGCCCCCCCGGGCTCACTGGGCCCTCCCTCCCCAGGGTTCTGATTCCACGGCTGTGTCTTGCTAAACAGCCAGCTAAGACCTTAGGTCAGTATCAGAAGAGGCTAGGATATGGTGGGAGTGCTATTTTTTAGGGTGTCAAGAAGAAATTGATGTCAATTTACAACTCTCTAGCCAGAATAATAACCTTTAAAATATGGCAAAATAAAGCCATTTTTAGATAAAAACAGAGTTTACCTTCAACCAATCATTACTAAATGATGTACTTCATGAAGAAATAAAACAAGTCCAGAAGAAAGTTCTAAGAGGTAAGGAGTAAAGATGGCAATGCTAAATATATATCAACTGTATAAAGCAAAAATAATCTAAGGCTTAATTTATGGAGAAAAATAACAAGATCATAAATATTACAATTACACACGGTCCAAGGAAACAGTTCCAACAACTCAGTACTCTGTATGCTTCCAGAAAACAATGGAAAGCTTTAAACTATGGATTTTGTTTTTTAGCATATGGTAAAATTTCAAGGGCAATAGCCAGTGATTGGTTTAAAAAAACAGAAATAAGATACATAATTTCCCAACGAACAGAAGGTTTAAAAGGAAGTGTGTGTGTGTGTGTGTGTGTGTGTGTGTGTGTGTGTGTATGTGTGTGTGCTGGTGTGCGTATGTGTGTGTGGTGCTGGGAATTGAATCCAGGGGCATTCTACCTCCAAGCCACACCTTCAGCCCTATTTTATTTTTTATTTTGAAACAAGGTCTTGCTAAATTGCTAAGTAAAGAAATAAAAATTTAAAGATAAATTTAAAAGAAGAAAAGAGATATTAAAACAGTATAAAATGAATAAGTATTAAACAAAAAATAATATTAGGTGACAGAAGTAAATATATACATCAATAATCACAATAAATATAAACGGACCAAATGTCCATATAAATAAAAGGCACAGATTATAAGGTTAGACTTTAAAAAAAAACCCCACTTATATG
Organism: Muscardinus avellanarius; assembly: GCF_963383645.1. Classification (NCBI taxonomy): domain Eukaryota; kingdom Metazoa; phylum Chordata; class Mammalia; order Rodentia; family Gliridae; genus Muscardinus; species Muscardinus avellanarius. The sequence goes on along the minus strand of NC_137797.1, from coordinate 6,153,304 downwards.
CAGGTTAATATATCTACACATATACAAAACACAAGTGACATAAGGGTCAAGGATTTGTACAAAGTTAGAAATAGAGAGACCAAACAATCATTAAGTAAAAGAAAATGGGAGTAATTATATAATACCAGGTAAAATAGAATTTAAGCTAAAAACCATTTTCCAGGTTTAAAGAAGTCAATGACATAGTGCTAAAAGGTTAAATTCACTAGGGGATAAAATAGTTCTAAGTCTAGCCGGGTGTGGTGGCGCACACTTGTAATCTTTGCGCTTGGGAGGCGGAGACAGGAGGATCGCGCAGGTTTGAAATCAGCCACGCTGGCTTAAGAGACCCTGTTTCCAAATTTTAAAAAAGTATAAAATAGGTCTGGGAGTGTAGCCCGGAGGTAGAAGGGCTTCCAGGAAGCCCAGTACCACCAAAAAAAAAAAAAAGTTCTAAGTCTATATGTGATTATTTTTTTAAAACTCTGCAAGAAATTGATAAATCTACCATTACAGTTGTTGGAAGTTTCAACCTATCTGTTAATGATTGATGAACCACGTGGACTGAAAGGGTAGAGAGTGTTTGAGGCTAGAAATAACAGCTGGTTTTCATCAACAGATGTGGAGCGCCCCACTCCACAACTGAGGCTGCACATAACATCTAACCACATTGGAAGCATTCATGGAAAATGACCACACAACAGGTCTCGTACATTCCGAGAATGGATATGTTTCAATTATGTTCACTAGTTAAAATCATATAAAAATGCATTCATTTGGAAAAAAAAGTATATTTCTAAATGTCTTATGGATCAAAGGAGGAATCAAAATGGAAGTATAAATGAGAATTGAATTATAATTTTAAAATTACATGTCAAAATTTGGATGCAGCTAAAGTGGTAATTAGCAAGAAGTACATAGTTTTCAATGCTCATTAAAGAAGAACAGTTGAAATAAAAAGAAAAAAAGCCGTGCCAAACTTGGGCTAAAAGCAGAAGGGACAAGATAAAGAGTGGAAAACAATAAACCAGAAAATGGGCATATAATAGGATCTTTTCATCTAAAACTTGGTTCTTTGAAAAAAACTAATAAAACAGGCAATTTTTGGCAAGATAGAGCCGGGAGAAACATAATGTCAGGAAGGAGAAAGGGGGACAACGGCAGATATGGCAGAAAAAAATGTAGATGATAATCACAAATGATTTTATGACAGCAAAATTTAAAACTGAGAGAATAGTGGATTCCCATAGAAAAATATAAACTACCAAAACTTTGAGAAAGAAGGATGTATGGGTAGCCCTCCGACCATGAGAGAAGCGAAATCAGCAGCGTGGACTTCCCCGGGAGAAGACGCCGGGCCAGGCAGCTGTCAGGACGCTGGTGGGGCCAGCCTGCCCACGCGGAAGAAAGGGGAGCGCCACAGACTCCAGAGGCAAAGCCGGCTCCACAGCCAGACACGGGCATCGCGGGGAAATCAAGGCACAGGTCAATGTCACAGCCGTGGGTGCGCGTCGCACACCCCGATCCTGCAAGTGAGTCCAGCCTCGTGAAGACACTTGTAACCCATCACGGCCCAAGTGGGCTTAAACCAGGAAAGGTTAAGTTTGTGTTAACATTAGGAAGCCCGGTGTAAATCATTGTATTAGGAAATTGAATAAGAGAGAGCTACCATCTCAATACATACAGAAAAAAGCATTTGGTAAAATGAATATCCATTCATGGCTAGTAGCTCTTAGCAACTAAGAATAAGAAGGAACTTCGTATAGTCAGTCGATAAGGCTCTTATACTTGATATATAAAGGTATTGCTAGAGAAAACATTTACTCTTGAAACAGAAGCATTTCTGTTAAAATCAAGGATAAAACAAAGAAGTCCATTATCACAGCTTCTATTTAACATTGAATAGAAGGTACTAGGCATTGTTATAAAGCAAAGAAAAGAAATAAATGTATGCAGGTTGGAAAAGAAACCCCGGGCATCATTACTTACAGATACGAGTTGACTGTATTATCTATGCTCAAGAGAATCTCTTGACAAAAGTATTAGAATTAGTAAGAGACTTTAGCAAAGTAGCTACGATTGTAACAAGCAGAAAGTTGAACACAATAAAACGCCATTAGAAATTTTCATTTTAAGAAAAATATAAAATACTTAAGGATGTAAAAGACCACAAGGCAGAAAATTATAGGACTACTTTAAAGACAGTGGGGAAGCCGATATAAAGCGACATGTTGTTTAGACTTGGCGAAGCTCAACATCAGAAAGGCATGATTTCTCACCAAAGAGACACGATTTAATGGAATTGCAATAATAAAAACCTCAGAGGGCTCTTTGTGGAAACCGACCAGATGATTCTGACATGTCCATGGAAAGCAAACGGCGAAGATGACCGCAGGCCCTCTGGCAGGGCTGACAAAGCTAAGGCGATGTGGCTGCAATGATTTGTTACCTGGTATATGTAATTTCTTTTTTCTCTTTTGTACTGGGGATTAAACTCAGGGCATTCAATCTCCCAGCTACACTTCCAGCACTCTTTATTTTTGTTTTGAGACAGGGTATCGCAAAGTTACTGACAGTTTTTCTGTGTTGCTGAGGCTGGTCTCGATCCTGTGATCCTCCTGCCTCAGCCTCCCAAGAACTGGGATTACAGGTGTGTTTAATTCAAGGACAGAAAAAAAAAAAAAAAAAAGACCAGTGCAACAGAATAGAGTCCAGAAACAGATTCACAGAGAAACGACATAAATGGCAAAGTTAGTGTTTCTGGCTGGAGAGAAAACGGCATTGACTCAAAAGATGCATCCGGGCAATCTGGCCATCTGCAAGGAAAACTGTGTTCCTCCCTCTTACAGATGAAGAAAAGCATTTCATGTCTGTCAAAAACCTAGTGAAAACTCAAAACCTATGGAAGAGAGTGTGAGCATCCTCATGACCCGGGAGGCAGGAGTTTCTCAGCAGGGCTCACTCACGGCCTCACGACCTTCTGGGCCATCCTGACTTGTCCACGGGAGGCGGCCCAGAGCCGGGCCCCCTCCGCCTCTGCACGTCAGCTCTGCCTCTCCCCGTCCTCCACCCCGGTGCGTCCACCTCCCGTGCACTATGGACCCGCCTCCCCCCGGCCATCTGCTGCTGCCCCCACAGCGCCGTCCACTCTCCCGCCAGTTCCCGCATCCTCTCTGCCCCGTCCCTCACAGCCACAGCTGTCAGCGCTTCCTCTGGGCGACAACCCTGGAACAGGCGACCTGCCACTTCTCCTAGGCGGTGGTCACCCCGTGTCCACTCCCCATCCCACCCCTCTCCCTCTGCATCTGAATCCATGTGGTGGCCCAAGATGCTGCTGAAAGCCAAGTCAGTCCTAGGGCCCTGGAACTTGCCCACCCCCCACGAGGTGTCTGCTTGGAAGCCCCCCCCCCATGCGGCAGGACAGTATGACTTCTGGCTTGACGGCCCAGCCGGTCACTCCTGCCCCCTGCCTGGCTGCCAGAGCCTGCGCCGCCCGCCCCGTCACAGGCGCAGCCCCCCTCCCTCCTCCCGCCCCTCCCTCCCTTCCTTTTCCCTCTGGGGCATTCACTGTACCCACATCTCATAGGTGTCACTGAGTTCACTGTCGAAGACCCTGAGAGAGGCCAGGTCCTGAGAGGCCCTATCTGTGCGCTGGAGCAGCAGCCCCCGCATGCAGGACGTCCCCTCTGCGTCCTGTCTGTGGATGGCCCGCCCTGCCCTCTCAGCTGCTGCGCGCTCTTCAGGGCAGGCAGTGGCTGTGACTCCTCGGGCATGTCCCCTGGCATCCAAGTATACCCTCCTGGTGCCAGCCCAGCATCACCGCTCCTGCACGTGGCCCTGGCCAGGGATGCATGCTGCCTTTGGGGCTCGCTGTACCCTCAGACAGCTAAGAGCACGAAGGACTCAGGAGGCAGTGACCCGGGCTCGGCCAGGTGAGGCAGAGCTCAAGGCTGGGGTTCAGAGGGACGCTAGTTGGGCTGAGGGCCAGGAAGGGCAGGTGGGATGTGGCCAGCTCCTCCGGGAAGAGGTGTGGTCAGAGGCTTCCCTCTGCCCAGTCTGGAAGGAAAAGCTGACTTGGAGGGGCAGAGCGGGCAGGGGCCAGCAGAGGCAGGGAGGCTGAGCTCCAGCTCGGTGGGAGGGCCGGCATCTGGAGAGCCAGAGCGGCTGCATCTCTTCAGAGCACAGGATGCGCGCTCAGAGCGCAGGAGGGAGCGTCCAGGGACAGGCGGCTCCTCAGGGCAGAAGCAGGTCGGCACTCAAGTTGGCCTGCCTGGAGGCCTGTATTGTGCTCCGTGTGTATTTTTCTTAGTGCCCAGGGGTATTTGCCTTAAAAACATCACATATAAAAGGCTCAGGCATGTCGAACAGCTCTTTCCTGATATGGCTGCACATGAACGTCCTTAAACACCACCAGGTCTCATTGAAAGTGCCCTGTAGGCCAGGCATGGTGGCGCACGCTTGTAATCCCCGGGTTTGGGAGGCTGAGATGGAGATCGCACAGGTTCAAAGCCAGCCGCGCTGGCTTAAGAAACCCTGTTTCCAAATAAAAAAAGTATAAATATAGGTCTGGGAGTGTAGCCTGGAGGTAGAAGGGTTTCCAGGAACCCCAGTACCACCTAAAAAAAAAAAAAGTGCCCTGAAGGCAGCCTCTCCCAGTGGGGTCGTAGGCAGCAGCCAGGCAGAAAGTTCCCACAGCGTCTCAGGATACCTAACGCAGAACAACAAAGGCCAATAAGTTTCCAACTCTGCTCTGGAAGCTGCTCTCCTCTGCAAAGGTTAATTGCAACAAAAGGCATTTTATTTTATTTATTTATTTATTTATTTATTTATTTATTTATTTATTGGTGGTACTGGGGTTCCTGGAAGCCCTTCTACTTCTGGGCTATACTCCCAGACCTATTTTATTTTTTTTAAATTTGGAAACAGGGGCTCTTAAGCCAGCACGGCTGGCTTCGAACCTGCGCGATCCTCCTGTCTCCGCCTCCCAAGCGCGGGGATTACAAGCGTGCCCACCACGCCTGGCTGCAACAAAAGGTTTTAAAAGACAGACCCTTTCCCTTGCACAGAGTTCTGTTGAGTGGAGAAGCTAGCTCCTCGGAATCCTCCTTGCTGGATTTTTTTTCTTAGTGTGAGATAAGTTTTACAGCGTAGACACACTAAGTCACGAAATCTGTAGCAATTATGATTTAACATGTTTGGGGCCGGCATCCCCAGAGGATAAGGGCAAGAGGGACTGAGCCAGAGTACTGTGTCAGACACTGAGTCTTCAGCAGAAGATGGTTGGCAAAGTGACCTGGCAGGCTTTGGGGCCTTCCTGCGTGCCAGCCCGTACCTGGGAACTATCAGTGCTCAGCAGAACTCACCCTGCTAATCACCACCAAACGTAACCCAGGGGGTCAAGGCACCCCCTTATGCAGTGGCTGGGCCAGGCTGTCCCTCAGGGAGCCATCTGCCTGGGAAGTCCTTGTGCCCTGGAAGGCCACACAGGGCCAGGGAGCCTCCCTCTGAAGAGGAGCCCAGGTCAGGGCTCAGAGGAGAAACATGGCAGGGAGGACGGGAAGGACAGGGAGGAGGTCCCTGGACATTGTGGCCTGAGTCCACCCTGGGCACGGTGAAGAGGCTGGCTGGGGTGGGCATCTCCTGCAAGCTCAGAGCAGCAGCCCTGGGGAGTGGAGGGAGAGGGCGGAGGAAGCAGCCCCAGCAAGGCCAGGGCCCGGCCCCAGCAGGGAACGGGGAGAACTGGCCATTGTCTACGTCAAGGAGCGTCAGAGGACCAGGGGAGGGGACGGGGAGGAGGAGCTGGGGTTGAGTTTAGTTTGATTTTCAAAGTAAAAGGGACATTATCTGCACCCTGACTGAAGGGGTGTGATTCATGGCTGTCACATAAACAGAAGGCTCCCGTGGGCATTCAGATTTAAAAGCAAAACAACACAAAACAAATAAACCCCAAGCACTTCTCAAGCAGCGCCGAGGCCTGGGAGTCAGGGTCTTACCTGTTCGTCCGTCAGGATCTGCACGTGCCGGGTGCAGATGGCCCTGAACTCGTCCCGGGAGGCCGTGTTGGTCTTCATGGTGTCGAAGTTCTCGAACTCCTGGGCGATGGCGTGGTAGTGGGATCTCACTGCTTTGTGGAGGCGGGCCAGGATGTCCCTGTTGGCCGTCTCTTTGGGAGATGAAGGGAGTGACATCTTGGGCATCTGCTCCGCCCACTCGTCAGCAGTCTGCAGGAAACAGAAGGGAGATTGACCCGCTGAGTCACCCAGGGCAAGTCCCCGGGGATGCGGCAGCTTAGTGGGGAAGAGACGGTGGATACAGAGCTGAGGCAGGGTCCAGCTGCCAGTGAGACCCAGGGGTGCAGAGACCTGGACTCACCTGTGGCGGGTGGTGCACGAGGCCGGCTGGCCCCTGAGCCAGGTCCCAGTGCAGGGTACGCCGCCTCTCACCCACTACCTCGTCCCGTCTGTCTTTTGGATCAGGACATGAGTTTAGTTGATTTGCGCTTAACACTTCGAAAGGCACTTTTAGAAGTTTCCTATCTCTATATTTTGGCAGTCCTGGGACTGGAACCCAGGGCCTGGTGCATACTGGTCAAGGCTCTACCTCTGAGCCACGCCCGAGCCCTTGGGAAGCATCTTGGATGCGTGCTGTGACTTGTGAGGGAGCCCCGACTGCTGGCTCAGTGTTCCCTGAAGCCTGAGGCCGTCCAGACCTATAGGGATTTGACTCTGCTGGGTGTGGAGGGCTCTGCAGGAGAAGGCTCCGCCCAGCGCCCGGGAGGCGCTGTCCACGGTGCTGGGGGCCCAGAGGAGACCTGCGCCTTGGCCAGGGCTCCGGAACCTCCCCAAGCGAGGAGAGGTTGGGCTCCAGGGAAGAGGGCAGCAGAAACATGCGTTTAGGCTCAGATGGCAACAGGGCCATGGCCAGGGAGCTGGGGTGGGCTCCGAGGTGGACAGCTGCCATCTCCCACACCTGCTGCTGGTCACCGGGGGCACAGGGAGGAAAGGGAAGCAACTCAGTGAGCATTAGCACAGGGACCCTGACTGAGTCCAGGGGCTCTCTGCTTGCCCAAGGACCAGCCAGGAGGGGGCACGGGATGGCTGGAGTCAAAGATGACATCGGGCCTGGGAGACAGGCCCAAGGGTCAAAGCAGGTGGGGACATCTGGGTCCTCAGCCTCTTGTAAGAGGCCTGGGAAGCATCCCAGACATGTGTCTGCAGAAGCCAGGCTCAGGAGCCGAGGGGCTCTGGGATGGGAGGGGTCCTGGCTCCCTGAGAATGGGGACTGATGCACAAAAGCTGTCTGTGGACCTGGGTGTACCCTAAGGTGCCCTGGGCATCCCCCACGGTGGCTGTCGTCTTTGACATCAGTTTCTTATTGACACCGTGCTGCTGGGAACATTTGCAGACGACCACATCGAATCCCCCCCAGCACTAAAGCTTGGTCGTGTTTTATTTCAAGCAAACCGCAGCGACGTGTGGATTACGTGCTGCTATCCTTTAGGACAGAGAAGTCTGCATAATGCATAAAGCATCTCCTACTTTATGAAATTGCATCGAACACAGGTGCTGCTGGGAATATCCTCTGGAACACGAGCACACAGGCTTCCGCTCAGACCAAAGCCCGCCACATCCTCGGCCACCCATGGGTTAGCAGACGCTTTTCAACATGTCCATTTGGAGCCATTTGAGAACTAAATGAATGCTTTTCTTCTCTCATTTTAGAAAATAAAAGTGATATTACTGCTGCATCTTAAACGTTTTTTAGAATTCAAAGTTGAAAATGTACTTCCCAGAGCAAAGAAGGACCTGGACACTTCCCTAACCCACCAGGGGGTGTGGGAGCCCAGGGAGCAGAGGAGCGCCTGTGGCTTAGAGCTGGTCGAGGTCCAGCCTCACCCGCTCATTCCTTCAAGGCCCCACAGGACGCTGCTGGGAAGAGCCCAGGTGGAGTCCTGGGTCCGAGTCCACACTCCTCTGCCTGGCCGTGTGGCCCCGCAGCAACCACTTGCCCACTTTTGCCTCGGTTTCCTCCTCTCTTCAAGAGGAATAAGGGCTCATCTAAGTGATGTATGTGGCTGGTCTCTTTTTGGAGTGGGCACAGGGGATTCAACACAGGCATTCAGTGTCTGAGCTACACACATAGCCCTTTGAATTTTTCATTTTGAAACAAGGTCTGTTAAGGTGCTGAGGGCCTTGCTAAGTAGGTGAAGCTGGCCTGAAGGCTGTGGTGGTCCTGTCTCATACTCCCAAGTCCTGGATTACAGGCATGCACCACCACACCCGGCTATGGATGTTCTTTGAAAGTGTTATATAAGCCGGGTGTGGTGGTGCACGCTTGTAATTCCAGTATTCCGGAGGCTGAGACAGGAGGATCTTGGTTCGTGGACAGCCTCAGCTACTACTCAGTGAGGCCCTTTGCAACTCAGTGAGACCCTGTTTCAAAATAAAGAATAAAAAAATAGGGCTGGGGGTGTAGCTTGGAGGTAGAATGCCTCTGGGTTCCATCCCAGTACTGCAAAAAAAAAAAAAAAGTTACATAAAGCACAAATCAAATGAAAGTCCTATTATTTTAATAACAGATATGGGAGAATTCCAACAAAGTACTGTATGCAATCTAGGAAATGGAATAGATTTCTAGGAAAATGAAGATTACTGAACCTAACTGCGGTATTAGAAGAGCACGAAGAGACAGGTAACCACAAGAAAATGGAGAAAGGTGTTAAAAGATCTGCTGTCTCTCATTGTGAACGTGCTGTCAAGTCTAGGCGAAGCTCAAGGCAGCTGCATTGAAACTTCAGGAAAGAGATAATTTTTACATCAGTCAAATTATTCTAGAACACAGAGACATATAGGATTACAATCATCATATAGTATGCTAACACTACACTATGATAAATATAAATAAAAATATAGCTGAGTGTGGTGGCATACAACTGGAATCCCAGTACTTGGGAGGCGGAGATGGGAGGATCACAGGTTTGAGGCCAGCCTCAGCAACTTGGTAAAATCCTGTTTCCAAATATAAAGTAAATTAGGGCTAGGAGGTGTAGCTTGAAAGCAGAATGCCCCTGGATTCAGTCCCCACAATACAATAAGCAGAAAATAAGTAAAATATAAAGGAATCTAATTTATGGCTATTGGTGCAAAAGTTGCAAAACAAAATATAAGGAGTGTTCAGCACCTATTTAAAAATGACTGGCTTCACCAAGACCGGCTGGAGTCGACTCCAAGTATAAGAATGTTTTAAGAATCAGAAAACCTCCCAGTTCTGGACATTAGCAGGGACCACACAGCACAGGTGGCCAGAGACACCCGCGCGCTCGGCAGCCACTCTTGATGGAAGTGGCTGGGCGCGGAGGAATGCGCGCGGGGTAAACCGTAAGAGAAGGCGCATCCCACACCGGAGCCGGGGACCCGCCCACCTGCGAGCCTCCTAGCGAGTGGGGGAAAGGCCCGGACGCTGACATCAGGACCGCGACAGGCACGCGCGCCGTCCCATTTTTAGAAGACTCTCCCTTAGGAATAATACAAGACAACAGAACAGTAAAGAATGCTGAAACAGTATTGTCATTATCGGTGGATGCGAGCTGACGACTAGGAGATATCAGGAAGACGATTTAGGAAAGCAGTCAGAGTCAGCTAGGAAATACAGAAAGGTAATAACAACCTTTTTTATTTTTACAGTACTATCACTAGAGACAAGCTGAACGGTGGAAAGAACCCTACCATCACACCCACAACATAAACAGCTGCGTGCCTTGGGTCACCAGCCACAGGAGGGACGAGTCCCGTATGAAGAAATCCACAGGGGTTCTGTTAAGGTTAGTAAAGCGAGATCGGAATAAAGGGGAAGACATGTTATCTCAGTTCCAAAAGGTAGAAACTTTCTCAGGTTGTAAAAACGCTGAATAAAATTCTAGTAAAAACCTGAATGGAAGCCGGGCGTGGTGGCGCACGCTTGTCATCCCAGCATTCGGGAGGCCGAGACAGGAGGATCGCGGTTCGCGGCCAGCCTCAGCTGCTTAGTGAGGCCCTCTGCAACTCAGTGAGACCCTGCTTCAAAATAAAGGATAAAAAATAGGGCAGGGGGTGTAGCTCGGAGGCAGAATGCCCCTGGGTTCAATCTCTAGTACCACAGAAAAAGAATAATACACCCAACAACACCATGAATGGACATTTGGGGAAGGGCTTGTCAGACATACGCACAGTAATGTTGACATCGAAAGAATTTGTGAAAGCTGCCGTAAAATATTTAGAAAAGACTGGCAGTGAGGTTTTGACCCACTAGATGGTCAGACCTTCCACGATGTGGGCAGAGTGGCAGCGCGAGGTTCAGACGTGAGCGCGTATTAGTGAGAAACCGGCCCCTCCGCGCAGAGCCCTTACGTCAGACGGCCTGTCCGTTACATGCTAAAGGCCACCTTAGCCCTCCCAGCAAGGCAGAGCACCCTCGTCTCACCAGGGAGGATTCTCTTCTCCTCTGCATCGCCAGCCTCCCACCATGGTCCTCCTGCGGTCTCCAGCGGCTCCTTCCCGTTGCCTGGAGTCAGCCGTGACCTCCGTTCTATCACGCCCCTCTGACCCCCCAGTCCCAGCGGCCCCGCCTCCCGCAGGAAGCAGGGGTTGAAGTCGCCACCTTCCCCTCCTGGTCCAGGCTTTGTCAGCTCGGGCAGGGCCCTGCGCCCGTCTCCCTGCCTTCTCTCTCTCGGCCGGCCATCTTCCCCCAAGAGTGATCTCTTCTGAAGACACAAGACCTCAGGGGGCGTCGCAGTCGCCGGGTAGTGGCTGAGCCTCAGAGGCTCAACTCGTGCCCGGGCCTCACCTCTGGGACCCTCGTCCTGTCCGGTTTGCTCTGCCCAGGGCCTTGGGCCCTTGCTCTGGACACGGGAGCGCGCTCCGGCTCGGGCCCTTGTGCACGCTGTTCTTGGGCTCCCGCGCCCCCTTCTGCACGCCCCGCCCCTTCCCCTGCTTGCTTGATGTCACACTGAGAGCTCTGTGACCCCTGGACATGTGGACTTTGTGTCTCTGGCGCTGAGAGGAAGCCAGCTCCATGGGGGAGAGGGCTCTGCTCTGTCATCTGCGGCGAATCCCCAGGACCCAGGACAGAAGCGGGAGCAGAGGGCGGGCTTGACAGCTGTTCAAAGAACGACAAGTCAACAACAGATCCGCAGGGCGGTGGGAGCTGTGAGAGGAAGATGGGGCGGCGGCCTCTCTCCTCCAGGTGCAGGGCCTGTCTACTATGAGAGCCCTCTCTTGTCAGGAGTAAAAGGAGGAGGAGGAAAGAAAATTAAAACAAGAGTCAAGATTTTATTTTATTCTTTTTCAAATAAACTGGATTTTTTTTTGGTATGTGGATTAAACCCGGGGAGAGGGGGCTCTACCTCTGAGCTACACCCCCAGCCCTATTTTATTTCTTGTTTTGAAGTAAGGTCTCACTAGGTTGCTGGGGGTCTTGCTAAGTTGCTGAGGCTGGCCTCGAACCTGCCATCCTCCTGTCTCAGCCTCCCAAGCACTGGGATTGCAGGCGCACGCCACTATGTGGTGGATACTATCCGCACCGGGAGTTAGGGTAGGGCTTCTCAGTCACAGACTCTCCTGTAAACCCGGGGAGAAAGGCGGCCTCATCTCCTGGGCGAGTGGCGGTGAGGCCCGATGGGGGTCTCCGGAGGGGCTAGCCTTGTGTTAGTACTTCTCAAGATTCTCTTTGAGGAAATTAACAAGGGCCCATGGAATTGTCATCGGTACAGAACTATGTACAAACTTTACTAAAACACAAAACAAGGCAGATCTGGGCTCTAACCTGTAGGCAGATGGTTAAGTAAACATGGCGTTTCTATGAGGTTGACCACAGTGCAGCCATTTGGAATGCTTCAAGAATTTGGGCGTCTACTAAGTGATCACACGCGTACACACACTCGTGTTTACACCTTCTCCTGAGGGCCAGGGCCGATGGCCCAGGAGTCCTGGCACTGTGACGCTGAGTCCCGAGCCCCTCAGCCCCTCCTGCTCGCCTGGGATGTACTCGTGGGATGACCGCAAGATGGACCCCGAGGCCGCTATGGGATGTCACTCACTGACACGGAGGCGCACACGCAGGGAAAGTGCAGGGACGCGGTGCCGCCGCGCTGGCGGTGGCCACCAGCTGTGCGCATCTTTATTACGGAAGTGACTGCTACAGGTTCACCATCTGTCACCTGGAAACTACAACAAAGGCACAAAGAAAGATTGCTGCAAATTTGTTCCTAGCGGCCGCCAGGCCATCGCCTCGGGGCACCAGGGACAAACCACCAGCCCCGGTCCCCGGATGCCGGTGCGCAGGCGGCCCCTCACGCCCAGAGAGCCCAGGGCCATCTCACCGCGTCTAAGCCCAGCTGCTCAGCTGCCACCAGCCTGGCCCGGTGACTGCAGGCGCCGGAGAGGGACAGACGGCTCCGGGCCTGGCGCTGTGTCCCCGGCACCGCGCACGTGATCGCCGTATCTGAATGGGGAGAATAGGCTTTTCTATAACTAGAAGAAAGGCTCCTCCTAATGAGAAAAGACCCCACTGCCCTCAGGTGCAAACGATGCCTTCCTAAGTGAACCGCATTCTACAGGAAAGCGCCAGGGCGGGATAGGAGGGGAACCCGGGAGGGACAAGGAGGACCCCATGGCCCCCAGACCCGCGCTTCTCCCTGGCAGCCTCGCATCTGGTGGACACAAGCACCCAACTGCTTCTGGTGACTTTTAAAATTCAAAGTAAGCCGGATGTGGTGGTGCACGCTTGTGATCCCAGCACTTGGGAGGCTGGGATTACAAGCGTGCACCACCATGCCCGGTCTGATTCGCATGTTCTGAATGGACTTTCTGTCACTGATTCAAGAGTTCCCAGGGGACCGCGTCTTAGCAAACAATTGTCCTCCTGGAGGTGGCAGAGAAGTACAGGCCACCGCTACCAAAAAGACAGTTTGTGCCCTTCGTGATTACACAACAGCGTAGGCAGAATACGTGAAAGCTGCGCCCGCCGTGTGAGGTGCGGCCGCCTGTTACTGGGCCTGCCAGCGACGCCCGCTCTCCTGCGCGGGGCTCAGCTCTGAATGTCCCCACGCATCTCATCTAGTGACCAGCAAGTCACAGAGCTCCACCTCGTGGGTCTGGGGTCCTCACTGCTGTCATCACGGAAGAGCCACCCCAGACGCTTCCGGACAGCGCAAGCCCGCAGCGGGGTGAGAGGGATGCCGCCCGGTGGGCCGCCGCGGGCGCACAGAGGATGGGATGGACCGGACCGGTGCTTCAGGCGGCCGTGGGCTGGGACTCGAGGCCTCTTGCAGCCACGCCCGAGGTCCTGAAGGGCGGGCACAGCGTGCTGTTAGCCCAGGTGCACCCTGCCCCTCTCTTGTGCAGCTGGCAGGACGTGCCCTGGCCAGCCTTCCTCTCTGAGGCAGAGTGGGAAGGACAGGAGCCTGCTCGGAGGGGCTGGGGTCTCACCTGCGGCCTGCAAAGGGCTTGGCGGGCAGCTGCTTTCCTTGCTGCCGTTTCTGCTGAGTTGGGCTGGGTCCAGGCTGACACCATTTGCATCACGAATGAGCAGAGGGCAAAGGCTTCCTGGTGTCCTTGACCCCTGCAGGCCAAGCCACCCGCCAGGAGGCTGGGGGGCATCCAACGCACAATCCGGGCCCGAGAACCGGCCACACCGCGCTAGCCCGGGCACCTGTGGGCGTCCCCAGGACAGGGTCCCGCCGGGGCCCGGCCTGCCGTCTCACCGCCAAGCTCACTCAAGCTGACTCGGGGCCCCATCTGTGGAATGGGGCGGCACAGGAGCACTGCCCACAGGAGTCGGTCCAGGGATTAGAGGCACTGTTGGGGGCCTGCGTCCGTCAGGAGACATCATGTTCCCAGACTCTCTGATGCAGATGGATTAACTGGGGGTTTGCTGCCAGGACTCACACTGGGGAGCTAACGCACACAACCCCAGTCACGGGCAGGAGTCAGCCCCGAGGTCAGAGCTCGGCCAAGCGCAAGCACCAGACGGACAGGCTGGCACGGTGGCACATGCCTGCAATACTAGAGAGGCGGAGATGCAGGGTTTGCAGTTTTGAGGCCAGCCTGAACAATTTAGCCAGACCCTCAGCAACTTAGTGACACGCTGCTTCGAAATAAAAAATAAAAGAGCGTAGCTTGGAGGTAGAATGCCCCTGGGTTCAATGCCCAGCATCACAAAAGAACCAGCAGCTTGAAAAGCAGCAGCCGCCGGAATCCGGGACGCCGGCTGCCACTCACGGTCCCGCGGTGCTCTTGTTTAAAAGTTCTCCTAATGGCTGGTTCTGGAAGATTCTTCTAGTACCCTGTCAAGAAGCTAAGTCCAGACTTGCTCTCTGTGATGTATGCAACCGGTCTGCCACAAAACCATTCTGAAACAACTTCTCTAGACACGGGGAGGGGAGAGCGCCATGGAAGGGCCGAGCCGAGCCGCGGATAACCCTGCAGAGCTGGGGGTAGAGCTGGGCTGGCCGTTTGTCTCTCTCCCCTGTCCATGCCCTTTGCCAGCTGACTTTGCAGTCCCACCCGCTAAAGATGGCAAGAGTGGGCCCCACCCCTTGGCTTTGGAGTTAGCCGCGGGCCTTGCGTTGGCCAATGAAACATTAGTGAGTACAGCTACTCCTCGGCTGACAGTGGGGTTTTGACGGGATAAACTCACTGTACACTGAAAATATTCTCAGCTGAAAATGCCCCGACACACTCAGCCTCGTGAGCGGCCTCCCTTAGCAACACAGCACGCAGGAGAGCCTTGGTGGTTTCTTCTCCCGATGGCGGGCTGACTGGGACCTGTGGATCACCGTCCTGACCCAGCACAGCAAGAGGACCAGCCCACGTATCGTTAGCCTACAGAGACCCATCAATACAGTTTCTACTGCATGGAGATTGCTTCTGTGCCACTGTAAAGCTGGACAAACCTTAACTTGGTGACCAAAGAATTAAGGAGCAGCTGCATGACCGAGCAAACCTGTGTCGCGCAACACCACTGCCTCCAGAAGGGGAGGCCCTGGTCCAGGGAGAGGCCGAGGGAGACGTGCAGTGGAGATGCCCTGGCCCAGCTCAGCCACCCTGCACATACGAAGGCTGAGCAAATGCTATTGCCTTGGGCCCCTTGTGCTTTCAGTTCTTTGTTACACAGCAGTAGCTGACTGATGCAGTTCTGAATTTCTCATGGCTAAGCAATAAGAGGGGATGAGTTTAGGATATAGAGAGAAGTAGGCGGCTTAGTGCAGGTAGCTTTGGACCATCCAGGTTCCCCATCATGGGCCTGTTAAAAGGCCCTTTAAGGTTCCCTGCTGATTTCCGAGATGGAAGGCACCTGCCCAAGAGCAGCAGGTCAAGGCACAGTGATGTGGTAAGGTCCACTGCAGCTGTCAGAGAAGATATTATCTATATACTAACCAATCATATGAAGGTGAGCACTAGCTCATCCGACTGCATGCTTCAAATAGTAAATAGTTCTGAGTGCTTAGGGACAAATTATATAGTTGTTTTTCCACAACTCCCTGTAAGAGAAAAAAAAAAAAAAACCTAAAACTTCATATAGAATAAGAACTCAGCAGGTAGCAAAAACTCCTAATTAGAAATAGTCAGTAAAGAAGTCCTCCACTTCCTCTTAAAGAACAGTATAATTACTTTTAAGAATTGAAAAATTGCTTCATTTGATCAAATATTTTGATTAGCAAAGAAATTAATTGTACTGTATCTCCATTTGTATTTACAGTGAATAAATTGAATGCTAAAAATAACAACAGCAGCAAAACTCCCCGTCAAAAAAAAAAAAAAAAAAAAAAAAAAGGAGAGAGGGAGAGAGATAAAACATGTAAAATTCCAGATGAGGACCCAGCAGCAACTCCCCGTGGAATCAGACTGCTGTAAGCCTGGGCTTCCGTAAACAGGAGCAGATGCCACCGCCTGGGCTGTGCGCACCCCGCGGGGGAAACTGGTCCACTGAGGGGCCGAGCCCTGGGTGGGCAGAAATAACCAGCACACCGCTCCGGGTTTCTGGGCATGGGAGCACTTCTGGACCTCCCATCACCCAGGCCTCCTCCTGTACAATAAACCAGGCAAATCTGGAGATCCCAGAAGTTCTTTGGAAAGGCCCCAAGTCAAGTCAACTCAGTGAAGGCTTACTGAGAATCTGCCCGGCAGGGCTGGTGACCAGCCTCACCGAGCCATTGTCGAGGGCCACGTGGCATAGGCCACACGGATTTTTCTCTAACACCTTCAAAATGACGACACAGAGGGCACCTGAATCTCATCACCCCGAGGCAGCCGTAGCTCCCATGTTGAACACAGTCAGCGGGGCTGGCTCTGATAGCTGGGACACGCCTGTGGTCCCCAGGATGGCCCCACCAGGTGATGGAGCCTGAGGCCGTCCCGCTCTTGGGCTTCTGTCTCCATGTCTGCTGGCTGCCACACGCGAGGGCGCAAGTGTCACTTAGAACAGGAATCCAGCCACTCAGAAACACTGACGGCAGCTCTCTGCGTGCCAGGCACCACCCCGAACAGCCAGTGGCGACAGAGATCCAAACCTCTGCCTGGAGAGGCTAAGGCGCTGAGATGCCTGCCAGTGAGCGCGGAGAGCAGGCTGCAGCACCCTGCCCACCCTGTAGCGGCCTCCACCAGGACCCCGGCCATGCCCAAAGCGGGCTCTGCCCAGGCGGCTCATCTGCTGTAGCCACCAGGGCGGCTCCTCCAGCTCATCCTTCCACATACGAAGGCTCCTCAGAGAGCGGCCCCTGCCTGCCTCCCCTGCAGAGGCAGCCCCTCTACCTCCTCCTCCTCCTCTCCTCTCCTCCTCTTCCCCCTCTTCTTCTTCCTCCTCTCCCTCCCTCTAGCTCACCTCTGCCATCCAGTTTGGCCTTCGCAAAGGATCTGGGCTGGGGCCTTTGCAAACACCTGGTTCACAAATCCTTTGGTTGCGTGAAATTACCATAAAACGTAGAGAGATAAAAGGGAGACACTGTAGCCGCCCCTCGACCCCGCAATGAGTCAGTAAACTCATGAGTGAAGTCATTTTGAAGCTGTTAGAAGAAATTCCTCCACCCAAGTAACTCCCATGCCACCTGAGCACATCATCACCATGGATGGAGCGGCACTCGCAGGGCAGGCTGGGACAGGAAGAGGATACCGAGAGGGCTGGGCTGCGGCCGCGCCGGGGACCACACACAGCTCCGCTTCGACTTGTCCAGTCTGAGCAACAATCCCAGGAGGTCAGCACCAAAACAGCTCTTTTTACATTATGTGGTACTGAGGAGTGAACCCGGGTGCACTCTACCTCCAGCCCTTTGATTTTTATTTTTTCGCTTCATGTTCCGAGGGTCTTACTAACTTGCTGAGGCTGGCCTCCAACCTGTCATCCTGCCTCAGCCTCCCAAATACTGGAATTACAGGCATGTGCCATTGACCCTGGCTAAAGAGCTTATTTATTTTATTTTTTTGGTGGTACTGGGGGTGGAACCCACGGGCTTTTCTACCTCTGGGCTATACTCCCAGACCTATTTTATTTGGAAACAAGGTCTCACTAAGTTGCTGAGAGCCTCACTCAGTAGCTGAAGCTGGCTTCAAACCTGTGCAATCCTCCCGTCTCAGCCTCCCAAGTGCTGGGATTACAAGCGTGCGCCTCCATGCTGGGCAAGAGCTCTTACTTTATAGGAAGGAAGCTGAGGATATGGGTTCTGAACTGGTCAGAATTCTAATCCCAGCTCTAGCATTTCTAGCTGTGTGTCCAATAAGGAAACCCGTACCACTCTGAACCTAACGTCAGTTTCCTCCTCCGCAAAACTGAGCTGATAGTCGGTTCATATTATGAGGATATTACAAGGATCGGCGGAGTTAATGTATGGAGGATGCTCAGAACAGCACGTCCGGTGCCTTTGACGACGACATCTGACCATGGGTGACAACAATCTGACACTAACTGACCCATTCCAGTCACTAGCCAGATGGCCTTCTCCGTTCTCTCAACTTCTTGGCACGAAACAGTCAAATTTAGGTCCAGTTCAAGCCAAGAGAGGGAACTTTCTGGTTCTCGCTCATGTCAGCTGAATGTTAGGATTCTTCCAGCTAAACGGAGCCAGAAGACAAACACCGGGTGGCATGGCAGGCTGCGGGCCAGCCAGTGGGTGGCTCCCGCTTTGCTGACTTGCTGGGACCTGGCAGGATCCTGGGTGCAGCTCCTCCTGGGTCTTAGTGATCCAGAACTTGCTGCTGTGGCCGTGGAAGGGACCAAATGATGGACCTTCCCGGCTGCCTGTGTCGGGGTCCATTTAACTTAGAAGGCGCAGAGGGTGTCCTGCTGAAGCGGGAATCAAGGGAGAATGCTGAGGTGGCTTCAAGAAGGAAGGCGCTGACAGTCCTCAAGTGAGTGCCGGGTGCAGTGGGGGGAACTGCACACAGCCCCTGGGCAGGGCCAGGGAGCCTGGGCCAGCGCCTGCAGCACGCACTGTCTACAGCGGGCTCACAAAGGCGAGTGGACTCTGCCCTCCACAAACACGGTGCTTGGGTTTGAGTGACTTCAATCATTTGGGGTTCGCTTTCCTCTGGACCTAGAAGGCAGGATCCCCGGCAGCCCTGTCTTCAGCCTTACAATGGCTGTTTGAGAGGGACCCTTTCCTGTGGCTCAGGGGGACTGTGACCGGCCTCCACGGGGTCAGCTTTTCTGCAAGGAGCATCGGAAGCCAGACCACTCTCCCTTGGGTGGTCACCCTGTCCAGCGAGCTGTTGGGGCTGCAGAGGCGCCCAGTCCCTGCACTGTCCACACTGCTGCAAGCAGATCAGAGGGCCACCGGCCCTTCCCAGAGGCGGCCTCCCATGCAGGTGGGGCTCGGGATGCATGCTGGGCTGTAACCGGCCTGGATTTTGGAGTTTCCTTACTCTGGACCATGCCGAGGGACAGGGTCCTACAGCAGACTGTGTGCCAGCTGCGACCTCCGTGACGACGATGCCCCTTCTGTCCCTCCCTCCAGCCAGCTCCTCGCAGGCTATCTGTGTGGGGCAGACACTGGGGCAGAGGGGGGGCCGCTCAGAAGAAGCAGGTGCCTCCCATGCCGAGGTGCCAGGACTGACCCACAGGGCAGGCCTGGGGAGGAGAGGAGGGCTGCTGTCCCCTGGCTCCCTGCAGGGGCTGCCGATGATGCTCGGGGCTGTGGCGGTCTCCTGTCACCTTTGCTTAGGCGCAGCGGGCCAGCAGCCTCTGCCCTGGGCTGCCACCAAGGCCACCCCAGCGTCCAGGCTGCCTGTGTCCCCCTCACAAGCTACGTTGCTGTGGTTTCAGTGGCCTACAGGGCAGCGGGCTGCAGATGTCACCTCAGCAAGTGGACAGCGTGGGTGTTCAGAAGGACATTTAACAGCAACCCCTCGGCCACAGGGCACTCACCATTGGGAGCCACCGTCGACGGCAGGGACTGTAATCATTTAGTTAGTTCATTCCCAATCATCTTAGAGCCCCTTTCTGGACTGAAAACCTCTCCTTCCTTTGCCACATTCATTAAAAATACACGAACACCACTGTATTTACAATAAAGGAAAGGATAAATTAAAGGAACATTAATATATTACGGCAAGTAATATAAATATGGCGTTCGTAAAAGATCGCCAACATTTCCGTGTGCTTTATGGTCTCCTCAGCTGAAAACTACAATCTTAAACTCTATTTTGGAAGGAAAACCATCCTGAGTTATTTAGCACATAAGCGAATGGCTTTAAGGATGGTACGTGTATTACAAACTTACAAACACACAGCCAGGCAGGTCTCATTGGCTCTCCGCTTGCACTGCGCGTTGAATAAGCATGCGTTTCGTTAAAAAAATCTCCATTATTTCCATGGCAATAAAGTAGAAAGATTTCATGTGGGCTTCTACTATGTCTTTTAAAATTTCTATTTCTGCTCCGAGCATTATTTTTATGTTCACGGAAGACACTGAAATTGCACTTTAAGATTTAAAAGAAATGTTAAACAGGAACGATTTTCTAAAAACGAGGTGATACTCTATATTTTGCACAGAGTGCTTTGAATGTAAAATGTTTTTTTTCTCCCCCAGACATGCAAAGCAGCTTGGTGGAGGAGGGAAAGGCAGGCGGGTGTTCACGCGGGCTCACGGGGCCTCAGGAAGAGGGTCCCGCGCTGTCCTCCGGCGCCCTGCTCGGGAGCCACCTCATCGGGGCGCTTCTGTTTGAATGCCTTACCCCCTCCTCTATGCCGGGGAGGCCGTGCTTCTCATCCTGACTCATGGCGTGGCGGCTCCGGGTGGGGCAGGACGCAGCCTGGCTCCTCTCTGAAGGGAATGATGTCCCCAGCCCCTTCCCATGGGCTCACAGGCCTCTGTGACCACGCACCTGGCCCTCAGCCCCAGGAGTGCAGTGCACGGGCCTGGCCAGCAGGCCTGATGTGCAGGAAGCCCCCTGGGTATGCCCCCAGAGGGAGCCTGCACCCGGTGGGCTGGTCAGCGCTGGCCTGGGGTGTGCATGGGGCTTACGGGGGCAATGGGAGATGAGAAGGCCTGCCAAGCCGTGGTCCAGGTCGGGCAGTTGTGGGGAATAGCATCTCCATGTTCTTGGGGCAGTCCCACGAGACAAAAGATCCATACAAGTGTTTGTGGACAGACTTAGAGGGATACTCGATGTAAGAAACGATTGCAGGTGGGCCTGGTGGTGCGCGCCTGTAATCCCAGTACTTAGGAGGCTGAGACAGGAGGATTCCAGGTCCGAGGCCAGTCTTGGCAATTTAGCAAGGTTCTCAGCAACTTAGCTGGTTCAAAACTAAAACGAACTGGGGACGGAGCTTAGAGGTAGGATGCTCTTGGGTTCAATCACCAGCACTAAAAAGAAAAAATATCAAAAGAAAGTGGCTTGCGAGTAGGTGTGAATTTGGAATTTTAACTCTGTATGTTTTCGATGGACTCCAGGCCTTACGCGAGGTCTTCAGTACGGAGACGTTTTCCTTTTCCCGGAAGGCTTGGTAGGGATTACTCTCGGCGACTTCTTTGCTAGGGGAGGCACCGAGTGTTTTAATTACATTTTGGTAATCTCTTTTTAATTACTCGCCTCCTCTGCATCCCCTGGAGGAAAAGCAAGGCGGCTCTCACATTTGCTGAGCGTAGGAGAGCGCATCAATTGATGCGCTAATGCTCCTCTGTTTGGAACTTCTCTTCCCTCTATCTACTAGAACCCCGGGACTGAGCAGAGGCCTCAGGACGAGGCGTCTTGGTTTCTCCCACAGCCCCCCCTCGCAGCGCCGTGGGCAGGTAAGTCCTCCCCGGCTCAGGTGTCCACGGTTCTTCTCGGCCCGGCCCAGAGCAAGGTGCCTCCGCTCTGGCCCTGGCAGTCTGCACCTGCTCCACTTCCTGCGTCCTTTGTTAGCTATCCAGGGTGGGAGAAGGCCCGGCATGAGCTGACATCCTCTGGGACCGGAGCTTCCGTGCCCCCTGCACAGGCCTCGCTGTCCTTCCAGCCCTGAAGCCTCTCACTTGATCTGCCCTCCTGGTAATGGAGCCCTTCTGATTCACCTGGGCTCAGGTGTGCGCTTCTTGGCTTCTCGGCCAGCTTTCCCACACCCGCCCGGGCCATTCACAGGCACCAGTAGAATTGGGCCCCCTGGCCCCGAGCGTGCCCGCGGGATGCACAGGGGCAGGTGCGCCTGCAGCCCCGGGTGGCTCTGGGCACTGCGGGTCCACGGCTGGCCTGCCTGTAAGTACAGCTCGTGTCTCCAGGCAGCTTGCAGTCAGAGTCCAACATCGGCACACAGGATGCGGCCAAGGGCTTCCGGAGGAGGGCGGGGCTCCACCTCAAGGCAGGGGTGGGGCCAGCGGGGTGGGGCGCCGAGGCAGCAGGAAAAGCCTTAGCCTGTTCTCACTCAGTGATCCCTGGGCGGGGACGGTGCTGGACAGGCGCTGGCTGCACACTGCTGGGGAGGGTGCCTGCACCCGCACCTGTGCTTCCTTTACAGGTCTTTTGAAATGGCAGGCAGAGCAGACTAAATCTTACATGCAGCCACAGCGTGGACTCTGCTCCTCACACCCATCGGTGTGCCCAGTCAGCACTGGCCAGCCACTCCTGTGGGTGGCACCTGATGTCGCTGGCTCCCTCCCCTCCACTCCCTGTGCCCTCCGGTGTTTTTGATGGCACCTTGGAATCTGACGCGTCATCTGTCCCTCATTCTGCGCCTGTCCCTAGAAGGCAGGGACCATGTCTGCTGGCTCGCTCGCTGCCAGGCCTGGCACCTGCCCAGTGCCTGGCACACGGGGGCCGACAGGGAGCAGGTGCCGGCGGAGTGACGAGGCCTACAATGGGACACGCACACCAACAAACCCACGCTCTGAGAGGAGAGAGGCCAAGGCGGCCAGAGCGTGAGGAGGCAGCAGAGGCTGGCCAGGGAGCCCGGGCCGGGACCAGAAGCCATGACCTCCTCTGTCACGCCAGCAAGCTGCAGAGTAAAGCTAAGAGTGAAGACTAAGAAACAGAATCCGAGCCAGGTGCGGTGACACACGCTGTAACCCCAGGAGTTGGGAGGCTGAGACGGGAGGATCCCAGGCTAGAGGCCATTCCTCAGTAACTTAGCGAGATTCTGTTTCAAAATAAAAATCAAAACATTTAAAGGGCTGGGGGGGGGAGCTCAGAGCTAGAGCACCCCTGGACTCAAGGACGCACACAGTGCTGTGTGCACGTGTGTCTACACCACTTTGAGCCTCACCACGCTGTGGGATTACAACGCGACAAGAAGAGTAGATACATATATTTCTAAACACTGGAGGGTGAGACAGGACTGGAAGGGAAGGAGTAAGAAACAGAAGCAACGGCAGTACGCGGAGGGGGCGGGGCCGGGGGCGGGGCCGGGGGCATCGCTCATTGATTTATCGACTTATTATTTTTTGCTACTGGGGACTGAACCCAGGAGCAGTCTACCTCTGAGCTACACGCCCAGCCCTATTCTATTTTTAAACAGGGTCTCCCTAGGTTACTGAGAGTCCCATTACATTGAGAAGGCTGTCCTTGAGCCTGCGATCCTCCCGTCTTAGCCTCCCAAGTACTGGGGTTACGGGTGCGCACCGCGCCCGGCCAAAGGTCCAGTTTATATCCACATGGGCACATGTGTCTTCACTGGATACAAATGAAGAATGATTGTAAACAACAACAACAACAACAACAACAAGATTTGCCAGAGTCCAGAAAACCCAGCCCCTCCTCCCGGGCCCCACGGCATATCCAGCATGTCCTCCTCGCCTCCCCGAGGGTCTTCACGTAGATATAAAGGACGGGCTGCGAGGACACCGACAAGCTGGCGTCCTTATCCCTGGGGAACTCCACTTCTTCTCATCAGCATCGTCAGGATATTCTAAGAAGTGTCTGGTAGGCAGAAGCGACTTCTATAAATATTGGCTAAGCCGTGTGAAATGGCCACTCTTCCGTCCTTTATGACTTTAAGAACGGCAATTTCGTATGATTCAGGCCAACAGAAAAAACTAGTTAAAAATATGTGGAAGGGGCTGCTTTCAAGGTCAATAAACATATTCCTATCCTTTGACCCTAGTTTTATTTCTTGGAACCTTTCCTAAGGAAAGAATCCAAAATGTGGACATGGGGTTTACATGTCAAGTGTTCACTGCAGAGTAAATTACAGCGGTAAAACGTGGCAAAAAAAAAAAAATCTAAATGCTTAAAAATAAGGGAGTCAATGGGGTGTTATATAGCCTTTCTAACTGATGTCTGGAAAATCATTAAGTGACATGGTGCGATTTAATGTTAAGAGAAAAAAGAACGAGATAATAATATATTAAGTGCTATCTTCACTCTACCAAAAAAAGCATTAAAAGTAGAAAACATCGGGGTGCGGTGGTGCGTGCCTGTAATCCGAGCGCTTGGCGGCTGAGGCGGTAGGATTGAAGGTTCAAAGACAGCCTCAGCAATTTAGCATGGTCCTCAGTAAGACCCTGTTTCAAAATAAAAGATAAAATAGGGCTGGGGTGGAGCTCAGAGGTAGAAAACATGGTTTCCATGGCAGCCCAGCACAAAGGATGAACATGGCTCTAAGTCTGAACCTCGCCCTGCCCCTCCCTGCTGAGGAGGCCACGCAGTCACGTGACTCCCTGGAGCCTGTGTGTCCGACTCCTTCACTGAGGCTAAAGACAGGACGGGAAAATGTGTGTGAAGGGCCCCAGGCTTAGCAGGAGCTCAGTAAATGGTGACTGTTTTAGCCTGTTTTTCCTTCGCTATGACATTGCTTGACAAGCACACCTTAGAGGGGAAAGATTCACCGCGGCTCACACATTCAGAGCTTTCAGTCCACGGCCGGCCAGATCTAAGCAGAAACCCAGGTGGTAAACCCAGGGCGGAGGGACGCCGCCCTCGCATCACGCCGGCCACAGTAGAGGGCGATTAGGGACATAGGTTGTCCCCAAGACCACACTGCAGCGAGCCACCTCAGCCTTCCTGGACTGGAGACCGTGCTCCAGGACATGAGCCAGGAACATTCCAAGCCTGCGCCGTCGGTGGTTGAGACTCTTCTTATCGGTCACCCCGGTGTGGTGGGGCGTCGACTGCTGCTCCCTTTTGCATATTCCTTGCATTTAAAAATATTCCCACAATGACTATGTTTTTCTAAATAAAGCCACAAAAGTATAATTGTTATAATAGCATAAACAAAGAGCAGAACCAAGCCACAGGGCAGGCGGGGGTTCTTGTGACTCCCGTGGCGACACAGAACGGCAGCCTGCTCAGGCGGGCGGGCGGCAGGACCTGGGTGACCACTGCCACCCGGACGTCGCTGGCCTCAGGAAGGCGCAGGTGGTGGAAGTGTGTGTCTGACCATCCCCAGGGCCAGCAGGGCCAACCACTTGGGAGAGTACGGAGGCATCCCAGGAAGCTGAGCCTGCCCACGCCCGGCAGCCCCCGCACAGGGCCCCGTGTGCGCACTTACGGGAGAGGCACCGATGGCTGCCGGGCGCTGTGTGCGCCATGGGGGAGTCTCAGAACAACCTACGTGTTCATAGCAAGATGGGATAGTGGGATGGGCTCTCTCTTTCTCTCTCTCTCATTGTTGTTGCATGGGAATTGAACCCAGGGACATTCTACCTGTGAGCTATACCTCTGGCCCTATTTTATCTTTTTATTTTGAGACAGGGTCTTACTGAGTTGCTGAGGCTAGCCTCGAATCTACAATCCTCTTATCTCAGCTTCCCAAGGACTGGGATTACAGGTGTGCGACACTGTGTTTGGCTGTAGTATGTTCCTCTAAAAGAACATGGTCATTTAATAGACTATTTTTACAGCACCTTAAATGAGTGAACTGAAGCCAATGTATCAATGTGGTTAAATCTTGAATACATAATATATAATATAGTATTACACATAATACTATAATAATACATATAATATAGTATATGCTAGATATTATATGTATTATGTATTATATTATATATATAATATATTTTTTCTACCTCCGGGCTATACTCCCAGACCTATTTTATACTTTATTTGGAAAAAATCAGGGTCTCACTAAGTTGCTGAGAGCCTCACTCAGTAGCTAAGGCCGGCTTCGAACCAACCTGTGCGATCCTCCTGTCTCAGCCTCCCAAGCGCAGGGATTACAAGCGTGCGCCACCAGGCCTGGCTTTGAATACATAATATTAAGCAAGAAAAAATAAGCACGGAGGACAACTTTCAATATAGTACCTGGTGCACAAAGTTTCAAAACAGGAGACACTATAGAATATATGGCCTAGGAATGTCCATCCCAGAGGCAAAGACAGAGGAAAAGGTATAGAAGGCTGAGTGTGCAGGAGCCTGGGGTCAGGAGCCGGCCTCGGCTCGCCTCGCCAGACAGTACCTGGATAGATGACCTATTGCTCGGTGCCAGGGTCCACTCCTGAAAGACGGATGGCAAAAGCTCCCGTTTCGGTACAGTAAGAGGCTGGCCGGAGCGGCTCCACGCGTACAGGTCTGCGAGCGGCGGCGGCCAGGGACGGGCCTTGCTGTGTCCACCGCTGCTGGATTACTAACCTCACACCTTACAGATGACCGGTCCACCTGCTCTAGTCATCACATTCTGGAAACTTCTCTGAGATAAATGGCTGGGGCTTAGGAAGGTGGGCGCTCATCACATTGTCGGAGATGAGTGCACAGGACGGGAGGTGCTGGAGGAGCCAGTGGCGGGGCTGCGGGGCTGCGCTGTGGGAGGCTGTGCCCCCTGGGTTGGTTTCGCCTCCCTGGCAGGAGGGCGGGACCTGGCCCGTGTCTCCCACTCCCTGTGCGCCGTGCTCTGAACTCAGTGGGGAGCTAATGGTTGCTAATGAGGTTGGTCTTTTTGCATTTGGGTGAGAAATAACCCAAGATTCAACGGTGTGTGCAGCCAGACACACGGGCAGGAAGGACAGAGATCCTGTAGCCGGCCACCCGACCGCGGACGCCCTTCCCCTCCTGCCGCGCACGCCTCGGCCACAGCCTCTGTCCCTACATTCTCTGCTTCTGCGTTCACCCATGTAGCCCGGGAACTGACACAGTAGTAGTAGTAGGCCTGGCTTCTCTGGACACCGGGTCATTTCTGGGAGCTAAGATTCCTTAATACTCCAAAACAATCAGACAAAAGAAAGCCTCCAAGCTGCTTTGAAAGTAAAATTAAATAAAAACACTTCCCAACAAAGTAGAGGATACCTATCCACCTTCTAATACTCTGATGTAGAATTGCCCCTGTTCTTCATTTCGAACGAGCTAATCACACGAGGTGATTGCCAGCTTATCTGATGTGGGTTTAATCAATTACCCATTTTGTAAAAACTAATTTTAGTTCACTTTCACAAAGAGGTGTTTATGTGCTTGCAGACACCTTACCTCCTCTAAGAAAGAGCTGAAGTTCTCAAGAAAATATTTCCAGTTGATGCAGGGCATTAGATGCATCCTTAGCTTCCTCAAAAAGTAATGATACTGACTATCCGCTAGGTTGTGACAGAAATCTTTAAGGACTTGTCCAAATTCGGTAGTGTTTATAAATCCCGTATCCTCTTTATCCAGTGCAGAAAATGCCTGAAAAAAATACAAGAAGAAAAAGATGGTGAACGCTACTGTCAAGCGAATATTTCAACAATATTTTCCTTAAGCATCATTCCGTGGAATGCAAGTGAAACCTCGTGTATGAAAGTCCCTGGTAAATTCTAGGCTAAATAAACGTGCTGTTGTGGAAGGACAGGCAAGACGTGCACAGAACGCGGGCCCCCAAGCGCTAGAGGACATCCCCTTAGCATGTGAGGAAGAAGAAGGAGAGGAATCCTGGTCCCAGCGCCCACCTAATGGCACTGCCCCCTGACTCTTGGGAGCCCCGTTCCCAGAGGACAGAGAGGATAACTTGCCCAGTCACTTGAACCTTAAATTCTAGCTCCTCTGAGCATAAATCATTGCATCGGGGCTCAAGAAAGTCCCAGGTGTCAGGGCAGGAGGCTTGGTGCTCTAATCGGGGAGCATCTAGGAGGGGGCGGTGCTCCCCACCCACAGCCGGGCTGCTACGCTGCTGCGGCCGCTGCCCTTCTCTGACCGGGGCTGGAGCTGGAGGGCCCGCGCGGCGAGGAGGCCCCGCTGCCCGCGCCTGTGCTGGGGGGCGGGGTGCACATGGTGAATCCAGCAGTGCTGTAGCCAAACTGAGAAAGTGCAAACATGTGCTATAAAAAGAAAGCACGAGTTTTTCCATCTGTCGAAACAAAATCATTCATTTTTATTGCAGTAGGAAATATGCAGCAAAGTGGTAAATTAAGATTTTTTTAAAGTAAGAATTTAATGTGCCCACGGACCCCAGACCAGAGTCCCTTGCCGTTGATTCTTATTCTGCGCTAATTAGACACACCGCAGGGACTAAGGTTAATGGTGTAGCCCGATTAATCGTAAAATACTACGTAGCTTCAAAGTATTATTTCGCCCTTGCTGAGAGGAGGCGGTGGTGATAGAGGAAGGTCCCCCAGCCCTGGGGTCAGGAAGCAGTCTTTGACCCTGGGCGGTGTGGCCCACCATAAGCCTGAACCTCTGTGAACACGGCGACTTTGTTCAGAGCGGTAGTCGCACGTCGCCTAAATCTACAGCCTAGGATGTGCTGGGTCCTGACACAATGAAGGAAACAATCGTACAGATGAACACGGGACACGGAGCCGCTTGGGCCGCGAGGACATTGAAGACATGCGCTGGAGGGCCAGTGACGCGGCCAGGTGCTCCGCGGACCTGGACCGAGGAGCGCTGTGGGGCCAGCCCCCACCCAGGTCAAAGGTGAACGCCTTGCATAAGGCGTGTTTCTCAAAGTCAGGAACCCCGGTTCCTCCCAAAGGTTCCACGGACCTCAGTTTGAGAAATGTCCTGACAATGTTGAGTGGTGATACTTCAGATCAGGAGGAAGCCAAGCCACCCAGGAAATGGACTCGCGTGGCCTGCGCGGTGCTTCTGAAAACTCTGAACGACACGCCCAGGCTCAGAGGCCGTTCCCGGCTTCTCAGGAGTGACAAGACCGAGGAGGGGCTCTGCCTCGAGCGGGCGCGCTCCCTGGCGGGCTGGGACACCGCCACTCGCTTCCCTCCGCTCCCTGTGGACTTGGGAGTCCGCGAGCCTGACCGGGAGGGGACAAAGCGCACGTGGCCCTAGAGGTTACGAGCTGATCTTTAAGTCTGATTTTTAAAAAAAATTTTAATTTTTCCTTTTGTGGTACTGAGGGTTGGGCCCAGGGGCATCCTACCTTGGAACTACGCCCCCGGCCCTTTCTTATTTTTTGTTTTAAAAGAGGGTCTCGCCAGAAACCTCGCTGAGGCTCTCACTACTTGCTGAGGCTGTCCTTGAACCTGCCATCCTCCCATCTCAGCCTCCACGCCCAGCTAGGTCTGATCTGACTGGCCTGTGTGCTCAGCTCCCTGCGGGGTGCTCTGGGCGTGGCACACGGTGTTTTCTGGATGCTGCGGGACAGAGCTCACCTGCGCACCTGCACGGGGATGGCCGCCTTGCAGGGGCTCGGCTCCAAGGCCCTGCGCCTGGGTCGCCAGCCTGGTCCACATCCCTATGCTCGCACAGTGCTTGTGCCTCCAGAGCGCTGTGCAAACGGCAATCCGCCTGGGGGCCCGGCGGCCCGGCCACCTTCACCATGACTGTCGGGGTCACGGCCTGGCCTGCCCAACCTCTTCCAGGCCACCTGGGGGCACGCGTCTCCACGCTGAGCGCACAGGATGTGGGGCTGCTTCACCCAAGCACCTCAGGCTTCTGCCTTTTACCTAGAATCTCTTTTTCTTTTGTGGTCCTGGGGATTGAGCCCAGGGGCATTCTACCTCCAAGTTACATGCCCAGCCCTTTTTCATTTTTTATTGCTGAGGCTGGCCTTGAAGTTGCAATCCTCCTGTCTCAGCCTCCTAAATACAGGTGTGTGCCACCTTGCCCAGCTCTAGTGAATTTCCAATTTTTCCCCCTCCCTTTGGTACTGTGGACTGAACCCAGGGGCAGCCTACCTCTGAGCTATACTCTCAGCCCTTTTTGTTTTGAAACAGAGTCTAAGTTGCTGAGGTCTTGCTAAGTTGCTGATCTGGACTCTAACCTACAATCTTCTTGTCTCAGCCTCCCAAGTACTAGGATTACAGGTGCTGTCTAGAGCCTTTTGGTCCCACCGCCCAGGCTGCACTGGCTGGATCCTGAGCACATCCATGTCTGAGAACACAGGCTGGGGAAAGGGCACGACGGCTTCTCACAGCACAAAAGTGGCCACACATTCGCTCACATAGACAGACCCATCTTGATGGACTAGATGCCCAAGAAGAAGGGCGCTGGGGAGGCGGCCCTGGGCAGGCGAGGGCAGAGGGGCGGCTCACTCATGGCGCGCGCTGCAGTCGGCCTTACCTTTAACAGATCAGGCTGGGAGGAGTCGACCACCTCCTGGACGCTCTTCACAATTTCTTCTGGAGACAGGGTTGAGAAGTTGACCGGCACGGGTTCCTCCTTTTCTTTCGTCTGAGGTCTAGGAAGCCTGTTCTCCAGAGCTTTCAAGAAGTCACCGTAGTTGATGGAATTATCATGCCAGCGGATTCCCCAACTGGTCCCCCCAAAATAGAAAAAAACATATTAATTTGTAAAAAGCCCATCACTCATTCCATCAACAAAGAGTCACTGGGCAGAGCGGTGCGGGGGAAATGAATGACCTGCGGACACTGTTCCCTGCACCGGCAGTGCCCACGGCCCACTTGGCCCTGTTTTTGGACAGGCCCCACAGATGCTGCAGGCTGGGGGGGGGGGCAGCGAGGGGTGAAAGCGAGGTCCCTCCGGCTGCCCTGAAGGCCTGTCAGTTAGGCACCAGGGCTTGGAACTTGGGAGAGCGCAAGACCGTGGCAGAGGCCTGGTCTGCACAGGGGCTTCGGCAGCCAGGTGGCTTGCAGGCGATTCCACAGGAGCGTCACCTGACCCTGGCGCCCGAGACACCTGCCTGCTCAGGTGTAGCTTGCAGGGACCATGGCGGGCTGCGCCTGTGCTCACCGAGGCCTTTACCCAGGAGCAGCTGGACTTGCACGAGGCGGTGGGATGTGGAAATCAAAGAACTGTATCAGAGACAGCGACAAGGACCAGAAAAGCTGAGCAGAAGAGACGGGCAGCTCCGTGTGGAGGGGCTGACGGGACGTCGGCCAGCCAGGCGCACCCCAGAGATAGCTGCGCAAAGCCTCCCTCAGCCAATATATACTCAAATAAAAACCGCGGCTCAGCGGCCACATGTACACGGACTGTGTGTGGAGACGGGTTCCTTGATGTCCTCAACTCTGACCCGGAAGAAATTACCTTTCGAGGTTGAAGGATAGATTGTGGGAAAGAAAAAAATCCTGTCATCCCCCAAGAATATAGAGTATATATATATTAGAAATGTAAAAGAATTCAAAATAAAGTTTCATTGTGCTCAGAGTTCATAGCTCTGTGCCGAGCGTGGCGGCACACACCTGTAATCCCAGTGCTTGAGGCCGAGACAGGAGGATCGCAGGTCCCAGGCCAGCCTTGGCAACTTAGCAAGACCCTGTTTTCAAAAAAAAAAAAAAAAAAAAAAAGCCAGGCGTGGTGGCGCACGCTTGTAATCCCTGCTCTTGGGAGGCTGAGATAGGAAGACAGCGCAAGTTGAAGCCAGCCTCAGCTGGCTTTAGAGAGCCTGTTTCCAAATAAAATATAAAAATAGGTCTGGGAGTGTAGCCCGGAGGTAGAAGGCCCCTGGATTCCATCCCCAGTACCACCAAAAATAAATACATAAAAATAAAAAATAAAATAAAATAGGTCTGAGGGTGTAGCTTTGAGTTAGATCAGATCTGGGTTCAATCCCTAGTTCCAGAAAGAAAAAAAAGAAAGCTCATAGTTCTATAAGTTAAATTCTGGGGCATTACTGATACTTGAGTCTCTAAGCTTTCTTTTGGCCGGATGGGGTGCAAGTGTCAAACCGGAGCAGCCTGGGATGTTGATGAGCCCGAGAGAGGTTTCCAGCGACTCGGAGAGCTGCTTCCAGAGAAGAGGAGCCAAGAGCGGCGCTGCCGGCTCCCAGCTGCGGTGCAGCCCGGGCGGCCCACGTGCGGTCGGCGCGAGCGGCAGAGACACCGAGGGAAAGACAATCGGCGCTGCTTCGGCGGCCAGGTGAATTGCCAGCGCGGGATTAAAACGTAGTAATAAAATCAAATGCATATGCTAATCTGCTCCGTAGTATTTAGAAAGGCCTATTTCGGATCTAGAGAAGAATGAGCCCCGTGTAATCGCCATGGCCAAGATGTTTATCATCAAGAGTCTTTGAGAAGAAGCGGGGCGCGGAGGAGCGGAGCCTCATCAAGGCTCCGGCGCGTGGAGCTGCTCGTCCCCGTCCGCCTGTCACTGTTTATGGAAGTAGCGAGCCCGGCCATGTTTTAGCAAGACTCTTATGATCATTTAGTCAATTATTTATCTGCGGTTTCCCCATGATTTATTCATTGAATGCATATGAATTCTCACGCAGCTGGAGAAAGATTCACTGAAAGGAACCTATTTGAGGAAGAAGAGGAGACGTAAGCATTTGCGGGTGAAGTGGTCCTTTCTTCACACACACACACACACACACACATGCGTGCGCGCGTGTGCTCACCGGCTTCAAACTTCACACAACCCAAACACAACGGAACAACATCTTCAAGACTTTAAGGAAAATTCTTTTCTCCCTAGGGTTCTAGGATCAAGCCAGCTGACACTCGGTGTGCGGGGGCACTTAAAACAAGCGTTAGCCCCAGGGAACTCAGAAAATGTACTTCCTGCCTGCCCTTTCTTAAGAAACTACTCCAGGAGGCATGCCAGCAGGAGACCGGAAGCAAGGCAAACGTGCAGGATGGAGAGAACGGGGTGACGTATAAGACGAGCACCGCCCGTTCCGCCACCACCAAGAAGCCCGACAAACTGGACACTAATGGCTTTCCACGGGCACAAACATCCAGCTCTCGGGGCAAAATGGTGCCCTGAAATCTGGACACACAGGCACACCCAGAGAACTGCACCTGGGACCTGCGGTGCTGGAGGAGAGCCAGGGCCCAGCAAGCGCGGAGGAACACGAAGACGTCAATCTTGGCAGAGGCTGAGCGTGGGCCCCGGGAAGGAGGCCTGGGGCCCACTCCTGGCCCCACACTCTCGTGGGCTGTGCCTTTAGGGACCCCATCACAGTGAGCACCTGACAAGACCCCCACCCCGCCGCTGTGTTCTGGCGAGGGGAAGGGAGGAGTGATCCTCGGATGTGCTCAGAGCCTTCTCTAGCACACGAGCTGGGGAAGAGACTTTGCCAAGCTTTTTTGACCCAGCTGAGGAAAGGGTGGTTAGTATCCTCACCCCCACCCCACCCCGTTTCCTATCTTACCCAAGGGAGGAAAAAAACCAAAGAAACAAAACCAAGCTAAAAGATATTCCTGAAAGTTGAAGCTCAGGTCTTGGGCCCCTGATGGACTGAGCTCGAATCA
This sequence comes from Muscardinus avellanarius, assembly GCF_963383645.1. Taxonomy (NCBI): domain Eukaryota; kingdom Metazoa; phylum Chordata; class Mammalia; order Rodentia; family Gliridae; genus Muscardinus; species Muscardinus avellanarius. The sequence continues at coordinate 6,120,378 of NC_137797.1, read as the reverse complement.
CAAGGTTGCAGAGCATTCCCTGGCTCCAGCGCCACACAGTGGGAGATAGCCCAAGGAACTGCACGGCCGGGCCTGGCGGCCTGCGCCTGTCCAGCTGCACCTTCCAGCCACACTGTTGGAATCCCCTGTACTCCCAGTATCTGGGAGGCCGAGACAGGAGGATTTCAGGTTTTAAGCCTCAGCAACTTAAGAACGACCCTCAAGAAGATAGCAGGACCCTGTTTCAAAATTAAAAATAAAAAGGGCTAGAGGTATAGCTTAGAGGTAGAATACTTCTAGGTTCAATCCCTAGTACTTAAAATTAAAAAAAGAGAATTTCACAGCACCTTGTCTTTGGAGACTCAAAACACAAAAACAAAAACAAAAACAAAAACAGGGACACCAGAGGACACCACTGCCCTTGGCACTGACGGCTCCCGGAGACGTCAAATACAGCTGGATGCCTGGCCCAACTGACCCAGAACTTCTGCCAGGGCCGCTAACCCCCACACCTGCTACCTGATACAGTGTGTCTGACTTTCAACAAAACTATAGGGGACTCTAAAAGCTAGGAAAATGGCTTGGAGGGAGAAGCATCCAAACCAGCCTTGTGTATCTAGATGACACATAATTTGGAATGATCAGACGGGGAATTTATATATCTATTTACTTTGGTACTGGGGATTGGACCCAGGGCAGTTCTACCTCTGAACTCCATCCCCAGCCTTTTTTTAAATTTTGAAACAGGGTCTCGCTAAGTTGCTGAAGCTGGCCTTGAATCTGTGATCTTCCTGCCTCAGCCTCCCAAGCCCTGGGATTACAGGTGTGCACCACTATGCCCAGCTCAGAATTTAAACACAGCTACGATGAGAATGTAAAGGGCTGGACTTGGAAGGTAGCCACCATGCAAGAATTGGTGGGCAGTGTAAGCAGAGAGACAGGAGCTCTAAGGAGGCAGCCAAAGGAGATGCTGGACATCTAGAAAGCAAGAGAAGAGAAACGAGGAATGCCGCCGAGGGCGCGTCAGCAGACGGGCCAGGGCTCAGGAGGGGAGAGTGAGTCTGAAGTGTGTCAAGAGAAACCTCCCAAGCTGAAACACACACGCACGCACGCACACACACGACAGGACGTCTAAAACCGGGAAATCTTCAAAACATCCACTTCCTTGAAATGCCAGGAGAAAAAGGGGCAGAGACAGCACTTGAAGTACTAATGGCCAGGACTTTCCCAAACTTAATGATGGACAGCACCCCAGAGGGCCAGGAAGCTCAAAGAATGCCAAGCAGGACGAAGACTAAGAATCGACCCTGGGCCCGTCACAACCAGACTGCAGAAATGGAAGATGGAGAGAAGACTGCTGAAAGACACTGAGAGGAAACAAACCCAAACTCACTACCGAGGAGCACGGGACCACACGGGCTGCTCCTCAGACCCTGGAGCAAGGCGGCAGCGGGCCAAAACACTCGCAGTTTCGAAAGAAGAAAGACTCGCCGACCTAGAGTTCTACGTCCAGTGAAGCTGCCCTTCGGGAGCGAGCCCAGGGTTAGTGCCCGGACATTGCTGGGCCCCGTGCACCGGCTCCGAACCCCCCACGCTCCTCCCCAGAGAGCTGGCATATGGGACCGAAGGTGCTCTCTGACTAGGTTGCCAGGTTTAGCGGGCAAAGAACAACAACAACAACAACAACAACAACAAGACCTAAAGAGATCCCAGTCACAGAATTTCAGAGGAGCTATGCGTAAGTGGGTCTCAAGTACTGCATGGGCCATAATTACACTAGAAATGATCGTCTGCTTGCAGTTCAAACTGAGTTTCACCTACATGGGAAGGACTTCAATCTGCTTTTCTTTTTCTTTTCTTTTTGGTAATGGGGCATTCTGCCTTCAAGCTACACCCCAGCCTTTTCTATTTTTTATTTCAAAACAGGGTCTTGCTAAGTTGCTGAGGCTGGTCTCCAACCTGCCATTCTCTTGTGTCAGACTCCCAAGTACTGGGGTTACAGGCATGCGTCATCATGTCCAGATACAGCCCACTCTTAAGTGTGTGTATATCTCTATATATCTATATATATGGATATCTATATCTATCTATCTATCTATCTATCTATCTATCTATCTATGGTACTGGGGTTCCTGGAAATCCTTCTATCTCCAGGATACACTCCCAGACCTACTTTTATACTTTTTAAATTTGGAAACAGGGTTTCTTAAGCCAACACAGCTGAGAAAAGGATTGAACATGAAGGATTTTTTTTCTAAAGGTGACACCAGGGAAAGACATTTCAGGCAAAGATAACTTTTAAAAACGTCTATCACAAATTTTGTAGGAATGAGATAGTATATCCATGAAATAAGAACAGGATGCTATGAAACAAGGGATGTCACAAAAGGGACACTAGCAATTAGCCATGCGAGTATGACAGCAGAAACAACAAATCTCAGAAACAAAAAAAGAAAACGGAGATGAACAAGAGAAAGATTTCAAAACCTAGGAGGAAACGACCCGGGTGGTTCAATATTCAATAATAATAAGAGTTTCAAAAAGAACAAAGGGGAAAACCTCATTAATGATATACATCAAGAAAATCTCTGGGAACTGAAGACTTGCACTAGGCCATGTTCAAGAAGATGAAGCCGATAGGTTAGCAGCTGTGTGTGAACACACTGGGAAGAGTTTCCACGTGGGAGGTGAACCAGGGACCTAATTAGCAACAGTAACGACACACAACACTGGAAGTTAAGAGAAAAGAAAAGGAGAGGTCATTTGAAGTCAGAAAAAGCGCTCTGTAGGTAGAGGTGACCGCTATCATGGCACTGTGGGGCCTAAACACGGATATTTCCAAGCCGGGACTCCGCAACATGGAGGGCCCGTGGAGACGAGGTTCCGTGTGTCTCATGGGTAGTGGACCTCGGGGGGAGAGCTGGGCAGGGGTGAGGGGAGAAAACAAAGAATCAAATCTATTCCTTCCTGTCTACAAGCAAAAAGCCAAGACGTGGTGCTCTAAGCCTGTCACTTGTGATGGGACACTGGGCACCAAAAGCCACCGGTTAGATGGACTGACGTTCAGTTAGTTCAGCCCACCCGGCCCAAGGAATAGGTGGAGGCCGGCACAGCGTCAAGGGTGGTTTGAGTGGGCACATAAGGAACAGAAGATTGCCAGTGTGCGTATCAGTACTGTGAGAAACGTATTCCCTGTAGGAACAAAAAGCAACCCGCCCCCGTCCAGACCACCTGTTCAGAAGGCCGGTCAGCTGCTCTTCCTTCAGGGGACACCCGCACTGCTGCAGCACTCTCTGCATCTTGCACAGGGAGACGGAGCCCGTTTTGTGTTTGTCTAGCGCCTGGAGTGCTTTGCTGATGTCTTGGTAATGGTCTATGAGTTTATCCCTGAAAGAGAAGGCACTTCAGACACACCTAAAGCCAGGGAGCCATTTCTTCACAGCACCTGTTTTGTAATCACGTGGACACCGTGATGGCCGATGACTTGATTGCTCGTGTAGGAATTAATTTGGAAGATGCATGCGGGCTCCCGGTAACATCCACGTTAAAGGCGTACCAGCAAAAATCATGTCTGTGCCATTACCATCTTATTACCATCATTAGCAAGCCTACACTAGAGAAACTGCAATCTTGCCTTTTTACTAGAATTGGTACTTTGAAAATGGAGCCGAGAGCTGGGTGTGGTGGTATATAACTGTAATCCCAGTACCTGGGAGGCTGAGAGAGGAGGACTGCAGGTTCGAGGGTAGCCCCAGCAACCTAGCAAGACCCTGAGCAACTTAGTGAGACCCTGTTTAAAAACAAAAAAGGCAGTCGGGTGTGGTGGCGCATGCTTGTAATCCAAGCATTCGGGAGCAGAGACTGGAGGATAGTGGTTCGCGGACAGCCTCAGCTACTTAGTGAGGCCCTTCACAACTCAGCGAGACCCTGTTTCAAAAATTTAAAAAAAGACTAAAAAAAATAGGGCTGGAGGTGTAGCTTGAAGGTACAATGCCCTTGGGTTCCATCTCCGGTACCACACACACACAAATAAATAAAATAAAAATAAAAAATGTTTGGAGAGTAGCTCAGAGGTATAATGTCCCTGGGTTCAATCCCCTCTAACACACACACACACACACACACACACACACACACACACACACACACTGCATAATTCAGTAGTATTTAGTTCACTCACCACCATATTAAAAAATAGAAAGAAAAAATAAAATGGAACCAAGACTTTAAAAATACAGTGATATTAGTGGGTGTGGTGGTGCATGGCTGTAACCCCAGTTTTGTTTGGGAGACTGAGACAGCAGGATCACAGGTTTGAGGCCAGTATCAGCAACTCAGCATAGCCCTTAGAAACTGAGGGAGACCCTGTTTCAAAATAAAAAGTAAAATAGAGCAGAAGGCAGAGGTAGAATGTTCGTTCTCTCTCTCTCTCTCTCTCTCTCTCTCTCTCTCTCTCTCTCACACACACACACACACACACGCACACACACACGCACACACACACACACGCACACAGATAACACACGCTCCTTAGGCACCTCTGACCGCCGTGTGCTGTTGCTGCAGGTGCTGGCCACGCCATAACTCCCACAGGCAGCCCCAGAACTTACCTCCCAGGGGGCAAGGCCAACACTAATAGAAACCTGAAGTGCACTTCAGGTCAGGCCAGTGGGCAGAGAAAAAGAGCCAGCTGGGGGGCTGTGAGAAATGGAAGGGGAAGAGGGTTGGATTCTAAGCAGGGAGGAGCGGCAGGTCTCGGAGACAGCGACCCGTCTTCTTCACCAGAAGTGATGGAGTCAACCGCAGGAAGAGCTTTCCCTGGGCCAGGGGACGGCCAGCACCAAGGCCCATGGCAGAAGTGAGGGAGGACAGTGATCAAGGGGTGTGGACAGGCCCAGGGTCCACTGGCGCGGGGGGCAGGGGAGTGTCCAGGGCCGCCTCATTTTTGATCTGGTACCTTTAGTATTTATCAGCCACCGTTTGTGCATGTCAAACCCACAGGGCTGTCTCCTTCATGTGCAACTGACCTTCTCAAGGCCAGTGACAGGGAACAGGACACTGCTGGACCCCAGGGCAGGGAGTGGACCAGGCCAGGCCTTCCCCTGATGACCGGGGATGTAGCGTCCTGCTCGGTTTCCGGCTCTAGGGTTGATTTTCCTGCAGAATAGAGTCAAGTCTCCACGATTCTGTTTGTCACGTCTGTAAAATTCTTCCCCGAATCTAAGACCATCACTGCGTGTGGAAGTCTTCACAGATCAACAGCTCTGTCTGTGGCCAGTGGGTGACTGACTCTTAAATTCTGTACTTAGGTCGGCCGGTCTCTGGGAAGCGTCTGACTGACTGAGGAAGGTGCTTGTCTGATGAGCTGGTGCTCCAACCTGGCTCCCAGTTCCTTCTCAGAGAAAATATGCCATTGGTACTGAACACTGACCCTTCCGTGCTAATTGTCTAGCACCTCAGATAGGCATCTGGGAAAGAGGACAGTTCCTCAAGCCTGCTGGGATAAAAGAATCCAACAGCAAAGTCAGGGCCCCAGGAGACGTAAAGTCAATACTCAGGGTGGGCCGGGGAGGACGCTTCCTTTGAAGCTCCCTGGTGACCCATCCTCTTCCCTTGCCGGCCTCCAGCTGGGAATCGGCCAACCTAACCCTGGAGCACTTCCTACAGGAGTGTGTGCCAACAGCACCAGGGCCGGGGTCCCCTTACAGGTGGCCCTGAATCCCGTCCCTATCACAGAACGGCTGCTGGTCATCACCGCTGCCACAGCCCGCTTCGTCCTCCAAGATGAAAGCAACGGAGGTAGAAAAAAGAAAAAGCAAAACACTTTTGGGGAGATACATATTTTTAGAAAGCGGAGGCATGCAGCATTTCTTGGACTGGCTTCTAGGCAGAAATTATCTCCCTTTCAGAGTAAATATGCGCACTGAGAAAATGAGGGCTTGGAGCAAGGACCACAGAACACTGCCAACCAGAAACGGCGTGGGCCTGCGCTGAGCCGCAGAGCTGTCCTGGTCCTGGTCTGGTGGAGGCCGACGAGGGCTGTCGTGGTCCCGTGGCATCCACCTGCACCTCCCGGCCGGCTGGCCCTGCCCTCTCCTCGTGTGTTCTGGAATGGCCCTGCCATGTGGCTCGTTCAGGACGGATGTGCTGATTCTCAGTCCTCCACTCAGACTCAGGCAAAAAAGCAAAGCGAGGCCTGGAGAATGGACACGTCTAAAAGAAGGATTCTCCTTCATCTTCGAGCTGTACGTTAGTGCGCTCCAAACAAATTAACTCCCTTAGACTCGAGAGGCAGCTGTCACACCTCCGTCCCTTCAAGTCAACACGTCTCCCACCTACAGCAGGATTCTGAGGGGGTGACTCTGGGTTCCATCAGTCCCGTCGACCCTGAAATAAGAGGCCCTCCTGGAGGGCAAAGCGACCGGCCAAGATTGCTGAGGAAACAGAAGCTGGCGTTGTCGTCTTTGGGGAGCGCGCGCCGCGGCGGCAGCGGGACTGGGTGGCGTGTGGTGACCGGGGCCGAGGCTCTGAAGCACCCGTCCAGTGGCTCCCGATCCTCAGCTAAGCCCGAGCTGTGGGGCTCTCCAGCCCAGGAGGAGAAACCGCGCGTGCGAGAGAGCCCAGAAGTTTCTCCCAGGGAGCCCCATTACTCACGAGTGGCAGGAGTGGGTAATGAGGCCAAACCTGTCTGGGGAAGATAAATTCCACTTTTTCATCAGTTTCGTGGCACCTTTGATTTATACCAATCTGGCGCATGTTTCGCGTTGAATTTCACAGACTCAATTCTCTGCCTCGAGCTGCATGACTCAGTGGCCCACACATCATTTGAGGATGTGCACCAGCCGTTTGCTCCTAAACCGTACTTAATTATTATTTTTCATCCTTGTCTCCTCGGTGTTATTTCCTTCGGGGATTCTTCAGCACAACTTGTTTGTTCATTCAGGTGCTTTGGGAGGGGCCGGGGACAGAGCAGAGCTGACAGGCAGGAGATGGACACATCTGAGATGACCAGCAGGGGGTGGACACACACACAGGTAAGAACAAGATGGAAAGAGCCATGTGAAGGGGAATGTGGATGGTGGCCACTGAGGATTGACATTCATTTCCATTGGACACAAAAAAATATATCTGAGCCGGGCATGGTGGCGCACGCTTGTAATCCCAGCATCTGGGAGGCCGAGACAGGAAGATCGTGGTTCGCGGCCAGCCTTAACTACCTAGTGAGGCTCTCTGCAACTCAGTGAAATCCTGTTTTAAAATAAAGAATAAAAAATAGGGCTGGGGGCGTAGCTCGGAGGCAGAATGCCCCTGGGTTCCATCCCTGATACCGTGCGCGCGCGCGCACACACACACACACACACACACACACACACAGCCTGTCTCATTGCTTTGCGGTCATATCACACACATTATTTTTAAAGTTTTAAAAACATGATATGAGGAACTATTTGACTATTAATTATTGTTGTTGTCGTTGTTGTTACTGTGGTACTGGGATTGAACCCTGGATCATTCTACCTCCGAGCTACATACCACCCCTATTTTAATTTTTAATTTTGAAACAGGGTCTAAGATACTGAGGCTGCCCTCCAACCTGTGATCCTCCTATCTCAGTGTCCTATGTCCTGGGATTACAGGCCTACACCACCGGGCCCGGCTGAGTAACTAGTTTTAAACCTAAGTAATTGCATGTAATCACATCATCCAGAGGCAAGGCGCCCTCTGCGCGGCTCCCGGCTCCGGCTCCCGGCAGCGTGGGTGTGGCATGGCTCGATGGTGGTGCACACGTCGCTCCACGGTCGCCCCCAGCTCACCAGTTGTGCATCTGTTCTTCCTGTTTTCCCACAAGCATGTCAGCAGGCGTGTGCCACTCCACATCCTCTGGGCCACAGGCCACTGATTACGGACCGGAGGGCGTCCCTCCTGTGGCCGCTGCTACGGGCGCACTGCGGGGCCCTGGCCAGCGCCGAGGTCTGCTGAATCATGTCTTTGGGCTGAAGTCCTCTCCACCGGGAAGTGGGTGGCGCAGGCTGCCTGCGCATGCGCACACGCACACACAGGAGGGGTTTGCTCAACAATGTTTAAGGGTGCCTAGCAGGTGTCCAGTACCGGGGAAAGTGACGGCATCCTAGGGCTGCTGGCTGGGCTGGGGAAGGGGCGGGTGCTGCAGTGTGTGGCTGGAAAGAGTCGTTTTTAAGAGTGACCTATAAAATATGCAAGAATGATATGAGATTGTGATTGGCCTGGCAGGACGGGCTGAGACCTTTTTGGCTACTTTATAAACTTTTATTTTGGGAACTGGGGAATGAGTCCAGGGACATTCTACCTCTAAACTACGTCCTCTGTCCTTTTTACTTTATATTTTGAAATAAGGTTCTGCTAGGTTGCTGAGGTCTCACCAAGTTGCTTGGACCTGCAATTCTCCTGTCTCAGCCTCCCAAGTACTGAGATTACAGGTATGCACCATCATGCCCAGCTTACTTTATAACTTTTTGATTTAAAGCCAATAACTAGAATCTAGAACAGCGAGCAAGGTCTAACAGTTCCATAGTACTTTGCCAGTACATGTTAGAAGTAGCATTTTTCTTCCCCCGGGTCTGGGGATGGAACCCAGGGGCATTTGACCTCCGAGCTATACCCCCTGCCCTATTTTTCATTCTTTATTTTGAAACAGGGTCTCACTAAGTTGAGAAGGGCCTCACTAAGTAGCTGAGGCTGTCCGCGAACCGCGATCCTCCGGTCTCAGCCTCCCGGATGCTGGGATTACAAGCGTGTGTCACCACACCCAGCTGGAAGGTAGCATTTGAAAAAAACTTTCGCCAAGAGAGAAAACAGACGACGCTCCGCCTGGACTGGCCGACACTTGCAGACCCACCTGGCTGGCACGGCCCGCTGGGCGCCCTGGGAAGTCTGCCGCAGCTCCTGGAGTTCTTCCTGGATCTGCTGGGGCTTCGTGAAGTGGCCCAGGAAATTGAAGTAGTCCTCTGCAGAGGGCCGGTGCACCGTTGGCGAATAGCTAATGCCCAATTTCTGAAGAAACTCTTGATAAGTAATGTGCCCTCTTCCCTCGGTGTCATAGCTTAAAAGAGGAGGAAAGAAAAGGTCTCGTCAGTAGTCACCAGGAGTCCTGGTGCTCAGGACCCCGACGACACCTGCCCGGCCCGGAGGAGCCTGGCTCTGCCTCCTCCGCAGCACAGCGGACCCACAGAGGGGTCAGAGCGCGGCCTCTGCCTCAGCCCAGGCCGCTCTAAAGCTGCCTTTATCAGGTGATTGCAGGTCCAGCCACATTGGAAACCCATTGCTCTAACAACAGAACCATCACGAACCTTATACACGACCAGTCCTGAGAGAATTCCTAGAAGAATCACGCCGCGGGGACACAGTTGTCCCCTTCCCACCCTTCCATGCATGCGATAGTTTTTAAAATTTTGGCTGACCACTTACATGTAAAAGAGAACTATGCTGAGACTGAGAAGAAAATCCTTCCAAAAAGCACGTTCTGTCTTACAACTTGAACAAGTGAGAAGCACTTGATTTAAGGGTGGTAAAAGTCCCCGTTTTCTCCTTGAAGAGATGCCAAGTGCCCACACCCAACGAGGGAGGCCGGGAAAACAAGATAAGAAATGGGCTGTGGGCCTTTTATGTCATTTTCTATTATCGAGATTTTGCTGAATTATAATTCATTAAGGAGGCATAATGGAGAGGTTTTATCTCCCAATGTTATTCAAATAGAATAGAATTACTTCAATAAAAAAAACCTTTAAGGCAAATTGCCAATTTTCTGTAAAGAAAAAAAAAGCATTTATTTTTACAGAAAGATCTTGGTCCTCATCTAATTGATAAAAATGGCGCCGGCAGGGTGGTTTCTTTCCCCAGACAGACTCCGAGCCACAAGGAAGAGGATCACACATTTCATCAACCTGCGAGCCTCGCTCTCCCACCAGGAGTCCACATGATGTGTGCGTGCGTGCATGCGTGTGTGCATGCGTGTGTGTGCGTGTGTGTGTGTGTGTGTGTGTGTGTGTGTCTGAGCACACATGTGGTTTGCTCCTGTGAGCCGTAGCTTTCCTCTGTCCTCTAACTGCTCAGCTCCTGGGGACAGCGGCAGAGCCCTACCGTTCCCAGGACGCACCGCGCCCTGACGATGGCGGGCGCACTGACTTCCCTCGCTCTCACCCAGAGCAGTGGAGCGGTGGAGTGGTTAGTGGACGAGGAGTGAGCAGCTCTGGGCACAACCAAATGCATCAGGATATAGAATCCAGTACATGGAGACATGGGAGACGGAGACAGGAGGATGGCAGATTCCAAGCTAGCATGGTAACTTAGAGAGAGCCTGCTTCAAAATAAAACCAAAATAGTGCTGGGATGTAGCTCAGCGGTAGAATACCACTGGGGTTGATCCCTAGTACCAGCGGGAAAAAAGCTTCCAGGGGTTCTCCATACACACAGAAGGGTCCACGACTCACCCTCTGACAGACAGCCAGGTAGCACTGTTTGTACCTGTTCCAGAAACACCTGTGGTGCCATGGTTCTGGCCCCCCGAGCTCCTCAGAGCCGGTGAGGATGGATGGGTTGACACACACAGGGACCTGGGCCAGAGTCGGAGATGCCAGGAGTATGTGATGGGGCTTCCTTGTCGTTTGTGGTATTGGGGATTGAACCCAGGGGCATTCTACATCCGAGATACACCCCCAGCCCTTTTATTTCTTTTTTTTTTTTTCCTACTTTGAAACAAGGTCTTTCTAAGCTGCTGAGGTCTTGCTAAGTTGCTGAGTCTGGCCTAAAACTTAGGCTCCTCCTGTCTTAGTCTCCCGATACTGGGATTATGGGTGCGCGCCACCACGCGTCCACACGTGCTGGACATTTGTGGTCGCTATTTGTAAGCCAAGGCTCCAGTACATCCACTGCGTTCTCTGAGGGACCGCTGTGTCTCTTCTCTCTCTACCGGCTCACGGGGCCCAGCAGCCCACCGTGCGCGGCAGTGCCCCCTCCTGCCCGTGGAGCCCACTGGAGGCAGAGTGTCTGTAGGGAGGGCCTCTCGCCCGCAGCGGGGTGCTCGCAGAAGTACCAACAGCCTGCACTACATCCTGACACTTGAACTGAATGAAAAGGCTCTCCTTAATTACTTCATTAATAAAGATCATAAACATTCCCTTCCCATTGCGGAGGAACGAACACCAGATTGCACAACAGCGACTGAAATATTGTTATGAATGTGAATAAAAAGAGAGTTAATTCCGCTTACATAACCTCACCCTGCGTTATATAATCCTCGGTGTAACATTAAAAAAAAAAATTGACGTGCCTATAAAGGTTGAATTTTAAACTGGCTCAGCAACAGATGTGCCAGGGAGAATGTGCGCATAAACAGAGGCCCGTAAAAACTCTCATTTGCATACAGCAGTGGCCATTAATTTATGATCTAATCAGATGACTCGGCACATTCTGTGTGCACACCGCGATTCACTTGCACACGTAATTTGGATATGGTCACACTGACTGTTTTACTCTACTGAGACAGTCTTGGTCCTTTGGGCTCAGTTTAGGCTGTGTGTGTGTGTGTGTGTGTGTGTGTGTGTGTGTATGGTATTGGGGATGAAATCCAGGTGCATTCTACCTCTGAGCTATACTCTCTTTTGAAACAGGGTCTCAGTAAGTTGCTAAGGGCTTCACAAATTGCGGGGGCTGCCTGTAAACCCAAGGCCCTCCTGTCTCAGCCTCCCGAGTACTGGAATTACAAGCATGCACCGCCATGCCCAGCTAGGTTCTTGATTCTTGCGTCAATTTCTGAACTATCTCTGAATGCCACTGTCCCAGAGGTAAAGGACACAACCACGGGGCACAGAATAAGTCCTGTGGGCGACCTGGGTCATGCCACAGAGGTTGGCATGGTACCTTGTGTAGCTGGGACAGAAGGACTTCTCCCAGGGACTGTCTTGAAGGGTGGGTGTGTGGCTCACGCAGCCGCTCCTCAGACACAGGTGGCCATCCCAGCAGGCACAACCAGTGCCCTGATGGGCAACAGAGGGCTTGACTCTGCCTGCAGTCTCCATCCAGGGTCAAGATCCTGCCTCTGCTCTAACAAGCAGCCGGTCTAGCCTTTGAGAAGCCAGGCCAGGCATGGAAACCCACACCTTCAGAGACCATGCTCTAGAGCTCTCAATATCTTGGACCTCTGAGGCCTGCTGAGCTAGGAGCCCACGTCCCGGGAGGCACACGTCCTTCAGCACAGCGCTTACAGCTCAGCCCCTTGGTCACATACCACCAATCTTCTCTCTTATCACCTCAAGAAGCTGTTCATTCAGCCTTCCCCATCTCAAGCCTCGGCCAGTCCAGGTATCTGCCATCAGGGCAGCTGTGGGCGCTCATGGCTGCACCATGGCTGGACCGATGGGAACGTCCTCTTTTCCCGTGAACTAAAATCCCAAAGTCCTTTCCTCGCCAGCTGCTGCTTGTGACTCGCGTACTTTTCCACGGTGTCTTCTATTCCAATGCATTTGAATACTGATCTGCAGCCCTCTTGCTCTAAAATACGGCTATTTGGTATGTGTGCGCTGACGTGGCTGCCGACCATGCTGAGACCTGGCTGTCGGCTGGGCTGAGCTGAGCGGACCTCCCACTTCTGGCCGGGAGCCTGGCCCAGGTTCCACACCGATGCCCGCGCTCACGTTCCTGGAGCCGCTGCCTTCCCACTGTGGCTTCTCTCCCTGGCATTTTGTAACACGCTTCCTCGTAGGTTTCCGGCAAAGCTTGTTTTAAATCTGAAATAGCTGGATTCTGCCTGAGACGAGGCTACAGAAAGTGTTGAGAACTCAAGCATCTGCATCCTAGCCCTTAGCTAAGGAAGACGCCTGGGCTGGGCAGCCACCTGCTCTCAGGCGCCTCTGCCTGGTGCCCCTGCGCTCAGGGGACCCCAGCCCCGACCCCGGTGACGACTGATTCAGAATCCACGCAGGTGTCCTGCCGCCTGCAGCTCCTCCTCCAACACCCCAAGTCCCCAGAGCGCTGTCACCGTGCGCCCGCGGTCAACCTGCTCTGAACACTCTGAGGGCAGGAACCGTGTCTCATCTCTGGGATACCAGAATCTAGCACGTGGCCTGGCGCAAAGAAAGTGTCAAAAGGGTGACGGCTTAGGGGTTGCTGGGCCCAGAATGAGTGGGCGTGCTTCCGTGCAGTAAGTTGGTGCTCGCTCCAGTCCAACCAGACGTATTGCTCCTCCCCTGGCCCCAGTCTCGCCCTGCTCTGAGCCAGCCTCACCTCCCAGCCAGTGCTCCGGCTCTGCGGCCCGGACAGCTGGCTGGAGCCGTGCCAAGAACTGGGCCGTGGACAGAAGCCCTTGAAAGCCTGTGTGATCCTCCAGCTCTGCGGCCCCAAAGATGCTAAGGCCACCCCCCAGGTCACTGCTTGGGAGGCTCGGCATGAGAGCCACTAGATATGCGGTGGACTTTGGGTGAATAAGAAAATACGGATGTGCTAAGCCACTGAGATTTGAGGTTTAATTTATTAGCTTACGTCCATAGTACAAGCCAGGCCTCCAGAAGAGTCCAAGCTTTGGAAGTGCATGCCACAGGCGCTTCATAAAGGCTGAGGGAAATGTGGGTGTCTGTGTCTTGCACGTTTTCTAATATTCAAAGTCACAGAACACTGTTTTCCTCTTCGCTGTGCCTGTCCAGCTCTGGGTCTTCCTTCTTCCTGGACTTGCCCAGATTCCCTGAGCCCACAGGCTGCAGGCCCCGGCTCCTCAGGAACACTGGGTGGGGGTGCTTCCCTCACACCAGGAGGCGGCTCTGGGAGGATGCTGCTGTTTGGGCCCAGCCTGGATCCCTGTTGTTAGGGCAACTGGAGGAGGCTCCTGGTACCTTGACAACCCACCGTGGCCAGCAGGTCCTTCCTTGGCTTGCAGTGCCTCCTGCTTTGCCAACAGAAGCCAGTCATTCTCAGCCAATGCTCAGGCACTTAGCTGCAGGAGCAAGGAGGGCGGGGAGGCTGAGCCTGATGCCCGAGGGCTTGTGGGAAAAGGGACACACATCGCCGCTGCCTCTCTGTGACTGCGTCGGGCCGGGGCTGATGCGCTCTTGCCCTTTCTCTTCCCTTGCCCTTTCCTGGATGTCCCCGAGTCTTTTCAAACTGAGTGTGCATGTGCATTGCAGCCGCAACACTTTTTTGAATTTCTATTTTCACTTCTGCTCATATTTATGCTTACAGATTCCAGGTACTCCATACGCACGGAGCTGCCACCTACAATCATCCCATCTGAGGGACTGCTGAGCCCAAGGCCCTGTGTGTGCTCTGGGACAGGGCGCAGGAGCCGGCTCCCAGCGGGGCTCTGAGCTGCGGGCCGCTTGGCCACCGGGGAGCATCCCAGCCTCTGGTGTGTGCAGACTGCACGCAGGAGCGCCCAGGCCCCTCCTCGCCCGGCCGCTTTCTGAGGTACTGAAGGCTGACTGTCGCCTCCCTCCTGAACCTCTTGCCAGCCCTCCCTCCCAAGTCCTCCTAGCACCAGGCCGCGAAGCCCATGGCCTCCTGCTTGGACCACTGAGCTAGCCCTTCTCTCACCTCCTAAGTCAGACTCCTCCCGTAGCCAGGCGATCTTTCTGGAATGCCAACCTGCCCAGGCTGTTTTCCTACCAGCCCCTGGCCCTCAGGACCGGGTCCCTGCTCTGGGCCTACTTGTTCTTACAATGTGTCCTGGCCTTCCCTGTGAGGTTAGCTGCCAGCCGCCCCCGCTGGTCCCCTGCTGTCTGTCTCCTGGCTGCCCAGGCCCCAGCTCCATCGCACCGCCCCAGCTCGCTCATGCAGGGGATGCCTGCCTGCTGGCTCTTGGCTGCACCTGTCCTCCCCAGGTCCTCTGTCCCCGCCCAGCTGCTCCTGCAGGGCGGGGTGGGGGGAGGCAGGTGGAGCATGCTGCTGTCTCCGGTGGGGGACAGAGGCTGTGGCTCCTGCTCGGCTGAGATTCCAGCCGCATCCGTGGCACCTGGTGGGGCTGCAGCCAGGGTGAGCTCCGAGGGAGCCCTGCTGCCTGGGGCTCCTGGCGCCCAGGTCGGGAGCAGCTCGGCTCTCTGGGCAGCGCCTCCCTCCTCTGCTGCCCACCAGCCCGCAGCCGCAGCCTCCTGGCCCTGAGGAACTCCATGTTCCCCCTCACAGACCCCAGCTCTTCCGCACCTTGTCCTCATTTGCTGCAGGGAATCCTGCTTTCTTTCCCACTGGACATGGAGGACTATGCTCCCGGGCCTTGCTCTACCCTGTGCATACCTCTTCTGTCCTCCGTGGGGGCAATGTTCATGTGGCAGCCACCATCATGAGCTTCCCCTGCCTCTGTCCCTTTTCCCTCTTGGGTACACATGTAGACCAGGGTGGCTATGTGTGTCTGGACAACAGGATGGGGGCAGAGTGGCGGCCGCCGTCCAGGTGTGGTCACCATGTGATCCTCGGTGCTCTCCCCTTCTCTGCAGGCTGGACTCAGAAGGCCCAGGGATGCTGAGACACCTGGCTCCTGAATGATCCTGTAGGTCGAGCACTGCCACCCACCCCTGTCCCCATGACAACACAAACAATATGCCGGGGCAAGCCGCCAAGATGTCACACTTGGGAGCCCGCCCTGGCCAACACGCCACGCTAACTCCTCAGCTTAAAAGCCGCCTTGAAATTTTCTGTTTTACCAGATGCAAAGAGCAAAGGAGATAGATGGCAGGGACAGCCGTGCAACATTACAGATGCATTTTCTTTTCTTTTCTTTTTTCTTTTCTTTTCTTTTTTTTTTTTTTGGGTGGTACTGGGGTTCCTGGAAGCCCTTCTACCTCCGGGCTACACTCCCAGACCTATTTTTATATTTTTTTATTTGGAAACAGGGTCTCCTAAGCCAGCGCGCGCGGCTGGCTTTGAACCTGTGCGATCCTCCTGTCTCCGCCTCCCAAGCGCGGGGATGACAAGCGTGCGCCACCACGCCCGGCACGGATGCATTTTCTACCACCGAACTGCGCACTGAAAACGCGTAAGATGCCTGGTTCTAGGCTGTATGCATTTTAGCACAAAACCAACTGGGGGAAAAAGAGACAGCAGCAAACAAAATCCCAAGCTGACACAAATGTGATTCGATTTTTGAAATGTAGAGACAGCACGAAATACATTTTAAGAAGTAGTTGATCTAGTGAAATAAAGTTAAAATCAGAGGTGCAGGAATTTGCAAAGCTTAGCGGGAGCTGCTGCACTCGGCTGAGAGGATGAAAACTGAGATGGTGGGCGGGAACCTGCAGGGGCCAGACTTGCTGACAGAAGGGACTTCCCGGGTTGGGGCCGGCAAGAAGGCCCCGAGAACGGGGCTGTTCTATGGCTGCCACGTTTGCTTCTCTAGCACCGCTCGTACCTCTCCACTTTTTAACAGATTGCTTTTGTCATGTTAAAAAAAAGTGCAGAGAGCTTAGCTTACAAACTCAGCTCAGCGGCTTCTCGTCCTGGAGGCCTGCATCGATCCCCTTGGGATACTGAACAAGCCTTTCCCTTCTCAAGGCCATGGGGAAATAGTAAGAGGCAACACTCCATGTTCCTTATTCCTCTCGGCTTCCCACCCAGCAAGGAACCACAAAATCACATGACATGTTTAATATGTGTTTGCTGAATTAACAAACAAGGACAGGGTTGGGTGCTGTGTGCCAGGCACCGTGCTGGTACTTAACACATCCTACCTGGCCCAGCCTCACAGCAACCACAGGTAATGTCCAGGCTCAGGCCTGGAGCAGAGCCTGGCACAGGGTAGTCAAGGAATTTGACGGAGGCCCCAAGCTGGACGCAGGGCAGGAATCAGCCCACATGCCTGGCTGTAGAGCTGTCGCTCTTAACCACCCAGCATCCCTGGCGTAAGGTCAACCAGACAACAGGGAACAAAATTCTGACCATGAGCAGTTTTCAACGCAGGCAAAAAATGTGTACATTTTACAATAATGTTCTTAAGTGTGTCAAAAGATTTTCGCGAATGTCACAATGTCTACCTCCAACCCAGGCCCAACCAATCCATCCCCCGAACACTGCCTGCCACCCTTTCTGACCCCAGCTGTGCCCGCACGACCACAGGGAACTTCACTGTCCCCAGCACTTGGTTAATAACAGCTGGAAACAATGACCCTAGTGGAAGGAACGGACCCTTCCCTTCTGCCCCTGGGAGGCTGTGCTACTGCTGGTAGGACATACCTGCTGCCCCAGGTCAGTCTCCCAACACAAGATGTTCTAGCCTTCACCCTGACCCCTGGAAATGCTGCCTCTGCCATGACCACTGCACAGACTTCCAGGGTGCCGGCACCCCTGGCTTTTTTTTTTTTTTTTGGTACTAGGAATTATACCCTGAGGCTATTTATTTATTTTGTTGTTGCTGTTGTTTTGGGTTTGAGAGTTTGAAAGCCTCTTGCTAGGTTGCTGAGAGTCTTGCTAAATTACTGAGCTTGACCTGTGATCCTCTTGTCCCAGCTTCCCAAGTACTGGGATCACAGGCGTGCACTGCCGTGCCTGGCTGGCATACCTGCCTTTAATTCCTACCACTTGACCCTCCTCTGCCAGGGTTTCAGCATGGTCAGCCCTGTGCTCTGGTGATTGGAGTGGCTGTTTTCTGTGCCCTGACAGCTCTCTGAGCACAGGGACCAACCATGAATTGTCCAGAAGGGTCTATGGCGTGGGAGAGCCATTTCTCTGCCCATTGCACAAAGATCATTGTATTACTCTATTGCAATTACATATTTAATTCACTGAGAAAGAAGATGGATGGGAGTGTAAGCTGGCCCCGTGTTGGAACTGACCTTTAACAAATAGGGATGGTGTGAGAATTTCAAGTCGCTTTTCTAAATTAGACACAAAACAACCCACCTAATTCTACACCTGGCCAACATTTCAGCCGTCATTTGAGCAGATGAAAAGTTAAAAAATGACAGGAACTGTGTGGGAAGCTGTCCCCCCGAGTGGACGCACAGTTGTGGTGACCATCCTGAGGGAACTCGAGTGGCCGCTGAGATTTAATGAGGACAAAGCAACTCAGAGGTGAAGCTCAGAAACACATCTCGTCGTTGACGTGCTCGGAAACTCAGACGTCTGCACCGGGAATATCTCAACTGGGGGCCTGACTCGAAAAGAGCTAAACCTAAAATGCATTTTGAAAAATGGCACTTACATTAGATCCTATTTTCAGTTCAAGAGACCCTTGGGAAACTTCTCCAAGTTACCCAAAGTTGGGTTATTTTCTTCCCACAAGTTACTTATAAAACAGTCGTGCAGCATTGACTTCCCTCTCCTGGCAGTGGGAAGCCCCTTTCCCCTTACCCATTGCTTATCTGTCTGCTGAGCGAATGGAATGAAAGTCTTTGGAGAGCACCCTATTTTTCTAAAACAGTGAAAAGGGGCTTGAACTTTCTGGTGCTTCTTAAGGCCACTGCTGCTGGGGAGAGATTAACGCATCCTTCCTTGTTCCTGATGACCAGCCTGTCTGCCACAGTGGCTTTCTTTGGGAAAGGAGAAATAAGGACACAGGATGCAGGACCCATGCAACCAAAAGAAAGCCGTTCCAATCTCAGCCCACGTTCTCCTGAAAAGCTATGAAGGGTCTGCACAGAATCTGCTGCAGTAAGAGACCCGAGACGGTCAGCAGGGCACAGGCCAGCTTTCAGATATCGCTTACCTTTGCCAAAGCTTTTCAAATTCTCTTGGCGTGAGGGGAATATCAAAACCATAGAGAGCATTCTTTATGTCCCTTCGCCGGAGAATGCCATTGCCCTCGTTATCGGTTTCTATAAAATTCTACAATGGAAAAAGATGGTGTTTAGTGACATGAAATGTTTCATGGTGCCATAAAGGCTTTTCAATAGTCAGTAGCTGGAGCAGTCTACGGTTATTTCTCTTCCCACCTACCTGCCTGATTGATTACCCTTTTCTCTAAGTGTCAGACAGCCTTACTGATCCTGCAGAGGCAGTAATGAGCAAAATATGAACAAGGCTTGTGGACTCCATGGGGGTATTTATGGGTAAATGAGAGGTCTCTGTTGCATGACCTCGGATCTTGCTCCGACTGACAATTTGGGTCCACAGACTATTAGAAATAAGAGTCAATAAGACCCTAAAAATGAGATTGAGGGCCGTCATCTCAGTGACGTGTGGACTTGGTCCGGCAGCTCTTTCAACATTGCGTTGGAAGCTCGGCTCAGGCAAAAAAGGGGATAAAAGGTATAACAGTAGGGCAGAAGGAAATACAATGGCCACTGCTCACTATCCATGACTGTATACACTGGAATACAAAGAATCCATAAACAAATTATATAAGGGGTGAATTCAGCAAGAAGGGCTGGATTTTATATTGATAGTGAAAATCAATCACATTTCTACATATCAGACACAGGAAGTGAAATTTTAAAAGATAACACAATAGTACTAAACATAGAAATCCCAAGGAATAAAGCTGCAAATTATATGTAAGCCCCTGTATAGGAAAGTCTAAATCTTTATTGAAGGATATTAAAGATCAAAATAAGTGGAGATATACTATGTTCATGAATTAGAAGACTCAAATAATAAAGATGCCGCCTTTCTCCAAACATCCCAACAGGTTTTTAAAAAATGAAATTTGACACACTGCTTTAAAAATGAGGTGGAGGCGGTTGCCTACCAGCCAATTAAGATGAATCAATAAGTTATATAAACTACAAAGAAGAAGAATAGGTGCCAGGACAGAAAAATTGACTAATGAGACTAAATGGGACACCCAGAGACTGCTGTGGGCTATGGTACTGGACAGTAGTGATGTTGCAGATCAGTAGGAGAAAGAGACTTTACAACAACATTTGAGGACACTTGGTGTGTCCACACAGAAGAAATGACCTTGGGCCTCTGCCTCACATGGGAATATCTGATTCAGACCTCAAGGCCTGAACGGGAAAGTTGAAACTATTAAGCTTCGAGGAGGGGAGGGAGAGCATCGTCATGACTCCAGAGTGGGACGAGATTTCTTAAAACCTAGGGAGAAAGAGTAATTTCCTTTCTTTTTTTTATATATAACTGAATCGGCTGAGCCCCAGCGTGATGATAAGTCTGAATGCATTAAAATATATTCAGAAAAAGACACCAGATAAAAAGGGCAAAATCATAAGACACCAATTGGGAGAAGATAATTGTATTGCATATCATTTACAAAAGAGAAGTCTCCAGGGCTGGGAGGTGGCTCAGTAGTAGAGGGCGTGCCCAGCATGCACAAGGCCCTGGGTTCAATCCCCAGTGAGACACACACGCACAAATGCACACACGCACGCGCACACACACACACACACACACACAAACGCACGCACGCACGCGCGCGCGCACACACACAAACGCACACACGCATGCGCGCACACACACACAGTAGTATCCAGATCGCAGAAAGAATTCTTCTTGACCAACAAGAAAAATACAAAGAGCCAATAAAAAGACTATAAAAAGTCTTAAGCAAGCACTTCACAAAAAGAAAACCTGACTGATGAATAAGCAAATGAGAAGATGCTCCATCTCATTAATAACCAACAAAATGTTAATGAAAACTGGAATGAGGTACTATTACACGTCCACTAGAGTGAAAAAATTAGGACTGAGAATATCAAGTCACACGTGACGAGGCTGAGTCGTCCTGACAGAAACTTTGTGGTCCACAAAGCCAAAGACATTTACGATCTGGTTCCCTGATGGAAAAGGATGCTGACTCCTGGTATAAGATATCAACGATATTTTTCCCCTACATCTGGAATGTGGGTACGTGTGACTTTAAATTTACGTGCATTTTCTATACCGTACAGCACAGTCACAATTTTAAAAACAATTAAACTTCAAAAAATTGATTTTAAAGGACTCCCAAGTCCCTTTAAAAACATGTAACGGGTATGGAATATAAAATATTGGAAGTCGCAACTAAGTCCCAACAACTTCTAAATGTCAGAAAAAACTGAAAAATCAATAACTCTGCTTTGATTTACGAGGGAAGTTTTAAGGTAACAGGAAAAATCGCTGCCTGTCAAGTCGGAGAGACAGGTGGGTGGAGACAGAACATCACGGCTTCCTGGAGCAGGCGACCCTGAGCAGGAGCTGCCCCGGGGACTGGGAAGATGGAAACAGAAAGCAGAGCTCCTAACTCATTCGACGGGGCCCCACTACACTGATGTCAAAACCAGGCAAGATAGCGCAAATAACGAAAACCAGAGTCCGGTATCGCTCACAAGCACAGGTGTAAAAATCCTCAACAAATATTCTGAATATGTGTTCGATCCAGCAAGATATAAGCAGCGCCTCACCACTTGACCAAGTGGGATTTTAGCCCAGGTGTACAAGGCTAATTCCAGATTTAAAAATCCATCGTGTGAGTCCGCTTTTTGTCGCTGTAGCCAAAATATCTGACGAGAGCAGCTTAGAGGAGGAAAGGCTGATTTTGGGTCCGGGATTCTGAGGTTCAGTCCATGGTCAGGCAGCTCCACTGGTGGAGAAAAACTGCTCAGCTCATGGCAGATAGGAAGGGGGGAGAGAGGGAGAGACCAAGCGAGCGACTGAGAGCGCTGGGGAGAAGACAAACCGTACCGGGGGACGCCTCCGGTGACCTCCTTTCTTCAACTAGGTCCCACCTCTCAGTACTCCATTCAGCTATCAATGGATTTAGTGGATCAATTTAATCTAGTTAAGAGATTAATCTACTGATGCCATCAGGGGGCTCATGATCTGGTTGTTTCCTGAAAGCTCCATTCCTGAGCCTGTGCATTAGGAATCAGGCTTTCAACACATGAGCTTTGGGGGGATATTTCAGATCTGAACCATAACATCCACTACTATAATCCTTCACATCAGCAAAGGAAAAAAAAGATAAATCAAACACCTGCATCAATAGATGCAGACAACTCATCTCAGACAAAATCTAACACCCATTCCTGACATGTCCCAGTTAACTAGGAATCGAAGGAAACTTCCTTATCTTGTATCTACAAAAATCCCACAGCTGACATCATACCTGACGATGAGCAACCAGGAGCTTTTCCACTAAGATCAGGAATGAGGTGAGGGCCTTCTCTCTCACCACTGCTTTGCAGCCATGTACTAGAAACACTAGTCAATACTAAGGCAATTAAAGGGAATTAAAGGGAGATAGACTCGGAAGGAAAACCTAACACTGTCTTTTGTCACAGATAACATGGATGTTTATGTAGAAAACACAAAAGAATTTGTATAAGGCCTGTATAAGGAAAACTACAAGACTCTGGTGAAAGAAACAAGAAAACTAAATAAACGGAGAGCACCTCCCCTCAGGGGGCAGCTCAGCATCATCCAGATGTCACTTCTCTCCAGCTTGAACTATAGAATCAGTACAATCCCAGCAGGTTATTTTGTGGATATCAACAGATTGATTTTAAAGTTTATATGGAGAGGCAAAAGACCCAGGCTAGCCAATGTGGTACTGAAACAGAAGGTCAATGCCGGGTGTGGTGGCGCACACTTGTAATCCCAGCAATCGGGAGGCTGAGACCTGAGGATCGCGGTTCGCAGACAGCCTCAGCTACTTAGTGAGACCCTGTTTCAAAACAGAGAATAAAAAATCGGGCAGAGGGTGTAGCTCGGAGGTCAAATGCCCCTGGGTTCCATCCACAGACCCGAGGGGAAAGAAGAAGAAGAAGGAGGAGGAGGAAGAGGAGGAGAAAGAGGAGGAGGAGGAGGAAGAAGAGGAAGAAGAGGAGGAGGAGGAGGAGGAGGAGGAGAAGGAGAAGAAGAAGAAGAAGAAGAAGAAGAAGAAGAAGAAGAAGATGATGATGATGATGATGATGATTGAAGCTGCAGGACTAACACTGCCCAGCCTCGAGATGTGTTATAAATCTATGGCCATCACGACAATGTGGTACCCAGCCCTATTTTTATTCTTTATTTTGAAGCAGGGCCTCACTGAGTTGCAAAGGGCCTCACTAAGTAGCTGAGGCTGGCTGCAAACTGCGATTCTCCCGTCTCTGCCTCCCAAGTGCTGGGATCACAAGCGTGCGCCACACGCCTGGCTTCAACGGACTTTGACACAAAAGATAGTCTATTCAACAAATGGTGCTGAAACAACTGGACACCCACATGCACAATCACCACCACCATCGACACCTAGGCCCAGACTCACCTGCGCCCTTTACAAAGATTAACCCAAAGTGGGTCATGGACCTCAGTGTAAAACACAAGATTATAAACTCCCTAAAACCTAGGCAGAACCCTAGGTGATTGGGGGTTTGGCAGTAACTTTTTAAATATAATACATAAAACCAAGATTTGATAAGCTAACACATTTGGTAAGTGTTATCAAAATCAAAGACTTCTCTGTGACAAACACTGTCAAGAAAAAATGAAAGACAGACTGTGGATGGGGAGAAGATACTTGGAACAGACATGACCTCACCGAGGGCGGTCAGCCAAAATACACAAAGAACTTTAAAAAATCAACACGGAAATAAGTAACCCAACTTAAAAGTGAGCTAAGACTTTCACGGGCTCTTCACTAAGAAAAAAAGATAGAGATGGCAAAACGCATACGAAAAGACATCATATGTCATCGGGAAAATATAACCTGAAGCAAAACGACCAAAGAATGACCAAAATCCACAACGCTGACAACGCCAAACGCTGCTGGGGTGTGGAGCGACGGAGCTCAAGATGCAGGCAGAGACCAAGGTCACCCCCGGCCTGCCTGTCGGGGTGGTCTGCACAGCGCTGCTCTGTACTGTTAACAATCTGCCTGTTGCTCCCTGACTCTACTGTCTGTGAGCGCCACCAGGCACTGACCTTGGCCACCGCTGCAGCCCTGCGTGTGGAGGCTGCACGGTCAGTATGTGCTGACCAGGCCAAAGGTGGAAGGATGGGGCCAGGAGGGGCTGGAGTTGGTCCTCGGAGTCCCCAGGGTCCACAGAGAGCAGCAGCAGACAGGGGCCGGAGGCGGATCTGGTCTGACCACAGGGAGGAGGAAGAGGAAGAGGAGGAGGAGGAGGAGGAGGAGAAGGAAGAAGAGGGCGTGGCGGCTGTGTGTATGTGTGTGTGTGTGTGTGTGTGTGTGTGCGCGCGCGCGCGCGTGCATGGGCATGCACGTTACTCAGAAGTGAAGAGCTGGCTGCAGAGGAGGGGCTCTTTTTCCTCATCAGGTCAGTCCTGAGTAAGTTTAAACACTAACAGTGAAGCTGGCCTGGAGGCCAGGGAGGAGGTCCTGCTAGCTTGTCCTGCTTTCTTCCCCAGCCCCTGTGCCCCACAGTTTCTAGCTCAGACCTTTCCCCTCCCCTGGGCCCACAGGGAGGCCCTGAAAGGTTCACCCTGTCTCCTGGGCTGGGGTATGGCTTGGTGGCAGAGCACCTGCCCAAGATGTGCAAACCCCAGGCTCAGTTCCAGCACTGCTGTTTGGATTCTATCTAATCAGGCAGAACTTCGGTCTGTGGCTGTTGGCCACCACAGCCAGGCCGCCCCCGGAGGATAGAGGGCTGAGAAGGGGCAGCCCCGGGCGGAGGACAGGTCTTGATGTATAGAACTGCACAAGGGGCAGACGTCTGGAAAGAGCAGTCAGAAAGAAAACCACCAAATGAAAGCAAGGGGAGAATCCATCCACACAATGTGAGTACTTCCATGGCGCAGCTTAGAAAGACCCTCTGGAGGGGAGTTATTGTGGCCGTGGTCGCTGTGGGACGGTGATTCCACGCCTCAGGCTGCCACATCAGATCTATTCTCCTCTAGTACAGCTGTCGCTGTCGGATTCTGCAGCCACAATTCAAAACCACAGTCACATTTCCATGACTGCACGCAGAGGGCACCTGCCTTATAAACGTGCTTCCTCTAATCCTGGCAAGAAGAAATGGCTCTTAAAGTGCACGTCTACAAATCTGCAAAACCAGGTATGACAGCTTCCCATATTTCTCATTTGAATTTTTAATTCTTATCAAGGCCAAAATAACACCAAGAATTTCTTCATGTAACTCCTACAATCACTCATCTTTACAAATAGTAGTTAACCTTAAAAGGGAGAGTTTGGTTTGGAAAAGTCTCTTAAGAACACAGGGTTGGCAATGCAGGACCCACATTAGATAGAATCCAAACAGCAGTGCTGGAACTGAGCCTGGGGTTTGCACATGGCGGGCAGGTGCTCTGCCACCGAGCCACACCCCAGCCCAGCCATGACCTGGCACTGCTCAAACTTTGGTGGGCACTTCAACTTAAAAGATAATTGAGAGCTGGGCATGGTGGGCACGCTTGTGATCCCAGCATTCAGGAGGCTGAGACCAGAGGATCGCGGTTTGCAGCAGCCGCAGCTACTTGGTGAGGCCCTCCTCAACTTAGTGAGACCCTGTTTCAAAATAAAGAATAAAAAATAGGACAGGGGGTGTAGCTCGGAGGTAGAATACCCCTGGGTTCCATCCCCAGGCCCTCAAAAAAAAATTGGGACAAAAATTCCCAGGAAATAGCCTGTCCCCAAGTGGGCACACTAGAGGACCCAATGTCCCGCTTCTGGAAGTCACCCCATGGGGACAGCAGAGAGATTCACGCAACCCTTGTGATCACACCCACACCCGTCAGACTGCACACCATTAATGAGACCGGATGTGAGCGCCACAGAGGGGAGCTGTGCCCCTGCCTCACCTCTCCACATGGGACGCCAAGAACTGCCCAGTGTCTGCACAGAGGACAGAACCTTCAGGCCTTTACTGCCCATGCAAGACCCAGCACCAGCATCAACCGCAAGTAATGGAGCCAGTATCAACAGTGCCCATGGAAACCACCACCTGAGGGGGCTTCCACTCCATGGTGGGTAACCACACACTCCGCTACACCTGCCTACACCTGTCTGCACTACACCTGCCTGTACACAGAGGGACCCCACTCTGTGACATACAGAGAAATCCTGCAGACACCATCAAAAGACTTTGGAACTGATACATAAAATTGGGTAAAGTAACAGGATACAGAAGCCACACGTGAGAAAGAAATCAGAAATGCAATCATAGACACACACGTTTGTTTTCCTCCCCCCCCTTTCAGAATAAACCTAGCTAAAGATGTGAAAACCCTCTACAGTGAAGAAAAGCATAAAACAGTAGAAAAAGAAATTGAAGAAGACACTAGACGATGAAAAGATGTCTCCCATGTCCATGGCCCGGGAGAATCGATATTGCTAAAATGGCCACATTACCCCAAGGTAAGACACCGAGGGATTCAGTGCAATCCCTATTAGAATACCAATGGCATTCTCTATAGACTTAGGGAGATAAAATCATTAAATTCATACGGAAGAACAAAAGGCCCAGCATGGTAATTCTGAGTTTAAAGTAAAACGTCCCTGGGACTGCATGCAGTGGAGGTAGCTAAACCAAAGAGGCGTGGCCTCTGAGGGCAGGGTGCGGGAGATGGCTCCCTGGAGGCAGAGAGAGCAAGGGAAAGGGGTGAGGAACGTACAGGGTCCTCACAGCCATCCACCCAGGCCATCGCCCCAGGCCTCCCCTCAGAGGCCACGCCCAGGGAGCCGCCTCCATCACACCCTGCCCTCAGAAGCCACGCCCCCAAGAAGCCGCCATCACCCAGTCATCAGAGGCCACGCCCCCAAGAAGCCGCCATCACCCAGTCCTCAGAGGCCACGCCCCCAGGGAGCCTCCATCACCCAGTCCTCAGAGGCCACGCCCCCAGGGAGCCTCCATCACCCAGTCCTCAGAGGCCACGCCCCCAGGGAGCCTCCATCACCCAGTCCTCAGAGGCCACGCCCCCAGGGAGCCTCCATCACCCAGTCCTCAGAGGCCACGCCCCCAGGGAGCCTCCATCACCCAGTCCTCAGAGGCCACGCCCCAGGGAGCTGCCTTCAGCCACCCCTTTCCCTTGCTGGCTGCCTCCTGTCATTATGCCCTAAGGAGCTGTAGCCCCCCATCCTGCTTGGCCGCTGGCATAAAATGGACATATATATATATATATATATATATATATATGTGTGTGTGTGTGTGTGTGTGTACATACATATATATATTCATACATACATACATACACACACACATATATATACATATATATATATATATATATGTATATACATACTGAAATTTTTAGAACCGTAAGCAAATAAACCTTCCTCCCTCTAAGTTGCGGTTGTCAGGTGTTTAGATAACCGTGGTGAGAATCCTGAGTGAAACAGGAGAAAACCAATTCTGAGCAACAGAATAAAGCGGGAGGCTTTACAATACCCGACGTAGAACTATACCAGAGGCCACAGTCACAGAACAACTTGGTACTGGCATAAAACAGACCCGTGGACCAACGGGGTAGAATAGAGAGCCCAGAAATAAACTCGCACATCTTCAGCCACTGGTTCTCGACAAAGCTGCCAAAAACACAAGTGGAAAAAGCACAGCCCCTTCGACAAACGGGGCGGGCGAAGCGGATGTGCGCACAGAAGACTAAAACCAGACCGTCTCGCGCCCTCCTGCAAACCAGGTCAAAGCGCACTGAGACCCGAGCGCGGCAGGCGCAACTGCTGGGAAAAGCGAGAACACTTGGGGTCGCGGCACAGGCAGAGACTCCTGGGTAGAACTCTGAGAAACAAAAGAAAGCACTGACAGACGGGATCACAAAATAAAAAGCTCCTGCGCCGCTCAGGAAATCATCAACAGCTCGAGAGACAACCTACAAAACGGGAGGACGTCTCTGCCAGCTCGTCACCCGACAGAAGATTCACATTCAGAGAATACGGAATCTCAAAAACTGCAACAAGAAAAACATCAAATGACCTGCTCTTAAAAAATGGGAAAATGACTGAATAGACTTTTCTCACAGAAGCACAAATGGCCAGTCATACTGGAAAAATGCTCAATACCTTTAGCCATCAGGGAATTGCAAATTAAAATTACAGAGATTATATCTTACCCCAGTTAGAATGGCTATTAAATCTATTAAATAAAAACCCCAAACCAGAAAATAGCTGCAGGTGAGGATGTAGAGGAAAAGAAGTCCTTATACCTTGTTGGTAAGAATGTAAATTAGTACAATGACTACGGGAAACAGAACAGAAGGTCCTCAAGAAGCTAAGTCCATAACTCCAGAATGGTCCGGCTATACTCCTGGGCCTTCATCCCAGGGAAGGAGTCAGCGTACAAGGAGATGCTGGCGTCCCGTGGGTACTGCAGCCCTCACGAGATCCAGGATCTCGTGATTTGTATCAGCAACACGTAAGTGGACAAGAACTGTGGTCTATACACACAATGGAGCATTACTCAGCCCTAAGAACGAAGCCCTCACCTTTAGGAAAACAGAGGGAACTGGAGGATATACTGGCATCGTGCTAAGTGAACTAAGCCAGACAGAGACACACAAGTATCGCAAGTATTGACTCGTATGCGGAAACTAAGAGAGAAAAAAAGAAGCCCAATGAAATAAACAAGAAGATCTGAAAGCAGAGGCGGGCACCTGGGGGCTGGGGAGGGGCGGGGAGGGCAAGTGAGAGCAGGTGGAAGGAAGGGTGGACAGGACCAGTGCGCAATACTAGCACACGTGAAAATGTCCCAGCGAAGCCCACTGATTGGTACAAACAGTCCATGTCAATAACAATAAAAGAACGCAGGCGTCGTCACACTGGGTGCACCAAGTTGTCTTCCTGTCTGAGCAGCTGGATCTAAACAGCTTGATCCTCCCTCCCCGCAGTCCTAAGCATGAAATAGATTTTCTTTCCTTTTAAGGAAATAATCATCATTTTCTTACCTTAGACAAATCTGCCCATCTGGTTTTTGCTTTGATAACAAGATACTGATGAGCCTGTTCACAGGCTAGGTCTGAATCCGCAACTTTCTGTTTGGTTCTTAAAAGAAAAAATATATAAATAAATAACTGCGTTTAAATTTAATGGGCTCATGAATCTCCCAAGGG
This sequence comes from Muscardinus avellanarius, assembly GCF_963383645.1. NCBI lineage: Eukaryota > Metazoa > Chordata > Mammalia > Rodentia > Gliridae > Muscardinus > Muscardinus avellanarius. Next base: position 6,091,518 of record NC_137797.1, on the reverse strand, counting down.
TTTCCCCTACTCCCTGTTTGTTTCAAAGATACCATAAAAGTCTGTTATTTCACATCTGGTCTAACTTAATTCTTAAAATACAGTCTTATTTCCCTAGCTGCATGACAGGGTAGTCGTCTTCAATTTTCGAAGTCCTTGTTTATTTTCAGATAAATGCTATTCAACTTTTTTTTTCTTTGGCAGCACACAAAACAAGGTTCATTTATCTCAGGGTGAGGGGAAGAAGATGTAATATAACATTGTCTTCATGAGAAAACAACCCAAAAGTTTTATTTCTGAATTTGAAGGTTATAGTGAGAACGCGGACTCAAGGAGAAGGGGCACACTTGTACTACACAGCTTACAAATTTCTCAGTCTCACGGAGTTTTCAAAGGTTCAGCTTGCAGGATTTAAAGGCAATCAGCTGGGTGTGGTGGCGCACGCTTGTAATCCCCGCGCTTGGGAGGCAGAGACAGGAGGATCGCGCAGGTTCGAAGCTAGCCCCGCGCGCTGGCTTAGGAGACCCTGTTTCCAAATAAAAATGCAAAAATAGGTCTGGGAGTGTAGCCCGGAGGTAGAAGGGCTTCCAGGAACCCCAGTACCACCAAAAAAATAAAATAAAATAAAATAAAGGCAATCAGAATTTGATTATATTTGCTCCCCAAATGACAGATGCTGAAGACACTGAGCCCCGTGCACCTGGCCCTGGCTAGGCCCCAGTATCGCATAGTGAATATGGTGGCTGAAAGAACTTGGGGTGCTCTGGAAAATTAGGAAAATTAGGGGGGTGTGACAATCTGTAATGCCCCCTGTGAATGGAGACCGGGACCTGGCGAATGTGCACCTTCAGCAGCGTGAGGCCCACCTGGCCCCCACCCGACCTCGCCTGGCCCTTCCTCCCTCCCTTTCTCCCTCCCTCTGAAAGCCCTTCTAGCGTCCCCGAGGCCACCCCGGCCCGCTAGCCCTCGGCCCCACCTGCTTCTCTGCGCCATCTCTCTCCAACTGCCTACCGGACTCCACAGAACCACGGAACCTCGCAGGTGGCAAAGAATCCAGAGCCCCCCTCCGCCCCGCGCTCCTTTACACTAAAGGTCTTGGGAGGCTGGCGGGTCGGTCACATTCCACCACTTTTGCTGGGAAGGACTTTCCTCCAGAGGGCGCATATTCTGGCCTGGGCCTTAGCTGTTAGACTCTTCCTAGACCTGCCCTGCCCTCAGGCTGTCCCAGCTCCGAGTGGACGCGCGGCCTTCACGCACACTGACCTCGCTGTCTATCTCGACACCCCAACCGCGGCCTGTCCTTGTAAGCAGAGCCAGGCTCCAGAGCCCTCCCGACTCTCCAACCTGTCCCTCCCCAGGGCCAGGAGGCCGCAGCTGTGTGGGACAGTGGAGAACACCCAGGCTGTGCAACAGTCCTGGGGTGCACTTCTGGTCCTGGGTAAGACAGAGCGTGCCTTACCCCTCCTCTCCCTCTTATTCCTACCAAAACCCCTGCAAGAATGCAAAATGGAACTCTTAGCAGACACTAAAAATAGTAAACCACAGAGCAGGAAATCACAGGATAGTCGTGAGTTCTGAGTTCATGGGGAATTTTCTTCCCATGTTCCCAGCTGAAGCTTAACGCTGAGAACGTGCAGCAGATACAGAGAAGAAAGATGTGAGAGAAAAGTGTCCCTCCAGCCGGCGCGCCGGGAAGGAGGCCCCGCAGTGCAACGCCGGCGCGCCCTTGTCGCCTCCTGCTCTGCTGGTCCTGGTCAGAGCAAGGCGGGCCACAACTGGAGGATGCCCTTTGCAGGTGTGTGCCCGTGTCCACTGTGCACACGCGCTCCAGGGTGTTCTCCGGAAGGCCTCTTTATCCTGTCCATGTTAAGCAATAGAGTCTCCTGTGAAAGCCCCTCGGAACCTGAGCAGCGGGACGCGGGCGTCGGCCCACACGCTACCTCATCGCTTCCCTTGGGAAGAGCTACCGCCATTTTCTTGCATTTTTCCTTTGTATCAACTAAAATAAAACCTATGAATTCAAGAAAGTGCAGCCTTGCCAAGGGCCACAACGGTCTGGCACAGAGGCCATGGTTTAGGGGGCTTGACTTGCCCAGGGGAAAGGGACTGGAGCCCCTGGGGACATAGAGCCTCTGGGACAAAACCGCACTGGGAGCATTATTATCCTGCGGCGTCATCTTATCAGAAAACACACTTTGTGTTATCCTGGGGCAGAGTGTTTCAAAAATAAAATAGCTGGGTGCAGAGACACCCCTGTGGGCTATCTGGCGTGGGCAAGAGTCTGGGGGCAGACTGGCCTGCAAGGGCCGGAAGAGGGTCCCGTGTCTACTGACATGGTGGGCACAATGTCTCAGTTCCCATCAACTGCCAGAAGACGGTCTGCACCTCCCGAGTCACACTGGGTGAACTCACACCTGGATGCACAGCTGGAGGGGAGGAGGAGACGGGAGCCTTGGTCCCTGGGGAAAGCTGCTGGCGCACTGGGGAGGTGCCTGAACCCAATTCTCATGCGGCCCCGACCCTGTGGAGGGGCTAAACCTGAGGCAGACTTCAGAGTGTGCCCGGGGTCTCCAAACTTTGTTCTTAAAAGTCTGAGCAAAAAGCGTATGCATCTGGCCCCAGGTGAGTGAACACAAGAATAAGTATAGGTGCGTGTTTATGCGTATCAAAGAGACTGGAGTGGGCGGTTCCCAGAAAAACAGAAAGCGCTGCTGCAGGTGGGGAAACAGTGGCTGTATCTTTTTTCTTTTTCTTTTTCAGTACTGGGGATGGAATCTGGGGGCATTATACCTCCAAGCTACACCCCCAGCCCTATTTTTTTTATTCTTTATTTTGAAACAGGGTCTCACTGAGTTGCAAAGGGCCTCACTAAGTAGCCGAGGCTGTCTCAGCCTCCCAAATGCTGGGAATACAAGTGTGCACCACTCTGCCAGGCTGGGTTGTATCTTCTGATGGTTCTCTACCGAAAGCATGTGTGTGATGTGGTTTTCCTTGAGCTAAGAAAAAGGAGAAGCAACCGCTCCATTCTGCCTCCCTCTGCAGTCGCGTGGAGGGCTGGGAGTGGTGCTGGCAGAGGCCGGTGTTTAGAATCTGGGCACCGAGCCGCAGCACCGTCTTACCTGATGAGTCGCTGAGGCGCGTCGTCCGTCCTGAAGGGTTTCTTCTCGCACAGATTTTGAAATTCCCGGAAATTTAAAGTGACACTAAGTCTCAAGCCCATGAGGCTAAGGAAGCGCTCAAACTCCTCGTCTTTCAGGTTGAACAGTAGCTGCTGTAGCAATCTGTGAAGATCATGCATGTTGATTATGCCATCCCTGTCAGTGTCTATTTTAAAGAAGGCAGAGTAGGGGTCCTAAAAACAAAACGCACACGTCAAAGCGTTTCCCGTCCGCCCCGCACGCCACACACGTCCAACCCCACCTGCACGGACCCCGCTGCACAGGGAGTGGCCGTGGCTGGCTCTCTGCCACGGCTCTCCACCAGCCCCCTGCGCCCCCAAACCCCCTGCCCTCTTGCTTTTCCCAGAAATTATAAATCGTTCTGTCAAGGCAAGGAGTCGGAGAGTGGGGACAGAATGGCTTTTCTTTCCCTTCCACTCTTGGTTGGTGGCACCTGCCATTCCCATATCCAGAGGGAAAAGAGAATGTACTGGGGTTTTCTAGTACATTCCCAAATCTTGCTATGTCTGTGTAACCGTCATGATGGGTGGCCACTTCTTTCTACAGGCAAACAGATCAGTGCTGGGTATCACATTTTGCCCAGCCACCCACTCTGCCCATGGGCACAGATTCTGAGGAATCAGAGGCTCGGGGTTTGCAAGGTATGTGTGATCTGACTGAGGACATGCCCTGGGGGTAGGAGGCTTAGCTGCAGACCCCAGCACTGCCACTCCCTAGCAAGGGACTGACTCTCAGGGTGATATATAATGTCCCCTGCGTCCTTGGGCCTTGAGGAATGAGCATGCTAACGCGTGCAAAGCACTTATTTGCCGCCTGGCTTTCCTCCCAAGAAGCTTCCTGTGTCTTAGGCTTGAAAAGCTGCAGAGATGGCCTCAAACCACTAAATGCCACCAGCATCCGATGCAGGCCCTCCGGAGTCACCTGGTGGTTGGGGGTCCTTCTCATTACAGCGTCCTCCAAGAGGGTTAGGATCTGAAGGAAGCCCAGCTTTGAATCAGGGTCTAATGAAACGTCCTGAGATTACATGGAAAAGTCTTTCTGTATTCACTCGTTTATTTGACACCCAATATGTGTAATAGCTGTCCTAAATACCCTGGAAATTCATTTAAAAGATACTGCCAGTGCCTCTCAGAGCTGCTGGACCCTGGGGGAGGCAGACATCTGGCCGGCCGGTGGCCCGGGCCAAGGGGCTTTCTGGGGCTGCAGGTCACCCAGCCCTGAGCCTTCCCTCCAGAGCTGCACCTCCAGCAATGTGGGGTTTCCTCTTGGATGCTGGGAGCAGGCTGTGCCCCGCTTTGAGAGATTCTGTGTTGTACAGAACAGCAGCTTCCAAGCTGTGCAGCCTGGGTCACCCCATCTTATAAAACACCGTGTGCCCTCAGTTACTCTGTTCTGAGCGCAAGGTTAAGGAGGGATGCTTTGGTAACCAATCTGAGCAAACATAACCACCAAATGTCAACTACACAGGACGCACTGAAAAGAAAATTCCCCACTGCCCAGCACAGCCAGAGGACGTGAACCCAAACACAATTCTGCTAATAAAAAATGACCTCCTGTAAACGCATCAGAGTGGATCTGAGGCACACAGGTGCATAAGCATGGCAAGCTCATGGGCCAGAAAACCAGGCCCATGAGCTCATCAGACACGCACCAGACCACCGAATGGTGCAACCCCTACCTAAAACACAGAACAGGAGGGGAAGCCTGTAATGGTACAGGGGAGGCGCAGACCTGTCATCTTATCAGATCCCTGGCGAACGCAGCCAGCCAGGCAGCAAACTCAACTCTGTCCCCAGGTTTCAAATCAGCTCAACTCTCCACTCAACACAGCCGATTCAAAATGGCCTGCCCTCCAAACCCACACCTACGACGAGCTCTGCTCGCTGAAAGCACCGAGCCCTGAACACGTCCGGGCCTGGGCTCTGGGGCCGGGCTCCAACCGTACCTGATACGTACAGCAAGCCTTTGCACCAGCCCTCTACCCTGGCCTTCTGCTCTGCGTCTTTCAACCCTGTGGCCACTGTTGACCCCTCCTCAGCCATTCTTCAGTCTATATACCACTGGATAGTGCGCGTGTGACTGGAGTGCTATTAACTAAGACTGGAAGCCAGCGAAGGACCTTGCGACTGCCCTGACCACCGCTGCCAAGGGAACGATGAGTCCTTGGTGAGTTACAGCCAGTGAGTTGATGCGGGGCTGAATTTGTTGTCATTCCGTGATTTTGGACATTGTGGAAGGACGCAAGTGCGCCCTGATGGGACAGGGCCCGACTCAATCTCCTCCCCGGTGTCCCGTCTCCCTCAGTCGGGGCAGCCCTCACTCAGAACGTACGCCCTGGAGACTCCTGACGCCTGCCCATACCCAGTGTCCACACGCCCCACCGCCGTCCCCGCAGAGTGTGTCCTCACCTGGCCCTTCACCCCCACCCCATCCAGTGAGGGAGGATGGGAGAAACGAGAAAGGAAGGAAGGAGGTAGAAAGAGACATAAGGGAGGCGGAGGAAATGGAGTCGTCATTCAGAAGCTCTGCGTATTTTCTGAGCTTGGCCCTCTCACGTCAGCCTCTCTCTCCCAGGCCCACCACTACCAACTGCCTGGGGAATCCGTAAACCTTAAAGTCCACCCAAACTCACCCACGATTATCACCCTGCACACTGTTAATCCCCCATACATACTTTATTATTTATTTATTTATTGCAGCACTGGGGATGAAACCCAGGAGCATTCTACCTCCGAGCCACACCCCCCAGCCCTATTTTTTTTTATTCTTTATTTTGAAACCAGGTCTCACTGAGTTGTGAAGGACCTCACTAAGTAGCTGAGGCTGTCAGGGAACCCCGATCCTCCTGTCCCGGCCTCCCGAATGCTGGGATGACAAGCGTGCGCCACCACGCCCGGCTCCCACACATACTTCAAACAGGAGAAGTACACTCTCTGGAGTGTACGTCACTCCAGAAACTTGTGCTAGGAGACTGTCCGGCTTATCATTGATCAGACAATGGAGACATGCCAAGGAGCAGAAGACGAGCAGGCCCCCACCAGCCGTCTTGTGGTCATCTGACAGATGACCGTCATACACCCTCCACCCAGGTTCCTTTAGAGAACTGATTACCCCACACACGTCTCCCCCTCTGGGGATGGCTGCATTTTCCCTTGAATGGCTATTCCTCACTTTCCTAAATAAATCTCTGTGCTTTACCGACTCACACTGGAATTCTTCACAAATGCCAAAGATCCTGCGGTTCCTGAGTTGAGTCCCCTCCCCAGAATGCCTCGGGGCCTTCCTCGGGAGCTCTCTCTTCTCCCATGACACGAGGACCCGGGGTCCTCAGGAACCTACCCTGTCCCTGCCGTCCATCCCCGCAGAGCTCCAGCCAGCCCATGCCGCTCCTTGCTCAGCCCCGGCTCCCTTCTGTCTCACTGGAGCCCAGTGCCGGCCCCACCTCCCCGTCACTGTCCCCCACCCGGGGCCCCCAGGGCTCCTCAGCCGGCACCCTTGGCATCTGCACGGCTCGCTTCCTCACTCCTGACCTCTCCTGGGGGGACACGTGCTGGCTGCTCTGGACAAGAGCTCTGGACAACAGTTCTAGACAATGGCTTTGGACAATGGTTCTGGCTCTGGACAAAGGCTCTGGACAATGGCTCTGCCTCTGGACAACAGCTCTGCCTCTGGACAATGATTCTGGACAATGGCTCTGGACAATGGCTCTGCCTCTGGACAATGGCTCTGCGTCTGGACAATGGCTCTGGACAATGGCTCTGCCTCTGGACAATGGCTCTGCGTCTGGACAATGGCTCTGGACAATGGCTCTGGACAACGGCTCTGGACAATGGCTATGGACAACAGTTCTAGACAATGGATCTGGACAATGGCTCTGCCTCTGGAAAATGGCTCTGGATAACGGCTCTGGACAATGGCTCTGGACAATGGCTCTGGACAACAGATCTGGACAACAGTTCTAGACAATGGCTCTGGACAATGGCTCTGCCTCTGGACAATGGCTCTAGACAACAGATCTGGACAACAGGTCTAGACAATGGCTCTGGGCAATGGCTTTGCCTCTGGACAATGGCTCTGGACAGTGGCTCTGCCTCTGGACAATGGCTCTGCCTTTGGACAACAGCTCTGGACAGTGGCTCTGCCTCCGGCCTCTCGCTTTCCCTTTCTTCATGGCACATGTCCTTAAGTGACACACTGCAGACCCGGTGTCCACCGCCTTCTCTCTAGGACACACACATAAGAACTGGGCTCTACTCTGCCCATGGCACAGGTCCGCCCACAGAGCTTGACCAGTGTCTGTGAGAGGAAGCTGTTGGGTGTGAAGAAAGCAACAAACATTTCTCAGGCACCTATTTTGTGCCAAGAATTCTCGGCATGGGCCATGGTGATGGCTAAGACATGCCCTGGGCACTGAGGTCCTTATGGTCTATTGGGGAATGAAGACAGAAAGGGACAGGCTTTGAGGTACTAAACACAGCAGCAGGGGCGAGGCTGGTGTTTTCAGCCCCCAAGACTGCCCTGGACTTGGAATCCTCATAAATTTATTGACTCTATGGGTCCCCATATCTCAGCCTCTAGCTTTTCAGGATGAAGACTTCTGCTTCTCTCGCACAGGGCTTGCAGACAGACAGGTGGCTTCAAGTGTGGCCAGGACCTTTTCTAGATGCTTGGGTCTGGGTTCGCTGCTCCCCAGCTCCGACCCTCAGTTTCTCCAGCTGTATGGGGGCGTTGAGGGCCCCGGGAGCCCTGCTGTGGCCTGTCTCACCAACACTGGTGACTAGGGGCCATGTATTTGTTTTTTTCACTGGATTATAAATGTCTCAACAAGGTAGAGAGGGTGTTGGTAAATGTCTAATGAATAAAGATCATCTTAGAAAATACAGGACACACATTTGCCGAGCTACACTGACTCAGAAGAACAATGGCACTGGCGTGGAGCTGGGTCCCCTTGGTTCTCTGGGACAGGAGAGCGGCAGCAGATGGGAGGGGTGGGGAGAGCCTGGACAAAGCGCGGGGTAAGTGCAGCAGCCACTTGGCCTCTGTCCCCTAGCATGGGGGACAGCTGCCCTTCCTCTCTCCTTCCACAGCCACCACCTCTCTGCTCCCAGAGAACCTGGCTCTCACCACCCAAAAACCCCTGTCTCTTCCACGCTCGGTGGCACCCCATAACCCCAGAATGCTCGACCTGGTGGGCATCAGGCTGGGCTCAATGCTCGACCTGGTAGGCATCCGGCTGGGCTCAATGCTCGACCTGGTGGGCATCAGGCTGGGCTCAATGCTCGACCTGGTGGGCATCAGGCTGGGCTCAATGCTCGACCTGGTGGGCATCAGGCTGGGCTCAATGCTCGACCTGGTGGGCATCAGGCTGGGCTCAATGCTCACCTGGTGGGCATCAGGCTGGGCTCAATGGTGAGATGAAATCTTTATCCATGAACACACACAGTGACCAGATTTTTTCAATGCAAAAGTTAGAATGCATGGTCCAACCATCACTCAGAATATTCCAAGTCAGACCCATCCAGGAAAACACCAGCTAGACCATCATCATAAATAGACTCGTTTAAAAGTGGGGGTGAGAGCTGGGAATGGTGCCGCACAGGAGGCTGAGACGGGAGGAGCGCAGATTCAAGGTCAGCCTCAGCAACTCAGTGAGACCTTCGGCAACTTAGCCAAGTCCTGTTTCAAAAAAATAAATAAAAAGGGCTAGAGATGTAGCTCAAACGTAGAATGCCCCTGAGTTCTATCCTGGGCATCAGAAAAATCAATCAATGAATCAATCAAATAGAACAGGGCTGGGTGTCCAAAGTGAATGTCCAGTTAGTGATCAGTACAGAGAGTCTGGTTCAGAGCACATGACCCTCCCCTCCCCTCCACACATGGTCAGGGGTTACGAGTCAGCACAGGGGCCACCTCCTCCAGGAATTCCACCCAAAGGCCCTCTGCCTGCGCCCACAGCACGCTTGTCTCCCTCAGCAGCCAAGCTCCTGTCATACATGGTCTGCCCCGTGTCTGCGCTCCGCCGCCCGGCGCCTGTCTTCCATCTCCAGCGTTAGCACGGGTTTCAGCAAAGGGTGTGTGGCTCTTGTTTGGTGAGTGAACAAGCGAAATGGAATGTTTGCACAGGCCCTAAATTCACTGCCCCCCGGGTGGCCTTGTCCCCAGTGGGGAGAGGGTCGCCTCTCCCTCTTCCCAGCAGTGTCAGGGGGGCTCCGCCCGGCGCTCGCCTCTCTCCGGCCAGCACTAAGTGCCCAGGCGGAGCCGTGTCCCTGGGGACCGGGCCTGTGGCGCCGGGGTGCAGCCCCCGCGGGCTCCTGATGGGGAGCAGCCGCAGAAGTCAGGGTTTACCCGGTACGACTCCTTGAGCCTCCTGGGAAACAGCTTCAGGCACTCCTCTGCGGTCATAAAGTGGCTGGGCAGGTACGTCTTGGAGTCAACCGGAGACAGAGGTGGAGCTGCGTCCGGCCCGCGCCTCTTGGAATCTGAAACACCGAGAAGCTCAGGACATTGGTCAGTGTGGCCGGCGCTTCCCCGCAGCCCTGCCCGTCCCCGCCCTGCGGCCCTGGGAGCTGCCTGGCAGCTGCTCTCCTCTCCACCCAGGTCTTAGAAACACTCCTGCTGCTACAAGAGGGTATTGCCCTGAGCCTCGGGGGACGAGTCACACTTGGACCCTGGCATGGTCACTATCCACTGTCTCTCCTTCCTCAAAGGCAGGGGCGGCATCTTCATCTCCGGACTCCCAGAGCCAGAGGGTGAGAATCTCGGCCTCTTCGTTGACCCCTGGAATCAGGTTCTGAAGACAGGAAGAGGCAGCTCGTTCCCGGTTCACTAACTGGACGGATACATGCCAGGGACCTTCAGAAATTTCTTGATCCTTCCAATAACCAAAAAGAATTGGACTCTTGTGCCTTGTGGAAGCGACAAGGAAATGTACCCTGTCTATTTGACAGAGGAGACATGGCTCTGAGGCTCCCCCAGCCTCCCCACGAAGGGCTCGGGACAGCACGGCTGAATACAGTCCTGTCAAAGCCCAGCCAGCTAGTGACCGCACTGTGCCCCCTCCTGTCCCTAAAACTGAAGAAGGCAGAGTTGTCTCTACTACCGCTCAACCCATTCCCTCAGGCCCGGATCACCTGAGCAGGGCCTTGTCCTAAGCCAAGCCCCCCCACCCCCATACACACTGGGAGACAGCTGGGGCAAGGCACCTATTCTCTGGTTGTCTTGAGGCGGCTGGCCTCCGCCTGGGAGACACCCAGAGCCCTCCGCAGGGCCCCTCTGACACCGAGGCTGCTGGAGTCTGGCTCTCCCTTCCCTGAAGCATCTGGCCATGTGGGGGGCTGGTGGGGGGCGGCCTGGCCGCAGGAGGAGCAGGAGGCTAGGTCAGGGAGAGGAGGAGCAGGAAAGGGTGGCGGGAGAGCAGGGAGGCACACCGAGCAGGCCCAGGCCTCGTGCAAGCCACCTGCTCGCCCTCGGCCAAAGCCTTCTCTGCAAGCAAGAGTAGCACGCCCGGGACAGACAGCAGAGGCTCACAGGAACACACCCAGCCCCTTCCTTTCCTTTCCTTTTTTTTTTCTTTGTGGTACTGGGGATGGAACTTAGGGGCATTGTACCTCCGAGCTACACTCCCAGCCCTAGTTTTTAGTCTTTTTGATTTCTGAAACACGGTCTCACTGAGTTGCAAAGGGCCTCACTAAGTAGCTGAGGCTGTCCATGAACTGTAATGCTCCAATCTCAGCCTCCCAAATGCTGGGATTACAAGTGTGTGCCACCATGCCTGGCCCTTCCTTTCCTTTTATTTTTCTCCAAGAGCATCAAAACACACGTTGACAGAAGGTGCCAACATTCTAGAATGCCAGGCCGCCACGCCGCCATCCCTGCAGGAGCAGGGCTTCTTTCTGGGCTTGGCTGAAGAAACTCTGGGGGAGGCGATCCGGGCCAGGCACTCCAGAGGGGAAACATCACCACCCAGAGTCAATCCTGGAGAAGGCCCAGGTTCCCGGGCCGCTGGGTGCAGCAAGAGGCTGTCATCGGACGTCTTGTGAACTCTGCAGCTGTCCTCCAGAGCCGTGAGCAGAGAAAGGGCCAGAGACCCCTGCCCTGCCTCAGGAGGGACCGTCCCGTCCACTGGGGAACAGGAGGCACACATGCTGACCGAGGGCCCGGCCTGCCTTGGCCTCACAGAACATATGGGTTTCCTAATTTCCTGGGGACCACTGGGGTTGGCAGTCGGGACCAGGGGCTGGGTGATTGTGAATGCATCAGAGAATCTTCTAAAATCTGTGTCCACCCCTGTCATCCAGGAGGAATAACACTTGCCTTGCCTGAGTATGGCATCATCATCATCATCATCATCATCATCATCATCATCATCATTATTATTATTATTATCATCATCATCATCATCAGTTATTTTGGTATAGGGATTGAACCCAGGAGTGTTCTACCTCTGATATACCCCCAGCCCTTCTTTATTATTATTTTTTAAATTTTGAAACAGGAACTGGGCATGGTGGCACACACTTTGTAATCTCAGTACTTGAGAGGCTGACACAGGAGGATCTGGGTTCCTGGACAGGTTCAGCTACTTAGTGAGGCCTCCCGTAACTTAGTGAGACCCTGTTTCAAAAAAAAAAATAAATAAATAAGACTGGGGTGTAGCTCGGAGGCAGAATGTCCCTGAGTTTAATCTCTAGCACCACGAAAACAATTTCTTTTGGAAACAGGATCTAAGTACTTAGGGTCTTGCCGAGTTGCTGAGGCTGACCTTGAACCTGTGACCCTCCTGTCTCGGCCTCCCAAGTGCTGAAATTCAGGCATGTACCACTGTGCCTGGCTGTGGCATTGTTAAATACAGGGATCCTCTTAGGAGGGAGGTCTTAAAGGCTATGAGGTAAGGCTGAACAGACAGGCTTGGGAGTCAATTTTAGGGACTGTTTTTGTTCTGACTTTGTGAAAAGCCCAGCCTAACCTTCACCCTCACAGTTTAGCTTAGTGAAAAGAAAGGGCCAAAACACAGGGGGGAAAATTAAGAAAAAGTGTCTGTTTCCAGCCCTAGAGCATGCAGTGCCTCAGTATCGCGGCTGACACCACCCGGACCCCAGCAGCCGCGGTGAGGGCGCACCCCAGCGGGCGCACACTATTGGCCTAGCGCACCTTCAAATCCAGCTGCAAAGTCCATGTAGCTCATCCCTTCCTTCTTATAGCCTATCTTCGCGTTCAGCAGAGAAAACTGGGTGTCGTCCATGGGCATCCCACTGTCTTCTAGGACCTGGGAAGGGAGAGGGGCAGGAGGACAGGCGTCAGCTGGTCCCCGGTGTCGCTGCTCTGCTGGGTGCCCAGCCCTGCGCAGGCTCCGAATGTCATAGTGACTTGTCTGTCCCCACCCGCAGCTGCGTGGGGCGGGGCCAGCAAGCAAGTGAACAAAGGAGCCAGCACCCCGCCCCGCCGAGGCCCTGCGTCCAAGACCCCGGGTCCATGATGCGGTGTCTCGCGAGTTAGGTTTACATCCCTATGGTCAAGGAAAGACGGACAAAAATACGAGGCGGTCTGAGGAGGAAAAGATTTTCATGATGCTGTGCTCTTCGTAGGCCCCGCCCCCACGGGTTCAGGTGGAAGCTCTGCAGGGCGGGGAGAGCACCCATGGTCGCTCCTCTTCCTCTCCCCGTGCTAGTCCAACCCCCGACACTTACTCGCCAGCCTCTCACCCAACACACAGGTGCCGGCACCATTTGTGGCCGGGGTGGAGAGCAGCTGAGGACCTGCTTCTCTGAGCTGGAGACAAGGGGGAGGAACCTCCCAAGGCCCCCTTCTGGGGAGACTCAGAGGACCCCTTTGATCCAAGGCCAGTCGTCAGCAGCCCCTGGCAGAGCTGCGCGCCTGGGGTGAACTGCATCAGGAAGGACACTGCGGGGACACGGGCGGCAGAAGCCCCATCCTGCCATGCCTGCCACATCCTCAAGACTTGGGCATCCTTGTGAGGCAATACCGCACCACTCCAGGAAAGAGTAGAAGCCTCGCGACCATCTGGGCCCTGCCCCTGTCCTGTGACATTACAAACCCCACAAGACAAAGCTATAATTTTGGCTTCGAATACTCCCGAGCATTTATTTTTTAATTAAGAAAAAAGTCGGAGGCCACACATGGTGGCGCAAACTTGTAATCCCAGCCTTCGGAAAGCTGAGACAGGAGAATCGCGGTTTATGGAGAGCCCCAGCTACTTAGGCCCTTGGCAATTCAGTGAGACGCTGTTTAAAAAATAAAAAAGACTAAAAACTAGAGGTAAAATGCCCCTAGGTTTCATCCCTGATACTGAAGGAAAAAAAAAAGAAAAAAGTCGGGCTGGGTGTGGTGGGCACGCTTGTAATCCCAACACTGGGGAGGCCGAGAGAGGAGGATCATGGTTCGCAGACAGCCTCAACTTAATGAGGCCCTTTGCAGCTCAGTGAGACCCTGTTTCAAAATAAAGAATAAACCTAGGGTTGGGGTGTAGCGTGGAGGTGGAATGCCTCTGGGTTCCATCCCCAGGACCGCCAAAAAAAGTCATCTTTCATATTAATCACAAAGAAAATGAAAAAGTGTGCCTTCTCCACAGGGACACGCACTCACAGTTCCACACTGGGTCTTCAGGAGCCAAGTAACCCAGGATGACTGACCCCACCCCTCCACCTCGGGATGGAGGACAGAGGGCTTTCTGGGAGGATGCTTAACACATGCCCAGTGATTCTGGAACCACAGAAAGCCACGGATCCATGGAGGAGGGCTGGAGGTGGCAACGCTGGCCTTTCAGAAGAGACTGGCCGGGGGCAGGGGCGCAGGGTCAAGACCACTGTCGCGCATCCGGATGGCCATCGTTTTCAACATCATCATGAAGTGTATAAGCCCAGAGTGCGCCAGGCAGTGTGCCAGCTCTTCACAGGCCCGTCGTGCACCTCACCTAGCCAGTGATAAGCCTTGAGAGGCGAATCTTAAAGGTGGGGGAACTCAGGCTCCTGGAGTTCACGTGACTCGCCCTGGTCACCTGACCAGGACTTGGCAGGCCCGGGCTTCAAACCTGGTCCTGATCATTAAGCATTCTGATGAACCCCTCTGTTGAGATAAGGTGACTGGGCTGGACAAGGACAGGTAGAAATGGCCAGGAAACCATGCCCTAGAAGGTAGGGGGCGGCCGTGCCACGGACCCCTGGCACTGCCCTTGCATCCACACCAGCCACCCAAGAAAGACTAGCTGGAGTCAGGGAATGCCTGTCAGTCCAGATGGGAGGGGACAGAGGCCCCTCGAACCTGGAGGAGGCCAGGAGGCATCTCCCTGGGAGACTGTGGGGAGACAGTTTCTCTGCTCTGGGCTCTGAGTCGGCATGGCGCTCTCTTCCCTGGACCAGAGCTGTAGGTGGGCACTTAGCTGCGGTCAGGGTCTGGCTCTGGCACAGCACACAGGACACTTGTGGCAGAGCCATCCTCTCCTTTTGTTTTGGTGGGGCCCTTTCTGGTGTGTGGGAAGAGGACCTGAGGAGCTGGCCCCTGCGGCTTATTCTTCCTTTCACCGTGTAAGTAATAAAAAGACCGCTCTTCGGATCTTTCCTGGCCCCCTAAGCCCCACGGGGAGCAGGGCTGGAAGCCAGCGCCAGGGGAGGGCTGCAGGAATTGCAGCAGGCGAGGGTGACAGGGTCCCACAGGGAGCGGTGGATTCCAAGGCCGTCCTGAGGCTGCCTGGGTCGGCACGAGGAATTTCGCACCATCTGCGCCTTCTGTACATGTGCCCGGCCCAAATCTGCAGAGGCGCCCGGCCCAGCACGCGTGTTTAGCTAGAGCCGTGGCCCACCCACACACACCCAGAGGCGGCGGACTTCTGAAACAAATAGGTGGCATGCTCGCTTTGAAAAATAACTTTATATTTTGAAAACAATTACACATGAATTATTCATGGCAAAATCCTCTTGCTTAGTCCTTTCACAAAATCCCATGAAATGGAGAGGAAGGAAATGTCCGTAGGCGATTGTTTCCCAGCCCCGAGGGTAGAGAAGCACCAGGGAGACGCGACAGGCCCCCAGCAGCCTGCCCGCAAGCGTCCCCAAGGGCTCCGAGCACAGGAAAGAGCCCCCGAGGCCTCCAGGAGGCACCAGGCCTCCACCAGCAGGAGCATCCTCGGTGCCTCCTCCGAGGCCCCCAGCCTCTCTCATTTCCAAGCTGAGCCCAGCAGCAAATCAACCAGATTTATCACAACCCTTCGAGGCAATTTACAACCCAACGTAAGGCTAAACGGCAACTTTTATAAGACATATTGAAAGCGCGTTCCCCTGCGAGCCGTTTTCTGGGTTCTTTTCTAGGAAGCATTCCTCCTAGGGAACTCATCGTGGAGTGACAGATTATGTTGTAGCATCTTCGGATTCATCAAATAGTCCCTCTGTCACGTGACTTGGATTGTAGACCGATTCTTCCTTGTGCGCCCTGACATTACACGGAGTCATCGCTGGGCTCTCAGTGAAAGAAGGTGCCTGGAGCAGGTGGGGCCACCGATGGTGGTCTAGAGACTGCAGAGCCGTGGAGAGGGCTGCCCAACACTGCCCTCTGCGCTGGTTGGCAGCAGGTCTTTGATGGTTTCTCTAGGGACTGCAACACTGTAGAGGCCATTTAGAGTTGGTACATCAGTAGAAACCTTGCAACCATATAGGGCCCCCGCCCTGTCCTGTATGCTATGACTATCATTCATTTTATATTTACGTATATTACAAACACCACAAGACAAAGGTTTATTTTTTGTTTTGAATATGCCCATATATTTTTTTAAGTTAAGAAAAAAAATAGCTTTTTCTATTAATCAGGTACCATTTCTAATGCTGTCTATCCCTTCACGGACATCGGAGTCTTCCCACATCAAATTCTTGAGCTGAGACTTTCCTGTCATATTGCTTGTAGGAAGATGTGCTTGCGATTGATTATATTTTTTATTTTGTTTTGTTTTGTTTACTCTGAGAACATCACCTTCATTGTGTGTGTGTGTGTGTGTGTGTGTGTGTGTGTGTGTGTGTATGTACACGTGAGTGCACCCTACTGGAGAATGACCCAGGGACATTCTATCTCTGAGCTACATCTCCAGCCTCATTTTTTTAAAACAGGGTTTCTCTAAGTTGCTAAAAGCCTTGCTAAGTTGCTGAGGCTGGCCTCAATCCCCTGTCTCAGCTTCCCGAGTACGAGGACTATGGCTTGTGCTACTACACCCAGCTCATCATCTTCATCCTTACAGGAGACTCTGGCTTCACATAAAATTCTGCGTTGAGAGCATTTTGTTTGTTGTTTGGTTTGGGGTCCCCTTGGGCATGTTAAAATCACTGTTCCAGTGTCCTCTGGCCTCCATTGTTTCTGATGCGAAGTCATTTAAATCTTTGTTAGCTTGTTTGTAATATACTGTTTTTCTCTTACCACTTTCAAGAATTCTCTTTTGGTTTTCCACATTTTGTGATTTTCTTTGTCTTTATACTTTGTGGGCTTTTCTGAGCTTCTTAAATAATAAACTAGGCCTTTCACCAAAACTGGGAAGCGTCAGCCTCTGTTTCTGCACAGTGGTCATTTTGTCTTTCCTTGCTTTCTGCTCTGACCCAGTCACACCAGTGTCAGACCTTCTGACACCACCCCGCATGATCTCCAGGCACCACTTCATTTGTTCACTTACGGATCTGTTTCTCTCTCTTCTTCAGTGTGTTAACGTCTCTCAGCCCATCATCAGGCCCACTTTCTTTTGTCATATTCTGTCCTTAAGCCACTGGGCAAGATTTTTATTTCGTTATATCTCATTTTTCAATTTTAGGTTTCTCTGTTCATTTCTTCTTATAATTTTTATTTCTCTGCTGAGTGTCCCTACATTTTCATTAGTTGTGTGTGTACTGTTCTATGTATTCCTAAGCATTTTATGATGACTTTAAAGTCTTCTGAGGGTTAATTCTAACACCTGGTCATCTTAATCTTTTCTCTTGAGAAAGGTCACATTTCCTGTTTCCCTTATGTTGAGTAATTTTAGATTGCCTCCTGGACATTGTGAATACTGTGGTGTGGTGGCTTTGGATTCTGTTATATTTCTCTAAAGAGAAAACAAATACAGTACAAAAGACGAAGGGCTGAGTAAATATTAGTAAAGTCGAGCGGGACGTGGCGGCGCACGCTTGTAATCCCAGCATTCGGGAGGCTGAGACCGGAGGATCGCGGTTCGCAAACAGCCTCAGCTACTTAGTGAGGCCCTCCACAACTCAGTGAGACTCTGTTTCAAAATAAAGAATAAAAAATTGGGCAGGGGGTGTAGCTCAGAGATCAAACACCTCTGGGTTCCATCCCCAGACCCGCAAAACAAACAAACAAATAAATAAATATTAGTCAAGCCCACAGATGTTTTTGAGCACCTATGGCCAGGTGCTGTGCTTAGCCTGGAAGCAAAACACTGAACACAGTGGCCAGGCCCCTGCCCTCGGGTGCCAGGCTCTACTTAAAGGGCTCTTGTATTATTGTGGGTTGCATTCTGTGCCCCAAATATAAATAGATGTCTAAACACAGTTCCGGGAATGAAAACCTTGAATGGGATAGGGTCTAGGCAGGAGCCATCAAGCTAAGCCGAGGTCGTGTTGGATCAGGGTGGCCATGACGCGATGACTCTGGACAGAGACACAGAGAGGAGGAGACCACGTGGAGACTCAGACACAGAAGAGAGAAGCCAGGTGACAACACACAGAGCTGGGCTGGGGCAGTGAAGCCGAGGACGGATGGCCGGAGCTGGAAGAGGCAAGGAGGCGCTCGCCCCAGAGCCACGACAGGGGACACTCTCGCCACGCCATGCCAGGGAGCGCACTCTGTAGATACCTCAATCTCAAACTTCTGGCCTCTAGAATTTTTAAAGAACATATTTCTTTTGTTTTAAGCCACTCCGTTTTATGGTAATTTGTTGTGACAGCCCTAGGAAATAAATACACATTTAATCCTTAAAATAATCCTATGATATAGCCACTGCCATGGTCTCCATTTTGGGGAAAAGGAAATGGAGGCCCAGAGAGGTTTGTCTAGAGTCACACAATGATTAGGAAGCAGAGCTGGGATTGGAGCTCTGGCAGTCTGGCTCCAGAGTACTCCTTCCTTCCTTCCTTCCTTCCTTCCTTCCTTCCTTCCTTCCTTCCTTTCTTTATTCTTTTTGTGGTACTAGAGATTGAACCCAGAGGCATTCTACCTAAGCTGCACCCTCAGCCCTATTTTATATTTTATTTTTAAACAGGGTCTCACTAAGTTGTGGAGGGCCTCACTAAGTAGCCGAGGCTGACTGCAAACCTGCAATCCTTCTGTCTCAGCCTCCCAAGTACTAGGATTACAAGCGTGCACCACCATGGCTTGGAGTTGACATTTTTAATCACAAAATTATGATACTTTTCAATAATGCTCCATTCAATCAAAAAGTATTTATTACTTGTTAAGTGCCACACACTGTTTTAGATGCCAGCTAGGGACAGGGCAGAGGGGAGCGACAGAGACCCATGACCCTGTCAAGCCGCTGTTGAAGTGAGGGGACAGATGGCATCCAGGGCAGCCGTGTCCTCAGGACGAGTCACGCTCAGGCCCTGAGAGTGAGTGAGTGTCCAGAGAAGAGTCTGGGGAGCTGGGCATAATGAAGACAGGGTCAAATGAGTGTGATACAGAAGCTTGAGGCGGAGAAAGTCCCAGGGCTGAGAACCCAGGGACGAGGGACAAATGGGAGTCCTGCGAGTCTTATGTAAGATAAGTAATCGTGGCTGTGAATCCTAAGTCTCTTATAAACTGACTCGAGGGCAAGATGTAAATAGACAACTCCTAGAAGAACGCATCCTGATGAAAAAAGATTAACAAATGCACTGGTAGTCAGGGAAACCGATACTAAAGTTAAGAAATGTATGAATAAAATCAACACCCGATGGAAAGAGTGGAACACAAGACTAATGAACTGAGCCGGGTGTGAGCGCGCGCCTGTAATCCGAGGGCTTGGGGGGCCGAGGCGGGTGCGTCAGAGGTTCAAAGCCAGACCTGGAAGCTCAGCGAGGATCTCAGCAACTTCGTGAGACTCTGTTCCCATAGAGAAAATAAAACGGGGCTGGGGGTGCAGTCCAAAGGTGGAATACCTGAGTCCCATCTCCAACACCACATGGGCGTAGATGCACGCACACACACACACACACACACACACACACACACACACACACACGAACTAGAAGGTGGCCCAATGGAAAATATAGGTACTGGAGCACTGAGAGACAAAAGAGATAAGTACCTAAGAGAAGAAGAGAGAAAGACATGTGGGATACTATGCGAGCGCCTGGGATGCATAGAGTCCCATAAAGAAAGGAGGGGGTTATGGAAAAGGAGAGAAAATGATGGCCGAGAAATGTTTATAGCCAATTAAACACATCATCTACAGACTCAAGAGCTGCCACAAGCCCTACCAGGTTCATAAAAATAAATAACAACAACAACCATGGCCAGACCTTGACACATAATGTAAAACTGCTGAAGCCCAAAGACAAAGAAGGTAATCGCAATGGCTGAGGAAAAAAAGATGCGTCACAAAGAAAATGGCAATCAGAAGACTGACGGCCAGCCCAATGACTGAACTTGTGGAAGCAGAAGACAGTGTCATGGTATCTCCTAAATGCCAGAAGAAAATAGCTGCCAAAATAAAGTGTTTTTTCAAGATAAAATATCTTCAAAAAGTAAGGGTGGAGTTCTGTTTTCAGCTCTGAAATGCACAGAGTTTGGAGGTGATTACTCCCATCCCACAATGCAAAGACATCCAAACATACCAAAAATCAATGTTTTTTCTTAGAGTTGTCAGAGAAATACAACGTCTGGAGAGACAAGTGCAAACAGAATCATCACCAAGATACGCCACCGGAACACAAGCAAGCAGGAACACCTGAGTGGTCATCTTGACAGTTGCTAGAAACTGAATATGGATTAGCTTAAGGAGGAGCAGCTCCTAGAGACCCATCCGTGAGCCGTGGGGGACGTGTTTTCCTGTAACGAAGGAACCTAACACTACAAGTCCTCAGGGAAAACATCTACGAAAACGTCCCTGAAGGTCAGGCAAGTTAAATCAAAGGAAGTAGAAGTAACTGAGCGGAGTAAAAGAAGTAATAAAACAAAATCAGTGGAATTGAATATGGACAAATAGAAAATCATTGAAACCACAGCTTGTTTTATAAAAGACCAATAAAGCCGGGCGTGGTGGCGCACGCTTGTAATCCCCGCGCTTGGGAGGCAGAGACAGGAGGATCGAGCAGGTTCGAAGCCAGCCGTGCGCACAGGCTTAGGAGACCCTGTTTCCAAATAAAAACGTAAAAATAGGTCTGGGAGTGTAGCCCGGAGGTAGAGGGCTTCCAGGAATCCCAGTACCACCAAAAAAAAAAATCAATAAAAGTAATAACTCTCTACCTATTCAAGAAACAAAGGGAAAAGATAAAAATGGCCAATATTAGAAGTGAAAGAAAAAATAATTAGGGACCATATAGAGATTTAAAAGATTATTTTTACCATAGTAATATAAATGATTGAATAAATTAATAAAAAGAGAAAAGAGCAAAACTGCCCCATGCAGAAGAATCCCAGTAGTTTATGGAGTTGCTCCCCACTCGTACCTGTGTGCTGTGCACAAAGACACAGAGTGCAACAGGAAGAGAAAGACAGAAACTGGACAGTGGAAAACCCAACACCCCCACCTCAGCTGGCTGTTCAAGGTTAGCACAGACAGAGGAGTACCAAGGGCAGGCATTCTAGAAGGACACTTTGCCTCTGGGTGTCCCCCATAACCACATCACCGGAGGGTGGTCATGAGAAAGCGTTCAGCAAGTCCCAACTGTGGGCCATCCTCTAAAATTTCTGACAGTGGTCCTCAGAGCTGCCAAGGTCATCAGACACAGGGAGGTCTTGGAAACCATCAGGGCCCAGAGGAAACTCAGGGGACCTGACGACTGTATGGAACGTGGCATCCTGGACAGAAAAAAGACACTTGGCAAAGAGCTACAGAAATATGAATGAACTGCAGGAGCTCAGAAAGTTAGCGTCGAGTGCACTTGGGTTAAAAGATGTACAAAAGGGAGGGCTTTCGCGGAAGAGACAAGTCCAGGGACAAAGTACAGAGTTTACGGTGCGAAGAAGAACAACAGTCATGCAAGCATGTCGGTTCCTCTTTCAGTCGGCAGCTCAGGGCTGAGACTCCAAAAACCTGGCCACACACGGAGAGGAAGGAAGGTTTATTGGCCACAGTCTGGAGACTTCAAGGCTTCCGTCTCGGTCAGCCCAGCTGAAGTCTGCGGTGCTCAGGGCATGGCGTGGGAGAGAACACAGAACACAGGGCTCTGCTCTCTTACCAAAGGGCTAGAAGCAGATAGAGCCAGTGAGGGGTCACGGGCACATGCCTAAGGTCACTCCAATGACCCACCTCCCGCAGCTGTACCCCATCGGCTTAGGTGAGCACCCAAACACCCACTGCAATTATCCCCTAGTGAGATTTATCTACTGACGATAGTAATACCTTCCTAATTTAACTTTATCACCTCTGGACATGAGCTTTTTTAGGGGTTATTCTAAATTCCAACCATGAGAGTTCATACATCTCATTACTTACTATATAAACTAATAACACCTTGTGGGATTTTGGAATATACACAAAATTAAAATACATGATAACAATAACACAAAAGATAATGATAACAATAACACAAAAGATAAAGGACTTCCGGGAAGATGGCGACAGGGGAAGGCGGCACTTGCAAGTCCCGCTAACAATCGAACTCTATTACCACAAAACTAGCGCCTTTCAGAGCCAGAAAGCACCAACAGCAAAGAAATAAAAACTGTAAATACAAGGGACAGAGAAAAAGGGCTGGAAAAACAAGACACAAGAAAGAAACCAGCCCAAAGTGCCAAGCCCGCTGTGGCATGGAACAGTCGGAGCCGCGGCACAAAGGAGCCAGAGCAGCCAGAGCAGGGGAGCGGAGCAGCCGGACCCGTGGCGCAGAGCAGCTGGACCCGCGGCGCGGCCTACATCTTCGCTAGCAGCACCAGGCTCCAGAGAGGAGGGAAATTCAGAACGGAGCTCAAATCCAAAGAGGAGGTACGCCGGCCTTGCGGCCTAGGTCACAGCAGCAGTGCCTTACTGTTGGCGGCAGCGGCGAGTTCACCAGACGGCCCTAGACCAACGCACTCAACCAGCCACCAGGCACCAGAGAGGAGGGGTGGACAGCAAGCCGAGGTGAGCCACTGCTGAACAGCCGGGCAGCAGTCAGCAGTTTCTTCGGCGCAAGGAGCATCTAAAGCTCCCAAGGGCCAGAATCAGCACACTCCGCAGGGACTCAGCGGAGCTCAAACACCAGAGAAGAACTACACCAATCTCACGGCCGAGGACGCGACAGCAGCGCCTTACTGCCAGCAGCAGCAGCGAGTGCACCAGACGGCTGAAGACCAACGCACTCAACCAGCCACCAGGATCCAGAGAGGAGGGGTGGACAGCGAGCTGAGTTGAGCAGGTGCTGAACAGCTGGGCAGCAGTCAGCAGTTTTGTCAGCGCAGGGGACATCTAAAGCTCCCAAGGGCTGGGCACAGCACACCTGGCAGGGACTCAGAGCGGAGCTCAAAACCAGAGAAGAAATATGCCACATCACAGCCGAGGGCATGGCAGTGGTGCCATATTGCCAGTGGTGGCAGCAGCGAATCCACCAAGTTCTCTACAGCTCCATCAGCGCACTCAACAACCGTGAGTCAAATTGCGGCCCCTAGGGGAGAAATCCCAGTACTGCAATCCCAGGGACTTGTGCAGATAGTCTCCCTGGGTCGGAGATTTTAGCAGTGCAGCCCAGTGGGGGAGTGGCGGTGGCAGAGATATCATACCATAGTCACAACTCCCCGCAGGAGAACGCCCAACTTGGCACCCCCCACGGTCAAAGCAGCCTCGATTGATTCCCTGGGTCTGAGACTTTGTGATACAACCCAGTAAAGGAGTAGTGGTGACTGAGATACCACAGACTCGAGATCCAGAGCATCTTAAGTGAGCTCGTAGTGACCCAGGAAAGAACCCAGAGAAGGCACAAACTTCCAAAATCATGGGAAAGAGAAATAACAATGGAGCAGTGAATGCCCACAACCCCACATCAGAATCTGATAACACAGAAATCCAAAGATCTCTAGAAGATCAAATCAGGAAAATAACCTTAGAAATAATAGAGGACTTTCAAAAATAATTCAGAGAGAGTCAAAAAGAGATAAAGGATGCAATCAATGAAGTAAAGGCCTCAATTCAAACTATAAACAACAGATTAGACCACATGGAGAATAGAATCTCACTTCTTGATGATGATTATTCCAAAACTGAACGCATAGTTTCTAATTTAGAAAAAAAAAACCAACAGCAGGAATCTGACATTGAAGAAATATGGGCCCATTTCAAGAGAGCTAACCTAAGAATAATTGGAATAGAGGAGGGAAAAGAAGGTGAAACCAAAGGGATCAACAATCTCTTCAAGGAAGTAAGGGCAGAAAATTTTCCAAACATAGAGCAAGAGGTTGATACACAGGTCCAGGAAACTTATAGAACTCCCTTTAGACAGGATCAGAGAAGAGGATCCCCACACCACATAATTGTCAAAATGACTAATGTGGAAGCCAAGGAGAGAATCTTAAAGGCAACAAAAACAAAAGGCCACGTAACATTCAGAGGCAAACCAATTAGAATCACTCCAGACTTCCCAAACCAAGTCATGAAAGCCAGAAGGGCATGGAGTAACATATTCTAAACTCTGAAAGAAAACAACTTCCAACCAAAAATTTCCTACCCAGCAAAACTATCCATCAAATTAGATGGGGAAATAAGAAGCTTCCATGACAAACATGAAGGAATTTATGTCTTCAAAACTAGCACTAGAGAAAATACTTAAGGAGATTAACTGCAAAGAGGAAATGGGTAATACACGACAGAACCAAAGAAACAAGAATTCCTATCCAGCAGACAACTAAGCAAAGAAGAATAAACAGTATCTCAAACAGAAATAAGATCTTAACATGTTGGGAATTAAAAATTATCTCTCTATAATCACACTGAATGTAAACGGCCTCAACTCCCCAATAAAAAGACATAAAGTGGCAAAATGGATTAAAAGCCAGAATCCATCCATCTGCTGCTTACAAGAAACACACCTTACAGGTAAAGATAGGAACAAACTCAAGGTAAAGGGCTGGAGCAAGGTAATCCATGCTAATGGTACTCGAAGACAAGCAAGAGTAGCAACTATGATATCAGACAAGTTAGACTTTAAACCCAAACTTATTAGAAGAGACAAAGAAGGTCACATTTTACTGGTAAAAGAAATAGTCCAGCAAGAGGAAATAACAATAATCAACATCTATGCCCCAAACATAGGGGCAGCTACTTTCATAAATCAAACTCTTTGTGACATGAAGTCACACATAAATCCCAACACAATAATACTGGGAGACTTCAACACACCTCTCACAATACTAGACCGATCTTCCAGACAAAGGGTCAGTAAAGATGTCTCAGAACTAAAGAACACCATTAACCAAATGGACCTGTTGGACACATATAGAATATTTCACCCAACTACAGCGGAGTTTACATTTTTCTCAGCTGCTCACGGAACCTTCTCCAAAATAGATCACATCCTGGGTCACAAAATGAGCACTAGCAAATTTAAAAAATGTTACATACTTCCCTGTGTCATTTCAGACCATAATGGAATGAAACTAGAAATCAACTATAAGAAGACACAGAGAAACAACATAAACATGTGAAGACTGAACACCACACTTCTGAATGAAGAATGGGTCATAGAAGATGTAAGAGGTGAAATCAAGAAATTTCTAGAAACAAATGAAAATAAAGAAACAACATATCAAAACCTCTGGGACACGTTGAAGGCAGTATTAAGAGGAAAATTTATAGCACTGAGTGCTCACATAAGGAAAACAGAAAATCTTCAAATAAATAGCCTTATGACACACCTCAAAGCCCTTGAAAAGCAGGAACAACTGAACCCCAAAGCCAGCAGAAGACAGGACATTATTAAAATTAGAGCAGAAATTAATGAAATAGAGAATAAAAAAACAATACAGAAAATCAACAAAACCAAAAGCTGGTTTCTTGAAAAAAATAACAAGATTGATAAACCACTAGCCAACCTAACTAAAAAAAAGAGAGAATCAACCCAAATTATGAAGATAAGGGATGAAAAAGGAGACATTACTACTGACAGCGTAGAAATCCAGAGGATTATCAGAAACTACTTTGAAAAACTATACTCCAACAAAATGGAAAATCTGGAGGAAATCGACAACTTCCTAGATAAATACAACCTTCCTAAACTGAGTCAAGAAGATATAGAACACTTAAACCAACCAATAATAATCAAAGAGATTGAAACAGCAATAAAGAGTTTACCATCAAAGAAAAGCCCAGGACCAGATGGTTTCCCAAGTGAATTCTATAAAACCTTTATAGAAGAGCTAATCCCAATACTACTCAAACTATTTCGGGAAATAGAAAAAACCCGGACTCTCCCAAATACATTCTATGAAGCCAACATCACACTAATACCCAAACCGAATAAAGACAGTTCAAGGAAGGAAAACTACAGGCCTATATCTCTGATGAATTTGGATGCAAAACTATTAAACAAAATACTAGCAACATGCATTCAAAACCACATCAAAAAAATCATTCACCATGACCAGGTAGGGTTCATCCCAGGGATGCAAGGCTGGTTCAATATATGAAAATCAATCCATGTAATTCATCATATAAACAGAATCAAAGACAAAAACCACATGATCATCTAAATAGATGCTGAAAAAGCATTTGATAAAATTCAACATCCATTTATGATAAAAAACACTGCAGAGAATTGGAATAGAAGGAACATATCTCAACATTATTAAGGCAATCTATAATAAGCCCACTGCCAACATCATATTAAATGGGGAAAAACTTCAAGAATTCCCCCTAAAAACTGGAACGAGACAAGGATGTCCACTATCACCACTTCTCTTCAATATAGTACTAGAGACTCTAGCCAGAGCAATAAGGCAAGAAAAGGAAATAAAAGGAGTACAGATAGGAAAAGAAGAACTTAAGCTTTCACTATTTGCAGATGACATGATACTATATTTAGAAAACCCAACAAACTCAACCAAAAGGCTTATAGAACTGATCAACAAATTCAGAAAAGTATATGGATACAAAATCAATCTTAAAAAATCAGAAGCTTTCCTGTACACCAACCATAAATCCACTCAAAAAGAAATTCAGAAAACACTCCCACTCAGGATCTCCCACAAGAAAATAAAATACCTAGGAATAAACTTGACCAAGGAGGTAAAAGATCTCTACAAAGAAAATTATAAAACACTGAAAAAAGAAATCCAAGAAGATCTTAGAAGATGGAAAGACCTTCCATGTTCATGGATTGGCAGAATAAATATCATTAAAATGGCCATCCTCCCAAAAGTGATCTACAGATTTAGTGCAATGCCCATTAAACTACCAAGATCATTCCTCACAGACATAGAAAAATCAGTCCTTAAATTTATCTGGAATAACAAAAAGCCCAGAATAGCCAAGGTAGTTCTCAGCAACAAAAACCACACAGGAGGAATCACAATACCTGACTTTAAACTATACTACAAAGCCATTGTAATAAAAACAGCATGGTACTGGCAAAAGAACAGATATATAGACCAATGGAGCAGAATAGAAGACCCAGAAACAAGTCCACACACTTTCAGCCAATTGATTTTTGACAAAGGGGCCAAAAACATACACTGGAAAAAAGATAGCCTCTTCAACAAATGGTGTTGGCAAAACTGGTTAACCATATGCAGAAAATTGGATATTAATCCCACTTTTTCACCCTGTACAAAAGTCAACTCACAATGGATCAAAGACTTGGAAATTAAACCAGAGACCTTGAAGCTCCTTGAAGAGGGCATAGGTCCAACACTACAACACATAGGCACAGACAAACATTTCCTCAACAAGACCCCAAAGGCACAACAAATTAAAAGGAGAATCAATACATGGGATTGCATGAAACTGAAGAGCTTCTGTTCAGCAAAGGAAACTATCAAGAACCTCAATCGAGAGCCAACAGAATGGGAAAAGATTTTTGCCACCTACACCACCGATAGAGGACTAATATCTAGAATATACAGAGAACTCAAGAAACTCAACACTAAGAAAACAAAGCATCCAATAACAAAATGGGCAAATGAACTAAATAGACACTTCACAAAAGAAGAAATTCAAATGGCCAATAAATACATGAAAAAATGCTCAACATCACTGGCCATCAGAGAGATGCAAATCAAAACTACCCTGAGATTTCACCTAACTCCAACTAGAATGGCCATCATTCAAAACACAAACAACAGATGCTGGCGAGGATGTGGAGAAGTGGGAACTCTAAGACATTGTTGGTAGGATTGCAAATTAGTGCAACCACTTTGGAAAACAGTATGGAGAATCCTCAGAAGAATGGGAACAAACCTACCATTTGATCCAGCAATACCACTGTTGGGTATCTACCCAAAAGAAAAGAAACCAAACTACCAAACTAATGCATGTGTATCTATGTTCATAGCTGCACAATTCACCATAGCCAAACTATGGAACCAGCCAAGATGTCCATCAACAGATGAATGGATTACAAAACTGTGGGATATGTACACAATGGAATTTTACTCAGCCATCAAAAAAAACTCAATTACATCATTTTCAGGGAAATGGATGGAACTGGAGGACATTATGCTAAGTGAGATTAGTCAGGCACAAAAAATAAGAAATCAGATGCTTTCCCTAATATGTGAGAGTTAGGGAGAAAAGAGGAGCAAACAAGTCAACCTAAAGGAGGAGAAAGGAGGGGGGAAGAGGAAAATCTCTAAAACACATAAAGTACTTAAACATATCGAAGTCAATCACTAAGCCAAGCAAGGGAGGGAGGGACGGGGAGGGAGAGAAACAAGATTTTCCATCCAAAAGACAACTAAGATTAGTTATCTGTGGAGATTCATTATTTATGTTAGTCTTTTACCTATCTAAATTGTATTGTTTGCTTTTATTGTTGTTAATTTTTAGGATTTCTAGTTGGAATATTAATATACCTTCAGATATAGCATTTGGAAATATTTTATCCCATTCTATCAGTAACTTTTAACTCTGTTCACTTTGTCTTTGGATATACAATATTTTTTTTATTTTTTAGGGAGTTTGTTTACCCTTCTGTTGCCTGTGCCATTGAAATCATATCCAAGAAATCACTCCCAATTTCAATGTCATGAGGTTTATGACCCAGATTTTCTTCTAAAAGTTTTTAGTCTTAAGAATTATATTTAGGTCTTTTATCTATTTTGAGTTAATATTTGTATATGGGATTAGGTAA
Organism: Muscardinus avellanarius; assembly: GCF_963383645.1. Taxonomy (NCBI): domain Eukaryota; kingdom Metazoa; phylum Chordata; class Mammalia; order Rodentia; family Gliridae; genus Muscardinus; species Muscardinus avellanarius. The sequence continues at coordinate 6,062,921 of NC_137797.1, read as the reverse complement.
GGGTCCAATTTTATTCTTTTTCATGTAATTTTAATTTTTCAACAATATTTAGTTAAAAGATTATTATTTCCTTCACCAAATGTTCGTGGAAACCTTGTCAAATATAACTTGACAATATATGGAAGAATTTAGCTCTAGGCTTTTATTTAGCTCCAATAGTTTATATATCTGCCTTTAGAACAGTACTACACTGTTTCAATTATTGTAGCTTTATATGGTTTGAAATCAGAAAATATACATCTTCTAGCTTTGTTCTTTTTTGAGATCATTTTGGGTATCTAGAATCCATATTCCATATTAGGATAATTTTTTTTCTGAAAAATAAATAAATAAATAAATGACAGTTTCACCTAAAAAAAAAAGAAAAAATATTCTATGGTAAGAAAGAAAGCAAAAAGAAATATTGAAATGTTATCTTTAAGTCATCAAAAGCTTGGTATCAGACAAATGAAACTGTTATATGAGATTATCATTTTTAATTTTGGATTAATTGCTATAATACTAGATGTCAACCACTAAGCCAAGCATGGGAAGGAGGGATGGGGAGGGAATGGGGTGGGGATTGGGTGGGGGTTGACTGGCGATGTGTGCATGTATGTCTACAAAAGTTTTCTTTGTATCCCACTATGATGTATGAATACAGTGCACCAATAAAAAATTTTAAAAAAAGATAAAGGTATAGATCAAAGTGTTAAGAACCTAGCACAGGTGTGAAAGTGGCGCCCATAATTTATACTTGACAGTAAGAGGCCTGTTAAATTCTCTAGTGTAGCCTCTTAGGAAGGCTGATATAAAACTCCATTAACTCCTAAGCTAAGAGAGGGGAAATAAAATAATAGAAGGAGTTGAATAATCCGAAAGAAAGGACAAAAAAGAAACACGAGACATTTGGGTCAAACAGAAAACAGTATTAAGATGATAGCTATCAAACCAACTACCACAGTAATTAGGTACAAGATGGACTGAAGTTTAAATCGAGACTGCCGCACTATAGCTTGTGGAAAAATGCCTGAATGCTTCCCACAAGGCTTAAATACCTAAATAGTTTGAAATTGAACGGGTAGAATCATATATACCACACCAATACTAATCTAAAGAAAGCTGAAATAACTATATTATTACCAAGCAAAATAAGCTTAGAGGCAATAGTATCACCTTGCATCAAGAGAGTCATGTCATAATGATAAAGGAAGATAGTTCATAGGAATTTTTATCAATTCTGAATCTATTTGTACTAAATAATTTAGCAGCAAAGTAAATAATACAACAATCAACAGGGAAAAAAGGGATTTCACTAAACAAACCCACAAACAGATGGAAGACTTCCACATCCTTCTGTCAACAGTCAGCAGAATGAGCAGGCAAAACTTTGGTAGAGAGACCCAAGTTCTGAAGAGTGTAATAATATAATCAACCGGACTGACATACTTAGAACTAACCGAACCTCCTCTGGTGGGGAACGTATTCCTTTCAAATGCTTTTGAAACATCTACTCAAACTAGCTATGTATGTTGAGACATGGTCCAAGTCTCAATATATTTCAAATATATTTCAAAGCCCACCAGGCAGAAAGGCCCCGATTGCCCTACGGACTCAGTGACACTGAGGTACGCGGTCCCTGTAGCCTTGGACGGACTTGCCAGCTTGGGCGCAGCTAAGTGCCAAGAGAATCCACTCGTGACCTCTGAGGAGGGCTGTTTCTGGAAGATGGGGAAAGAAGTACAGGCTTCTGAAAGCTGTGTGGGACTTGGATCCACAAAGATGGGATGTGAAGGACCTCAATCACAAACAGCTGCAGACCAGACGGGGGAAGTGGGGCATGCTGGTAGTCCCAGCATTTGGGAGGCTGAGACAGGAGAATCGTAGGTTTCAGGCCAGCCTCAGCAACTGAGACCCTGTTTCAAAATAAAAAATAAATAAGTAAATAGGAAGCTGGGCATAGTGGTACATACTTGTGGTGCCAGCATTTGAGAGGCTGAGACCAGAGGACTGCGGTTCGCGGACAGCCTCGGCTACTTAGTGAGGCCCTTTGCAACTCAGTGAGACCCTGTTTCAAAATAAAGAATAAAAAATAGGGCTAGGGGTGTAGCTCAAAGGTAGAATTCCCCTGGGTTCCATCTGCAGTACTGCAAAAAATAAAATAAAATAAAAAATAAATAGGACTGGGATTGTAGATGCCCCTGGGATCAGTTCTCAACACACACACACACACACACACACACACACACACACACACACACACACACACCGCAGGCCAGGGGAAGCTCAGTATGTAAACCGAGCCTCCTCACCCCTCCACCACCCGCCCTCAGTAGCACAATGCTTCAAACCTCTTTCCAGGTACATCCTCAGCCCTGAACAGGATACTTTGTGTGCTGAACCCAATCAGGCTCTGAAGAGCATCAAGAATTCCTTCCTGGCCAGGTATGGTGGCGCACTCCTATAATCCTAGTACTTAGGAGGCTGAGACAGAAGGTTCACTGGTTCAAGGCCAGCCTCAGCCACTCAGAGAGACCTTAGTAACTTGGTGAGACTCTGTTTCAAAGTAAAAATTAAATTGAACTGGGGATATAGCTCAGAGGTCGAACCTCCTGGGTTCAATCCCCAGGCCCAAGAACATGAAATAAAATTCCTTCCTTGCTGATGTCAGTCAAAGTATGAGAGTGTGACAAGGTGTCCATAGCCCTTAGCCGCAGCGGCCCTCAAGGGGAAGAGCGTGCTCCCTCCCCCTCTCTTCCTCGTTCTCTCCCCATCGCCCTGTGTGGACGCGTCTGTGTGTATCTCACTGTGGAAGTGTCTGTCTGTCCTTCTCACTGTTCCCTCAACTTTCTGTCCCTCTCTTCACTTAACTACCACGATACATAACAGAGAGCTTTGAAAATATCTGTTTACTGAGCTGAGCTGGATGGTCCAATAGACTAAAAACCAGGCGGGAGAAACTATTGAATACTTAGCTTTTAAGAAAAAAATTTGAATTCACTCAGTCATACTCATTCAGCTTGCCTCCCCCGCCCAAGGCTCTGCCTGGGATGCCTGATGGTGTGATCTGGGGGCTGCTTTACCCCGGGGTCCCTGATGCCCATGCGTGTCATTAGGAACCTACGGCCGAGGGATGGAGATGGCACAGATCCCCCGGGCTGTGGGTCTGCTTGGCCAGCAGGGGTGAGGGTGGAAGTAAAATACAATTTTCAAAATAAATTTAAAATTAAATTTAATTATTTGCACATAGGAGGCGCTCCTCATGGCCTGGGCACCTTGGGATCTAAATTAGAAATGCCATTGACCTATTCTCCCCAGCCATCTGCCTCCTTGGGCCAGGCAGAGAGTGGCTGACTGCGGGCTATAATTAACAATTACTATCATATTACATATTATATTATTATTAATTAAATTCGTGGTTTCTGACTAGCTGAGCAGTTGACTCCCACGGAGCCAGCCCTCAGCCCTGACACTTTGCTCTTTGTAAGGTGGGTAGCCCGTCATCTATACCTTTTGGGGTCCCTGTGCTGTTAGAGCTAAGGCATGCAAAGCCATGTCCCCTGCACCTGCGTATCGGAGGGCTCAGAGGAAGAAGGAAAGCTCCCTTTGTGCCGAGCAAGGCGGTGTCCTTGCCTGCAGCAGGTAGAGGGAGGGGGCAGAGGGCACCAGGGATCCAGGACACCTTTCGAGCCGTCTCCAGTTCTTGCTTCCTCGATACGCATCTCAGGTGCGCAGAGAGGCTGCTGGTGAGCCCCACGGCCCTGCCCTCTCCCAGGCTTCGGCGAGCCTCCAGGGGTGCGGCTAAGAATAACAGCGCGCTACAGAGCCTCGATGGCTCACGGAGAAACAGCCACTCACGGGGAATTTGAATCATAAAGCTGCCTCAGTTCCTGATGGGCTGTGTAGCTCAATCAGTCTAATTATCCATCGGACTTATCCAGGCCTCCGTGTCTTTAGGGCTTTGTCACTTTCTGTTCCTGGCAGGTCACCACCCCAGGGGATGCAAGCGGTTTCCCTGGTGTCTAGGTCAGAAACTCCACCTCTGCCTTATCTGTGGCCCACGTGGTTGGTGCCAGCTCTGTTAGTGAGAGCCCCTCAGCCTGTATATTGAGGGGACAGGCTACCTGGGCCGGTGGTCAGAGCCAGGACCTGGGCGAGGGGTGTTTCCCTGGAGAGAGGACACACGTTCCGAGGTGGTTGTGAGAAAGGGCGCAGAAAGCTCAGTGCCCTCTCGTCCCCTTCGCTCCACGGCCTCGGGAAGCACACGGCCTTCATTCACCCCACTGGCTCGGCCAACGGAGCAGGGCTCACCTGTCATCTCTCATACATCAAAAGCTCAGCCATGTCCCACTAAACTGGGACACGGGAAGACAAATGATCAGTTAGTATACACCCTCTGTAGAGTGACAACACGTGCCTGGACACCATGGAGCAGGCATGGAGGTGTTCTCCTCCATGCAGAGGCCGCCAGTCCCCAGCGGCCCTCGCTGAAGCCCGCAGTCAGCCACTTCTGCCCGGCCCAAGGAGGCAGACGGCTGGGAGAGGAAGTCACCAGCACTCCTCATTTACATGCCCGGTGCCCAGGCCACGAGGAGCGCCGCCTATGTGTGAATAATGAACGGCTTTTTGCCAGCACAGCAAGGCGGAACGATGTCAGTGACTCCGAACTTAGCTCCCGATTCCCGGGAGGAAACTGCAACTGCTTCACGGACGAACTGCTGTGATGCAGAGTTGGAAAAAGAGGCGACGGGAGCACTGTGTATTCAGGACCCACGAGAGGAAGAAGTGGTGTTGTTATTCAAAGCAATGTCCTCCTGGCCAAACTCTGAGGCCAGATACAACCTTGAGACAACCTGTCAGTAGCCCAGGAAGCCGCATTACACCCAGCCAGCCTGTGTGACACAGGGCGATTGTATTGCACTACCTGGCCCGTATCACAGCTAACAAGACCCTGCTACTCCAGCTGCCAGAGCCGGGGATCCAACCAGGCTCCTGGATAGCTCCCACGGAGCCAGCCCTCAGCCCTGACGCGTTGCTCTTCTCTTCGTAAAGTGGGCAGCCTGTCATCTACACCTGATGGGGTCCCTGTGAGGATCAGAGGTCATGCGCGCAGAGCCATGGCCCCAGCGCCTGCATATCGGAGGGGCCGGTTTCTACCATCGCCTTCACCATTGTTCCAGTGGTGATAATCATACGTCTCACCATCACTATCACTGCTCTTGCCCTGACAGAGTTCTGTGGTCGATTATACCTGCAGATCTCCAGAGAGAAGTCATTTCCAAAGACGTCCGATCATCTGGGTGCCGGCACTACATCTAACCTAAATTCCTGCCTTCTATGATGTAAGCCCATGGTGTTTCTAGCTGATTTCACTGAAAGGAAGGTGTTTGCCCGGATTTGTAAGGGGCCTCCTCAGCACTGATAATTTACATTTACATGAGGCTTTACAGCTTATGACATTCAAGCCCAGGTCTACAGTAGGCTGTTTAAAATGACTCCAGGGTTGTACATTTTTAAGGGCAGTCATATAGGATTTTTCCTAACAAGTCACTAGAAAGGATGCCAGTGTATGATTTGCCTAATTGTGTCCATAGTAATTGGTCATTAATTTTTGTTTAAAAAATACAACAAGCCGGGCGTGGTGGCACACGCTTGTCATCCCCACGCTTGGGAGGCGGAGACAGGAGGATCGCGCAGGTTCGAAGCCAGCCTCCCTGGCTTAAGAGACCCTGTTTCCAAAAATGAAAACAGGCCGGGCGTGGTGGCGCACGCTTGTAATCCCCACGCTTGGGAGGCGGAGACAGGAGGATCACGCAGGTTCGAAGCCAGCTGTGAGCGCTGGCTTAGGAGACCCTGTTTCCAAACTTAAAAAAAATGTAAAAATAGGTCTGGGAGTGTATCCCGGAGGTAGAAGGGCTTCCAGGAACCCCAGTACCACCAAAATAAAATAAAATAAAATAAAATAAAAAATACAACAAACTCTATACCTTACTTATTGATCTGTTATGGACTAGATTTGTCTCTCTAAAATTCATATGTTAAAACCCCACCTGCCAGTGTGAACAGGACTAATGTCCCTTTAAAAGAGATCCCAGAAGCCAGGTGTAGCGGCGCACACCTGTAATCCCAGTACTTGGGAGGTTGAGACAAAGATTGTAGGTTCAAGGCCGTCCTTTGCAGCTTAGCAAGACCCTGTTTCAAAGCAGAAATTAAGAAAAGGCTGAGGGTGTAGCTCAGAAGCAGAATGTACTGGGTTCAATTCCCAGTGCCACACTCACAACAAAGGGGTGACCCCAAAGAACACTCGTCCTTCCTCCGCCACGCATGGGTGGAGTAGGAAGTCCACAGCCGGTGACCCAGAAAAGCCCTCACCAGAGCCCAACCATGCTGGCACCTGAGCCGGACTTCCAGTCTGCAGAACTGTGAGAAGTACGTACATTTTGCAGGCCCCCGGGCTGTAGGACGCCGTCCCTGCGGCCCGGGCATGGCTGTTCTTGGTTTCTATCATTCCTTTTCCCTTACCAGGCCCCCCCATATAGCAGGGACATCTCTAAGCGGCCGGGAAGCATGAGAGGGAGCCAAGCAGCTTGCTGGTTACCTGCATGGCACAGGTAGCATCCCAGAGGTTCAGTTAGCCATCGCTCGAGGTCAGCAGAATCCACAGTGGTGGCAGGGATGGTGCAGGGAAAGGGACTGAAGCTCTGCCCTGGACAGTGGGGAGCCCAGCTTCCTGCCTAGGGGTCCCCAGGGGCTGCTGGGGCACCGCAGCCTGAGCCCACAGGGCCGCGTACGTGTCAGGCTCCCCTGGGGCTCCAGTTCCTCCTCGAGGTCATTCACTGAGCATATGCTCGTGGTGCCGAGGACTCGGGAGACGTCTCTATACAGAGATCAGTGCCGACCGTGACTCTTACTGTAACAGGAAGACGAGCGACTGTGTGGGCCAAAGAGGGGAAGCACGGAGCCACGTGTGACGAACGGGACCACCCGCTGGAGACAGACCCAGGGCCACGGGGCCCAGGCTGTCATTGCGATGGCAATGCCAGGGCCACTCCATGGAAGAGAGGCATGGAACTCGAGCCCTGCGGACAGCAGAGAAGACACATGCCAGGCAGCAGGGTGGAGGTGGAGTGCCTGGAGGGGTTGGTTTAACCAGCTTTTCCATCACCATGACCACAATATTTGACAAGCAAAACTTAGAGGGGAGGATTATTGCCTCACGGTTTAGAGATTTCAGAGGTCCGTCCAAGGTTGGCCAGCTCTAAGGCTGAATGACTCAGTGGCAGGGCTTCAGGACACAAAGGAGGAGGAAGAGCCATGCTCAGCTCAAAGATGGTAGGAGCGGGGGACCACCAGGGACAAGTGGCTCAAGGCCATGGCCCCAGTGATCCATCTCCTCCAGCTGTGTCCTGCCTCCACATCTGGCTACACATGCCTAACACATGAGCCTTGAGGGAGATTTTAAATACAAACCATGACAGGGGATGGGGCTAGGAGGCTGGCATGGCCGCTGTGTGGCCAGCCAGTATCAGACTGGGAAGAGCTGAGGCCGGGCAGACAGAGAGCCACGGGTGGGTCTGAGCAGGAGGCTTCTTGTTAAAGAGCCGCTCTGGCCGCCATGGGGCCAAACTGAAAGCAGGGCCCAGGTCTGCAGTGAGAGAAAGCAGGCAGAGGAGGTAGGGTAGCAACGCTCCATCATATCTTAGAACAACCCTGAAGGGCGCCAACAGGCTTGTTGGTGAGCTGATATATGAGGAAGAGAGGAATCAATAAAGAATACAAGACTTCAGACCAGAGCAAGAGAAAGGAGGGTTGCCCTCAAACGAGAACGGGAAGAAAGCTGGTGGAGCGGCTATGCGGAGAGCAGGACACCTCTCTCCATGTCCCAGGTGAGGCGGCGCGGGCGGGGGTCACAGGAGACGAGTTCAGGCGCATCCACGGCAGGGCCAGGGCCTAGGGCGCCGCGGCCTAACGCAGGGCGCAGGAGGCCAGAGATGGAAGGAGCTGCCGCTGCCAATGGCCCAGTGCTCCCGTCACAGAGGGGATGAGCAGCTGTGCGTGCTGGCCCGGCTCTGCACTGCCCAGAGGCGGCCACTGTCCCTCTGAAAGCTCAGAGGCAGCTCAGCATGGCGTTCCATGAGTCTGTGAGTGGATGCTGTAGCCCCTCCAGACTCGGGCCTGGTGCCAGGTGACCTGGGTAAAATGGAGCCTAGGGCTGAGTGCCTGCTGGCGAGGGAAGGGGATGATGGGAGTCAGGTGGCTGGCACTGTGGGCCTCCCAACCCGCCCTCAGCTCCCATGGTTGTAGCACTCCACTGGGTCTGGGGTGGAACTTGCTGATTCTCATCCAGGTCACCAGTGAATAGTTACTGGCAATGTGGCTACCCAAACTGGCAAGCTCAAACCATCCTTGAGCATTGCCCCTTACCTACCTATCCATCCTTCTTTCCTTCCTTCCTTCCTTCCCACCTTCCTTTTTATTTTTCTAGCCACCTTTTTATTTTCTAGTCAAGCCCTTCTTTTTTTTTTTTTTTTATCTTGAAGGTCTCACTAAGTTTCTGAATTTAGCAATTTAAGTTTCTAAATTTAGCAATTTAGCAATTGCTAAATTGCTGAGGCTGGCCTCGAACCTACGATCTTCCTGTCTCTTGGGATCCTCCTGTCTCAGCCGGCCAAGTACTGGGGTTACAGGCGTGTGCCACCGTGCCTGGCCTTGCCCCTTATTTCTAAGTCTTTCTGGACTGCTGCCCTGGCTGTCTCCTGCTGCTCACATAGGTACAGACCTGCCACATCCTTTGACTTTGTTTTTTGGGGGGGCAAGGAACAGGGACTGAATATCTCCCCAGCGAGCCCCCGGGGTGCCTCAAGCCCATCCTCCAAGATGCTGCCTCCAGGAGGCTCCACGAGGCTCAGGAATAGGGGCCGGAGTCAAGAGCCTTTTACAGTACCTGGCACAGAGGTGGGCTGGAGCAGTGGTGGCTACTAATGTAATGCTCTTGTTGGAAGTGTATTTCGTTGCTTTCTTCTCATTTGCCCACATGGATGCTGCTACTTACTAACTGAAACACTCTCCTTAAAAATCGCTGAAGCTGATTAGCTAGAAGGATCATAATAGGAATTTTAAGCAATCCTTTGAATTAATTCCTGCGAAGTCTACGCAGAACCCTTCAAGCTGAGCCTTTCCTGGCAGGAGCCCACCAGTTCCCATAAGCCCATGCAAATCAGCCCTCTGCGCTTCTCATATTTCGCTGCCAGATTCTTTTCTTTCACTTTCTCGAGAAGCAAACCCCACCAGAGCATGGCAGGGACTCTGGAGGGGCCAGAGTGGCTTCGCTCCCACCCCGCCCTGCCTGTGCCGCCCGGTGCCAGGCCGCAGAGGGAGCCATGCCAGGCAGCAACCGACGCCTGGCTTTAAAAGTTTAAATACCCAAAACTGGCCCCATCCGTATTGGAAGTATTCTCCGAAGAGATGTGCCAAAGAGAGTTTTTTGGCCCAAGTTGTTGAAAGATGTCTAGCGATGGATCTGCTTTGTCCCGGAATAAACCAGGCCTGGCAACTTGCTTCCGCTCCTCTCAAGTGTGTTGATGGAAAGAAACAACCTAACCTGCGCGGGAGAGAGGACCTCTGCAGGCGTGGAGAACCGCCGCCTACCTTCCTGAAGTCCCGCGCGCTGATCTTCCTATTGGGGTCCCTGCTGACGACAAGGAACCGCTGCCGGAACACTGAGTCCTGCTGCCGGAGATAGGTTCGGAGCTTCTCAACGACCTCTTCTTTGGTCATGTTCTTGGTCGTGGGCTTCGTTCTGAAATCAAAGCAGCCGTTTAGATCTGGCATTAACTGCCACTCGCAGGCTGCCGCCTAGAGCTTCACTCCCCACTTACCCACGACAGCCAAGTACCAGCCTGGCTTCACCATAGGGAAGCAGCTGCTTGGACAGGTGGGGTGACTTAGGGGCTCCCCATGTCCCCCTGGCTCACAGGCAGCAGGGCCAGAACTGGGGGCCAGCGGCACGGTACTCACATACAGGCTCCTGTCTGCTAAAATTCGGTGGCAGTTGGGTGGGGCTTAAAGGGAGAGATCCTGACCTCATGCTAAGGCTTAACTGTGCTTTGAGCAGAAAAAAAAAAAAATGGTGTAGGTCCAGGGAGTAGGGTGCCACCCGTAATCCCAGTACTTGGGAGGCTGAGACAGGAGGTTCACAGGTTCAGTTTGAGGTCAACCTCAGGAACTTAGTGAGACCCTATTTACAAAAACAAAACTAAAACTGGTGTGAGAACGGGCACATGTGATTGAAAAGGATTTTTTTTTTTTTTTTGTACTAAGGATCGAACCCAAGAACATTCTGCTGTCGAACTCCACCCTCAGCCCTCTTTTTAAATTTTGAAACAGGGTCTTGTTAAATTGCCGAGGGTCTTGCTAAGTTGCTGAGGCTGGCTTCGAACCTGTAACCCTCCTGTCTCAGTCTCCCAAGTACTGGGATTATAGGCATATGCCAGCACACCTAGGCAGAAGAATGTTTTTATAAACTGGAAAAATTTAAAGCCAGGGCCCATTATAAAATGTCAAATTAAAGAAACAGATCATGTTGCCGTAACTAGATTGGGGAAGTCACCAATGCCCTTGAAAAAGAAGGGAGGCCACAATTATCCCAAGCTGACTTGTGAAACCACCGCGATTTGTAAAACTAAATCTCCTGTGACCACCGCAAGTGCGTGTGCGTGTCTGGGGGGTGATGGTTCCTCAGCCCACTGGACGGCCCTTGGGTCCCTTTTTGGGAAGAACAGCACGGACGTGAGCGAGTCATGGGGATGGGCTTCCATTCTCCGCCTGCTCCTCCTGACGGTCAAGAGCTCCCCGGTTACCGATACTCTTGTCCTCGGTTTCAGGAAACAGACATATCACAGGATATTTAACCTTCCTCTTAAAATACCATCGTGCTGCTCATTGTAAGGCGGCTCCTACTGAGAAGCCGGGTATTCAGATGTTGCTAGCATGTCACTAAGGCGGCCCCCTGCTCCGCACTTCAGAGCTCTCTAAAAGGGAGATGGCCAACCAAAGTCAGCTGAGTGCTCCCTTTCCTGGGATGTACGATAAGCGATGAACAAGCAAGTTAAAATAATATATTTTCATTAGACTGAACCTGCATTTTTTAGAATTAAGGAGAACTAGAATGTTCGCCAGTCCAGTTTTTTATAGGTTTGCTAAGTGTATTTTATTGTTACAATTCAATTTGGCAATCTTCTTAATAATTCTATCATTCATATCAGGAAATGTGAGCTGGCTTAATGGTGTGCTTTGCAAGAAATATGAGAAGGTGCTGAAGAGTCCAGGTGTCTGGAAGGAAGTATCATGGACAGAGAAGGCACAGCAAAGCAGCGGGCGTCCTGGACTCGTGACCCTGGATGGCCACCCAGTGCCGGGGAAGCAGGTGCCCACACCTCTCAGACCACAGGCTTCCAATCCTAAAATAAAGTCATTCCTAAGCTCTCTGCTTGCTCTGAGTTTTAAAATTCATGGACTCCAAGAACTGCACGCACAGCATGCCACCTTTCTTATTTAAACGATAAACTATTAGAACACTCATTTAGCCAACAAAGATTTACTGAAGACCTTTCCCATAAAGCACCGCAGCTTGCTTTTATTTTACCGCTCAGGAAGATTGGGCTGCTGCTGCTGCTGCTGCTGCTGCTGCTGCTGCTGCTGCAAATGTTCACTCGGCTGCTCCTTTGGAATGAACATCTCAGAGACAGAGGGCAGGCCCTTAATTCCAATGCATGCCAAGAATTTCTTGTAAAGGATTCTTCCTGAAGGCGTATCCTGAAACTTACTGCAGAGTCTGAATTTGAAAAAATAATGAGAGCACACCCGTTAGAATGGCTGAAATCAAAAGGACTGACCCTCCAGGCATCCGGAAGGAGACATGTCACTACAGCCGCCATCTGACGCTCCCGGGCGTGGCCACATGCAGCCACTTGGGAAGACAGTTCAGCAACTGAACACCCAGCTATCAGGGGAACTGGCCATTCTGCTTCTAGGCATTTACCCAAGAGAAATGAAAATGTATGTCTACAAGAAGAGTGGTACGATGCACACAGCTTTATCTGAAATGGCCCCAAACTGGAAACAAAGCATATGTCTATCAATAGATAAATAGAATCACAAACTGGTAAAGCCATGCCAAGATAGTGGAATACTACTCAGGGGTGAAGAGGACTGATCCGTTGATACACATAAAACCGTGAGTGGCTCTCAGTGCCGTTTTTTTTTTTTTTTTCATTAATAGAGCCAGACAAGGACAGAGAACACACAAGTGTCCCCATTTATATGAAGTCCTAGAAATTGCAAAGTAATCTACAGTGACAGAGAGAGGATCTGTATTTGTTTGTGGGTGGGAGAAGGGAGCTTTGCACTGTAGAAAAAGGCACCAGAAAGCTTTGGGAGGGATAAAAGTGTTTGATATCTTGACGGATGTCTTGTGGTGGCTTCACGGATGTGGACACACAGTGACTTTCATAATGTTACAACATTACATATGTGTAGCCTGTTTCATATACAGTATACCACGGTAAAGACACATCAAGCATAAAAGTAACATTTTAATTAGAAATATCAGTATGAAGTTATACTGAAACTTTAGCATATGTAAATATTTTACAAAAATATAGAAAACCACCAATGACCTTTTTGGGGTGCAAAGTATCCAACCCCGGTAGGCCAACACTCTGCCATGGCGTGACCGCACACCGCCTCCCAGCCAGGGATTTACTTATTTTTCAACACTTTGCAAAATATTTTTCTAATCATGAAGTTGTACACTCTCTCTATTCTATCTTGAAAAGCTTAAGGATAAAACAGCATTTTGCACTGTTTGTGGTTTTGGAGACATCAAAAGCAGCTGAACCTAGCTGGAGCCAGGCGACTCCCCACCCGCAACAGCTTCTGCCAACATTAACCTGGAAGGCGTGATGTGCGATGCGTGGCACCCAAAGGCTTCCGTGCGCCACTGCATTGGTCCTCGCCAAACTCTACAAAGGGATGTTCACGAGAGGAAACCGAGGCTCGCGGAGGTTAAGTAGCTTGCCCACGCACTCAGCTGTTCAGGACCGAGCCAAGATTTGAACCTGGGCAGTGTGGTTGCAGAGCCTGTGCTGTAAGCCCTCTCTGGACTTTCTCTCTCTCTCTCTCTCTCTCTCTCTCTCTCTCTCTCTCTCTCTCTCTCTCTCTCTCTCTCTCTCTCTCTCCTCTCTTCTCTCTTCTCTCTCTCCTCTCTCTCTCCCTCCCTCCCTCCCTCTCTCCCTCTCTCCTCTCTCTCTCTCTCTCTCTCTCTCTCCTCTCTTCTCTCTTCTCTCTTCTCTCTTCTCTCTCTCCTCTCTCTCTCCCTCCCTCCCTCCCTCCCTCCCTCCCTCCCTCCCTCTCTCCCTCTCTCCCTCTCTCTCTCTCTCTCTCTCTCTCTCTCTTCTCTCTTCTCTCTTCTCTCTTCTCTCTCTCCTCTCTCTCTCCCTCCCTCCCTCCCTCCCTCCCTCCCTCCCTCCCTCCCTCCCCCCCCTCCTCTCTCTCTCTCTCTCTCTCTCTCTTTTGGCAGTACTGGGGATGGAACCCAGGGCATTCTACCTCTGAGCGACACCCCTAGCCCTACTTTTTATTCTTTCTTTTGAAACAGGGTCTCACTGAGACGCAAAGGGCCTCACTGAGTAGCTGAGGCTGGCTGCAGACCACGATCCTCCGGTCTCAGCCTCCCGAATGCTGGGGTTACAAGCCTGTGCCACCGCGCCCGGCTTGCTCTGCTTTCTTACCCTATTTCTGCCACGTAACTCGCGCCTCCTTCTGGCATTGGCTCGCCCACCAAAAACTAGGTTTTCGATTAAAGTGGTATGAAAGCACAGTCTCAGCTACTGTTTATGGCAAGGCTGAATGCAGCCAGATCCCTGAAGATAAAAGGCACAGGGAGGGGTGCTGGCTGCCCTCCTCACCACCAAGCTCAGGGACGAGCCGGGAAGCGGAGCGCTCAACCCGGAGCACGCCACGCAAATCTGCCGTGGTCCAGCTCACACTTCTTGGCCCAGAAATGCCAGTCGAGAGCTCTGCTGTGACTTAACCCGGCTGGCCTGCCCCTGAAAAACTGAGTTGACCGCCTATAGCCCAACGGCTTCATGATCAAGACATCATGTTTACAACCACAGTGACTCGCAGAAGGCGACTGAACTGAAGCCATGACCAGGGAAGAGCCGAGACATCGCTGAACACTAGAGGAAGATGTCTGCTCAGCAGCGACAACGCAAAGAACCGAGCATCCCGGAGAGCGGAGACGAGCCCGGGCCGCCAAGCGCCAGCGACTGGGGTGGGAACGCCACCGCTGCAGCCCTCGGGTCTGCCCATGGGAGGGGCGACGGGGGCCTCCCGATGGGGCGGTGCTAAGGGCTGAGTCCTATCACATGTGTTGAACCCATAACTGGTGTCTGGTGTAGGGAGGGCTCAGTAAATGACAGCCTTCGTCAATGACCTATTAGTACTGCAAAAATGCACCCAAAGCTTAGAATGACCAAAGAGATTTGAGGAAAAAGAGGAACTGGATTAATTTTACAGCCCAAACCACTTACTTTATTAAATGTTCATTTGTCAAAAATGGGCAGAATGTGCGCATAATCTTCTTGAAGTTATTTCGGCCGATGAGCCCGGTGTCCCCGAGGTCGTACGACTGCAGCATGTCGTAAAAAGCTTGCAGGTTCCTGGAGATTGCATCGTGAACCATTTCCTCCACCTGCCACGAGAAGAGACGCATTCACTGGGCTGTCATTTGCGGGTCGGCGTGCTGGCCACTGGACCGGACAGAGAGGCGGTGCGGGGAGGGCAGCGTCACTTACGGAGTCCCAGGCCAGGTGCAGAGGAGCCTTGGTGTCTGTACATGGGGATGCGTTTCTCGTCTAAGTGGACAAGAGGAAGCCTGTGAGTAACCTCGGCAGGAGCTCCGGAGGCAGACGGACATGGACTGGCATCCAGCTCTGCCCCAGCTACCCGGTAGCCTCGAGCCCTGCGGCAGGTGAGCCAGCCCCCCAACAGCCATCCGAAAATGGGACGACGCTTAATTGGCACTTATTTTAAAGACGTACAATGAACACGAAAATCCATTACTTGGAAATTAAATAAAAGAATGTACTGAGACCTGTTTCAAACAGAATAAATAAAATTTAAAATTCCCTAATGTACATGATGTGCATTCACCCACATATCAGAGTCAATCAATAAGCCAAACATGAGAAGGGGGAGGGGAGGAAAGGGGGAGGGAACTGGGAAAGGCTACATGAGTGATGTATGCATGTGTGTCTCCACCATCTTACTCTGTTAAGATGTATGACTATAATGCACCAATTAAAAAATAAAAATAAAAAAGGGCTGAGGATGGGGCTCAGAGATAGAATGCCTCTGGGTCCAGTCCCCAAGAAAACACACACACACACACACACACACACACACACACACACACACACACACACGAGGGAGGAAGGGAGGGAGAGAGAGACAGGGGGGGAGAGAGAGAGAGAGAGAGAGAGAGAGAGAGAGAGAGAGAGAGAGAGAGCGCTAGCGAGAGAGAGAGGGAGAGAAAGGGAGAGGGAGAGGGAGAGGGAGAGAGAGAGAGGGAGAGAGAGAGAGAGAGAGAGAGAGAGAGAGAGAGAGAGAGAGAGAGAGAGAGAGATTGATGAGAGGGTGTTCTGGTGGGTAGGAGCAGGGTTGGGAGGAAATTTACTTCTTCACCTGTCCCTTATCACATCCTACATTTTGTATTTTATACATACACGCCTCTTTAAAAAGAACTATAGTAATGAATAAAATAAAATGTATATTCTCTTATATGCTAACATCTCAATAATTCTACTTCTGAAATTTTGTGCCAAAGCAAGATTCATGCAAAAAAGCAGGTACCAAGATGTCTTTTAGAGAAAATTTTAGAGACAGAAAACCAAACATGAACATGTAGATTCTAACAGCGAGTGCTCGGTATCTTTTAATATTATATAGCAGATTTTATTGGTATTAAATGTTAATGTATTAATAACAACCTAGACTAAAATGTCATTAATTATATGATTCCGTTTTAAAATAAAAATAAGTATAACATATAAAAGTACATATCCAAACTCGTTAAAATGTACATGTCAGCTGGGCATGGGGGTGCTTACCTGCAATCCCAGTACCTGAAGGGCTGACACAGGAGGATAACAGGTTTGAAGACAGCCTCAGCAACGTAACAAGACCTTCAACAACTTAACCCTGTCTCAAAATGAAAAGTAAAAGGCCAGGGATGTAGCTGGAGGGCAGAATGCCCGTGGGTTAAATTGCCAGCATCAGAAAAAATGTATATATTAAATATATGCAGTTTAAAAAGACAATAATACCTCAATATATTGGGTTTTTTGTGATACTGGGGTTCCTGGAAGCCCTTCTACCTCCGGGCTACACTCCCAGACCTATTTTTTACATTTTTATTTGGAAACAGGGTCTCCTAAGCCAGTGCGCGCGGCTGGCTTCGAACCTGTGCGATCCTCCTGTCTCTGCCTCCCAAGCGCAGGGATTACAAGCGTGTGCCACCATGCCCGGCAATATATTGTTTTTTAAAGGAAAATAATTGGAAGATACCAGCAAGATATAAAAGTGGATGCCAATTATTTGATGTTAGGATTAATTTTTAAAATGTATTCATCTTTTTTTTTTTTTTTTGGTGGTACTGGGGATGGAACCCAGGGGCCCTCTACCTCTGGGCTACACTCCCAGACCTATTTTATATTTTATTTGGAAACAGGGTCTCTTAAGCCCGCTGAGGCTGGCTTCGAACCTGCGCTATCCCCAGTCTCCGCCTCCCAAGCACGGGGATTACAAGCGTGCGCCACCACGCCCGGCTTGCATTCACCCTTTAAACCATCAATCCCTACCCAGGTCAGGTGGGCCACCATCCAGGAAGGCATCCTCTGCCTCTGTGGAGACAGGACTACTGCGTGTCACAGAAGCAACTCCAGCCCTGATGCCCATGGGAGGCCAGGGCTTGGCCTGGGAGGTCAGGGAGGGTCCCGAGCAGGTGCTGAGCACGCTGAGCTCTGCAAATGGCATCACAGGACAGGAGGGAGGAAGGAGTCCCAGGAGGCTGGGCCTGCACTGTGGAGACCTGAGAGGGGCCGCCTCGGGTGGGGGGGGGGGGCAAGGAGCTGAAGAGGAGCCTGTCCAGGCAGCAGGATTGCAGGATACATGGCCTATTGTATATTCTAGACAGTTCTGTTTTATCTCGAGTCCCTGAAAGCCGTCAGAAGAATTTAAGTGTGGCTGACATGACCTGGTTTATGTTAAACAAATATCCCCACATGTTTTGCTTTTTATGCTAGCCACGTATGGGTTGCTGTGATGTCCAAGGGGGTTATGGGTCCTAAAGGCTTGCAAGAGGTCTGCCCACCGTGGAGCTCAGGAGAAGCTGTGATCATTCACTTCGGTGTGCAAGAGGGCTTTGGGAATTCCTTTTGAATTGGGCTCAAGGTGGACCAGTGATGTGGGTTTGGGCTATGGGCACCACCCTGCCCAAGGGGGACACTCAGGAAATCATGATATTAACGTGGCTGAAAATTACTATTTACTGGATTCTAGGTATTGTGTGTGTAACCCTAGTACACTTCCATAGCAGCCCTACAAGGAGCGACTGTTATCAGCCTCGCCTTACAGAGAGACTGGAGTCCTGGACAGAAACGCTTGACTGAACACAGCTTCCAAGTGGTGGAGGCCGCGTGTTGAGCACAGAAGCCCAGGCCCCCTGCTGCTCTTGCCTGGCTGATGGCCTCTATGCCTGTGACTCGACTGACTTTTCTCTGAAGCATCAGTAGTAAACTGAGTCAAGCCATGTCTTCTCCAGTATGTTACAGATGCTGCCTGAGTGCACAGGTTCATGTCCCTCCCCACCAGTGCAAGACAGCACCTAAGACCACACCGTACCTGTTGGCTCCCATCCTCCCTCTCCATCCATTTTCTAGAAAACAGGTTACAAGCTAGGCATAGTGGTGCACGCCCAGTGCTGTAATCCCAGTACCTGGGAGGCTGAGACAGGAGGGATCACAGGTTCAAGACCAACCTCAGCAACTTAGCAAGACCCTGTTTCAAAACAAAAGATAAAAAAGGCCGGAGGTGTAGCTCAGAGTTAGAATAATTGTACCTCTGAGTTCAAACCCTAGTAACACACAAACACTTGAAAAAAAAAAAGAAATAGGTCATGAGACCTTTCATATTTAAAAAGATTATTTATATATATTTATATATATAAATATATGCATATATACACATGCATATATCTTTTTTATGTAAAGAAGCATGAAAGAGCCCAACACTTCTGACCCAGTACTTCCTATTTTCAGATCTACTCTAGAAAAATCCTCAGATGAAAGCAGAGGTCTCTGCACAAAGCTGCTTAGCAGCGCTGTCCTCCACGGAGGGAGTAAACCAAGGGCCTACATGTCCGGTGACAAGAACACGCACAGAAGACCCTGGGTCGCCACTGAAGGGCAGGCACACGAGGAGCTTTCAATGCTGTGGGCAAAGAGTGCAAAGGCAGCAGGGAGCGCGAGGGTGAGAGACTCAACAGAAAACCACAGGAAAACGAGTCAACCGCGATGGAAGAAATAACAATAAATATAAATGGCCAACATTTTACTTGCGGGTGTTTCTGGGTGTTGGGACTTGAGAATTAGATCGTGATTTTCATCTTTCTAGTTTGGGGTGTTTTCAAAAGATCTACAATGAATGTCTAGTACTTGTATAATCACAAAACTTTAAAGTGAGTTATGGAATGTGCTCTATCAAGGTGGTCCAAGATGTTGGTGGAAAATTTTTAGATTCACCAAGAGAAGGCAATTTTTTGGGGGGTGTAGTATTGGGGATCAAACCCAATTCTTTATCTGAGCAATACCCCCAGCCATTTTTATTTTTTATTTTGAGAATTGCTAAGGGTCTCACTAAATTGCGGAGGCTGTCCTCGAACCTGAAATCCTCTGGTGTTAGCCTCCCAAGCTCGAGGATGACAGTCATGTACCATCATGCCCATCAAATTATTTAAACTTTTGAAACAGGGTC
Organism: Muscardinus avellanarius; assembly: GCF_963383645.1. Classification (NCBI taxonomy): domain Eukaryota; kingdom Metazoa; phylum Chordata; class Mammalia; order Rodentia; family Gliridae; genus Muscardinus; species Muscardinus avellanarius. The sequence continues at coordinate 6,043,847 of NC_137797.1, read as the reverse complement.
TCACTAAGCTGCTAAGACTAGCCTCAAACCTGAGATCCTTCTGTCTCAACCTCCCAAATTTCTGGAATTACAGGCATAATTTAAATGTGACATTCCAATCAACTGCCCCATTTTTATTTTTATTTATGTATATATTTTTTGGTGGTACTGGAGGTGGAACTCAGAGGCTTTCTACCTCCAGGTTATACTCCCAGACCCATTTTATATTTTATTTGGAAACAGGGTCTCACTAAGTTGCTGAGAGCCTCACTCAGTAGTTGAGGCTGGCTTCGAACTTGTGCGATCCTTTCTTCTCAGCTGCCCAAGCGCAGGGATTACAAGCATGCGCCACCACGCCCGGCTTAAACTGCCCCAGTTTTAACCATGAAGTGTGCGCCAAATGCTATAAGGCCATTATGCAAGTCCACACAGGCAGAGAGGCCCACTGCTGATGAGCTTGCTGTATTTTGCATGGAGCCAACTGAGTGGGTGCAGTGACTTTGGTGAGGTGACCCAGCCCCATCCCCAGGCCAGGTGCCTGGTCCAATCTGGGCAACAGAAACAGCAGCTCGGACAGGAAACAGTGTGTCCTTTCACATGACTGGTTTGACTTAGATATGTAGCTATACCAACTTCATAAAACTAAAATCAAAAGCTAATTGGTACCTGCTAAAAGATGTCTTCTACAAACACTGCCTGTTTCATGCATTATTTGAAACGAATCTGGCTTTTTAAAAATTCTTTAAAAATGTTAAATGTTAATAGCTATTAAAGTTAGAGACACATTTCTAATAATAAAACTGTCAACCCTTCGTGCAAAAGAAACAAATACTAAAAGCAAGTGTTGGTTGATCACTGGAGGCAATTAGCAGGTTTTTTTTAAGGCACATCACATTGGGTAGACAATTTTTTCACAAACCCTCCCATTTTTTCGAACTAGGGATTGAACCCAGGAACTTTCTACCTCCAAACTGCACCCCTAGCTATTTTTAGTATGAAAGAGGGTCTTGCTAAGTTGCTGAGAGTCTAAGTTGCTGAGGCTGGCCTCGAGCCTGTGATCCTCCTGTCTCAGCCTCCTGAGTACTGGAATTACAGGCATGTACCACCGCAGCCGGCACAAACCCTCCTTTTTAAGATGGGGCTGCAAGCAGTGGAGTGCTGTCCAGCCCTGGGGAAACAAGTTACATGCTGTCCATAAAGAGGCTGTCACTTAGAGACAGGTTTTCAATGGCAAATATCATCCATTGGTAAAGATAAAGAAGACTTTGAAGCAAAGTTAAAATCAAACAACTGCTATCACTTAACTCTTACCTGAAGTGAAAATTAATATAGTTGAAAACATGGAGTCGGTCTACACCTTCTGCCTTAAAGAGAAAACCAGGAGTGCAGTGGCTGCAGCTCACCTTGGACTTGTCTTCCAGCAGATCGATGAAGGACTTGACCTTGACCACTCCGGAGCCCCCGGGGTCAAGCACTTGCATGAGATCTTTGAAGTCTGAGTCGCTTAATTTTATAACCACACAGTTCAGAAGATGCCGCAGTTCTTCCCCTGTTAGCTGTCCACTGGGTTTCTGAGCATGAGAGTGTATACAAGGGAAGAATGAGAAGAAAAAATACAAGAAAATAAAGCATTATACATATTTAGCAATATTTGGTAAGGAGTGAACTTGGGAGGGAGAAGAGAGAGAGAGAGAGAGAGAGAGAGAGAGAGAGAGAGAGAGAGAGAGAGAGATAGATATACTGGGATTGAAATTGAACCCAGGGGTATTCTACCTCTGAGCTACACCCCCAGCCATATTTTTATTCTTTCATTTGAAAACAGAGTCTCACTAAGTAGCTGCGAACCTGCGATCCTCCAGTCTCAGCCTCCCAAGTCCTAGGATTATAAGCATGTGCCACCACACCCAGCCAAAGAGAATTATGATTTGAAAGGAGAATGCCTCAATGGATGGCTGTTACACTAACAACAGGTGTGCCAAGAGCTGTGGGCGTGGGGATGCTAGAACTTTCCAAGTGCACTCCTACAGAGCTCGTTACCAGGACACAGGCAGGGGATGGCCAGTGAGGAAGGAGGCCCATCTTGGGCAGGGGCTGGCCGCCTTCCCTGGGGGCTTCCACAACATAAACTGTCCTCCTTCCCGGCCCCACCTGGGTGGCTCAGAACTTCCCAGCAGTTCGATTACAGCGTGCCAATTTACTAAGAATGTCAATGACGCTTGTTTTCAGTAAAACCAACCTCATCAATTACACAAGTGGACAATTACTTAGCAAGAAAAATTTCAGCCACGCTGCATAAAGAAAACATATTATAAGCAAAAGACTCTGCAACCAATTTCTTTCCCCAGGATAAAAAAATTGTTGATTAGTAAATTAAAAATAAAAATCCAGAGCTCCTGTTTACTGGAAAGACAAGAGAAATGAAGACCCTCCGCCTCCTAGAGCAGCAGTGTGAATATAACACAACAAAGGGTTCACCAAGTGGGCAAGCAGTGTGCAAATGCCACCTGCTGCTTTGGAGCCCAAAATCAGAATCTGAAAGTAGAATGTCTGGGGTAAATTAAGGGGTATGTACACGCTTAGTTTTGATTTGGGAATGATAATTAACTTTTTAATGCCCAAATAGGAATCACTGACAACCTCTAAGGATTTTTGATAAATGTAAAGCATTATGTGATCATCACCACTAATTCTAAAACATTTTTATCACCCTGAAAGGTACCTTGTATACACTGTCACCCATTTCCTTCCCACCCCAGCCCAGGGCAACTGCTCTCCTCCTCCTCCTCCTCCTCCTCCTCCTCCTCCTCCTCCTCCTCCTCCTCCTCTTCTTCTTCTTTTTTTTTTTTTTTGGTGTGTGTGTATGTATGTGTAGAGGGATACTGGGGATGGAACCCAGGAGCATTCTACCTCCGAGATACACCCCCAGCCCTATTTTTATTCTTTATTTTGAAACACGGTCTCACTAAGTTGAGAAGGACCTCACTAAGTAGCTGAGGCTGTCCACGAACCGCGATGCTCCTGTCTCGGCCTCCCAAGCATTGGGATGACAAGCGTGCGCCACCACGACTGGCTGAACTGCTCTATGTCTCCATGTAATTGCCTTTTTTTCCTGGATGCTCCATGTAAATAGAGTCCTACAATATGTATGTGTTGTCTGCGTCTGGATTCTTTCCCTTGGCGAGGTGTTTCTGAGGCTCATCGTGTGGTGGCACGTGCCCGTGTTTTGCTCCACTCTCTTCCTGATTAGCACTGCACTGTATGGTTAGGGCACGTGTTTTTAATCTGGTTCCACTTTGGTGAACATCTGGATATTTCCAGCTTGGAAATTGTGAAGAATGTTGCTGTGAGTCTTTGTACACAAGTCTTTGTATGGACTTAGGTTTTTATTTCTCTTTGAGAAGCTTCTAGGTGTGAAATGACTGGATTGTATGGTAGATTATGTTTAATATTTAAGGAAACATCTACACTGTTAGTTATAGTGTTTGTTCCATTTTACAAGCCCGCCAGCAAGGAATGAGAGTTCTAGAATCTCCACATCCTTGTCAACATTTATTATGGTCTGTCTGTTTTATTTTAGCCATCCTCTATGAAAAGTAGTAACCCATTATGGTGTTGCTTAGCATTTCTCTAATAACCAATGATGTCAGGCATCTTTTATGTACTTATCCCCATTTGTATGGCTTCTTTGGTAAAGTGTCTATTAAAACACTTGGCCCATTCTGGTAAAAATGTCTATTAAGATGTTTTGCCCATTTAAATGTCTATTAAAACATTTTGCCCATTTCACTTTAAGAAGTCACCTTTTTATTAAATTCTAAGGGTTCTTGTATATTCCACATACAGGTCCTTTATAGGACATATGATGTGCATATATGCTCCTAGTCTATGGCTTGTCTTTTCATTTTCTTTTTTGCCTTCTCAATGGTATGTTTTGAAGCACAAAAGTTCTTCATTTTGATAAAGTACAATATGTCAATTGTTTTCCTTTAGAGTCACGCTTTCCATAGCCAAGAATGTTTGCCTAACACAAAATCACAGATATTATACATACATACAAATAACACATATATATTTTTCTTCTAAGTGTTTTATAATTTTAGCTCTTATAGTCTGTTTATATATGTTATAAGGGTTTAAATTCATCTTTTTGAATATAAGTAACCAATTTTCTCAGTAGCATTTTAGGAAAGATTATCCTTTTTCCCATTTGACATTTATGGTCAATTCCTTTATGAACTGATCATAAATGTAAGGATTTGTTCTTAACTTTGTTCCATTGACCTATATGTATATCTTTATGCTAGTGCCATGAATCTTTATTACTGTGGCCTTATAATAAGGTTGAAAATGAGGAAGTTTAAGTACTATAATTTCATTCTTCTTTTTCAAGATTACTTTGGCTGTTACATGACCGTTGAATTTCCATATGAACTTTAAGATCATTTTTTTATGGTACTGGGGGTAGAACACAGGGGCTTTCTACCTCCAGGCTATACTCTGAAACCTATTTTATATTTCATTTGAAAACAGGGTCTCACTAAGTTGCTGAGAGCCTCACTAAGTAGCTGAGGCTGGCTTCGAACCTGTGCGATCCCCCTGTCTCAGCCTCCCAAGCGCGGGGATTACAAGCATGCGCCACCACGCCCGGCTAATATAAATTTTTAATTGCAGAAGCAAAAGAAGTGCCAGCTAGGCTTGAGGAGCATTTGCACTCAACACACAGATTAACTTGGAGAGAACTGTCATCTTAATGATGAGTCTTCCAATCCATGAATATGGGATGTCTCTTCATTTATTTACATATCCCTTATTATCTTTTAAGTGTTTTATAATTTTCAATAAACAATTCTGGTTCTTCTTTTATTACATTTCTTAGGCATTTTTCTTTTCTTTTCTTTTTCTTTTTCTTTCTTTTTTTTTTTTTTGCAGTACTGGGGATGGAACCCAGGAACATTCTACCTCCGTGAGACACACCCAGCCCTGTTTTTTTTTTTTAATTTTCTATTTTGAAACAGGGTCTCACTGAGTTGCAGAGGACATAAGTAGCTGAAGTTGTCTGTGAACTATGATCCTCCTGTCTCGGCCTCCCAAATGCTGGGATTACAAGCATGTACCACCATGTATGGCCCGGCATTTTTCTCTTTTATGTGATTATTAATGGGATTACTCTTGGAAATTCATTTTCAGACTGTTCATTACTAGTTTGTATAAATAGACTTAATTTTTGTATAATAATCTTACATCCTGCAACCTCTGTGAACTCTGTTAGTTGTGTGTGTGTGTGTGTGTGTGTGTGTGTGTGTGTGTGTATTTCTTAAAATTTTCTACATGTAAGATCATGTCTTTTAATAAAGACAGTTATACTTTTTCCTTTCCAATCTGGACACAATTTATTTCTTTTTCTTTCTAATTAGACTGTCTAGAACTCCTTATAACAGCCTCTGTGTGTAGTCAGGTGTACCACCTAGGTCCACTCTACCATGTTCATGAAACGACAAATCACCTCACAGTACGTTTCTCAGGATGCCTGCCTGTCATTACACAATACGTGACTATACAGGGTTCAGTACTATCTGTGATTTCGAGCATACACTGGGGGCACCAGGTAGAGCTTGGAACATACCCCATGTAGATAAAAGGTAAAATCTATAATTAAAATAGGCACGACCCTCCAGGACCGTGGAACTCCACTTCTCTGAATCCACCCTTCACTTGGAAACCCCAAGCAATGGCATCCAGACTGACAGGCAGGAGCTCCAGTCTCCAGCGCAGGGGGCACCCGCAGCCTGCAGGCCACCTCCAGTGTGTGTGCGTGCCATTCCCCAGAGCACTGTCCAGGCTCCCAGGGCTCCCTGGCTGGCAGGCTCGGGAGGAGGCCAACGGCTCTGGCCTATGAAATATTTTATACATGATCCTATTTGAGTCTGAGGACAAATAACACACCTTACTTATTTACTAGAGACTCAGTCACAGAAGGTGCTTAGGAAAAAACAAACTTAGCCGGGCATGGTGTACATGCCTTAATCCCAGTATTTAGGAGGCTGAGAGAGGAGGAGCACAGGTTTGAGGACAGCCTCAGCAAAGAGTAAAATTCTTATCAACCTAGGGAGACCCTGTTTCAAAATAAAAACAAAAAAACAGGACTGGGGGTGTGGCTCAGAAGTAGAATGCCCCTGGGTTCAATCCCCAGTTCAAATAAATAAATAAATAAATATTTCTATGCATCAAAAATATCCAAATGCTGCTTTATAAAGTAAACATTAGCTAAGCCAGGCATGGTGGACACGCTTGTAATCCCCGGGCTTGGAAGGTGGAGACAGGAGGATGGCGCAAATTCGAAGCCAGCCGAGCTGGCTTAAGAGACCCAGTTTCCAAATTAAAAAAAAATACATAAAAATAGGTCTGGGAGTGTAACCCGGAGGTAGAAGGGTTTCCAGGAACCCCAGTACCACACACACACAAAACATTAGCTAAGTATGTTGGCCAGCCCCTGTAATACTAATACTTGGGGGCCAAGGCAGGAGGATCGCAGGTTTGCATCCAGCCCTAGCAACTTAATAAGGCCATCCTTAACTTAGTAGAATCCTGTTTCAAAATAAAAAATAAAAAGGGCTGGGGATGGAGCTAGGAGGTAGAATGCCCCTAGGTTCAATCCCCAGTACCCCAAATAAAGTAAGATAAAATAAACATAAAAGTGAGCAGGAACTAATGTTTACAGCGAGAGAAAGCACGCTGCCCATGTGTGAATTACCTCCCTTTGCAGTACAACTGACACGTTGAAGAGGCTACTTTGGAACTAAGGAGATGTTCCTGCTACGGGGAACAAGTCGGTTATGAACGGACCCAGCATAGGCTGGGGGTGGGGTCACAGTGGCAGCGCTCGCTAGTCAGTCAGCGATGTCGCTCCGCGTGTAACCACCCTGCTGCTTGGCTCTCTCATCGCCATCGCAGTTTCCGACTGTATTGCAATTACTTTTTACAGCAAATCAGGCTCAGCTCTCAACACTGAGTTTTATACCCCAAACACTCAGAACAATTCCCAACACTTAATGGGAGCTTGAGAAACATTTGCTGGGCGGCTAAATGGGGTGAGTACAGGGTTTTTATCGGTCTCTCACTGAGTGTTAGCTTTCTAAGAAAGAATGGGTTGTTCAACAGAGAGGAGTTTCCGAATCTTACGGGGTTGATTATCAGTAATGCTTTCTTCAGTGCTGTGTAGGTGTCTTCGCTGTGTCTAAACAACTTTGCTATAATACTTTCCTTGCAAGATTGGTTTCTATGGTCGGTGCTACAAGAGAATAAGGAGAAAAAGAGGAATAAGGTTACGTTCTCCAACTTTCTGCTTTCCTAATATGAAAAGCAAGCCCCCTCATGGCGGCCGTCCTGGCACCCTCTTTGTGAGCAGCTCTGTCTCCTGAACAAGCACCCACTCGTGTGGGCCTGTCTGTCACTCGGGCAGTGACGTCTAATAGGGGAGCACCACGGTGAGACACCGCGGGCATCGGTGAGCTGCACCTCGTGCCCTGCCGGCCCCGTGCTGGCCGGCCACTCTGCGAATCTGATCTTGATCCCAAAAAGACCAGGAGGGAGGCCACAAGTCACTGCTGAGACCGGCCACGCGGGCAGTCTGCGGCAGCATGCTCATCCCCAGCTGAGGGTATTAGCTCCCCACCTTAAAACCGTGAGGCTATGACCCCACAACCTGCCCCCTTCTGCTGCCCATCCTGTGACCCCTGTGTGATCAGATGCCTCCCCTTCCCTTCGTGTCTCTGCCTTTCAACGCTGAGCTCAGACTTCTCGTCTACCAGTCCGCCCTCAGAGGCCAGGACATCTGCTCTGGAGTTCAAAAGCAACTTCAGTAGAGGCTCTGCTCAGAAAGGGCGACTGTCAAGCCGGGCACAGTAGTTCACGCCTGCAATCCCAAGACATGGGAGGCTGAGACGGGAGGATGCAAGGTTCAAGGCCAGCCTCAGCTACTTAGTGAGGCCCTCTGCAACTTAGCAAGACTCTGTTTCAAAATAGAATATAAAAAGGGCTGGGGGTGTAGCTCAGAGGTAGAATGCTTCAGGGTTCAATTCCTACTTCCAAAAAATTAAAAATAAATAAAAAAGAAAAAAGAAAAAGAAAAAGGAAATAAAGGGTGACTATCTGAATCTTGTAACAAAATACTCTTTGGGCCTCCCGCCCCCAGCGCTCAGTTAGACGCTTTCTGAGTAAGGCATGGCTGACGTGCGCTGGCTCACCTGCGGCCGTTCTCACGTGTGTCGGAGGCCTTCTCGTTGCACCTCAGCCTTTTCCAGTAGTGCAAATACAGAGCAGCGCACACCTACCACTGCTTTTCAGGAACATACTCTGGCTCCCTGCGTCTGAGTCCCGTGCGACACTTGGGAGCTCGTTTTACCTAAGGCTCACTGGCACTGGCAGGAGCAGGTAGCCCCGGAGGTCAGAGTTGTCACTGGAGTGAATCCAGGGCCAGGACTTTGTTGTGGGGCTTCACTGCAGGGGGTAGAGAGTCCCTGGCGCTCTCCCCTAGGGGTCAGTAGATAGCTGACAAGGAAAAACGTCTCAGAACACTGCTGAGTTTCTCTGGGAGGCAAAACTGACCCTGCTTGAGAATCACAGTTTTAAAGTACATGAAACTTTAGTAGTCTATTCTCAGATCATAAAATTATCAAGAAACAGCAGAAACTTCCCTTAAAACACGAGCTCACAGAGTTGTGTCCCAGGAACAGGGAGTGAGGGGTCTGAATACCAGGAAGGCTGGGGATCAGGGCGGTCACTAAATATTCATAAATTCGGAGACAGGGAGAGGACCCAGGGAAATGGGAATTAACTTGTGGCATATTTTACTTAACAACAGAGCGCAGTGCTTCGATGCATGTGCTGAGATTATAGGGCTGATCTTTTTCTTTAAGATTCATATAAGTCAATCGATACAGGATGCTGCTAACGTAGACAGAAGGCGTCTTGGAGCAAAAGTATGAATTCCAAAATGCCTTATTAGTCTTTTTCTTTTTGTACATATCGGGGCCCCCACCACAACTGACATGAGGTCGTAAGTTGGAGGTGGGAGTTGTCATTTGAATAAAATAAACACTGACACCCAGGGCAAAGAAGCGCCAGGGCCCGTGACAACCGCTCCATGAAAGTGACCGGGCGCAGGTCAACAGAACACAGCACGGTACACGTTCGCACACGTCTCCCAGGGCGTGTGCCGGAGCTCCGGGAGCCACGTGGGTGGCAGGTGGTGGGCGGGTGCGCCAGGGGCCTTCTCACCCCTGCCTGCCGCCCACACTGCACCCTGAGCACGAGACCCACTTCAGATGTCTTATCCAACATCTAAGAATTGGAATAATAATCATAACGACCTTATAGCTTAAGGCAATTTTAAATAAGAAAAATGTGTAAAAATAATTGTAAACCGTAAATCGTCGTGTAAAAGTCGACAACCACTCAAGGGAGACTACTTGGTATGCAATACATGCAGAAAATGTCACTCAGATATTCTCTCGTCTTTTGCGTATTATGACTTGTGTAACTAAAATTTAGTTCTAGTTGGTTAGTTTTTTAGTTTGGGTTTTGTTTTGTTTTTACATACCCATTTCTTTTTCTCAGAGGAACTGAATTAGCAACTTCTAACCCCTGAGGCTCATAAAATGATGTCAAAAATTGCTTCCAATTGATTTTAGTGGTGGTTTTAAGCCCAAATCTGGATTAAAAGAAAACAAAAATATTATTTTGAACATTTTTTTCTATAACACCACATGGATTAGATGCTTAACAGTAAATTGAAAACAGCGGCAATGAATTTATATGAAGTTTCAAGTGTAAGACCAACAGAATCATTTAGTAAAATAAATAGTACTAAAAATTGATTTTTAAAAGCAAGAAAAAATCAAACTGATTATATAATCCCCGTCTATATTCTGATAGTAGTAGCACACAGAAAGAAAAGGAATTTGGTTAAAATTCTAATGTCTATGAGATAATTTTTTTGCCAGTTCAGTATTTGAAGAGTTCAATTATTGTGGTCAACAAAATATTGGTTCTAGAAGTAGTCCTGTCCTAATCCTTGGCATCTGTGGGCACCTTGCCTCACACAGCAAGGGGACTTTATCCATAGAACTAAGGATGGTCCTTGGATGGAAGGGAACCTTGGGAGGGGAGAGGGTGTCTGATCACATGAGCTCTTAAGAGTGGAGAAAAGCAGAACCAGGAGAGGATGTGGCACTGGTGGCTTTGAAGGTGAGGAAGGGGCTGTGAGCCAAGGAATGCAGGTGGCCCGCAGGAGCCAGGAAAAAGCAAACACTGACTTTCCCAAGAGCTCCCGGGGCCCTGCTCAGTCCTGCATTTTCGCCTGGTGAGTCTTTGGTTGGGCTTCTAGCCTGCAAACATAAGATAATACGTTTGTGTTATTTTAAGCCTCTAGGCTGTGTACTTTGTTATAGCAACAAGAGAAAACTAGAACAGATTTAAAGTCTTAGCAAGACTAAGTAGCTGAAAAACTGGGCTAAAACAAATCCCCCAAACCCACACAGTCCCGGTGACTCGGGGCCTAATAGTTTCCAAGTCCTCGTCACCAACAGGAGTGTCCTCGTGTGAAGAGAGCTCTGAGATTCAGAAAGGCCGGAGTGCAAACCTCGCCCCTTTCCTTCCCACCACGCGACCTGGGCAAGCTGCTTCCGCCTCTGACTCGCCTGTACTGGAGGGCACTGACACCCCTGGGAGGGCTCTCACAAGGGCGGCTGGCAAGGGAAAAGCAGGCTGGCCTTCACTGCAGCCGGTGGCGTATCTGACTGCATACCCGGACCTACACACCCAGCAGCACCAAGTACCAAGCACCTAGTGACCATCCACAGCAGGATGGCAAGAAGTATCACAGGCTAAGGTCCTGAGCTAACACAGGAGATCCCAGAGCGGGCGGGAGGCAGGCTGCTCTGTTGGACTGCTAGACTAGTGCCTGACCTGCAACCGGGTAGGCAAACAAGCTCTCTACTCACATCAACGGCATTAAAAAGCCCAGAAAAGCGAGCACAAGAGAGGGTTTGGGAGGAAATCGGCCCAGTGGCACAAAGGGCCAGGCCAAGGCACCTTTACTTCACCTGACGCCCTGCTAAAAGAGCTGGCTCCCCCTGAAGGCTGTGGTCTCGAAGCCAAGCCCCGATCTGGGGCCCGGTCCCCGCTGAACTTCACTTGACTCTGGCTTCCATGGTAATCGGTGACGTTTGTATGTTTTGTTTTATTACCCTGAGTTTGCTGATCAGCAAGATGGCCTCGGGGCACGCCTGTTTCTGTGTAAGTGTTGGGAACTACACTCGGGAAAATGAAACAGGAACAAGGATAGCCTAAGGAAAGAAAGGGCTTTGTCCTTGAGGCTTGCAGAACTGGAAACTACTGCACAAGCAGGTGACTAAAATCAACTGCACCACACACTTCCTTCCACCTGGAAGAAGGTGCCACAGGTCTGTGGTCACCCAGCTCCTATATGAACTGCCCCTCAATGGACTTCACAGCAAGATGGCTCTTAGGGGAGCGTCCGTGCTGTCTTCCAATCAGCTAGCTCATCCTCATAAGGTGCTATCTCCACCACTACCTCCCCTCCTGAGTGGAAGGCTTCCACCAGGACCAGAGCAAGCCCCTGGCATGCTAAGGGTTTCTCCGCAGGAGCCTGATATGCATCCCTTCCAGCTGGGGTAAGTGGGCCTGTGCCCACTTGGGGATCTTGCAAGTGAGAGGTAAGGAGGCTAGCCACGGGGGAAGCTCACTAGAGTGCTGGGCAGGGGCGGGGCACTGCTGCTCTAGCCTGGTCAGAGGCATCAAGAAAAGAATTCCCCAGGCTTTCTGCAGCCAGGCGAGGGCCAGTGAGAGGGAGCATTCCAGCCCACAGACACACACGGGTATCTCAGCTCCTGCCCAGACAGCCACTCGGAGGGACCAACAGACCAGGGTAGAGAAGATCCCTTCTCAGACCCCAGGGGCGAGAAGGCCCACGCAACCAGCTGGGGAGGAGATGCATCTGCCCTGGCCAAATGTGAAAGCCACAGCCGACCACCCTCTGGAAGGAAACACCTTTAAACTCTCCAGGTCCCCAGAATGCAGCTGCGAACTGGTGGCACCAGCCTGACAACAACCTCCCGGCTCCCCTTTCTTGCTTCCCCTGTGCAGTGCAATTCCTGAAGGAGTCAGAAAGTTTGCAGAAAGGGGAAGGGGAAGCACCCCCACAGGTGTCTTCCCGCCTTGTTCTTGGCTGTGAGGCCCCACCTGGGGGTGGGAGCCCATCAATCCCCTGCCTTGGCATTGCAAGTGATGCCCTTCGTGTGATCCAAGACACACCTGAAGGATCGGGGTTGATTGTGTTTTCATCAGGGACGAAAGAACTAAGCCAGAAAGGAAATTTGAAAAAGACAGTGGGAAACAAGATCAAGTAGCATAAGACCGAGTCTTGTTTGCTCAACTTAGGTCACATAACCAACATCCATCCATCCATCCATCCTCCATCCTTCATCCATCCTCCATCCATCCATCCATCCTCCATCCATCCATCCTCCATCCTTCATCCATCCATCCTCCATACATCCACCGACACATAGCACCAAGCTTGCACTGTCTTTCACATGAGTTATTGCAATAATCTCCTAATTAGACTCTTGTACCTATCCTTCTTTCCTCCACTATATTTCCATTACTCCTGCTAGCCTGAGCTTTTTGAAATGCAAATCCAACCAGCTTAGCCCTTGCTTAAAATAATCCCTTGCCTCCCATTGCTCCTGGGATAAGAACTAAAATCCTGTGCCTTACAAGGCTGCTTGCTCTGGCCCTGCTCCCTCCCGTGGCTTGCCTGACCCGGCCTCTGGCCTGCTCCCTGGTCTCTCTGCTGCAACCACACAGCTCCTTCAGTTCTCCCCAGGCCTCTGCTCCTCCGTGTCTTGGGTCTTACACTTGCTTCCCCGGCTATCTATCTGTCATGCTCCACCATCGCTCCCTACTCCCCATATTTTCATAGCTAATTCTTCTCTTTCAAGTCTCAACTCAATTGCTGCTTCTTCAAGGAACCTTCCCCGATTTCCCCTCAAGGAAGCCTTCCTTCCATGATGATGCTATGTCCCCTTTAGACCCCCAGCCCCGCCCCCTTCCTTTATCCATCTGTCATCACTGAAATATCATTAATGACGATATAATAGCATGTAACACTTCTATAGCACTTCCACTATGATTCTGACGACAGCAGCATATGGTTGATACGTGGTTATCATCTCTACTTCTTCTAGCACGTGGACCTGCTTATGAAAACGGGCAGAGGCTGACTCATCCATTGCCTAAGCATACGAGCAGCATCTGAGCAAGCGGCTGGGCCGCGACCTTGGCCGGCGGGTAACTACTCACATACACAAGTTTCCTTCATTTTTTTTCACTCAGTTTTTCTTCCCCAAACTTGGATAGAGTTTGTCAGTACTGTGTGGTTTCATCTTAAATTTCAGTTAGTTAGAATTAGTTTTATATACTAGAAATACTGTAGCTACTGTAGAACTTGGTTAAAAATAGAATATACGTCAATATATTATGTTTAGGAAACTGTCTTGCACTTTGGGAAAAATATAAAAGGAGATTTCTCTTGGTATTTCTATATACTAAAGTAAATCCAAAATGGACTAAAAAGTTAAAATTATGCCAAAAAAAGACTAGAAGAAAATTTAGGTTTATACTCATTTGATATTTAAGTTTTTAAATAAAATGTACAAGAATAAAACCCTCAAACTTAACTAATTACCTCAAAACTCAAAAATTTTTTTTGTTTGTTTTTGTTGTTTTGGTGGTACTGGGGTTCCTGGAAGCCCTTCTACCTCCGGGCTACACTCCCAGACCTATTTTTACATTTTCATTTGGAAACAGGGTCTCCTAAGCCAGTGTGCAGCTGGCTTCAAACCTGCGCGATCCTCCTGTCTCTGCCTCCCAAGCACGGGGATTACAAGCGTGCGCCACCACGCCTGGCTAAAACTCAAAATTTTTGATTATCAAAAATACTAGGGTTCACAGACTGGCTGGGCGTGGTAGCACACACTTGCAATCCACTTGAGAGGCAGAGATAGGAGGATCACAGGCTCGAGAAGAACATCAGCCATTAGTAAGACTCTCTTCAACCTAGCAAGATCCTGTTTCAAAATAAATTGGGCTAGGGGTGTCACTCAAAGGTAAAACGACTCTAGGTCCATCCCCAGTAAACACACAACACACACACACACACACACACACACACACACACACACACACACACCAAAATTGAAAAGCCCAAACAGCCTAATAGCATAATGTGCTTATTTTACAAATTAATATTAAAACTAAAACTTGACTTCTTCCAGTACAGGTAGAGCAGGATCGTACGGGGCCGACTCTGGGCATAACAGAAAATCAGCTCCCTGAAAGCTATGTGAGCGGACAAGGCGAGCTCTGCTGGGGAGTCCTGGCTGAGGAGTGGTGTCCAGCCCTCCCGCAGAGGGCCGGGCACCCGCGTGACGGTGGCGGGAGCACCCCTCCAAGCCTGGGCGCTCAGCACCTCCATACCGCATTCTTCAGGCTGAAGGGGAGGCGACAGGTGGAGCTCTGGCTTCTCAGAGGGCAACAGAGTGTCAGGAAGGGGAAATATTTGAGGAAAACACAGAGGGCTTTTTTCTCTTATTTCTTCCTGACTTCTTTATGTCTCTGTAAAGCTTAAATAAAAATAATATTGTCTTGTGGAGTTGGCTTAACATTTGAAAATCAATGTAATTCATCATACTAGTAGGATAATGGAGGAAGACCTATATGCTCATCAGAAAATTCAACATCCACAGCCGGGTCCGGTGGCACATGCCTAATAATGCCAGTACTTGGGAGACTGGGCCAGGCGGATCACAGGTTCAAGGCCAGTCTCAGTAACTTAGCAAGACCCTGTTTCAAACTAAAAAATAAAGAGTTGGGGATGTAGCTCTGAGGTAAAATGGCCCTGGGTTCAATCCCCAGTACCAAAAAAATAAATAAATAAAAACTCAATATTCATGATAAAAAACGTTCATCGAACAAGAAAGAGAAAGGAGAGTCCTTCAATGAATGAAAGACATGTACAACAAACCCATGGCTAACATCACACTGGATGGTGTGAGATGGCACACTGTCTAGGAAGATCAGGAACAAGGAGAAAAGGCCCCGCTCACCACTTCTGTTCAACAGCGTACTTACCGTCCTAGCCAGTCAATCTGCATCGACAGTGGAAGTGTCCTAACTGGTAAAACAAGGCAAGAAAGAGGAATGAAAGGCATATGGACTGGAAAGGAAGACGAAAGGGCCCTTACCTGCAGGCCACATGACTATATATCTAGAAACACTAGAGACTGCACGGGGAAAATGCTAGAACAATAAATTAATGAACTTAGGTCATGCTAGTCAAAGTTAATATACAGAAATCACCTGTCTTACAATGAACCATGAATAACTGGAAAATGCAATTTTTAAAAATCCCATGTACAATGGTATTTAAAAAGTAAAATTCATCAGTAGTAAGTTTTGATAATATGTGCAAGATCCAAATATGATAAGCAGCAAAACTTTCCTGGTGAAATTAAAGACCTAAATAAATGGAAGAGTATACCATGCTTATAAAGTGAAAAGCTTAATATTTTTTTTTTTTTTTTGGTGGTACTGGGGTTCCTGGAAGCCCTTCTACCTCCGGGCTACACTCCCAGACCTATTTTTATATTTTTATTTGGAAACAGGGTGTCCTAAGCCAGCGCGCGTGGCTGGCTTCGAACCTGCGCGATCCTCCTGTCTCCGCCTCCCAAGCGCGGGGATGACAAGCGTGCGCCACCACGCCCGGCTTAAAAGCTTAATATTTTTAAATGGTCATTGTTAAGATGGCAGTTCTCCCCATTGTACCCATAATCAGATTCCTCGCAGGATTTTATCATACTGATAAACTGATTCCATAATGAGAAAGTGTAAAGGACCTAGAACAGCTAAACAATTTTGAAAGAAAGGTATAGCTTTGGAAGATGTACTCTGGAGGACTTACCCTGCCTGGAGACTTAACTGTTTGACTGCAATAGTAATCAAGTGACTGATGCAAGACCAGGCCAGCTGATTTATAGTGAGACTAGAGGGTCCAGAGGGAGACTCACTTAAGTGGTCCACTGATTTCTAACAAAGGTGCAAAGTAGTTCACCAGAGGAAAAAAATAGCATTTTCAGAAAATGGTGTTGGAAAAATTAGGTATCAGGAAGAGAGTAAGTCTTGATCCTTACCTTACACCATATATCAAAACGAACTAGAAATAGGCCTAAGAGTAAGAGCTGAAATTATTAAACTTCTAGTGAAAACACAGCGTAAAATCCTTATAATATTGGGCTAGGCAGAAATTTCTGCA
Organism: Muscardinus avellanarius; assembly: GCF_963383645.1. Lineage (NCBI taxonomy): Eukaryota > Metazoa > Chordata > Mammalia > Rodentia > Gliridae > Muscardinus > Muscardinus avellanarius. The sequence goes on along the minus strand of NC_137797.1, from coordinate 6,027,475 downwards.
AATGTACCTCCCCCTAAAAATCACCCATAAAATCTTTTAAATGGACTACATCAAAATTTTTAAAAGTCCTGTATTTCAAAAAACAGAGTAAAAAAATGAAAAAGCAAACCACAATGAGATAAAGTATTTGAAAAAGATATATCTCATAAAGGACTCAAATCCAGAATATATTTATTTTATTTTATTTTATTTTTATTTATTTATTTGGTGGTACTGGGGTTCCTGGAAGCCCTTCTACCTCCGGGCTACACTCCCAGACCTATTTCTATATTTTTATTTAGAAACAGGGTCTCTTAAGCTAGCGAGGCTGGCTTCGAACCTATGTGATCCTCCTGTCTCCACCTCCCAAGCGCGGGGATTACAAGCGTGCGCCACCACGCCCGGCACTTTATTTTATTTTTCTAATATATATATTTTATTGGTGCATTGTAGTAAAACATCACAATGGAATAAAAAACTTGTGAGCATATACAAGCACACATCATCCTATTAGCCTTTATCCAATCCCCATCCCATTCCCTCCCCCTCCCTCAATCCCATGCTTGATTTGGTGTTTAACTTTGATATATTAATTTACATACATCAGGTGTTTTAAAGAGATTCCATCTTCCCCCATCCCATCCCCTCTGATTGGTCACCTTAATTGCTCCTCCATAGGGCCCTTTCTTCAACTAGATCTCCTCCTATTACCCATTTCTTCCTAGTTTTTGCTTATTAGGGAAAGCACCTGATTTTTTATTTTCTGTGATATTTCTCTGTGTACGCCACATTGCAAGTTCTGAATCCACTCTTGAAGGCCCCACCACCGGCCTGGCCACCCGGAAGACTCTGATCCCAGCCTTGTTGGCTCCAGCACCGGCCTTGCCTCATGGCAGGCTCCAATCCCGGCCTTGGAGGAGGCCCCAGCACCAGCATTGCCTTAAGGCAAGCTCCTATCCCAGCCTCGCTGGCTCGACTTACGACCTCACTGCATGGCAGGCTCTGATCCCGGCCTCACCCCTGGGCAGGCTCTGATCCCGGCCTTGGAAGCCCCAGCCCCAGCCTTGCCTCATGGCAGGCTCCAATCCTGGCCTCGCTGGCCCCGGCACCGACCTCACCCCGCGGCAGGCTCCGATCCCGGCCTCAGAGGCCTCAGCACTGGCTTTGCCTCATGGCAGGCTCCAATCCCAGCATTGCTGGCCCTGGCACCGGCCTCACCCCTCAGCAGGCTCTGATTCTGGCCTCAGAGGCCCCAGCACCAGCCTTGCCTCATGGCGGGCTCTAATTCTGGCCCCGCTGGCCCCGGCTCTGGCCTTACGCCTCGGCAGGCTCCAATCCCAACCTCAGAGGCCCCAGCACCGGCCCTGCCTCATGGCAGGCTCCGATTCCATCCTCACTGGCCGTGGCACCGGCCTCACCCCTCAGCAGGCTCTGATCCCAGCCTCGGAGGCCCCAGCACCGGCCTTGCCTCATGGCAGTCTCCAATTCTGGCCTTGCTGGCCCCGGCACCAGCCTAACCCCTTGGCAGGCTCTGATCCTGGCCTCAGAGGCACAAGCACCAGCCTTGCCTCATGGCAGGCTCCAATCTCGGCCTTGGACAGAGGCCCCAGCACCGGCCTTGCCTCACAGCAGGCTCCAATCCCAGCCTCACTGGCCCCGGCACCAGCCTAGCCACCCAGCAGGCTCCTATCCTGGCCTCAGAGTCCCCGGCACCGGCCTTGCTGTGCATTGTGCTCTGGTCTCTGTCACTATGAGCAAGTCGTCTACAGATGTTCCGTTCTTTTTTCTTTCTTTCTTTTCTTTCTTTTCTTTTCTTTCTTTCTTTTCTTTCTTTCTTTTCTCTTCTTTCTTTCTTTCTTTCTTTCTTTCTTTCTTTCTTTCTTTCTTTCTTTCTTTCTTTCTTTCTTTCTTTCTGTGGCACTGGGGTTCCTGGAAACCCTTCTACCTCCCAGCTACACTCCCAGAGACCTATCTCTTTTATATATATATATATATATATATATATATATATATATATATATTTTTTTTTTTTTTTTAATTTGGAAACAGGGTCTCTTAAGCCAGTGCAGCTGGCCTCGAACCAGCGCAATCCTCCTGTCTCCACCTCCCAGTTTCAGGGATTATAAGCGTGCGCCACCATGTCCGGCGTTATTCCTTTTTTTTTTTTTTTTTTTTTTTTGGTGGTACTGGGATTCCTGGAAGCCCTTCTACTTCTGGGCTACACTCCCAGTCCTATTTTAACATTTTTATTTGGAAACAGGGTCTCCTAAGCCAGCGCGCGCGGCTGGCTTCGAACCTGCGCGATCCTCCTGTCTCTGCCTCCCAACCGCGAGGATTACAAGCGTGCGCCACACCACGCCCGGCCTTTTTTTTTTTTAATATGAGAAAGCAGTACATGTCTTTTGCAAAAGCTGGGACCCCAAATATCTAGTGGCAATAAATTTTGTCTTCCCTCCAAAGGCAGCGGTCCACAGCTTCACTTCGGAGAGTAGGCTCTGCTGCTCCACGTGCACCCTGGCCTCTCACTCTGCACAGAGGAGCGTGGTGGCCATAAGGGCTGATGACTCCCAGAACATGCAGTGTGTAGGCCCGTCCCGGCTATGCAGGGCTCCCTCTGATACCCCCCAAACCCTTTTGCCACTTGACATGTTGTCCAGAATTCTCGAGCATGTGTGGCAGGAGCAGTCAGTCTACTCTTGGGGAGATTTCCTCCAAGACTCAAGGTGGACTGGACCGGATCTGTCTGCCCCTCCAAATTCTGGTCCCCACTACCACTGCTGCCATCTCGGTTCTCTCCTGAACATCTTTCCCACAGAGATTGTTTTCCAGAATTCCCGAGCACATGCAGCAGTAGCAGTATACCTTTAAGGACATTTCTTTAAAATTATAAGGTGGATTTGTTTGAATCTCTGCCTCTACCAAATACTGACCACGGCTGCCTCTGCCACAGCCATCTCGGTTCTCTTCTGAGCACCGTGTTCACACAGCATGTTGCCCCAAATTCCCGCGCATGTTTGGCGGGAGCCTTCCACCTTTGGGGCAATTTCTTCAAATGATCAAGGTGGACTGAATCAGATGTCTGCCTCTCCTGAATACTGGCCGCCTCCATTGCTGCTGCCTCCACCATCTCAATTCTCTCCCAAACACTTTTCCCACACTGCATGTTGTCCAGAATTACTAAGCATGTGCAGCAGTAGCATCCTACCTTTGGGGCAATTTCTTCAGAAGATCAAGGTGGGTTGAATCAGATCTCTACCTCTCCAAAATAATAGCCTCCACCTCTGCCGCCGGCACCAGTGCTGACGTTCCTCCTGGTTCTCTGCTGAGCTCCTTCCTCATATGATATGATGTCCAGAATTCTTTTTTTTTTTTTTTTTTTTGGTGGTACTGGGGTTCCTGGAAGCCCTTCTACCTCTGGGCTACACTCCCAGACCTATTTTTACATTTTTTAATGGACATTCTTTTACGTTTTTTTATGTTGTGAGATTGAGCACTCAGCAGCAATGAATTTTATCTTCCTTCCAAGAGCAGAGGCCCACAGCCTCACCACGTAGAGCAGGATCTGCTGTTCTAAGCGCACCGTGGTCCCCAGAGCAGCACAGAGGAGTGTGGCGGCCAGGCACACTGAGTTCCCGGGACGCGTGGCTCGGCTCCCCGCCCGGCACTGCTCAGCTCCGTCCGCCACACCCGGGTCATTTTTCTTACAAGGTATGTTGTTAAGAGTCCCCAGCATGCGTGGCTGAAGTGGTCTTTTCTCTAATCCCTTCTGGGATGTTCTTCCAAAAATCGTTTTTCTTGCGTGGTGGGCGCCTCCTTGTCCTCTTGCTTCTAATTCCGCCATTATCCACTCTCTTTCTTGTATTCTAGATAGCAATTCATGGCTGGAAGTGTCGCCTTCAGTTGTCCTGATCTGGTATTAAACAGAATCTGGTGTCCAGGGCTTCCCCGAGGAATGCTTGTCCATGGCCACTGCCATCTTTTTCCAAAGCCCCAGAATATATTTTAAAAATTATAAATTAGCAATAGGAAATAAATCAATAAAATGGACAAAATATTTGTAGATACTTAAGAAGAGATTTATGAATGGTCAATAATCACATGAAAAGAGAACTGACATCATTAGTCATCAGAAAAATGCAAATTAAAAACAGAATGAGATACTTCTACGCACGGCTAGAACGGCTAAAATTAAGAGGTGCTGGTGAGTCTGTGGAGTGTCTGGAACTCCTCCATGTGTTAGGGGAATTGCAAAATGGCACAGTTGCTTTGGAAAACAGTTTGATAGTGTCATAAGTTTAAATGAACACTCACCATGCAATCTGGTAATTTTACTACTAGACATTTGTCCATGATACATGAAAGCGTATGTTCACACAAAGACTCGCATGTGAACGTTCACAGCATCATGGCCCGAAACTGAAAACACCCCAAATGTCCATCAACTGGTCAGTAGATAAGGAAATCGTAGTAGATCAATACTGCGCAATCGACTCAGCAGTCAAAAATAGCAAAATGCTGAGCTTTGCAATGGCACGGACGGGTGCTAAGACGGTGAAAGTAGATAGACACAAAATGCTACGTATGGAACTGTTCCATTTCTGAGCACTCCTGGAAAAGGAAAAACCACAGTGACCATGACAGAGATCAGGTCAATGGTCACTGGAGGTGAAAGGCCAAGGAGAGGACTGATAACAAAAGGCCAGAGCAGGCGTCTAGGGCAATGGCACATTCCATGTCCTGACTGTGGTAGCAGTTACATAAATACACATGAGGACTGGGAGTGCGGCTAGAGGGCTTGCCTAGCATAGGCAAGGCCCTCAGCTCCATCCCCAGCACTGCGAAAATAAATCCATAATGCATGCATGTATATATATGTATACATAAAATTTCTAAAGTTCATTAAACTATATGCTTAACGATAAATTTTGCTTTATATAAATTATATTCAATAAAGCAAGAGTAAAAAAGAATTAGAAACAGAAAATGGAAAAAGGACATGAATAAATAATTGTTTGCAAAAAAAGTACTCCTTCCTTTCTCTTGTGGTACTAGAGGTTGAGCCCAAGAGTATTCCTCCTCTGAGCTACACCCCAATCCTTTTTTCTTTTATACTAGGTAGTAGATAAGGAAGAACCCAGTAGTGTTCTACCTCTGAGAAACATTCCCGGCCCTATTTTATTCAATTTTTGACAAGAGCCTTGTTAAGTTGCTGATGCTGGCCTCAACCTGTAATCCTCCTGCCTCAGCCTCCCAAGAACTGGGATTACAGGTGTGAGCCACCACATTCAGCTTCCCACAGTCCTTTTTGTTTTTTGTTTTTTGTTTTAATCAGGGTCTCACTAGTTGCTGAGGGGCTCACAAAGTTGCTGAGGCCAGTCTTGAACCTGAGACTGTTCTGTCTCCACCTCCCAAGTACTGGGATTACAAGTATGTGCCACTTTTAAACAGGGTGGTCTATATACCTTTGAAGAAGAGCCCAGAAATATAGCCATAGGTATAAACTGAGAATTTTCCATCCAACATGTTCTGATAGGATGCTACAGGCCCAGAGATCCTCCACTCCGACCTTTCCCAGAAAGTCCTTCAGCCCTACCATGGGGATGAGGGGGAAGGAAGGATGCACCCAGCGCACTCAGCAGCTGTCATACGGCGGCTCTGATGGGTAATCCCTGGAGAACCGCAGGGCCAGCACGGTCTGCTGGGCTGAGCGGAGGCTCACAGAGGTGACAGACGGAGGCTGAGTCCATTTCACAGTGGGCCCAGCGGGATTACAGACTTGTCCTGCAGTTACGTCACCTGCTCTAGATGACATAAAGGGACTGTGGATTTCGAGTCACTGCAAGGTCCTCACATGGGTTCTGTGATCCATGAAATGATAGGAAGGGCCAGCGGAGATGCCAACCCCCTACACAAAGAGTACACAGAAAGCAAGCGTGCTACCTGGGGAAGGCCGACTAGTGCCACCATCACCAAGAAAAGGATGGAGCAGGTTGGCTTCTACCGCCTCTCCATTAAGGCACCCGTGAGCCACTGGGCAAGCTGGTTGGGTCTCGGGAAGCGACTGTAGATTATTGCTTCAGGTGAGATGTGTCACACCTGCAAGTCAGCCTGGCCCTGGCTCCACAGCTGCAGACACAGCAAGTGCTGGCTTTCAATGCCTGTCGGCCCTTTACATGACAGGGAGGGCAGTACACCTCCTGAGCCTGACCTCCAGGCTGAGTCCACTCACCTGCTCTTTGTGTAATATGATGCCAAGGAAGCTGGACCAGGCTCGCCTGGAGGGTCCTGTGGCGTTTTACAGAGCAACATGCTCTGATAGGTGTGTCACACCCACCACGCTGGCCTATTCACTGATAACAGTGTGTATTCTATTAGTGGGCACTTCCCCAGGGGAACGGCACTGTCCGGCAGAGATGCCAGCAGGGAAGAGGCGAGGAACATAGACCGGGCAGTGGGAGAAGGACGCTACTGCTGTCCACTCAGGTCTCAAGACCTCTGGGGTCACGTGAGTCTTAGCAGCTCTACCATACGCCATCTTCATTTCCCTACCCCACCCCCGCTGCCTCAGTAGAAAGCACTGGTTTGCACCGACATCTGCAATTCCAGGTGGTGGCATAAGCACGTGACCTCTCCTGCAGGGCTCTGAGTAGCTCAAGCTCCTCCTCCCTGAGGTGGTGGGTGAAGGGTTTTCATCCCTCTCGGAGGATGCTGGAGTTCACACTCAGCTGGATATGGCCAGCAGGGGGCGCCACAGAGGGAAGGGGAGGGGGGGGTGCTGAGAAGCTCCCTGCCAGGCTGCAGCTTGGTGTCAGTCACATTCTTCTGAGACCCAGTTCATTTGTTTTGACAACTCCTTCCTCTCCCGCCCCTCCAGGAAGAAGACCTCTATGGGCTTCTCCATCCGTGGCCCTGAGCTGCCGCCCCCTGCCCTGGTGTGACTCCATCCGGCCTTCACTTGGGTCAAAGAGTCTTTCACAAACTCTCAGCCAGTTGTGGCGGTGCGCACCTGCGACCCCAGCTCCTGGGGGGCTGAGGCAGAAGGCTCGCAAGTTTGAGGCCATCCTGGCAACTGAGTGAGAGCCTGTTTCAAAATAAAAAGAGCTGGGGTGTGGCTTTATGGTAGAGCACCTCTGAGGAGATAGATAGATAGATAGATAGATAGATAGATAGATAGATAGATAGATAGGAAGGAAGAAGCAAAGAGAAACTTGCATCAACCACTCTTTTTGGCATGCCATCTTTTTCTGCCTGGGCTCTGACCAATGTTTGCCAAACTAAGAAGATCACAACTACACCCCAAAACTTTCTCACGCTTCTGCTTGGGAGCTGCATCCTTATCCCCGTCAATGACAGATTTCTTCATCCTTTGCCAGGAGGCCGTATAAAGAGAAGAGATCCTAGACATACGGGTAAAAGGGGCTCAGCACTAGCTGAGCACATCTCCACTTCATATGGTCTCAGCTAAACGGCATCTTTTTTCTATTTGTGTAGCAGCTTCTGCCAGGCTACTAATGGGGTGTGTGTGTGTGTGTGTGTGTGTGTGTGTGTGTGTGTGTGTGTGTGTGAAAGTTATCAGCGGGAGACATTTCTGACTGAAGATCTGCTCACATGATGGATGAACAAAGCACTGTTTCTGATAAATATGGGAACAGAGTTTATCCTCCCCCCTCAGCTCCTCCTCAAACCTTCTTCTTCATAACACTGGTTTCTGTTGGATCGATCCATTTATATAAAGGCCGGGAAGCACAGCATGTCGGTAATAAAGGTCAAGTTAGCTGTTCAACTACAGTCTGCATCTCATTAAAATACATATAGAAGAAAATAGCTTTAAAATATGAAATATTATTTAGCTCAAGATTATATGCCTCATTACCAAGCTGTTAGGGTTTTTAATTTAAGCCCTAGATATTGAGTATTAAAAAATAACATACCCTAAAAGACATCTATTTGTGTTTTTTTTTTTTTACTATGTGTTCTTAAATTGGATAGTGAGGATAATTTCTCAAGTCATTTTGTGAGGGGGAAGATTTTAGATTTTATGTTACTTCCATCTTTATTATTCTCTGTATTGTTTGCCTTTAGAAAAAGGAACGAGCATATGTTTTAAATTTTATTTCTTAAATTAACATGCATTCCATTTGATTCCTCGTGGTTTTGTGAGTTTTAATGTTTCCTACATTCGGGATAGAGAAGAGTGCCATCACCACAAACCCCAGGCTGCCTCTGCGGAGACGCCCTCCCCCCTCCCGGCCCTGGCACGTGTCTGAGCTCCTCTCTACCACACTGTTCCGGTTTTCCTAGGATGTCATACAAATGGCATCCTGCGGTAGCAACCCAGGAGACTGGCTTCTTCGCTTCTAACGTCTCTGACGATAACCATGCTGTGTCTATCAACAGCTCAGTCTCTTTTGCTGAAGAGGAGTCCGCTGCCTGGCTGTCTCAGGGTGCCTATCTGTGCACCCGCTGAGTTACACTGGGACGCCTCCAGGTCGGGGTAGTTAGGATTAGCTGCTATGAATTTTCACACGAGGATATTTTAGTGAGCTCTTAAATCACTAAAGGTCATATAAAATTTGCCCAATATAAACAGGGACTCATCCTGGTAAATTGACAAAAATATTAAGCCTGATTTTGAAGGTGGCTATGGTTTCTTGCAATGTTCTAAGTTGAAGGGAGGGAGGGGTCAGGGGTGATCTCTTCTAGCAGAACTGGGTGTGCCCACGCTGACACTCCCGCATCAGCAACCCCAGCCCTCCCATAGGGTGATCCCTGCATCCCACCCCTGGTCCACTTCCTAGCCCCGTGACTTCATGGCTAAATCCAGCAGCTTCTTTTGAGGAGGTGATTTATCAGCCACAAGTCTGTGACAATCACCATCTACATTCAAGAAATGGGTTAAAAACAAGTAGCTGTGATAGCACAGGAGGCTGGGTATGCTCTCTAAAAGCATAACAAAAAATAAAAGGTTGTCTGTATCAAATGGACAGACCATTTGGACAGACACTTACATAGAAATGCCCACATACAGTAGAAATCCAGGTCAGTGGGACACAGTGGAGCATGACTGCCAGCCCAGGACACAGGAGGCTGAGACAGGAGGCTCAGGAGGTAACCAGGTGTCTCCAAAAAAAATAAGAAGGGCTGGAGGTAGAGCTCAGAGGTAAAGAGCCCCTGGGTACTCTACCAAAAAAGAAAGAAAAAGGAAGAAAGGAAGGCAGGCCAGCCGGCCAGCCAGTCGATATTGATGGAATAGATTAAGAAATACAAATCAGATCAAATTAAAGATATGGCAAAGCATATCTTTATGGTAATGGGGGAAGGAAAAGATTGTTTAATATATAGTGATAGGAAAATAAATCCTCTAGAGAAGTTTTAAAATTTGGATAGCCAACTTATATTACAATGTAGTTTTTTTAGAGAGGAGGAGTAGGAGGAGAGCAAGCAAGCAGTGTAGAATAGTTTTTAATCAAACCTGGGTAAAAATGATGAATTAATATATTTTAAACAGCAGAGACATCCCCCAAAAGATGAACGTATTTCACTATACTGAAATGTAAACTTCAAAATAATGAGGTATGTTGATAAAAGAGAAATAGCCAGCCTGCAGCCTGCCGTGTGGTGAGGCCGTGTCTGGAGCCAGCAAGACTGGGCCTGGAGCCTGTCGCGTGGCGGGGCTGGGACAGGGCCTGCTCCACAGCCAAGGGCCAGTGGGTCCCTGCAACCGAGCGGCCAGGAAGCACTAGAAGCTGCTGCCGCCTCACCTCATCCCTCAGCAGATTGCCAGATCCAAGTGATCTCTATTGAAAAAATTGGTTGTGAGTGGATCATCCTGTCAGTGTTACTCACCTTCTGGCTTTCAGGATTTCAGTACGTGGTAATCAGTGTGGAAAGGACTTCCAAGGAAGAAACTGTAATGGATCAGATGTGGAGAAGTAGAAGCTCTCATACATTGTTGGTGGGATTGCAAGTTGGTGCAACCACTTTGGAGAACAGTATAGAAGATCCTCAGAAGAAGGAAAATGAACTTACATGACCCGGCCATACCACCTCTGGGTGTCTACCAGAAAGAACGAAAACCAAAACACCAAACGAATGCGTGAGCAACCATGTTCACAGCTGCACAGTTCACCATCGCCGAACCGTGGAACCAGCCAAGATGCCCTTCAACAGATGAGTGGATTTCAAAACTATGGGATGGGTACACAGTGGAATTTTGCCCAGCCATAAGGGAGAACAAAATTATGGCATTTACAGTGAAATGTCACAAAAAATAAGAAATCAGATGCTTTGACTATTGTGAAAATTCCTAATGTGCAGAAACGAGGGAGAAATGGTAACAGGAGGAACTCTAGATGAAGAAGGGACCCTACAGAGGAGCCGTGAAGGGACCGATCTGAGGAGGGGGGAGGGGGAGAGGGAAACTCTTTAAAGCACATGATGTGCTTAAACACATCAAAGCCAATCATGGGTAGGAGGGAGGGGAGGGAAGGGGTTAGGGATTGGGGAGGGGCTGATTGGGTGATATGGGCATATACTATAAAAAAAAAACCTTAACATGCATCAAGAACCACAAAAATCTTCAAATAACTATGGCAATCAAAAAGGACAAAGCTTAGGACCACATTACCTAACCTCAAACCATACTACAAAGACATAGCAATTAAAACACCCTGGTACTGGCATATAAATAGACTCACTGACCAAAAACAGAAGCAGTAATGAACTCATGCATGTATGGTCAACTTACTTTTGACAAGAGTGCCAAGCATATAGCTTGGGGAAAGGTTAGTCTCTTCCTAGAAAACGGAATAAACACAATCAGGAGGATGAAACTGGACTGTAGTCTCCTATCACACACAAAAACAGACTCAAAGAGGATTAAAGATGGAAGCAGAAGATTTGAAACTTCAAAATCGCTAAAGAAAAACATTGTTGGTCTGGGAATTTTTTTCATCTTTTTAGATTTGACCCCAAATGCACAAATAAGCAAATGGGATTATGTCAAAATAAAAAGTTTCAGCCTGGCGTGGTGGCACATGCTTGTAATCCCAGCATTTGGGAGGCTGAGACAGGAGGATCGAGGTTCGAGGACAGCCTCAGCTACTTAGTGAGGCCCTCCACAACTAAATAAAGAATAAAAAATAGGTCTGGGGTTGTAGCTTGGTGGTAGAATGCCCCTGGGTTCAATCCCCAGTACTGAAAAAAAAAAAGAAATGAATGGACGAGCCAGGCACAGTGACTCCTGTCGTACCCTTACACCCGGGAGGTGGAGACAGAAGGATTGCAGGTTTGAGGTTGTGCTAACTTAGTGAGACCCTGGTTCAAAATGAAGACCAGAAAGGGCCAGGGCTGTAGTTCAGTGGTCGAGTGCCCTTGGCTTCAATCACCAGTACCATCCCTTGCACATACACACCACAAAGAAATAAATGAATGAATAAATGTGTTCCTTTCACAAACAGCGTGTGTGTGTGTGTGTGTGTGTGTGTGTGTGTGTGTGTCTGTGTTAGTATGGAATACTATTTAACCCTTAAAAAGAAGAGAACTTGTCATTTGGGACACATGGATGGGACTGGAGAACATTACACTAAGTGAAATAAGCCAGGCTCAGAAACGCAAGTACTGTCTGCTTTCACTGACATGTGGAGGCTAACACCGTGGAACTACCAGGAGCAGAGTAGAGTTAAGGCTCCCAGAGCTGGGAAAGGAGAACGGGGAGATGCTGGACAAAGGGTCCAAGCCTCCGCTAGCAAACAGAATGAGTCATTTTTGAACTTTGAGATACATTGCATAGCATGGCGGATACAGTAACAAAATAATGTACAGTATTACAGTTTTAAAAATCTTTGAGAGTAAAGCTCAAATATTCCTACCACAATAAACCAATGTTAAGAATCTGAGATGCATGTTAATTACCTTGATTTAATTATTCCACATCACATACAGAAGTCATAACAGCACATTGCACTCCACAAATATACACAACTATAACTTGACAGATTATAATGACAAGTACGTAAAGCCAGGCATAGTGGCCCAGGCCTGTAAGCCCAGGACCTGGAAGGTTGAGACAAGAAGATTGCAGGTTCAAGGCCAGCCTCAGCAACTTAGCGAGGCCCTGTTTCCAAATAATAAATAAAACAGGGCTGGGTTCTAGCTCAGATGCAGAATGCCTCTGGGTTCAGTCCCCAGCATCACAAAAAGTAAATAAGTAAACAAACAAACAAACAGAAAAAGATTCACAGAAGTGTCCTACTCAGCTCTGTAACTCTCCTTTGCGAGTGCATTCTGGGGAAGGGGGAGGGCGGCAGCCTGGGGATGGACTGTCCCGGGATGGACTCTCCTGCGCTGCTCCCGGCTCCCGGCCTCCCCGCAAGCCCAGCAGCCTGCAGCTCCTGGCCAGGGCGCTTTCCTGCCCTCTGCCTGCACCTCCTACCTCTGGCCCTCCCTGGCTCCAGGCACCTGGCGCCTGAGGCCCAGGGGTCAGCACGTGGGGCAGTCCTCTGAGCCTCTTCAGGCCAGCAGCTCCTCTGCTTTCCTCTGGTTTCCTGTGGACTCCCTGAGCACTAATCATGGGCTACTTTTACACCATTACTTATGTTTGTTGTCACAGGGTCTCTCCACCGGCAGGTAAAGCCCGGTGAGGACAGGACTCACGTCTTCTTATTCTCCAGTGGGCTGCTAGAGCCCAGTGCTCTACCTGCTACACAGAGAGTGTTCTACAATTATTTGTTGACTGCTGAACACACATGTAAAACTAAGAACAACCCCGAGGCCCAAATGGTGGCGGCCTGGCTCCAGACATGCGCACCAGGGGACCGGGCTCCAGATGTGCGCATCGGTGCAGGGTCAGGCTTCCGTATGTGAAAAACTTGCACCCAGAGGGCTTCTAGATTTGAGGATTTTTGTGTGATATTTGCATATGCACAGAGATTTAAAATGGGACTCGAGTCTAAACACAGGTCTCATGTTCATCTTCTATACTCCCTTACACACGGCCCGAAGGGGACTCCATACGATATTTCCAGCAGACCTGCTTCTCGACTGTGACTCAGCAGGTGTGGAATTTCCCTCGTGTCGTATCACAGTGGTGCTCAAAAAGCTTCTGATTTGGGACAATTTCAGAATCTGGATTTTCTGACTACAGATGCTCTGACCGTACATAATTCACCATATTGACACCCGGGTGTTGTCTCTAAGTCCCATTCCACTGGGAATTCTGGGTAAATGCAAAAAAGGACTCAGAGACCCCTAGGTCCTGGTAACAGCAAACCGTGCCCACCTCTGCCCACCTGTGCCCACCACACCTGTCACTCCACTGAGCCACCCTGGCTTGGAACTATTTATTATTTCTATATTTTTAGCATCTACTGCAGTGTTTTGCAGAGAAAGGCACTCAATCAACGTTAGCCAAGTGACATTCGATACCTCCATGAAAGTTACAATTTTAAAGACCGTGAAGCCCGTATGAAAGATGTTTGTGATACACATTTCTATTTTTATTTTTATTTACTTTTTGGTGTTGTAATTGTACCTCACAGTGAGGTTCAATGTGATATACATGCACACAAGACTGTGTCCCCTACATTTCTATTTTAAAAGCACAATCTAAATCTGTAGGTGTCCCTTCATTATGAATATGTAGGAATGATAGACATGCATGGACACCAAGTGGAAGAGCATGTGGAACAAATAAAATCCTCAAGTGGAGGTAACTGTCTTTAATTTTTATATTACTATTAAATTGTCATTTGGCCAGACGTGGTGGTACGTGCCTATAGTCCCAGTACTTGGGAGGCTGAGATGGGAGGGTCACAGGTTTGAGGACAGCTTCAGCAACATAATGAGACTCTTAGCAATCTAGTGAGACCCCATTTCAAAACAAAAATAAAATAAGGGCTGGGGGGGGGGTAGCTCAGAGGTAGAATGTCCCTAGGTTCAATCTCCAGTACTATACACACAAAAACGATCATTTGTATAATTTTGTAAATGAGATTTAAAAAGAGATAGCTAAGTAACTTTTAGCTGTCCACGAAAGTAATTTTTGGTTCTAGAAGCCAGGGCACACGCACAGTGATTCTCCAGCACATAGGGCATCGTGGAGGAAAGTAGAGTGAGCCTGGCACGGAGCCCACGGAGCCCGCAGTGCCCATGGCGCCCCTCAGGCCGTGTCCCTGCCCTTCCTCAGGCCCCTCTTCCCCAGGTGACCCAGGCTCCTGTCCATTTCCCATTAGCTTCTGTCCCGCCTCCCATGGGAAAAGGCTCCCTGTCTTACTTAGGACACCAGGTGAGCTGGCGTGGTAGCGCACACCTGTAATTCCCGTACTTGGGAGGCTGAGACAGGAGGATCGGAGGTTCGAAGGCAGCCTCAGCAAGTAGTGAGATGAGACTTGCGTCAACCTAGGAAGATCCTGTTTCCAAATAAGAAATAAAGTTAGGCAGAGGGTGCAGTTCAAGGTAGAATGCCTCTGGGTTCCATTCCTAGGACCACAAAAAAGAAGAGAAGGACAATGAGAAGAAAACCAGGTGTGCTAAACAGGGGTTCCTTACCTAACGCTGACCCAGATATACCCTGTTTCCAACCAAAAGGAAATCAGGGGCTCTGAGAGAAATGGCTGACTCCTGGTCTCAGGCGAGAGGTGTCCAAAGATGAGCCTGGAGCACTGTTTTCCCATGCAGGGCCCAGCACCGGGCCTCGGGAGCTAAGTAGAAAGACCCCTCGCCCCGCCAGGATGGAACGATGGAGTTACGGCGTGAATAAGACCGACGGTGGATTGAAACGCACCAGGCGCGCTTCCACTCATGAATTCATGATACTTACTAATGCAAATAATAAACGCCCTGCCCACTTGGGGAGGGTGCGAGGGAGCAAGCAGAACACAAAGGGACAGGGTGGGGGGCACCCGCCTTCCCTGCGCAAACTCAGCCCCACTGTTGCCACAGAATTGGAAAAGAGAAGTTTTCATTCCAAAAGTATCCCAACCAATGAAGAAGGAGAAATGATGGGCAGAACGTCACCCCAATTCCATCGCTAGTGAACTGGCTCTAGGTTTGCTCCACAGTGATCGCTGACGGTACACACGGAGTCTGGCCAGCACAGGCTCAAACCACCTGTGATATAATCTCAGCCAAAGTAGAAAAATAAGCCCCTGGACATGGCCTGCAGGTCTATCGACTCAGCACGAGGAGTCGGGAGGGAGACAAGAGCAGAGGAAATGTCCCTATGGGTCGAAAGGGTCAAATCAGACTGTGAGAAACTCCATGCAACAAATGACCCAGACTACTTCTAAAGTCAATAAACAGCCAGGAGCAGTGGCGCACGCCTGTAATCCCAGTACCTGAGACAGGAGCATCACAGGTTCGAGGCCAGCCTCAGCAACCCAGCTAGACCCTGCTTCAAAACAAAACAAAAAGGGACCTGGAGTATAGCTCAGAGGTAGACTGCCACGGGTCCAATCCCCAATACCACACACACACACACACACACACACACACACACACACACACACGACGCCTGTAAGTCAAAAAAGAAATTGCAGCAAATCACCAAGAACAATGTAAGGACTTGATTTGGGTCCTGGTTCATGTAGAGTGGCTACACTTGAGCCCTGGCTAGATATTTATTAATAGTGTTGATAATTCTATTTGATATGAAAATAGTATTTTTTTGCCCTGGTTTTAGAACAAGTTCCCATCTTTCCGAGAGACATATGGAAATACGGTGTCTGATGTTTGTTTCAAAGACATCTGGGGTTGGGGACAATGAGTCGGGACACAGATGAAGTGAGGGGCCGGGACCTGTAACTGTCAGAGCCGGAGAGCAGGGACAGTACATTCGTTCTATTATTCTCTTTATTTTTGTATACATTTGAAATTTTCAATAATAAGCAGCCTAAAACGCTAATAAAAAATAAATGAAGCTCTTCCTTATTCTCACAGTTGACGTTTGAGGAGGAAAAAAATAATGTCAAGGAAACGCTAGAATTCTTACCTTTTCATTAACTGGAGAAAGATCCTTCTCGGTAACCGGTACACAAAAGTGTCAAGGACAACCTTTAGGTAATTCAAAGAGACGAAGCCACCTTTGGAGGTGTCCCCTGCACTGAGGGCTTTTTCAACCTTTTCGTAGGACTTTGAAAGCTGCAACAGATTGAAATGAGAGTGTCACATTCAGAAAACTCAATTTCTTGGAGCTAGCCGATGATTCTATTTTCCCCCAGACCCGTTCGCATTTCCCCTCCAAAAAATTGATCAAAAAGGTTACTCTGGCATGTTCCGAACTTCAAATGTTTAATTGATGAGCTCACTATGAAACGGTATTCCCAGGCACAGCTGCTCAATTGACAGGCAGACAAGTTTCTCAGGGAAAAAAAAAACAAAACGTACATACAATAGATCTACCTCAAATTCAATAGATCTACCTCAAATTTCAGCACTAAAAACACTTGGTGGATCTGCCAGTTTGATACATCTTTCTTAATATACTTCAAGACATTCCCTACTGTGAGCCCACGCTAAGCTTCACCCGACTAAGTCAGGCCAATCAAACACACAAGCTGGTAACATTTTATTAAAAATAGAAGTTGCTTTTATGGTAAGAAAGTTATTAATACAGGGATTACATAGACACAGTATATGTTGGACATTTCTTGAATTACTCGTTTATTTAAAAAACAGAGAATTACAAAAAGCTTGGGTGAAAGAGCTTTGTTTATTGGAGTCCTAAATGCAGAAAAGTAGGTTAGCCACCGATTTTTACATGACTCATAAAAGCACTGTGAAGACTGGCTTCGTCTCCAAAGGATTCCCTGCTGTTTATATTGACTAATAACAATATCCTCCAATATTTTCAGCCATCTTGCTTTGTCTGATTTTAGTTTTTCCTGCTGCTAACTGGAATAAAACTTAAAAAGAAAGAAGCGGGCAACTACCAACTCGGTATTAAAGGTGACTTTCTTAAAAAGCTGTAGGAATATGGACATACATGTACCAGAGCCTCTATCCACTAAAGGAATAAGAGGCAGATCTGGTGAATATTCTTTAGTGTTCACAGGAGCATTGGAAACCTTTAAAAATATTTAGAGACCTAAGTGTCTCCGAATGGACCTAAGCTTTCTAGAAAGCTGCATAAAAGTAACCTAAAATGCAGGTAATCTTTCCATTCCAGGGAGAGGGACTCTCACACACAGGAGTGAGGTCCCAGCCTGGCCCAGGGTCCACGTGTATTTACTGAATTAATGAAATCCATTTTTAATATCTTAATGACACCCGCTCTCCAATAAGGTTTTATTCAGGAGCATGTTTATGACGTGATCAAGAGTCTTTAGGATAAGAACTGGGAGTCGACAAGAAATGGTATCTTGTAACCACTTAGGAATTTCCATTGCTATCATTTATAAAGATGGCACAAGCCTTTGATTAAGAAAAACCCAAGCAATTCAGCCAAGAATAAAAAGGCAATAAAGATACCTGGAGGTCTCTCCAGCCACAGTGTTATACGCAGTGCTCCTAAAGGCTCCTAACATGATCACAATAACATCCAGCATTTGCCAAAAAATAAATAAATAAAAACCTACAAGGTTCTTGGGTTTGACAAATGCTTTCTTCACGTGGCTATGTGTCTTTACATTTTTCCATAACAATTAATATGTGTCTACATTATTCTTAGATGATATATGTATACCATTATAATCTTATTATATTTGTGGTACCGTGGGTTGAACCCAGGGCCTCGCGCACACCGGACAAGTGCTCACCACTGAGCTACACCCAGCCCCGCCGGCATGTTGTTCATGGACAGGCCAGAGTGACCCGCTGTCTGTCTTCACGCCTTCATGTTTATAAATGTTCCCCGGTCCCTCTTCTAAAGCAGATCCCTGTTGTTATTCTCTCACAACACCCTGCCCTTTGCTGTCACAACACTCAAAACTCGTGCTGCTGAGTGTGCGCACGTTTAACACCTCTCTCCTTGGCGCAAGGTCACGTGGGCTCTACGAGACTGGAGCTTGCGCCTTTTTGTTCACTAGTGATGACCTAGGGTGCCACATGTTTCTGGCATGTGGCAAGCACTCAATAAATGTTTGTTAAACGTGGACATATTTTTATCAAAACTGCTTTAAGTAAAAGTTGCAAAACATAAAAAAATGCATTCGTAAACAGGGAAATGGACATTAAAACCATAGCCGAAACAGCAGCATCTGCATGGCCTGACCAGAGTGTAAATGTCTACCCACGTCAGATGCTGGGGAGCACGCGGGACGGTGGGAACTCCAGAGGCTTTGGTGGGAGTGTAAACTGAGATGGGAAGCGTTTGTCCTGCGATTACAGAGGAAGGCTGGACCCTCTGCTGCGCTGCACGCTCTCCAGTCCCAGCGCGACTCCTGAGAACCTCCAGACCTGCGCACCAGGAGCCGGGTGCTGCGATGGCACTGGTTGGATTGACACCAAAGAAGCAGCGACCCAAACATCCACCCATAGGAAGACGCATGATCACGGAGCGTTTAGATAACAGACAGCTGTACCGAGTGGAAATTATGATATAGCTATATCCATAATACGGACGAATATCATCTGCAGCACGAACAGCATGAACACAAATGGGTTTGCAACTATAAATGGATCTGCAAGCATATGAAAAAGAGAGAGAGGAAGAGGGAGAAGGAGAGGGAGAGGGGAATGGGGAGGGAGGGGGGAGGGAGGGAGGGAGGGGAGAGAGAGAGAGAGAGAGAGAGAGAGAGAGAGAGAGAGAGAGAGAGAGAGAGAGAGGAGCAGGCAGAACAAGCACAAGAAAAGGAAAGACACAAGCAAGCAAACAAGCACCAGGCAAGAGACAAGGAGCTAAATCTGCAAGGAAACATTAAAAAAACATGAACACATCACCTGCAAATGTTTCGTGCCATAAAAATGAACTAAATAAAGATACAAATTCATTAAGAGTAAATCTTGAAAATTATAAAACAATGAAAGAGATGAGAAGGGATATTTCAGCACTAAGAAAAAGAGAAAATAAAGATAACATCATTACAGGAACTTGTAAATCGTAAACAATAAGACTAAGACAGAAGGATGGAATTAAAATTAATGATAAAGAAATGGCTTGAAAGAATCTCATCGAAGGAGAGAAATGGGACAAGAGGATTAAAGCCACTTGAGAAAAGATGACAGCTACCAAGGACAAAGATGATCCAATATAAGGATAACTGGGGAAACCCAGAGGGCAGGGGAGATGGAGGAGGGAGCAGAGGGAGAGGAAGGGGGCGAGGGGCCAGGCAATCTTAGATTCACGACACAGGACATTCTCCTGACCCAAAAGAAGAACTAAATGTGCAAGTCAGAGAACTTCACCAAGATGCTCCAAGCTGGACAGAGCTTTGTTTTATTTTGTTTAATTTTTCTTTTTCTTTTTTCTTTCTTTCTTTTTTTTTTTTTGTGGGTCTGGGGATGGAACCCAGGGGCATTCAACTTCTGAGCTACATCTCCTGCCCTATTTTTTATTCTTTATTTTGAAACAAGGTCTCACTAAGTTCCAGAGGGTCTCACTAAGTAGCTGAGGCTGTCTGCGAACCGTGGTCCTCCAGTCTCAGCCTTCCAAATGCTGGGATTACAAGCGTGTGCCACCATGCGCGGCTATTTTGTTTAATTTTAAGAATCAAGAAAAAAATACTTTGGGCCTCTAGAAAGAAAAAGAAAATCAAGCCAGGCATGGTGGTTCATGCTTGTAATCCCAGTACTTGAGAGGCTCTGATAGAAAGATTGCAGGTTTAAGGTCAGCCACAACAAATAGACTCTCATTAACCTAGTGAGATCCTGTTTCAAAATAAAAATAAAATAGAGCTGGGAGTGTAGCTTGGGGGTAGAATGCCCTTGGGTTCAGACCCCAGTGCCACACAAAAAAAAAAAAAAAAAAAAGGAAAGAAAAAATAAAAGAAAAAGAAATCAGCAACAAAGAGGAAGAGATCAACCCCAGGCTCCTCACATTCAGCACTATAAGACAATGGAAAATATTTACAACACTACAAAGAAAAGGAAGTGTGGTGGAGAATTATACCCAGCTGAACTGTTGCTCAAGGATAATAGCAAAGGGCTCATGGTCTCAAATACGCAGAAAACAAAGGGAATAGAGTACCCGTGAGCCTTTCTCAAGGAAATTACTTGACAATGAAACCCAGCCAACCAAAAAAATAAATCAAAGTAAAGAACTCTGAGAGGCATAAACTGTGCTAAGCACTCAACTACCACGACGTGCATTGCATTTGTGCAAACGGCAAACAAAGGCAAAGCAACCAGGGAGATTATGGCAACAGCCTAAAATATAAACATTAGCAACTCTGACTAAAAAGTACCCAAAACTGTCGAAACTGTGCCGGGGGGGGGGGGGGGGGGGGAGTCCTCTGTCGGAAAGCCAGCCCCGCTGTGAACAGAAGCAAACTTCAGAAACGTCCACATTTCTCCAGAGCCAGTGCTATCCTTAATCCATTTCCTTGTGTTGACGTCCCTTTGGAGACTTAATAAGTCTTGTGGGAAAGAAATTGTTGTCAAAAGTTCAGAAAGGTCTTCGGCTTCCCTGGGTTCAGACCGTGTGGGGAAGCGCAGGACGCTGGGGCTGCCTGTTCTGGCTGCTTTAAACTTGGCCCCCGGACTTACCCGCGGGTCCTCCATCTCTGCCGGCCTCTGTGCCCTGCCTCAAGATGGAGAGACGCGACAGGACGGAATTCACAGAGCTGCCGGGGAGCCCGAGAACCCCGCCCAGAGCAGGAAGACCCAGAGCCAGAGAAGGAGCATGGTGATGGTGGCGTTTGCTTTTCTTCCAGTACAGTTAAAGAAATTTAAATATGTTTTATTTTTTAAAAAGAAGCATGACCATCTTATGAAATTGTTTCTATCTATTATCTGTTGGTAAATCAACTCGCCTACCCACTGAAGCAGGTCTTAGTGGCTTTCTTAATCTGTCTTCTTGTACTAACATCCTAGTACACAGGAATAGTGAGAGGTCTGGAATTAAGTTCACCTACAGCTGCCTCTGGTGGTTTCTGGGTGGTGGACCGGGAATCATTTATTACCTGAGTATTTAAGCTTTTCAGAATTGCTTACATGTTTTGTAATGGTCAAGTATTTTGTAATGGCCATATTTTAATGAAGACAATAAAGTTAACAACTTGAGGAAACAAATGTAATCAGTTTACCAACAGATATTACAGTGTTCATTTCTCTAATACCCTTATCAACACTGGCTTCGTTCTCTTCCTCATTGAAGTTTTATGTTAATAATAATGGGAGTTTAGTGACATCGTCCATGTGCCATATTTGGTCACGCTGATCGTGTGCTTACATGATATTTTGCTGTCCGTGATAATTTCCATTTTCATAGAGCCAAACTCCATCTTTTTCTTTATGGATTTTGGGTTCTGTGCTTGAAAGATATTTTTAAATTTCAAAAACAAACGTTTTTCACCAGGACTGGGGGGCTGGGGATGTAATACAGTGGTAGAGCACGTGCCTAGCATGGTTTGAACTCCAGCGGCAATAAACAAAATAACAACAACAAAGCGCACATATAATAAAAGGCAGAACACACAAAAAACTTTCTCCCCCACATTTATCTTTTTTATTATTGTAATAGCCGATGCACGTAGAATTTAGGTGGAAAGTAGAAGGTTATGGGCTTTTTCATCCTGAATATATGGCTAATGAGTTATCTCAGTTATAATTACTGAATAATACATCCCCTGCCCCTACTATACTTTATGTAAGTGCCTCATACCATATGCTAAACTCATATATACAAACTGATCAGTCATTATCCAAGTACTCCTTTAAATCAGTCTGTATGACCATTGCTGTCATAATGGTTAAGCCTTTGTAGAATATTTTACATGTGGCAAGATAAGTTCTCTATCATAATTTTTTTTTTTTTTTTGGTGGTACTAGGGGTAGAACCCAGGGGCTTTCTACCTCTGGGCTATACTCCCAGGCCTATTTTATATTTTATTTGGAAACAGGGTCTCACTAAGTTGCTGAGAGCCTCACTAAGTAGCTGAGGCTGGCTTCGAACCTGTGCGATCCTCCTGTCTCAGCCTCCCAAGCGCGGGGATTACAAGCGTGCGCCACCACGCCCGGCCTCTCTATCATAATTTTTCAAAAGGAGTATGTACACACATGCATGCACGCATAGACACACACATATACATATGCTTCCAGAAAGAAATATACATACATATATATTTCCTGATTTAGAGAGAACAATAATTTAAATCTTCCAATCCAAGAATAGAAAAAGCCTCTTTAAGTTTTCTTTTATGTTACTCAACCAAATTGTGCCAGTTTGTTACATAAGTGTATGTGTTTCTCATGAGAGCTGGCATGTAAGTAGCACAGAGGGTGAACTTAAAAGCCAATTCTCTGCGCTGTCAGTGTTATCACTAGCGCTTGATGAGGAGGTGTCCCCATTTGAGAAGACGTAGGGAGGACAAAGCAAAGTCTGGAAACAGTGCCTAGAACTCACAATTTCACAGCGTTGTCTACCTGTCCGTGTCACACTTGGGGGACTGTGGCTTTGGGAAAACATTCTTACCTCCTGGCAAAAGGTCTTTTCAATGTCATCTAAGGAGTAGTTTTTCCAGAGATCTTCAGATGACACAGAATTGGGGGTGTGTCCCCTCTTGGAATTTTTGGCTTGTTGATGATCCCGTGAGAACTCTATTTTAACGACAACAACAAAGAGCTTTATTTAATCACACTGTCAAAGGTACATCGTCTGTTGATAAAAAAAAATTAAGAATTAAATACACCAAGAAATACGTTATACTGAACGACTTAGGAAAATAAAATTAGTCTAACCTCTATCATATTCTAGGATAAACAGTGAAAGGTACACTAGAGTAATAAAACCATAAAAGTAGTAGAAGAAAATTATGATGACAGTTACACAGTACATAATATTCATATAAGAAGGACTTTTCGAGGAAAACATTAAAGCCAGAAATCATCTAAATAATGGATAGGTCTGACAGTATAAATATTTAATTTTTGTTTGGTTGAGAATTCACACAAATAACACTGAAAGAAAAAAGTGGAAAAGGTATTGTTAATATACATGTAGGTTTATTTTCATAACCTGTGAGTAGTTCTTAAGAATAATAAAGTAAATATAAATATCCAGTAGACTCCTTGGGTCAGAGACAGGTAATTCACATAAAAAAGAAATTAAAAGTCCAATAAATATATGAAAACTGCTCAAACTCAGTGGTAATTTTATTTATTTATTTATTTATTTATAGTTTTTATTTTTTATTTTTTTTTAATTTTTGGGGCAGGAAGGTGTATCTGGGGAAAGCCATACATAAAGGGACAAATACTCCCAACTCTTCTCCATAAGCGTACTAATTGGGACCCCATATGTCACCTATGGAACCATGTACATTAGAACCTGGTGGTTTTACCTTTTAGTCTTGTTCGTTCCAGGGGATAGTACTATAGGTGTAGAGCTACAGGTCTTTGCTCAACATGTTGTCAAAGCTTTACATACATCCTGTCTGGCTCTTTTCCTTTTAATGGACAAAAGCCACCCAAATGTGGAAGGTGGTTTTCTAGAATAGAATGGCATTGGTCATCATCAGTCCTGCACAATGTGTGCTTTTTCAGCGCATGCGTTCCAGACCAGCAGCGGCAGGTCGTGCAAATCTTATCAGAGATAGATTCAGAGGCACATGCTATTCAGTTCAGTGGTCATTTTAAAAGTCTGACTTTAAAAAGTTAACACATTTTCTACTTGCCAAACAGGCAGGACTTAAAGAGAATGTTGAGGGCCAATTCTGGCTTAGGTATAAGAAAACTGGTATTTGAAGGTCCTCTAGTCCTCTTCTAGGACTTTATACTCATGGACTAGTAGACCCCTCAAAAAATGTATATGGACAGGGACATTTCCCGCCCTGAAAAAAAAAAAAAGGAAACACTCTAACTACCCATTAGCAAAGGAAGAATTTTATAATTAATGGTTCATCAGGCCTATAAAATAAGACCTGGACATTAAAAATGAAAGATGCATGTATAATTTCATAAATGTGGAAATTTCCCTTGCTACACAGTGTTTCATGATTGAAAAAGGACAATTAACATAATTTTCACTTTAATACTGATTTCGTATATCTCCCTATTCATCCAGCCATCCATGTATATGCAACAGGGAAGAGCAATCTGAGAGGATAATGCGGCCGGCGGAATACAGCGGGAGGCTTCAGGAAGCAGGATTACAGGGGATTGCTGTTTTGTGTTTCTGTGTTTTTTGGCTTTTGTCAAACAAGCATGTATTACTTTTATAATGAAAGACAATCAAATAAATCTAAAATATAACCATTTTCTCCTGCGAAGTCGACTGCAGAGAGTCACAAATGGTTTTCCAGATCTATTGCCTAAAATGTCAGCAAATAAGCTCTGGCCTAATTAAGCTCACTTCATTCAGCTGCCGCTGACAACCTGCCTGTCACTAGAACCCCAGTGCCTATTTCCAAGAAAGACAAGAAAAAGTCTCCTGCAGTGGGCCCCTCGGGGACATCATAGAACACGCAGTTGGTCTTTCCCACCTGGCCGGGGATGCTCTGACCTCCCAGGGGGCCGATCACTGACGTGTGTGGACTCAGAAGGTGCAGGCCACAAGGGGCTGTGTTGAAAGACAGGCATCAGATTTGGTCCAGCTCACCAGGGTTGGTAGCCTGGCTTCATCCTGCCTCACTCCACTCTGCCATACGGGGACACACACACACTCACGGCGCTCTGTCTAAACAACCACCAGGTTCTGAGAGTGGAGAGGTTGGCAAGGTGTGAGCCGAGGTGTGCCCCTGGGAGGCGCCGCTGGGAACTGTGCAGCAGGCGGGACGCGGCCACCTCCCCTTCCTCGGTCCCCTCTCTACACAGTGATGCTGGCTCCCTTTTTCCAGGGCAGCTTAGCCATTCCTTTCACGTTCTGCTTTCCCCAGACCTCTATGGAAGGATTCTTTTCTTCTTTTTTTCAGTGCTGGGGATGGAACCCAGAGCCTCATACACACTCGGTGCCCGAGCTCGGGCCCCAGCCCCTCTCTGAGGGGTTCCTGCTGGCTCCAGTGAGTGGTGGAGAGAAGTGGTTTAGGTCTACCCAGGGGCAGCAAGAGGGAAGCTGCCCCCATAGCATTCCTTCACCTGCCCAAATAGACGGAGCTTTTGACAAGCAAAGTGATGATGGCGACTTAAGAACTCAAGTGTAGCCCAAACAGAAATATGCAAGGTGACAGCAGGTACTGTCACTGTTTGGGAAAGTCAAAGGGAGTGGGAGGCTGCAACTAGAGGCTCCCTACAGAGGCCAGGATGCCACTGGGCCGAGGAGCCTCTCTTGGTGGTTAGGTCTCATGTAACGCTTTTCCCCAAAATAAGAATATACAGCAGCAAATTCTATCTCATCATTCCCAGTCCATACAGGGAGTTCATATTGATGTTAGAAATGAATACAAAGAATTACATAAATCTGGGCGTGGTGGCGCATGCCTGTCATCCCAGCATTTGGGAGGCTGAGACAGGAGGATCACGGTTTGCGGACAGCCTCAGCTACTTAGTGAGGCCCTCTGCAACTCAGTGAGACCTTGTTTCAAAATAAAGAATAAAAAATAGGGCTGGGGTTATAGAATAAAAAATAGCTTGGAAGTAGAATGTCCCTGGGTTCCATCTCCAGTAATGAAAAAAGAAAAAGAAAACATATTGTTTAAAACTGGTGAGTTAGCATATCACTGTAGAAGAATTAGAGGCTGTATAGACTTTATTTCTCTGTCCCTGCCCAAGGCTGGGGCAGACACATAGGGAGCACACACCTGCAGGGACTCTTCGTCAGTAACAGGCAGAACCTTCCTCACCGCACAGGGGGCCCAGATTTGATTACCAGCTTGGCCGCTCCAGAGCTAAGTGTCCAACCTGGGGCTCTGTTTACTCATTTGCAAAAAGAGGGAGAGAATATCTATGCCACAGGGGTGCCGCGAGGATTCTAGGTGCTAATGGACGTCCTTGCTGGACTCTGGATAGACAGCCAGCAATCTGAGTGACGGATCAACGAATAGGGAACTTCTTAGTGATAGGAGAAATGGTAGAACATAAGAGGGGAAAAAAACCCTCAGCAAGATGGTGAAATTCAGGAGCAAATTAGAAAAAAAAATTACTTCCAGTATAAAATATACTATTATTAACATCAGTCACCATGAAATTTGCCGAGAGATACAAAGTGTTCTCACCACACACAAAACGTCGTCTGTGCGAGGCGAGGATCTGTCCACTAACTTGGCCGCAGAATCACTTCACGATGTATACGCGCCTCATCGTGTTATGTACTCACATGTCAATTACATCTCAATACAGCTGGAATAAATCATTCCAGAAATAAAGACTCAACTAAAAGAAATACAAGAGCAAGTAAATGCAAGAGTAATAGGAGGCGAAATAAAAATAACATCAGGGAAATAAAGGAATAGGGGAAGAAAGAGAAGAAAGGAAAGAGGAAAGGGAGGAGGGGAGGAGGAGAGGGAAAGGAGGAAGGCAGAGGCAGGCAGGCTCGTGAGAAAGAACCTCCAAAGGAGAACAAAGAAACCGGATCCAAGACACACACGGTGCGAATCATGAAGCAGAAAATCAAACAATGGAGCAAAGAAAAATACTAAAAATTACAACTTAGGAATTTTTTTCTAAAATAAAGAAGACTCAACTCTGCACATTTAAATATTCTATGATGTACTTAGAAAACCAACTGTGAATGTCTAATACCATGGCATATTCTTGCAAAAGTACTAGACTTAAATTTTCTTAAAAATCCCTGGACATCCAGGCACAAAGTTCAAGTTACACCTCGGGCACTGGAACGTGACCGGCTTCAGGCTCCTCAGCAGAGCGTCGTGTCATCAGACAACTGGATAAAGAAATGTGGGACATCGAAGAAAACTTGAGCCAAGGATTCCATATCCAGAATCGCTGACTTTTCAAGTGTGAAGGCCAGAGACTTAGGAATAAGTAAGAAATCAGAGAATATCTTTCCCATGAGCATTTCCCGAGGAACCTACTAGAAATTACGCTTGAAAGGAAGCACCAGCTGAACAGACGTGGGACGCTTCCACGCCTGACGTGGTCATCTTGTGGGAACCGGGTCGGCGAGATGGCCAGACCCACCTCTGGGCGACTTGAGCAGAAAAAGGGAGGTGAGCCCAGCTGCCCATGGCCGTGAGCCAGGTAGCACTGCCCTCTCTTGTTGATGCTCTGGGGCCTGCTTCCTCGGCTTTTCCCAAAACAAGCCGGTCAGGTGGGAATTCAAATTAGCCAAACAAAATGATTTCTAACATACCAAGCCAGAGGGCCCTGTGGATCCTGGTAAGTTCAGTGTGGACTGAGGATTCTGAGCAGACGGGACAGCAAGGAGAAGATGGGCAGCTGGGGCCAGGACTGCTGTGTCCTTCCCTGGTACTAACCGTGAGGAGTCTGTCCTGGAGCTGTAGGGTGATGTACCAGAGCCCCAAACTACTGCGTCTCGTGTGTGTGTGTGTGTGTGTGTGTGTGTGTGTGTGTGTGTGTGTGGTACTGAAGGTTGAACCCAGGCCATTCCACCTCTGAGCCACATCCTCAGCCCTGTTTTATTTTTAATTTTAAAACAGGGTCTCATTAAGTTGCTGAGGGCCTCAGTTGTTGAGGCTGGCTTTGAATCTGCGATTCGCTTGTCTCAGCCTTCTAAGTACTGGGATTATAGGCATGCACTACCATACCAGCACTACCGCATCTTTAATTTAGAACACACACACACACACACACACACACACACACACACACACAAGGATTTTTCTTGTTACTTAAGAATATAGATTTAAAATATAAAAGTTAGCCAGATGTGGTGGCGCACACTTGTAATCCCTGCGGTTGGGAGGCAGAGACAGGAAGATCGCTCTGGTGTGAAGCCAGCCACGCTAGCTTAAGAGACCCTGTTTCCAAATAAAAAAAGTATTAAAAAAATAGGTCTGGGAGTGTCGCCCGGAGGTAGAAGGGCTTCCAGAAACCCCAGTACCACAAAAAAAAAATAAAATAAAACATAAAAGTTATAAAATAACTTTTATATTTTATAATAAAATAAGTATTCAATAGGAAAATAAGTGACTATGTTTTTCTGTTTTTATGAATAAAATATTTTATTTTTTTATTTTATTTTATTTTATTTTATTTTTGGTGGTACTGGGGTTCCTGGAAGCCCTTCTACCTCCGGGCTACACTCCCAGACCTATTTTTACATTATTATTTGGAAACAGGGTCTCCTAAGCCAGCGCGCGCGGCTGGCTTCGAACCTGCGCGATCCTCCTGTCTCTGCCTCCCAAGCGCGGGGATTACAAGCGTGCGCCACCACGCCCGGCATGAATAAAATATTTTTAAGATGATCTCTGGGGCCGAGTCATGGGGGACAGATGAGAGTAAGCTCAGGCCAGGACTTTGCCAGCTAGGAGGGAGCCACGGAAACTGAAGGTTAGTGCTGTGGGAGCAGGAACATGGGGGAGAGTGATGGGACGCGGTCCTACACTTGATCAGACCAAGGGGCCTTTCACTGTGAGATGCACCATTGTTTCACAGATCATCAATAAGGTCTGCTGCCAAATACTGATAAAATGCAGAGAGAGAGAGAGAGAGAGAGAGAGAGAGAGAGAGAGAGAGAGAGAGAGAGAGAGAGAGAGAGAGAGAGAGAGGAAGGAGGAGGAGGAGGAGGAGGAGGAGGAGGAGAGAGTAGGATCACATGGTGAAACTGACACTGTATTATAGGACTTGTCCTCTCACCAGGTCTGGTAGGAAGACAGAGTGGGCAGGTGGGCAGGATTTCAGGGGCACCTGGGGTGCCCGCCCCAGGGAAGCGGACAATCCCTGATACAGGGGAACAGCCTCTGCGAGAGAGCCGCGGAGTCTGAGACCTCACTCGTGGCAAGTTTCCAAATGATCCAGATGCACAAAGCCGTGTTACAGAAAGCACAGCCTTCCCATGTGCACAGGCATTACGGGAAAGTTCCAGACTAAATAAAGCTTCCGAGACATTTCCCATGCCCAAATGGAGGCCCCAGACTGTCTCTGCAGCTCCAGGCCATTCCTCACCCCAGAGAAGCGGTGTTCAGGTTCTCTCTCCTGAACAAAACCCGACCCTTTTCCAGAACATAACTGGACCCTTTCTCTGGAACATGACCCCCTTTTTATCACACGCTCCTTTTACACTGCTGCCAATTCCCCAAATGAACCTCCTGTACTGCCCTACACATACGTTCCGTTTGAATTCTTTCTCTCAAGAAGAAAGAAAAGGGGAAGAGAGATCGCCACCCTTTAATATTTCTAGGAGAGATTGTTGCCCAGCAATAATAAGACCTAATGAAATAGGTAAAAACAAATTGAAATAGGTAAAAACAAATTGAAATAGGTAAAAAATTGAAATAGGTAAAAACAAATAGTTTTCCCAGCAGAAAACAATGATAAACTCTGGGCAAAATAGAAACAAAGCAATCTGGAGGCACCGGGAGCAGCTGAAAGCAGACAGCAGCTGAAGGCGAGGAGGACCAGAGGACCAGCAAGCCCAGTGCCCCGTCCTTTGGCTTTCCGCCTGAGGCAGGCCACAGCCGCAGGGGCCGTGTTGGGCACTCAGAGGTCTGCTGGCTTTAGGATCCAGAAAAGAGCTCAGGGCTGCTGCAGCTGCAGGAAAGTACAGAGGACAGCCCCTCAAAGAAGAGAGGCCTAGAGCGGTCTCTCCAGATCTGTGAGTGAACTTTGCCCAAATCTCTGGGCGACCTCTGAAGATAAATGTGCCGGACAGACAGCGGGCTGCCCGGGCAAGATGACAGCACAACACTTGGCTTTTCTTAAGTTATTAATATGCTCTCTGTAAAGTTCTATAGAACTAGTCTAAAAGGAAAACCTTGCATTTCATTAAGATAATTCCCTGTTTCTGCTGTCTCTATCTTCTGTATCTGCTAAAACAAAAGCTTAAATTCCACAGAGGAACATAAGAGAATCCCTATTCTCTGTAATGCTAAAGTTACCATTATCAGGATAAATTCCAGAATTATCACAACAGGAAAACATGATCTACATTTAAAGAAAAATCTAATCAATAAAGACCAAACGCTGAGATGACATAAATGTTGAAATTAGCAAATAAAAAAAAATTAAAGCATTTTAAGAGTCTTACATTTTTAAAATATGGTGTTTAAAAATATATACTTCCAGCCGGGCGTGGTGGCGCACGCTTGTGATCCCTGAGCTTGGGAGGCTGAGACAGGAGGATCGCACAGGTTCAAAGCCAGCCTCACTGGCTTAAGAGACCCTGTTCCCAAATAAAATATAAAATAGGTCTGGGTGTGTAGCCCGGAGGTAAAAGCAAATATATATATATATATACATATACATATGTATATGTATATATATATATATATATGTATATATATGTATATATATATATATGTATATATATATGTATATATATATATATATATATAATTTCCACACCAAGCATTAGTGGTACATACCTGCAATCCCAATACTTAGGAGGCTGAGACAGGAGGATTGCAGGTTCAAGACCAGCCTCAGCAACTTAGTGAGACTCTCAGAAACCTAGAGAGACCCTTTTCTGAGCAAAAAATAAAAATAAAAAAAAATTAGTAAAGGGTTTAGGATGTATCTCGGAGATAGATTGTCACTGGGTCCAATCTTCAGTACCACAGACACACAGAGTGCATACTTTTAGTGAATGTAGACAGGAAACTTCAGCAGAACTAGGGAGGCGATGGCAGTGTATTCTGTGTTCATGGCATGAAAGCACAATGTAAGGTGGCGATATAACAAGGGACAGGACAGAAGAATCGGAAAAATGCTGCTGTGAAGTCCTTACGCTTCATGGGAATCCATAATATTATTTGAAGGTAGATTCTGATTAATTAAAGATGTATATTGTAAACCCTAGAACAAGCACACAAAAAATAAATAAAAGGTCAATAAATAAAGCAAAATAGAAATGCTCGACTTACCCAAACTTTTTGAAATTAATGAAAACTTTATAGGAATACAAGGAGGGGGTGCTGGATAGAGAAAGAAGAGAAGAAAACACACTGTACAAAAGAAGAGGCCCCACCTTGAAAGAAAATGTAAATCAAAACAAAAAGTATGGAATGTCTTGCCAGGTGCAGTGGTGTATACCTGTAAACCCAGAACTTGGGAGGCAGAGACAGGAGGATCACAAATTTGAGGTCAGCTTCAGAAACTTAGTAAGACTGTTTCAAATTTAAAAATAAAAGTGTTCAGAGTATAGCTCAGGGGTAGAATGCCTCTGGGTTCAATTCCCAGTACCAAAAACAAAACATTTAGAAAATGACTTGCTAAGAACATGAATTTGATAAAATAAGAGCTCAATGATAAGATAATAAACAATAAAATGAGATAAGAAATGACACCTAAGGAAATGCCACACAGTTAAGAAATTAGAAACAGCAAGGAATAGAACAGAAGACGCAAAATGATCATCATGAATACAAAGGGAAATGATAAGAAAAATACAGCCCTTGGAGAGAATTTAACAGACATGGAAAATCGACAGGTCAGCAGGGATAATCTATATTGTTGAGGTTAAAATCTAGAATATGAATGATTTATTCAAAGATATATAATATTACTTTAAAAATCTTGAAGAGAGAATAAAAGTTGCTAATTGAAAATATACTGTGCTCGGCTGGGCGTGGTGGCGCACGCTTGTAATCCCTGCGCTTGGGAGGTGGAGACAGGAAGATCGCACAGGTTTGAAGCCAGCTGCGCTGGCGTAAGAGACCCTGCTTCAAAAATATAAAATAGGTCTGGGAGTGTAGCCGGGAGGTAGAAGGGCTTCCAGAAACCCCAGTACCACCAAAAAAAAAAAAAAAAAGAAAAGAAAAGAAAATATACTGTGCTCTGGAAAATTATGCAGAAGACAGAATACTAAGATACATTCTAGCAATGCTACTAAAAATCAGGGAGAGAAAGTTCTTTGAGCGTCAGCTAGAGAAAACTGATCTCCAAAAAGGAGGAGAGTACAAGGGCCTCAGACTCTATCCCAGTAGGCCAGAGATCCAGGTCTATGACACTTTGAAAGGGAAATGGGTAACCTGTGGATATTAATTGGGTTTTGAAAGGTGAGGGGTGCTGGGGATTGAATCCAGAGCCTTGCATGTGAGGTGGGAAACCCCATCAGAGCCTTTAAAATATTAAGAATTTAGACTTAAGATAGGTGCCTGCCCTAGATGCGTGCAAACAAGGGAGCAGACAAGTCTCAAAGTTAAGGAGCAGTTTCCTAGGCTACCTAGGGTCATGACCCAGAGCTCTCCCCAATATAAACAAGAGAGGGCCATTAGGGCCACTGGAGAGGGTTCGAGAGGGCTGGAGATGGTATGCAATTTAACCGCCTTTCCAGCTTTCTGTATCTTGCTTATGCTAGGTATAATAAATCTCTTGCTTACCCCTCCCCGCTCCAAAGTGAGAGACTGAAGATAAAAGAATCATGTGAGCCCTTTGATTGAGGGCCAGTTCCATGGTGATAAATTGCAAACTGGGCCTTCATCAATGAATAAAGTAAGCAGCCCTTATTCTACTTTCTATTCTACTTTCAGCCTCTGGAGTTTCCTTTACCAAGCTGTGGGGAATACGCTCCTGCAACATTTTGGTGAGCCAGCCAGGAGCAGATAGCCTGGACCTGAAACTGGATCCAGGGCATTTTTCCTTCTCTGGTCTGTGCTTCCTGGGGAGCGGCCTTCCCCGTGGCAGATGCTGGCCCACTAAGTGCACCAAGGGCCCCTGTTGCCACTGTGTGAAAGGCTTCTCCTGGAGGGACTCGACTCAGGCACAATCACTGAAGGTTTAGGCCAGAGGAGGAACCTGTCATATCGATCCCATGTGGACATCTAAATTGGTGTGCAGCCCCGAGTCTCAGTTAGGTGTGGTCTCACTACCAGGGTGGTGGAGGAGGGGACTGATCACCCCTGTAAAAAAAATGCCAAGTAGTGCCCACAAAAAGGGATGTGAAAAGGGAGTTTAGTTTGGTAACAGTTTGGGTGAGTGAGTGGTGAATGTGAGTGTGTGATGTGTGTGGTTGAGACAGCTGGCACGAACAAGGTGCAGGCGCTATCCAGGGCGCAGATGCACTCTCTACTGTTCTGGGCAGTTGCCCCAGTTGGTCCAGAGCCAGGGCCCCATGGAGTGGGCCAGTGAGGACCGGCAGTCAGGCCTCCATGCTGCCCGCAGCCTACTTTCGACTGCCTCCCTCTGGGCCTCCAGCCACTGCCCCTGCTGCTGTGACAGGAGTCAAGTCACCTCAGCCATGCCCGCTGGGGCCATTTGCAGTGTCTCTGCTCAGGCATCT
Source organism: Muscardinus avellanarius (assembly GCF_963383645.1). Lineage (NCBI taxonomy): Eukaryota > Metazoa > Chordata > Mammalia > Rodentia > Gliridae > Muscardinus > Muscardinus avellanarius. The sequence continues at coordinate 5,994,108 of NC_137797.1, read as the reverse complement.
GGCACACTGCTGGGCTGGGCATGCCGCAGCCACCTGAGAGGGTCAAACTGCCCACCACTATCAGCCCCAGGGTGAGTCTTGGCTGCAGTCAACAAGCTATTTCTAACAGCTACATAAATAAGTGGCTTAGGACTTCCGGGAAGATGGCGACCGAGAAAAGCGGGGCTTAAGAGTCCCGCTAACAACCAATCTCCATTACCACAAAAAGAGCGCCTTTCATAGCCAGAAAACACCATCACCAGAAAAACAAAAAAACCCACCAGGCTCCAGAGAGAAAGCGGACTGAGAACAGAGCTCAGGGCCACAGAGGAGACACACGCGCCCGAGAACGCGGCAGCAGCGCCATACTGCTGGCGGCAGCGGCGAACTCAACGGACGGCTACAGCAAGCCAGGTGAGCCGCTGCGGAACAGCCAGGCGGGATCTTTCGGCGCAGACAGCATTTAAAGCTCCCAGTGGCTGAGCTCAGCACACGCTGCAGGGATTCAGAGCGGAAACCAAAACCAGAGAAGAAAAAATACGCCAGCCTCATGGCCGAGGGCGTGGCAGAGGCGCCATATTGCCACCGGCGGCGGCAGCAGCAGTGAATTCACCGAGTCCAGTACAGCTACATCTGCGTACTCAAGAACAGTGAGTCAAATTGCGGGCCACAGAGGAGAAATCGCAGTATTGGGCCTCCTGGGACTTGACCCAGTGAGGGAGTGGTGGTGACAGAGATATCACACCATAGGAGAATGTGCAACCTGGCATCCCCCATAGTCTAAAGCAGCCTCTATTGACTCCCTGGGTCGGAGACTCTGTGATACAACCCAGTAAAGGAGTAGTGGGGTCTGAGATAATACAGACTCGAGATCCAGAGCACCTTAAGTGAAGCCATAGTGACCCAAGGGAAGAACCCAGAGAAAGCACAAACCTCCGAAATCATGGGAAAGAGGAATAACACTGGAGTAATGAATGTGCACAACCCCACAACATCAGAACCTGATAAAACAGAAAATCAGAGATTTCTAGAAGATCAAATCAGGAAAATAACTGTAGAAATAATAGAGGTGCTTCGAAAAGAACTCAGAGAGAGCCAAAAAGAGATAAAGGATGCAATTAATGAAGTAAAGGCCTCAATTCAAAGCACAAACAACCGATTAGACCACATGGGGAACAGAATCTCGCTCTTAGAAGATGATCATTCCAAAAATGAATGCATAGTTTCTAATCTAGAAAAAAATATCCAACAGCAGGAATCTGACATTGAAGAAATATGGGCCCATCTTAAGAGAGCTAACCTAAGAATAATTGGAATAGAGGAGGGAAAAGAAAGTGATACCAAAGGGATCAACAATCTCTTCAAGGAAGTAATAGCAGAAAATTTTCCAAATATAGAGCAAGAGGTTGATACACAGATCCAGGAAACTTATAGAACTCCCTTTAGACAGGATCGGAGAAGAGGATCCCCACGCCACATAATTGTCAAAATGACCAATGTGGAAGCCAAGCAGAGAATCTTAAAGGCAACAAAAACAAAGGGCCAAGTGACATTCAGAGGCAAACCAATTAGAATCACTCCAGACTTTCCAAACCAAGTCATGAGAGCCAGAAGGGCTTGGAGTAACATATTCCAAACTCTGAAAGAAAACAACTTCCAGCCAAAAATTTCCTACCCAGCAAAACTTTCTATCAAATTAGATGGAGAAATAAGAAGCTTCCATGACAAACAGAAACTGAAGGAATTTATGTCTTCAAAACCAGCGCTAGAGAAAATACTCAAAGAGATTAACTACAAAGAAGAAATAGGTAACACTCACCAGAACCAGAGAAACAAGAGTTTCCATCCAACAGACAACTAAGATTGGTTATCTGTGGAGATTCATTATTTATGTTAGTCTTTTACCTATCTCTAAGTTGTATTGTTTGCCTTTATTGTTGTTAATTTTTAGGATTTCTAGTTGGAATATTAATATACCTTCAGATATAGCATTTGGAAATATTTTATCCAATTCTATTAGTAACTTTTAACTCTGTTTACATTGTCTTTGGATATACAATATTTTCTTTTATTTTTTAGGGAGTTTGTATATTCTTCTGTTGCCTGTGCCATTGAAATCATATCCAAGAAATCACTGCCAATTTCAATGTTGTGAGGTTTTATGACCCAGATTTTCTCCTAAAAGTTTATAGTCTTAAGATTTATATTTAGGTCTTTTATCTATTTTGAGTTAATACTTGTATATGGGATTAGGTAAAGGTCCAATTTTATTCTTTTCCATGTAATTATTATTTTTCAACAATATTTAGTTAAAAGATTATTATTTCCACCACCAAATGTTCGTGGAAACCTTGTCAAAAATAACTTGACAATATAGGGAAGAATTTAGCTCTAGGCTTGTATTTAACTCCAATGGTCTATATATCTGCCTTTAGAACAGTACTACACTGTTTCAATTATTGTAGCTTTATATGGTTTGAAATCAGAAAATATATATCTGCTAGCTTTGTTCTTTTTCAAGATCGTTTTGGGTATCTAGAATTCATATTCCATATTAGGATAGATTTTTTTCTGAAAAATAAATATATAAATATATGATAGTTTCACCTAAAAAAACAGAAAAAAATATGCTCTAGTAAGAAAGAAAGCAAAAAGAAATATTGAAATGCTATCTTTAAATCATCAAACGCTTGGTATCAGACAAATGAAACTGTTATGTGAGATTATCATTTTTAATTTTGGATAAATTGCTATAATACTAGATGTCAACCACTAAGCCAAGCATGGGAAGGAGGGATGGGGAGAGAATGGGGTGGGGATCGGGTGGGGGCTGACTGGGCGATGTGTGCATGTATGTCTACAAAAGTTTGTATCCCACTATGATGTATGAATACAGTGCACCAATAAAATAAAATAAAAAAAATATAAAAATAAAAATTAAAAAAAATAATAAAATAAAAAAAAAAAAAAAAAAAAAAAAAAAAATAAATAAGTGGCTTACAGCCTGAATTGACAAAGTGTAGGGAGGTACTCAAAAACCGAGCTGCTACATTCACCTAGATTCGAAAGCTTTAGAGGGCTCCCATTGGCCAGCTTCTGGCTATGGGGGTGGGTTTAAACCTCTACTTTACTTGCTGTGGCAGAAAGAAGATAAAGGAGAGTTCTCTACCCACCCACCCAATTCGATTTTGTTTTGTCTCTGATTTATTTTTGTTTTGTCTAGGTAGAGTCTCTCTGGGTCTCTATCTTTTGATTTTTTTTCTCCTGTTGTCTTTACTCAACAGATATTCAAGGGTTAATTCTCTGTTAAATATTTGTATGGGTTTTTTGTTGTGTTATGTGTATAATGTGTCTACATGGCACCACAAAGAGACATTAACAGAGTAAATGTTCTTGGCTTCTTAGGATCTAAAAGAGCACTGAAGTCTATTTAATGGGCTTCCAAATGGTTGGCATATAAAAATATTGTAAAGTGACTTTGTTTTCTAGTTTTCTTTAGAAAAGACAACAAAGGTTGCAGGGAAATCAGGTTTCAGGTCAATGTGTAATTTTATATACACTGCTTTAGTAAAAATCCCTATTTTTGTTTTTTTACCTGAGCACTATAACATTTTAAAAGTAATAATACCAGATGTGGCGACCCGGCCACACTAACAGATAAATAACTGTCATATCACCAGAGCCCGAAGGATAAAAGGGAAACCCAATAAGATGAAAGCAAATATCTGTAGGCAAGAGGAATACAAAAAATGTTTGACCCATGATCTATAAAGTATTCGGAGTATGGTGCAATCTTATGGTTAAAATTGTTAGGCCAAATAAAAAGAGATTCCAGTGTTTTTTGTTTGTCATTTCTTAACAAGTGTCTATACCACTGCAGGATAAGGAGTCTGAACAGCCTGGATCTAAGCTTAAGATAATCTAGACAGCATCACCTCCGGTGTCTCAGCAGGGGAAAACATCAAGGAAGATTTAATAAGCTGGAGACGAGATTTTCCTCTCTGCTGCACTGCTGGGCTTTTGAGGCGACGATGGCTGCCGTGGAGTGGCAGGCCCCTTGCCCTCAGTGGTGGCGGCGACGATGGTGATGCTCCTTGACGATGCCGGTCCCCGAGCAGCACCAGCACCTGGGTAACTTCCTGCAGGTGCAGCACAGGTGGGCAGCTTTCCCCATGGTTGGTGGCCTGGGCTGTGAAAGTCTGTGGTTTATCTCCAGTCCTACTGCTAACAAAGTGACACTTCCTCCCCTCTTCTCAGGAACCAAGGACAGCTCCACTGAGCTATCTAATAAAAGCCTAATAAAGGGTTTGAGAGACTTGCAGTTGAACCATGGAGTCCTTTTGCAATATGTAAATAACTTGCTTGCAGCCAGCTCAGATTATAGACACTGAGATATATATAATATGATAAAGCAGGTTAAAACTAAAATAAATTTTTTAAGTTTTTCTAAAAGTTACACTTAATGCATTCCTTCTATGTTTAAAACAATTGGATTTTTAAAGTTATTAATATGCTCTTTGTAAAGTTCTATAGAACTAACCTTAGAGAAAAAGCTTTCATTTGATTAAAATAATTCCATTTCTGCTGTCTCTATCTTTTATATATGAAACAATAAAGTTCCTTTGCTCTGAATAGCATTTCTAGAAACTATTCTTTTAAAAGGAGGGAGATCTTATGTCTTATTGAGATAAGCTCTTATATTTACTTTTAAAGACATATATTACTTAAAAAGAAACTTCTTGAGTTAACAGAGTTAAAGTGTCTGTATATTTTGCTGCCTGTTAAAAATGTACAACTTCTACCTCCTAGGATTGCCAGGAAGACCGTGGGAGGCAGGAAAGTTAAAAACACATAAAACTTGTAAGGAAACTAACTAAAGTCATACAGTACCTACAAAATGGATATCAGACAGAACCCCAGTCAGTTTAACGACCGCAGTCTACCCCTCTAAACCTGAAAGCTTAGTGTGGGTCAAGAATTAAAATTAGGCCCCTCCTGAATAAAAAAAAAAATTAAAATACATTTTACAATGGCAGGTGCTAGAAAGGCTGCATTCAGCACAAACTCTGAAAAAAATACTACTAAAAATTCTAAGTTAAAAACAGCAGTCTTGGTTTTATTTTTTTATGCCCTTGCACCATGAACACTTTGTGGCCGTGTCACATGTGTAATGACTCATGGCCCATGTGAATGGGTTGACTACCTGGCCTTCAACTCACTGTGGTAACAGATGGATACCACAGGATAATGGGTTAAAAAGTACATCATGGCAAAATATCTGGGTTAATGTATGTTGAGCCAAGATAACTGAACTCTTTCAGCCTTTCAGCTCCCATTGATTACAGAAACAAAATATCATATTAAGAATTCTTTCTTCCATTGTCCTCTAGACCATCCATCCCCTGAGACTCTAAACTACAATACTCCAACATTGCCCCCTGCCAGCTTGAAGCAGTTAGGGTCACATCATCAGAGGGGGGACATGGGGCAGGGCATAGGACCTAAAAACAGGGAAATTAAAGTGGTCATCTATATCGCCCCTTCTGTGAGGTAGGGAGGATAAGAAAAAAAGCAGTAAAAATCCAAAATACTGAGGCTCAAATTCATCAGTCACCTCAGGCCAACTGCCTCAGAGCCCCGTGCCCCAGACTCATTAGACCACAGAAAAAGCAAGCAAGCTGATCCTGAAGGAGATGACATGCCCTGCTCTAGCCACACTCAGAAGCGAACAGACTCACACACAGTAGACCAGTGTGCATCACATCTCAAACCATGAAACTGGACTCTAGGTCTTGTGTCAACCGAGGACCTCTCCACTGGAGAGGGTTGAGGACTGGGGATGGTATGTAACTGTTATGTATGGTGGTTACCTTTCCTGCTTCTAAGCATAATAAACCTCACACTTACCCCTGCCCTCTCCAAAGTGGGAGGCCAAGGGTATAAGAACATGTGAGCCTTTTGCTGGAGGCCCAGCTCTGTGGGCATTAACTGCCAACTGGGCCTTCGTTAATGAATAAAGAAAGATCTGCATATCCTACTTTGGGCCTCTGGAGTTTCCTTTTGTCTCGGAGACCAGGCTGTAGGGAATACTCTCCTGCAACACATATGCCAGGCAAGCTCTACCATGAGCTACACCCATAGCCATTTTTATTTAATTCTGAGACAGAGTCTCCCTAAGTGACCCACGCTGATCTCAGACTTGTGATTCTCCTCCTCGGCTTCCCCAGTAGCTGGAATTACAGGGATGAGCCGCTGCACCCAGCTAATGTGTAGACATTATATCCAGCCCAGATGTGGTCATCATTTCTTTGAGTTTTGTTGCAATTTCTACTCTATTCTGTGTGTGTGTGTGTGTGTGTGTGTAAACTCTCTTTCATGCTAGGGATTGAATCCAAGTACATTCTACATCTGGGATAAGTGAGCAGCCCTATTTTATTTTTTATTTTAAAGCAAGATCTCACTAAGTTCATGAGAGCCTCCCTAAGTTGCTGCCATCCTCCTGCCTCAGTTTCCCAAGTACTAGGATCACAGGTGTGCGCCACCACACCCAGCTGCAGTTTCTGTTCTTTTGATCCACTAAAGTGAGACACAAGTTCTTATGTAAAATAGCATCTACATGACCCCATTTCTACAAGTGGGTTTTTCTCTCCCTAACTCTCCTTTCCATTTATACCCAGGGAAGGTGTCAGAATAGCACCGGCAGTGGTTATTTCTGGGGAGTGGGACTGGCTCCATGGTCTGTTCCCATTTTTTTTGCATTAATAGCAGCCCCACAAGGCTGTGGGGAACACAAAAGAGAAGACAGGAACTCCTGCTCAGCACAGAGCCGGCCTGGGCAGCTTCAAGTCCTGGAGTCCACTGCAAGTGACCTGGCTTAGCAAAACCAGCTGAAACTGGAGTCCTTGTCTTTTTGCTAGTGAGAGGATCTGAGAGCCAGAAAGGTGCTTGGGGCTATTTGCTGACTTGAATTAAGTTGAAACCAGACAAGGTGACCAATGAGCCAGTCATAGGTGACAGACCCCTGCCATAATAAACTACTAGGGAGACATCCCGAAAGTCAGGAAAATGACCGAAGGCTAGGAAAGGAGAGTGTCAGGTTGTATCTATACAGTCATCCTCTCAGAACTGGAGCCCTGCTCTCTTCAAAACCGCCCAACAGCTGGACAACTTTGGTCGCTGCATGAATGTGGCCAGGACAGGGCCCGTCGGCAGGCGTGAAAACTCTCTCTCTCAAGGGCGTACACGCACCTGGGTTTACAGATCTAACATAATTATAAATTACTCAACTCTTGGCAAAGCTGTACCCCTTTTTGGTACCATGGATTGAACCCAGGGGTATTCTACCTCCAAACTGTAACCCCCAGTACTGGGATTACAGGCACGTATCACTGTGCCTGGACCCAGCCCTTTCACACTGAGAGTTTGCTCATTATTAAACACACTCTAAGACATGTAAGACAATCTGTGAGTTTGGGGGAACATATCCCAATCACATGCTGATTCCACAAACACGTTCTACGTCATCGTTAGCTGTGGAAATCATCATACCCAGCTGTATACTTTGCCGCCTGGATGTGCTGGGATTCAACCCTTCTTCTATTGGTAAGCACTTACATTAGTCTTATAAATAATGATGCCATACCTATCTTTATGGATTATGCATCTTCCATATAAGTATTCTTCCATAAAAGTATTCCCTCCGGAAAAGTTCATAGAAAAGGAATTACCAGGCCAAAGGGTACTGAAACCTTCACCTCCATACTCTGAAAGTCCTTACCTCGATTCCCCATGTAATATCTCAGGTTCAAGTCGTTATTGATGCCAAGGTTCTTCAAGAACACACTGTAATCCACAGGAGCATCTTTATCAAGGTTGTAGTGCTTCGCAAACCTGAAATGCAAACGCTCTTGTGAAATCCGACACAGCGAGTCTAAAACAGAACAAGCCTGTCACTACGGTGTCTCTTACACTGGGCTGGCGTTCATTTTAACGTCTGTTTCAGGCTACAGCTGAAATAAAAAAGTAACTCCTGGGAAATGCTACCATCCCCCTTTTTGGGGGGGGGGTCCTAGAAACCCTTCTACCTCCAGGCTACACTCCCAGACCTATTTTATACTTTTTTTTAATTTTTGGAAACAGGGTCTCTTAAGCCAGCACAGCTGGCTTCGAACCTGCGCGCTCCTCCTGTCTCCGCCTCCCAAGCGCGGGGTGACACGCGTGCCCACCACTCCCGGCTACCATTCTCTTTTTAAATGCAGAAAATGTGGGCACTGTGAGGTCTGGCCATGAGGCCCGGCCGGGGGAGGCTGAGAACAGAAGACTTCTAGAAAGGTGGGGAAATGCCCCTCACCATCGCCTGCCCTAGCCCCTTAGAGTTACTGTCCTGGCCTGCTGTTAGCCGACCAGTCGGAAAAACGCATGACTACCTTGTCCTCCTTCCCTCCTAAGGCCCCATAAAAAGGCCCAGCCTGCAAGGAAGGGGCTCCTGACTCTTGCAGGCTCTCTCCTGATCAACCTCCCTCCCAGGCTCCACTGCAATCAAAGAGCCTGTTCTGGTCTATACACCTATGTTTTCTCTTCTCCGCTCGTGTGGGCGCTCGCTCGCTCTCTCCCTCCCTCCCTCCCTCCCTCCCTCCCTCCCTCTCTTTCTATATATACATATATGTGTGTGTGTGTTGTGTGTGTGTGTGTGTGTGTGTGTGTGTGTGTGTGTGTGTGTGGTACTGGGGTTCCTGGAAATCCTTCTACCTCCGGGCTACACTCCCAGACCTATTTTATACTTTTGATCTGGAAACAGGGTCTCTTAAGCCAGCGTGGCTGGCTTTGAACCTGTGTGATCCTCCTGTCTCCGCCTCCCAAGCGCGGGGATTACAAACGTGCGCCACCACACCCGGTTTTATCTCTATATTCTATAACAGAAACTTCGAGGAGACCACTCCTTCAGCCTGCGGCTAGATGCACAAAGATGTGAATGAGACAGAACCATCCAGAACCTGTGGGGAGGCCCCAGCCCACACCACCTAGAAATTATGAGCTCTGTGCCCAGTGGGAGAGGAAGGGCCGGGCCCAGGCTGCCAGGTCCCCGTGTGGACAGCAGAAGCAGATGACACCTTCCTCTAATAACTGGAGGGACATGGAACTGGGCCTGGAGCCATCAGTGTAATGCTTCTAGAATCAGGAAACCTAGAGCTGGATGGGAGGGGACACAGGAGTTTTGTTGTGTTTTTTTTTTTTTTTTTTTTTTTTTTTACAAAGAGCATATCATTTGACTAGAAACTGCAGGCCCACGGAAAACAAGTGGTTTTAAAACAGCAAATTACAGAGAAAGCCAAGCGTTTCTTGAAGCAGTCTACAGTGTTCACATAGGACAAGAAATTTTACTAAACATGGAAACCACTATCTGCCCCCAAAATGCTCTGAGATAAATGAGATGTTTGAATTTTTAAACGAATTTTCTATTATTCAAATCTGCCACTTGATAAGTGTTTTTTTTTTTTTCTAGATAACTTCTGGGTTATTACATTTCTAAAAAAAATTGACAGTTTTTAAAAATGTTTGGTGATATTACCTCCATATGTGTTGGTTTCTATAATTATCTAACTTCATGCTGCTTTCTAAAAATTTAGTAATTATTACTTGAAGTATTTGTTATTTTTCTGTTTCCCAAGTTTCACAGAGTAGTGTCACATATTCATGTCAATGCCTACCTGTTTTCCACTTTGATGAAGCCTATTTGTTTTAATATGAAAGATTGTCTTAAGGGATGACGATGGCCTGATATGAGCACCAAAACCCCTCAACAGCCCGTCCTCCCATCTACTGAAACTAGGCTGTGAGCTTGAGAACCTGGAAAGGTGGCATCTCCTGGGTTCCTTTGAGTCCCATCTGTATAAACCTTGCCCGGCACGCTGCTTCAGGAAACGCAGGCCCCCGGCGAGAGGCTCGTGGCCAGCCTTCCAGCCTCCTATTAAAAGTTCCACAATCCTGGAATCCGGCCCATGCTCTTGGGAGAACCCTGACCTGTGCGCATGCCCCAGCTGTGCACACTCAGAGCGCCTGCCGTGACAACAAGGACAGACAGAATCCCATGGTGATGTGTCCTACAGCTCAGACTGTGACACAGGCCTGAGGCCTGCCCAGGAGGGCCACATCCCTGGAGACTTTTTACAAGAAGAAAGGATGGGAGAAGAGAGCACTCCTAAGACACCCCCAGGGTGTCATCAGGGACCTAACTCTGGGCAGGGGCCTTAAGCTCCAAGTCGGCCTCATCGGGAGGCCAGACTCAGAGGTCAAGGAAGACCGCCAAACATCCCATAAGCCTCTCTGCCATAGCCACCTGGAGAAAAAGCTCCGGCAGCAGCTGACCTTTAGTGACTTGCTTGTCTGCAAAGCTGCTCATGAATTACTTTACATAGATTCAGAAACTTTGGCTGGGAGGGCAACTGGTAGGATGGTGAAAGAAAAACACAGCCCACTGGGTTTGGGGATCGTCCTGATTAAATGTAAAGCTCGGTGGTAATTTTATCTCTGGTCTCGTGTTTAATGTGGGCTGGAGAATTCTGCAGCCCCAAAGAGCAATCAGTTAAGGAGTAAAGGGCACTGGGGAACTTTACGGTGGGATCCGGTCCCCGTGAAATCAGCACCTGCTATGGGGGGGTAGCTCCGGCAAGCCAAGCGTGCTTGGCACCTTTGTCCCTGCCCTGCAAAGTGGGCTTCTCAGCACCCATCTCTTTAAGAGGAAACAGAGTCTCAGGGGAGCCCAGGAGTGTGGCAAGAGCCAGGACCCCAAACAGACTTGACCCACATGTGTGTGCCTTCAAAGCCTGGCCATTCCCACCGCACCAAGCACGCAGGGCAGATCTTAACAAGAAAGCTGCTAGATAAAGGGTCCAAAGACACATTGTGTGTCCTGCTCCAAAATTAAAAAGGCCAAGTTAACGTGAAGCTGCTTCTCAAGGAAGAAGTATGCTCGTGCTTCAAGAAGAAATGCATTAAAGCAATTGAAGGGATGGCCTGCCTTTCATCTCCTGCGTGCCTTAGTCTGGGGAAGCAGCGCCATTATGTGAAGTTGCTCAAGCCTTATCGTGGAAAGAACATTGTTTCGGAGGCTTAAAAACAATCTCGAATAAAAAATTTGCAGCGTTCTTTATTATTCAATACTTAAGAGATGGGGAAACAGACAGTAACATTTTTTATAGATTTACTAGGTTGGAGACTGCAGTGCCAAACACAAGGTTTATTGTCAAATAAAACACGGCTTTGTTTCGTGATTGCCTGTTTTAGAAGAGCTCTGCCTCTGTTCTATAATTGCGTGCACAAAATTATTTAATTTGTTTTGTTTGGATCTTATTCTGGGCACTTTCCCAGCCGGAAAGGATGTAAAAATTAAAACATCTATTATGTCTTTTATATTCTGAGGTGGGTTAGAAAGAGGAAAAAAGAAGAAAATGCATTCAAAAGAGTAAGCAGTATCTATTTTTAACAAAGTGTCCTTGCTGTTCAGCCCTGCAGCGTCTGAGCCTTGGTGGCATGCCCTTTCGGATTCCAAGCCCTGGGGCAAATTCCCCTGCCTCCAGCATCAGCACCCTCTAGTGAGGCATGTCAGGAGTGAAGGTGCCCCTTATGATAGGAGCTTCTAGCTCCGGGACAATGCGACATTCTTCTCCTTTGGGGAAAATAATTAGGCTTAGTACTTTCACGAGTGGCCTAGAGGGTACAGTTACCCCCTTATCAAGAGAGGATGTATTCCAAGCTGAAACTGTGCATGATATCAAACCACACGTGTATGACATTTTTTCCCATACATACACACAATAAAGTTTGATTTATAGGCACAGTAAGAGATGAGCAATAACCAAAAATAAAATAGGATAATTAAAATAAGGTCCTAGATGGAAGTTATTTACAGCTTATGAATTGTTTGTTTCTGAAATTTTCCATGTGATATTTGGGGGCAGTGTATATTTCCATGTACTAGTTCATGGGTCACTGAAACCACAGAAAGCAGAGACTAAGGCTGGCTCCTGTACTTAGAGAAGCCATTGGGGGAAAAAGGCAGGAAGAGAATGTCCTCTCAGCTGGGCCCTTCATAAGTAAACTAAGCCACGGCCCGTCCTCCAGTGGCCTTAACCCAGAACCTATGAGTGCAGGAGCCAAGTGTTTGGAGTCTTCTAGATGGTCCGCAGTCCACAGGAGGCCCAGAGGCATGCCCATGCCTGCTGCTGCACACTACCCGAGTCAGGAGCAGGTGGGGGCTTTCAACCAGATGAGGCCACTAACTATTCTGCGCTACCCTCTGGCCCCTTGCCACAAGCCCCACCATGCCCCAGCAACTACGGTCCTGGAGGGAGAACAGAGTTTCTGGCATTACACCAGGAGAGAGCCAGTACAGAGAACACCAACAAATGGGTAAGTCCTGAAGTTGTTCAGATCGTTCATTCTCTAATCCCCAGGCTTGGAGTAGAGCTTCTCTGTGAACCAGGCCATGCCGGGGCAGAGGGCTTGGTGCCACACAGGCAAGGGGAGCGACTGGGATGGAGTGGTCAGGAACCCGGATGTGTTCAAATCTGCAGACCAGCTGACCGGCCCCCCCAGAGTGCTCGAGGAGGAGAACCAGCACATCTCACTTTTGAGAATTCATGGGGGGCGGGGGGGGGGTTCGGGAACCCAGGAGAAATGGGTTAGGAGAGATGAAAGGAGGGGCCCTACAATGACCCCTCTCTTTTAATAATCACTTTGGAGGCTAGCCGCCACGGGGTGTAGCCACACTCACGTTCCGTATTCCTCATCCCGCATCTTGAAGCAGAAAGTCTCCAGAACCCTCTTCAGCTCGCGGGGCTGCATCAGTCCGGTGTTGTTAATATCAATGAGTTTAAATGCTTTCATGACCGTCTTCATGTTTTTGAAAATCTACATGCACAAAGAGATTTGGGGAAAGTCAAAAGATCCAGTGTTAAGAACCAAAATGGTAATCAAAATTGTGAAAGTATTTTTTAATACTTCTTGTAAGATGCAATGTTTCCAAAGATTCACAGTGGTAGGCATTGCAAAATGGCATGTCTGAGGGAAAAAAGACCACTTTGCAAGTATTGAATGTTTTCAAGGCAATTTTCCCAGTAAATGGTCTTAGTAAGTTCAGAAAAAAAAACTTTCAGATGTAAAGCAGAAAGTCTCATACACACAATTCATTCTCTTTTAGAGCTGCATGAAAAAAGTCTTTTTTGGTTAATTGATGCTTAAAAACTATAGTTCTGGCATAGCTGGACTTGAGTGATTTTGTATTTTTCATAGCCATATGCAAACTATTTTTACTGGGAGCTGGAAAATATGACTGCATATTTCAACCCCTCTGAATTTTTTAAAGATATTACAGAAAAGTTTTATAGCCATCCTCCCCAGATTCAGTAAGTGACATCTACTGGGCACACTGATGTGCCAGGAATTTGGCAAGCCTCTGACCGGGGACAGAGCAGCCAGCTGGGGTCTTGCACTGAAGCCACTTTGGGAGGAGCAAAGCCCCACCCAGGGCACACTGAGCAAGCACAGGACTCTGGGATCGAGCCCCCCGGTAAACAAGGACATACCCTTCCCCGTTATTTTCATCTTCAACCTTCTGGGTGGTGCTCGGAGTCAAAACCACGGCCTTGTGCATGCCAGGCAAGCGCTCACCACTGACCCACACTCCCTGCCTTGCTTTCCCATTTTTAGATGAGGAGACCGAGGTTCAGGGAGGCTTCGCGAGCTACCCAACATCACACAGCTAGACTGGCGTGATGCTGGCTTCAAACTCAAGTCTATCCTTTTCCCACACTCCCCTGAAGGGAAGATGAGACCTGGAAATATGGATTCCCCAAGATGAGGTGGTGGGAATTAGAGGCAAAACACAGAGGCCAACAGTGGGCCAGAGGCTTTCAGAGGAGAACAAACACTCCATCTAGAGAGGCCTGGGATGTGAGCCAGGAAGGGCGGCTGGGGCCGTCCAGACCAGCACGGGTGAGAGGACACTGGGTAGGGCAGGGCGCTGTGGATGGACACTGAGGACCAGGGGCAGTGCTGGTCCTGACTCCACATCCCTGGCCTGGGCCCAAGCCACTGCCTGAATTCAAGGAGGAGTTCAGGGAAAACCGCCCCGTAAGCTGGTTTCTCTTTATCCTCAGCAGCCCCCATTTCCTGGAGCTTTCTCTGGCTGTTCCTTCATGTCACAGTGGCTGAGCCGGCTGGCAAGGAGCCCCTCCTGCAGCCCCTCCAGGTGGCCAGCTTTCCTCTCAAAGCTCTCAGGCTGAGGACACAGGAGCTGGCGGGGAGAATGGCCTCCATTCCCTGCAGTACCCCCAGTCCACTGCCCCTGGCTGCACCCTGGAAGCTGGTGCCTGCACCCTGGCTGCACCTGGCTACCTGGAGGCCCTCTGCTGCCCCTGGCCCTGGGCTGCGCTGGCCCTGTATCACCAACTCCCCAGGCTGGAACTCATGCTTGGCCATGCCCTCTCCTTCCAGTTCAGAGTACCCAGAGCCCACAGGCCCCGCTGGCCAGGCCCTGCACCTGCTGGCCACCGCACCTGCTGGCCACCTCTGGTGTCCGCTCATCCTCCCTTTCTTCCAAACCTGCCCATTCTCAAAAGAACCCCCTGCAGCATGCTTACCCCTCCCCCGCCTTCACCCTGGCCTCCCCTAAGACCCTAACTCCAAGCAGCTCCCACTCACTGCCTTTCCAAATCCCCACCCAGTGCTCCACACATGCTCACAGCTCCGAGGTGCTGAGCTCTACTGTGTGATACACACACACACCATCCATGCCTTAGCTTCTTTCTTTTCTCTTTCTTTACCTCTCTTTCTCTTTCTCTCTTTCCTTATCTCACTCCCTCCCTTTCTCATAGTGCTGGAGATGGAAGCCAGGGCATCATGCCTGCTGGGCAAGCACCTACCCTCTCTGCTCACCTAACCTCCTGCTTTCTCTTCCTGCCGCTTCCTCTCCACTGACAACCTTGCTTCTTCCTTTACAGATAAAACAGAAGCAACTAGAAGACCAGGCCCAGGGTGCCCATGCCCTGTGTCCACGTGCTACGGCCCATTTCTGGGCCAGGAGCTGCAGTTCCCTGATCCCACCTGTGGCCAAGAGGCCCCAGGACACACGTGACCCCATCCCCACGTCCCTGCGAGGTGCTCCTGAACCACAAACATGGTCTCAGAACGAAGCTGCCTCCTTGCCTGGCCTCCTCCCAGTCTCCAGCCTCTACAGAGGCCCTTGCACCAGCTGCCTCCGCTGACCTTCCAACCTCCCGTCTCTGGACATCACTCTAGTAGCTTTCTCCCCACTGCTCCACAAAAATAGCCCTGTCAGGGGCCAGAGATGCCCACCCGGCTGGACCTCGCCACGTCTCCGTCGTGTCTTGCTGTCCACATAGCAGCGTTCAACGCAGCTCGTGGTCCTCTTTCTGGAGGAAGTCTTCCAGCTTGGGTCACACACTGTGCTCCCGGGTCTCCTGCAGCCCCTGGCTGCTTCTCCTCAATCCCCGGCCCTATCCCACTGACCAGCTGGCAGTGCCCGCCGACCCCATCCTCGGGCCTCTGCTTCTCTGACCACTCGGTCCCTGATGATCGAGTCCTGAAGCTTCAGCTGCCTGTTGAGGCACGCACGTGTCTGTCCCCAGCCTGGGCCTCTGCACCCAGTAAGGACCTCTAGGTGCCTATATGACACTGTTCTTGAGAAATGCCTTGACTTATCAAACTGGGACTACTTCCCCCATGGACTCCACCCCAATAAGTGGCACACTGTTCCTTCCACGGCTGTCTGCGTCCCATCCCCCACCACTGGTCTCCCAGCAGCACAGGTGGCTGCGCAAAGCCACCAGGAAGCTCACGTCCAGTGTCACCGAGAGCCCAGGCACTCGGCCACTCTCTGGCCTCAGGTCCACCTGTGCCCTTGCTCCCTGAGTCCTGGTCACACCAGCCCCGCTGTTCTTCCCCAAACGCTTGGCTCCCCACCTCACTCTGCTGCTCTCCGGGATCCCCAGCAGCGTGCCTGACCTCCATGCAGATCCCTGCTTAAACAGCATCTGCTCCGAAAGGCCTCTTGAGCCACCCGCACAAGTGGGACTCCGTCCGCATCTCGGCATCCTCACTAGGTACCGTGACACTTGTCTATCTCTGCCTATTAGCTCCACGAGAGTGGAGTCTGTTCCCCACTTGGTCCTTGGGGTCTAGGGCAATATGGAGCACACTGCAAATGCTCAGGAAATAGTTGCTGGAATGAATGAATGAGTGAATGAATGAATGAATGAATGAATCCACCTTCTTCCCATCTGCTCCCTCCCACTGAAGGAGGCTTGTGACGGGTCTGCCGCCGCCGCCTCAAACCATGGGTCCACGCCCTCTGGACTAGCCCCAATGGCACAGTGACGGCGCTCAGTATCAATGTGGCACTGATAACACCATGATCACTGGCTGAATGTCTGTCATATGTGAAGCCTCAACTACACAACAGAACGCACCAGCTAGCGCGGCCTGGACGGCCCAGACAGGGACTGCCAAGCGCAGACGAGCCGAGAGGCACCAGCTGCGTCAGCCCCACACCTGCTCATCAACCTTCCACCCGCCCCAGGCACAGAGAACACTCAGTTCCTCATCTGCCACCAAATCCCATTCAGCCCCTCTGGGAGGACGGAGGAGGGCAGGAGGCAATGCACACCTTTTGTGTGTGTGTGTGTGGTACTGGGGTTCCAAGAAACCCTTCTACCTCCGGGGCTACACTCCCAGACCTATTTTATATTTTTATTTGGAAACAGGGTCTCTTAAGCCAGCGCGGCTGGCTCTGAACCTGCGCGATCCTCCTGTCTCCGCCTCCCAAGCGCGGGGATTACAAGCGTGCGCCACCACGCCCAGCAGCGATAACACACCTTTAAATGCCCAGAGCCACCCATATGGTTTTCAGGCAGCGCAGGCCTGGCACAGAGCTCTCACCCACCAGAGGTCCGTCTCCAAGTTCCTTAGCATTTGTCAAACCGAAGTTTGGCACAGTCCTAAGATTGGAGCTGCAGATGGAGAGGCTCACCAGAAGCACCAAAGTTAGGGCTGTGGCGGGTCCCATACGTGACCAGAGAGAACATGGTAAGGAGGCGGCGGCTGAGGGCCCCACATTAGTGTCCAGGCCACACCCGTGCTCCCTGCCCCCACCGAGGCCCAGAGAGTCACCGCACAGCAGGGCTCGTCTCACACCTGGCCTCTGTCCCCGCCTTACTCCACTCCTATTTCTAGGGTCCCCTTATTCCTCCTTGTGTGTCTTGCACACCGCACTTTGGGCACTCTGGTACCCCCCCAATAGCTCAGATCTCGGGCAGAGGCCCAGGCCACGCCCACCCCTTGGACCAGCCCCTTCATCTTCTCAGCTCAGCGATGCCCATGTGCCACGCGTAGTACCTGCACCCAGAGCCTCGCCCTGGGCCTGCGTGGTCCACGGGGCAGGATCCGGCGCCCTCTCTTCTGATTTCCTAACTGCTCTCCTATCCGATCGCTGGCTCCCTGCCTCGACCTTGACATCTTGGTTTGTTCGGGCCTGGACTCTGTACGCAGCCCCTCCTTGGGGTGTGTGAGAGGGTCTCTGCCGCCTCCCTGCCTGCCTCTACTCCCCAGTCTTCCCCTTCCCAGCCTTGGATCCCCCACTCTGGGAGGAGTGCTCACGGGGCCAAACGCACCAAGAAGAGAAGGTGGAGGGCCACTGCTTCTCGTCTCCTCCCTCCAAACCCAGCGCGCTTCTCAGAAAAGAACTTGCTCTTGCCCTCCTGACTGCAGAGGTCAGCTGGGAAAGGGGGGTCTCCCTGCCTGACTCCTTCACCTATGGACACCTAACTCTTCCAGGTGCAGTAAACCCCTGTCCACCACCTGCTTTCACACACCTGCACGCTAAGAATGGCTCTCACATTTTTAAATGGTTGGGGGAAAAATCAAAGGAGAATAGTATTTTGTGACATGTGAAAGTTATGTGCATTTCAACTTTCAGTGTCCATAAATAGATCTTATTGGCACGTGGCCACACCCGCTCATTTGCATACCACTGGACTGCCCTCTCTCTAACCCAGGCAGAGTGAGGCAGACCTCCTGACAGAGCTGGAAATACTGCCTAGCACTCTGTAGCGCAGGCTTGTTGACCCATGATCTTGCCCCATGTGCCTCTCTCCCACTGTGTCTGGGTGGGTAAAACATCTCCGATGAGATTTATGTGCACAGTTACGAGAAAAAGACTCAAATAACAGCTAGTTATGACATGAAGTTAAATGCACAGAAGTCAGGAAATAGGGCTGAACTAGGTCCTGCGAGGCTCTCTGAGGAAGTCCCAGTGCCCGTTCCACTTGGTCCCTCCCCTCCCCAGCAGCGCAGCTCCCTGAGCTTGGGGCTGCGGGCAACACTGGGCCTGGAGTGCACCTCCCCACTCCCCCACCACATCCCACCTCCCTCACTTTCCCCTCTCAAGCACACCCAGCTTCCCGCTTACTCGGCCCCCACAAGCCCCACCAGGCCCTGAAGGCAGACACTACAGGACCTTGGAGCCAGGCCAGGGAAACGAGGGATGGGATTGTGGGGAGCATGGTCTGCAAGGTCTAGCGTGGTCCCCTGGAGAACAGGCTGGGCACAGCTTGGCAGCAGAGGACGCTCCCAAGCTCCGAAGCGTGGCTTCATAAACCAGGGCCCCCAGCTAACATCTAAAGCAGAGAAGTGAACCCTACTTCACACAGGAGTGAAATAAAATGAACAAGTGACGACTAAAAATAAATGTGATGATTTAAAAGAAGCCATGGGAGTAAATTTTAAGTTAAAATATTCTGGAAAAGATTTGGATGACTTCTTGAAGGCAGAATCACAAATGCTGCCCTAGAAAGCAGAGGCCACGTGCACTTAAAGACTAAAGGCAGGAACGGGAAGACACACAGATCCCCAGGCATGGGGGCCCCTGGAAGCACATGAACTGCTCTGGGATGAAGCCGCCCCACTGGGCAATCCCAGTGTGCCAAGTCATTCTTCTCTCTCCTCCCCCTCCACAAGGATCCCGCAGGGTACAATGACTAGTCAAAAGCTCTGAAAAAAGGCTTGAATCCTAGCTCCACTCTACTACCCAGGAGACCTTACAAAGCAATGACGCCTCCAAACTTCAGTCTCTTCACCCACTAAGTGGGGATGAAAACAAGCACTGTAACACGTTCAGTAACTGGTCCACACACTGGCCTCAGGGAACTGCCACTGCCGTGCCCAACCACGTCTCTCCTTTTCCCTCTGTCACTCAGACTGAGATAACAGAAGCCCAGAGAGAGGACGACGTCTGGAACAGGCAGGAGTCCAAGACCAACGGCAGGCTCTGGATCCGTGAACAACTGTTGAGTAGATGTGTGATGGATGGCTGAGTGGGTGGATGGGTAGATGGATGTATGGGTAGATGTGTGATGAATGATTGAGGAGATACATGGATGGATGGATGGATGGATGGATGGATGGTGGAGTGGGTGGATGAGTAGATGGATGTATGGGTAGATGTGTGATAAACGACAGGGGATACATGGATGGATGGATGGATTGACGGATGGATGGATGGATGGATGGATGGATGGATGGATGGATGGTTGAGTGGGTGGACAGGTAAATGGATAGATGGATAGTTGAATGAAGGCATGGGTAAATGGATGGATGGATGATGGATAGTTCAATGGATGATTACTGATGAGTGGATAGATGGATGGATGGATGATGGATGGATGGATGGACTGGTGTTTTGATGGATGGGTGGGTAGACTGATGAGTAATAGATTATAAATGGTTGAATGATGGATGAATAGATGGTGGATGGATAGACAGATGAGTGGATGTCTGATGAGTGAGGGAGGGGTGGTTTGGTAGATGGAGAGATGGACAGTTGAACTCACGGGTAGATGAATGAGTGGCAGCTCAATTGGTGATAAATGGAAAGACGATAAATGAGTAGATGATGAATGGATGGACTGACAGATTGGTGTTTAAATGGATGGGTGGGTAAAATGATGAGTAATAAAGGATGGATGGATGGACGGATGGACAAATGTAGGATAGATGTGTAGGTAAATGGATGGATGAATGCGTAGGTAGATGGATAGATATGTGGGTATGTGGATGAAATGATGAATAATGATTAATGGATGGGTATATTGATAGATGAATAGACAAGTGGATTGGTTAATAGGTAGACAGATGAATGTTTGGATGGATGGATGGATGGATGGATGGATGGATGGATGGTTATGGGGATAGGTGGGTGGGTAGATGATGGCTGGCTGGCTGGATGGTCAATGGCATGATTGCAACATTCATAGAACAGACACTGCAATAAAACAAAAATATCCATGTACACGCAGGGCAGCTCCACAAGGGCAGATAGGCATCGCATTTCCCAGAGGACTCAGTGATTGCTCTCAAGCTTCCTGGTAGAAGAACTGAGAAAGAGACAGACAGCAGAGTGAGAGGGGCTCATCAAAGCAGTGTGAACACATCTCGGGGGACATGGGCAAGATGTGTGCATTTCCCATGCTAATAAGACCCCCCAGAAAGGTAGGAAGCTTGAGAGCTCCTGCTTCCAAGGGGCTGCTCATTGAGTAAGGATGTAGCAGCCAGAGGATGCAAGCTGGACCACTAGGCGTGGGGGCTGAGGCCCAGTGAGGGTCAGCTCAGAGGCCCCACGGCACGGTCCCAACAGTGCTGCAGTGCTCTAGAGACAGCAGACCTCGGGTGCTGCCAAGAAGCCACCAGTGAAGGGTGGGAGAGACACACCCCACCCATGGCCCATGACGGGGACAGAGGGGTGCAGAACAAGGGAGCTGAGGCAGAGCCCACCTCTCCCCAGCTCAGGGCCCTGGAGCCTGGAAGAGGATTTTTAAACGGCACCAGCCTATGCCGGACTGGCTCATCCTGCACATGACCAGAAAGCCCCGAGACCTGCCTAATGCAGCCTTCGGGGACAAAGAGGGGACACTGGCTTGTGCTTGCATGAGAATAGCACGAGAAGAAGAAGACCCCGCTGCTTCCTCCTCGTCCCCCACCGGGCTCAGATGGTTCAATAAACTGCCTACAGCGCATGTTATTAATACTCAATGGTTCTTTGTTTAAAATTCTTTTTATAGCACTTTGAGCCACAGGAAGGAAAGCTGTGAACCCAAATAAATACGGCCACCCAGACTTTAAGAGAGGAGAGAAAAGGCCTGCTGTTTCCTCTCCACAGTCCAGAATTCTCACTCGGCCCGCAAAGTCCTCTGGGGATCTGCTCCAAGGAGGGCTGCCCGGAGGCAGGGAGGCTGCGGCAAGCCGGGCACAACCGCAAACTCGCTTAAACCGTGGACCGTTTTATTCTTGGCTCCGTCTGGCTGTTTTCTGTTCGGTTCCTCCCCTGAAGCCACTTTTTCCTGGCTGGTTTCTAACAGAAGGGGGTCGGAACCGCGTCCCACCCGCCCCCTGCAGACTGAGCCCAGGGGGGCCTCCCCCAGCCCTGGTCTCGGCTCCGCGGCAGGATGGGAGAGTTCAGCGCCTGCAGCTGTCAGTCTGACACCTCTCCGTCGCCACCGCCACATTCATTTTAAATTTAAGAAGTACAAAATTTTAAATGCAGCCACGAAGAAAGGATTTCTCTTAACAATAAACACATCAATGCTCATTTTCCGTATTATTCTACTTTTGGCTATTTTGTATAAAATCTTTAATTAAAGTTTTTCTTTGAAATTGTCATTATCAACCCAGAAGAAAGACGGGTGGGGGAGAGAAAAGAACAACACAGCTGTGCAGATATGAAGCGCTATTCAGGACTAAATGAACTGGAACGAAATAAGCGGCTCGACTGGCGCGCTCTGCGTTTTGGCGCTGTGTTCTCCGTAGCGCAGTCTAACTTGTCACTTTATATCGATTCCATCTGTTTACACTCTGCAGAGGATTGGCTTCCTACCGTGAACATTTCCTATTTACCAGCTGGTAGAGATGAGCCAAACCAGATAGGAAAAAATTAGACTACATTTAGAACCTCATAAACACAAACTTTCAATTCGGGGACACGTGGGCAGAGCGGGGCGGGCGCGGCTCACCTCCCACCAAGGCCCGCCTCCCCGGAAGGGCTCCGCGCAGCTCTGGGGCTCACCCAACGGGCTAAGGACACGCCTTTGTTTATTGAACATATGCCTACCCTGCCTCGACAGAAAACTGAACAAGCTTGCATAAAAAGCTATCCAAGTGACAGCCATGAAAATGGAGAAGAGAGCAGGCAAAAATGATCCTCTGGAAAATCACTGCACCTGAAAGTCACAGTTGCTATGATGGAGCAAAAATCTGGTTTGGGGGGCCTCCTTGTAGCCAAGGTGAAGAAGGAAACTTGTGACACATACTCCGTGGGCCACAGAAACCTTCCCCTACATTTGATTTTTATTTTTTAAACTGTTTACCTGCAGCTAGGCATGGTGGCACACACTTATCATCCTGGTGCTTGGGGGGCTGAAATAGGAGGTTTGTAGGTTCAAGGCCAGCTTCGGGAACTGAGACCCTCAGCAACTTAGTGAGACCCTGTTTCAAAATAAAATAGGACTTGGGTGTAGCTCAGAAGTAAAATGCTCCTAGGTTCAAACCCCAGTAACCCCCCAACACACACACCCAAAAGCTAACCGGCTATGTATAGCTTAAAAGACTACTAATGAGAAACTCTAGCTACCCACTGAATTTATATCACCGTCATGGAAAGAAGTCCCAAACCTATACCCCAAGGAAGTCAAAGAGGGTGTCAGGCCTACAGGAAACATTCCTGCCTCCCTCCTCCCTTACCCGGCCACATGCACAGCATATGGCTCTCCTCGGGCTCAGGTGAAGAGCATGGACCACCCCAGCTCCTGCTGGAGACAGCTGTTCAGCAGGAGGGACAAGCCATGAAGGTCATAAAGGTCGGGGGCCTTTATGCTCTTTGTTTCAACGTCACAGAAGAGGCTCCTGCTTTGAGGAGAGCGAGAGGACTGCTCCTGTGGGCTGGGCCGGAGCTGGGCGCCGCCCTGCTGTAACAGTGCTCTGCCAAGACCCAAGCTAGTCACAGACTTCCTCATCAGAGACCTGGACCAGTCACACTGAAGATGAGTAATGGAGCCAGGCATGGTGACGCACGCTTGTAATCCCAGTACTTGGGAGGCTGAGACAGGAAGAACCCAAGTTCAAAGCCACCTCAGTGACCTAGAAAGGCTCTCGGCAACCTAGTGAGACCCTGTTTCCAAATAAGAAATAAAAAATCAGCTTAGGTAGCTTGGAGGCAGATTGCCTCTGGGTTCAATCGCCAATGCAAAATAAAATAAAATAAAAAGATAGCCATATAAGTTTTAATGTAAACTGTCCCCCGAGCCCTCACAGAAACAAGGCTAGCAGTGTTGGAAGTGGGGCTTGGCTGCTAAGGAGTCATCGCTAGGGTGAGGCTCTGGGGGTTGAATGAGACCGTCCTCCTCCTCCTCCTCTCTCTGCTCCAGGCCTCCAAGATGAGAGAGAGCCTCGCTCTCTTCACCTCCCACCGCCTTGCCCTGAACTCTGCATATCTGGCCTCACCTGGACTGAAACTCTAACATCTCCAAAAGCTCTGAGCAGCTAAGTCTGCCTTCCTCTAAGTCGTGTGTGGCCAGGGTCATGGGTCACAGCAGTGCAAATGTTGGCTGGGTCAGACGGTGTGTCCCAAAGCAGCCTGCCTCCAAATGCCGGTTCCCCCGGGCGTGGACAAGCACCAAACCAACGCACAGAAAATGTCCCTGTCCCTCAGAACTACATTATGACGTCAGATTACCACACAGCAATAAAAGCATATTAAATATAAATACATGTTAAAAGACTGTAAGAGAAAGACAAAGAAAGGCTGGCTTCCACAACATTCTATGTCTCCCCAATGGCCTCCTCTGAGCTTCACGGTGCCATCAGGAACCCTGGAAGGATCGGGATGGCAATGGAGGAGATAGAGGAATGCCAGGGATCCTGTCGCAGGATCTGGGGACTAACAGGATGTGGAGGGTGAAGAAAAGGAGAGTCAAAGTAGGGCCCCGTTTCTGGCACCGGGAACTGAGAGATGGGATCGGGAAGGCCAGGCACAACACAGATCTGAGGGATCCCAGGTTCACCCGGGGCACAATGAGCGAGCCAGAATGCCTATGCCCACTCCTTCACTCCCATAGACATCCTTCCTCTTGGAAAACTGATCCAGTTGATGTTCCCAACACCCAGCGTGCCTCCCTGCCTTCCTTCCTCCAGCACCACCGAGTCCCTAGTCCTCTGCAAGGCCAGGCTGGAGCCTGCTGTCTTCCGCAGCGCCCCCTGGTGGCTAGCTCTGGAGCCTTCCTTTTGCAACGCAGGGATTTATTATCTACACCACTCAGTAGGCTTGGGCTAGAGCAACTTATATTAATTAAGGAGATATACTGACCAATAAAAAATTTAAACTATCATAATGTATTGCTTAGTCCCCTGTTTCCACGTCGATTTTATGTTTCTGGAGGACAGAGATGACACCTAAGCCTTCCTATTTCCTAGTGCCTCCAATAACTTACCTGGTACCCGTATGTCAGCAGGTGCTCAGCAAATAAGGTGACTGATAGGAAGGTGCGCAGTTACTTCAAAGGCCTCAGCTCAGGCTGATGCCCCATTCCAGTGTTCTCAGCGATCCCCGAAGGTCCTCTTTCCTCATGGCACAATGCTGTTATCAGAAATCTGCAGTGCATCCTCTTCCTGCCCCATGCTTAGGGCTAAAATGTGCCTTCAGGCAGGGCATAGTGGTGCACACCTTTAATCCCAGTACTTGGGAGGTTGAGACAGGAGGATCATAGGTTTGAGGCCAGCCTCAGCAACTTAGTGGGACCATTTCAAATAAAAGGGTAGGTAGAATGTCCTTGGGTTTAATCCACAGTACCAGAAAAAATTAAAAAAAAATAAATGTGGCCTTCAAACACGTTTGCCTTTTTCTCCAGTCTACCTCTCTCCCCCTTCTACTACTCCTTTTTTTTTTTTTCCAGTACTGAGGATAGAAACCAGGGGCATTCTACCTCTGAGCTATGGCCCCAGCCATATTTTTTATTCTTTGAGTCTCACTGAGTTGCAAAGGGCCTCACTAAGTAGCTGATCCTGGCCAGGAACGGCAATCCTTCTATCTCAGCCTCCCAAATGCTGGGATTACAAGCATGTGCCACCACACCCGGCTTCTAGCCTACCTTTCAAAAGTGATCTGTCCCAACATACTTGAAAAACATAGGTCTCAGCCAGGCATGGTGGTGCCGGTCTATAATCCCAGTACTTGGGAGGCTGAGACAGGAGATTGCAGGTTCAAGGCCAGCCTCAGTGACTTAGTGAAGCTCTCTACAACTTAGAGAGATCCTGTTTCAAAATAAAAGAATAAATAATAGAGGTAGAATGCCCCTGACACCCCCAAAAAACCTAAGTCTCTACAGAATAGTCACAGGGCTGTCTCCATGCTGTGCCCAGTCACTGCCCATCACCCACCTACATGACCGTTTGTTGGGCCACACTGCCATCCTCCTGCCCCAGCCTCTGCCCACCTCAGTGGCACTGAAACCCTAACCTTCTTATCAACTTGTCCCTGCCTATCCCGAGTTCTGTGAACTCTTCTACAGACTTTATTTATTCATCCAATAAATACTTGCTGAGTATGTATCAGGAATGGTTCAAGGCACTAACATTACAGCCCCAAGAAGGACAGAGAAGGCACCAGACTTCCAGAAAATACACATCCTACTTGTAAACAAGTAAACGAGCAAATTTCGGAATGTGCGAAGTGTTGAGGGAGCTATCAGTTGTAGGTTGAAGACAGCTCTCAGGCAGAGCTCTGACACTTACAGGATGTTTCCTTTTGCACACGCAAAAGCCACGGGCGCCGTCACCTGCGAAGCCAGGTGAGAGCCGGCCTATGTTTTGAAGAGACTCCCCTCCTCTCCTATACAATACAGATTGTAAGGGGGAACGGGGAGGACACAAAATGAGGGAAGGGGTTCCTGATGGAGCCGGAGCAGAGCTGGCAGCAGCTTAGGCTGCTATGGTGGTACTGGGCTGAAAGAAGTGGCCAGGTCCAGGGTCCCGTTGGGACGTGGCAGACAGGACTTGCAGGTGGACCTTGGGAGTGGCTGTGGACTGGCCAGTGTCTGCCTGAATCTGGTGAAGCAGAGCAGATCACAGGGCTGGCGGAAGAGCGGAGGTGATCTGTGCCCATGGACGCTGGCCAACCTGGGCCCTGGAAAGGGAGACAGATGTGGATCCGAATCCTCCCTCTTTGTACCTTGCAGCCACACATTTGCTGTCCATGCACTCACAGGGCTTATGTCTTCCGAATGCAAACTCCTCCCAGGTCTTTTCCGGTAGCCTCTATGAGCTCTGGTGAGTTTATTTTATCCAGTTCTCACACGAAGTCCCAGTGATGCTGGGGACCTCGCCATGCGGATCCCCAGCTCCACAGAGGCGGGGTCCACATGCTGGGTCGCTGAGACGGCCGGTGCTCAGACGCTCAGGCGGGCTGAGCCCAGGGAGCTGCCGCTGCTCCCCGCCTCCTCGCTCTTTCAAACCTTTACCCCACAGCCTCCTGGTTGAGTTACTCAATTGCCACAGGCAGGAAAATGTTCTTTAAAAGGAACCAAAAAGATAAACAGTCTGACATAACTACACACTCTGATATTACGGGACCTTTGCTGTTGTTTCCTCATAAAGGCTTTAGGAAATTAACAATAGAGCCACCAAAAATATGTTCTAGGGTAGAAGTCTTTTCAATATAATGTGTGTGTGTGTGTGTGTGTGTGCGCGTGTGCGTGTGTGTGTGTAATGGCAACTGATTGTTTGGTGTGAGAGTCTCTGGATCAAAATGTAAGCGCCACTCTTCATCTAGCTGCACGTAGACGCACAGAGAAAAGCTGTGACATTATTAATCACTATATTCAGTTATGATTGATAGGCTTTTCTGCGGGGAGGAAGAAGTGCCTGGGATCCAATCTGTCCCAACAGCTCTGTGATATGCTAACATTTCCTTCAGCTGAAAGAGGAGATGTGTCCAAATACCTGCTACAGTCGGCAAGGAATACCAAGTACAGCAAAGCAGAGCCGATGAGAGAGCAGCAGGAGGTATTAGGAATTAACCTGCACAGTCTCGCTGTGAGGTGGACACGGCCCTTTCTCTAGACAAAGGGACTGCATGCCAATATATTTGCTCACACGAGTGTGCAGTTATAATGTTGAGGTGTGCTTAAGAAATGGTGGTGATTCTAACAACTCTCTTTATACCTTGAGCCATATTTTTTAAGTTTCTTTTTTTAAAGAAAATTCACCTATCTGGGACAACAATCTACCCATCACTTTTGTCTCTGCTCCATGAGGATATTACAGAGCAAGCAAGCAGCTCAGTACCTGTAATTATTCACTAATTGCTTCTGGAATGACAAAGGCTACGTCTCCACAACTCCAAGGCACCAGGGTCATCCCACGGAGACTTGCGTCGGATCGCCGGGTGTCCAACATACTCACTAGTCACGGCTGGCTGGGTAGACCAGATGTTCCGGCGTCGGGGCGCCTGAGCTTTGGAGCTTTCCTTTGTACTGAGAGTTACTCTGACTTGGATAGTAACATGATATGAGACAGACAGCCTGGGGCTTTGGGTTTTTCATACTTCTTTAACTGAATGACACATTCTGGAATTCCTTTTGTGCGTGACAGAGAGAAGTGAAGAGTCATGATGTTGGTAAGTGTAGAGCATGTCTTCATACAGGACACAGCGGCCCCGCCGCTCATCAGCCCCCTGCCCGGGCTCACCGCCGCGCTCAGCCACCTCCGGGGCAGGATGAGTCCTCCTCCTTTGCAGTCTCCTCTTTCTCTTCTGCCTTCCCCTTGTGGGGGCGGTGGCCAATGATAAGTCAGAGTAACAGGACTGACCCTGCTTGGCCTGACAACACACGCAAGCTCCGCTTCTGTCCCTTTGTCCCCACACTGCCTTACCTTGAGGATGTGAATAAGCTAAATCTGAGGTCTGGGACTTGGCCACCACCCCAGGATAGAGCTGGCCCCTGGCAGGGTGCAGAAGAGACGAGGAGGTGGGAAGGAGTGAGAGAGGGCAGCACCAGAGAGAGAGAGAGAGAGAGAGAGAGAGAGAGAGAGAGAGAGAGAGAGTGCATGAGCGCAGAGAGGCATGCTCCCAGATGCCCAGCTGAAGTAGATGCTATGCTAGCTGGGCACCAGGACGACTATGTGGTAGGAACAAATAACTCCATCCGCTCACACACCAATGGAGATGGAGAGACGGCTCTGAGATGGCCTGGGTCTGCCTGTGGGCACGACGAGCTTCACATCTACTGAATGCAGTCAGCCTCCATGCCGATGCTGAAGAGGCCCTGAGAGGAGGGCTGCCAGGTGGTCAAGGCAAAGCAGCTGGAGCCAGGCTTCAGGGCTGCAGCCTCAGCTTCACCGCCCACTGACTGTGCCCACAGCAAACCGCTTACCTCTGGCCTTGGCTTCCCCTGTGCCAATAGGAGTCCACAGCGGCCCCACATTGGGGCTCTCCTGGGAAGTGACTTAATATAGCAAAGCTCTGTGAAGACCTCCAAGGAAGTGCTCGATCTGTGCCGACCGCCGCAACTGTGAGTGGGCAGAATCCAAACAGCGCCTTAGTGCCCAGAGGGCGAAGGCGACGGCGGTGGCCTTGAATGTGTTCACCTCCCCCCTCTCCTCCCTGTCAAAACCTTCTGTTTGCACCTGCTCATTCGGACGCCGCCCCCTCCACGCGCCATATGCTTCAGAAGCGGGACCCAACTGCCACACCAGGGGGGGCAGCCAGGGCGGATCCAGGCAGGTTCCAATGCCAGGGGTTGCTTTGGTGCACCTGGCCCTGTGAGGTGTGGGGAGCTGTGCCCCTTGTTTTCAAGGATCAAACTGGAAGAAACGGCACATTGGGAAACGCTGAGAGTGAAGCACCTGCAGGCTGCACCTGGGATGGCTGCGGCCCCGGGCCCGTGAGGGGCGATGGTCACGCAGGGGGGACCGCACTCCTCCAGCCTTCCCTTGGGTAAGATGAGACGTTCCTGTGTTGAAGCTAATTCACTTGTCTCTCATGAGGATGGAGGAGCAGCCACCGGTGGCAGGTAAAGGCCGCCACCACAAGTGTCTGGCAAGGAGAAGCAGCTGTGCTAAAGTGGAGGAAGGGATGATGTCTACTGAGCCTCTGCTGGGCGCCCGGGGCTTCACATACATCCTTCTCATTCCTTCCTGCAGTGCTGATTGGCTGGGTTTGTAAATCCCACTGTGGAGATGAAGTGATTCAGGACAGCGAGAAGCCCGTGCAGGAAGCAGCCAGGGCCTGGTTCTCTCTAGATCCCACTGCCACAGGGAACTAGGGAGCTGAGAACCTGATGACCAGAGAGCTCCAGAACCATCAAGGAGACGCCCAGCAGACGCCCAGGTGGGGAGCTGAAGCGAAGCACAGGGTCACAACTGCGACCGAAATGAAAAGTGAGGACCAGAGAGGCAAAGAGTGTCGTCCAAATGCAGATTACAGCTGAATGCAAAGATAGAGCAGCCCCCCAGGATGCTGAGAGCCCCTGGCTGCAGAGCCAGGACCGGAGCAGCCTCCCCAGAACATGAGAGCCCCCAGGCTGCAGAGCCCCTCCTCCCTGGGACAGGGCAGCCCCATGGAACAGAAATGCAGCTCAGTCACTGAAGACAAAGACCAGGCTGGGGACCATCCACCTGGCCAAGGCCAGAGGCAAGCCTCAGGGAGCCCAGAGCCCGGCTGAATGGTGCACAGGATCGTGGGCATCCACTGGAGGGTCGAGTGCCCGCGAAGAAAGGAGAGGCTGGGAAAACCGTCGTCAGACAAAGTTCACTGCACCAGAGACAATTAGGCCATACAAGTGCGGGGGTTCCGTCATCTGGGCTCCACCTCCTAACCCTCTGCTAGTTTAGGAAGGCCGGGCCACCCGTGCACTCATGGAGCCGGCTCCAGAGTGCAGGCAGAGCCACATCACCCCTGCCTCCTGCGAGCCCTGTGGACTGACGGTGGAAACAGAGTGTTCTTTCATTCCTAAAGGCTCACCGTTTCCCAGCACTGACCGCAGAGTGGAGAGAACCTGACTTCGGCAGTTTCTAAGCCAGGCGTGGAAGTGCACGCTTGTGATGCCAGGACTCTGGATGCTGAGACGGGAGAATCATGGGTGAGAAACCAGCCCTATGCTTAGTGAGCCCTCGGCAACTTACTGAGACTCTATTTCAAAAATAAGATAGGGCTGGGAGTGTAGTTCAGGGAGAGAATGCCCCGGGCTCAATTCCCAGTACCACAAAATTAAAACTGATGATGACGATGATGACGACGACGATTCCTGGGTATTCTCGGACCCCTCACTAACAGGCTTGGGGTCTGAACTGCACCCCACCAATAGCTGTGCTGTGTAGCTGGTTGTTCTGCACGTCTGGCTGTTGGGCGGAGGGTGAGATGTGACTCACTGTGATATTGCCCCCTCAAAGGAGGCCGCGGCGAGGAGCCGCACGGCAGCCAGTGCGCGCTCAGTGTGCCAAGTGTTTGGGTTGGCTTTGTTGTTGTTTTGGGGTGTTTTCCTTTTTGTTTTCGTTTTGTACTGGGGATGGAATCCAGGGGCATTCTACTTCTGAGATCTACTCCAAGCCCATTTTTTACTTTGAATCTGGGTCTCACCAAGTCATGGAGGGTCTCACAAAGTTGCTAAGGCTGACTTCAAAACTGCAATCCTCCTGTCTCAGCTCCCCAAGTACTGGGATTACAGATGTGCCCCATCATGCCCGGCTCCAGGTGCTTCTTACTGGGTATTTTTTTAACCATGTAATAGCCCTCCTATGTGGGCATTTTATTAACAGATAAAGAAGTCCAATGTCAAGGAATTGCTTAAGGCCATCTGGCTGGGAGATGACAAAGCCCCAAGATAGAAACCAAGATCTGCCTGGCCGTGAGGTCAGTCTTGTGTGCCCACACCTGCCTGTGCAGAGCCGGCATCCCAGGCAGCACTGGGGCTGCGGTCCCCGCTGGCTGGAGTGCATGGCAAAGAGGGCCCTGGCGCCAGCCTACCCTGCAGCATCCTCCCATCATCTGCTCCCTGATGCCCACCTGCGTCCTCTGTCCTCACAGAAAGTTGCATAAAAACTACTCCGGTCACTTTTCTTTGCCCAGAGGGTTTCTATGAGGAAGAGGCCAGATGGAAAAGGAAATAAATGGAGGGATGGAGAGCCGCAAAGCCCCCTCTCACGTCCACAGCCTCATCCCTGGCGATGCCCGGTCCTGGCCCGTGCCCGCTCGTGCACTACAGCGCGGCTCCACCACTGACCCACCACAGTATTTACGCCGCTTCCATGGCTGACATAAACAGCTCGTTTCCCCAGGAGTATTTATTTCATGATTGACACTGTGTACAAAGACCAATAAAAAACACAGACCAAAAATAATATTAATCCAATTACGTATTTACGTTTTGTGTGTGTGGTCCTGGGAGTGGAACTCAGGGGCTTTTCTACCTCCGGGCTGTACTCCCAGATCTATTTTATATCTTATTTGGAAACAGGATCTCACTAAGTTGCTGAGGCTGGCTTCGAACCTATGCGATCCTCCTGCCTCAGCCTCCCAAGCACAGGGATTACAAGCGTGTGCCACCAGGCCCGGCAAATTACGTATTTCTTACAAAATAATCAATGGACAATGGAAGAGGGGGAGAGCTGTGCCAGGGCTCCTACCAATACAGACCACAATGAAGCAGGTTCTTAGGAACACACCATGCGATAAAGTCACCATATTAAGATGAATTGTCTGCTGTCAGTGGTACCAGCCAGGGAACTTGAAGCAAACATTTTGTGAATCTCTGGTTATTTTTGATTTTGAAATGTATGAAAGTCTCAGAAGAGTTCAAAAAAGAAAGAAAATTTGTCACATTTCAAACCAACATATTGCATCAAGTAAATTAAACCATGATTCTCAAACTGCTCACATAACTGACAGGCTCAGATGCATTTTAAAAAGGCGTTTGATTCCAAGCCCTGCTTGACATTACCATCTCCTCCCACTTCAGCTGCACGAGGTGGGGTCTAGCCATGACCAGCAGAAGGGCGAAGCCACCTGCGCTTTCTCTAAACACACACCGTAGCCGGGCCTGGTGGCTAAATTACTCGATACTTCAATATACCTGGCTTTGAGTTGGACTAGTTATTTTTTACCATGCCACTTCTTCACTGGCGTTTACTGCCACGAAGCATTTTCTCTTTCTGAAAGGAAACTTACTTGGCTTTACACAAAATGTAAAAGGCAGCACCACAATAAAGATCTGAAGTTCGTGTAAAAGGAATTGATATTCCAGAACGTTTCCGGTTTCATTCATGCTAAGAGACGCCACGTGAGGTGGCCCAGGTCAGCAGAACACAAGTGTTCGCATCGACTCCCTCTACGATCTGTTAGTCGGGAGTTGAGGTGAGAACGCAGTTGACAGGGCACTTGCTAACGATCACTGTTGACTGAGGGAGGGAGAGGGCGCTTTTTTTTTTTTTTTTTTTTGTCTCTATTACCTTTTCTCCGACCTGAACTTCAAGTTCTTTTAATGTCCGGCAGTGATGCGTTTCACTCTCACCACCCCTTAAAAATAGAAATTAAAAATGTTGGTTAAACAATGTTTCTAGCCAAATACATGTTTACATAGGATGTGCAGAGATCAAACTTATAGGAATTTCAAAGCAGTCTCTTTTAAAGCCCAAGGTATTTCTTGTGTGCTACTATCTGCCAGAAGTACAGACTTGTTCATTCTAAAATGAAACAGAAGGCCACTTACTCCTCGGGTAGCATGGGAATTAAGTCAGGACAGCTGACCTTAACAAGCACTGCCAGGGGCCGGGGACTGGGGGTCTTGTAGACAGGAGAACGAAGGTCCTTTGTGAGCGAGGTGCTTCTGACCCTCTGCTGCTGTGCGCTGTTCCTGCCAGGGGGGCGCCCCACCTGCTCTGTGCAGTGGATGTGACCCTACCAGCCCTGCGGCCTCGCCTGCTTTCCACTATTGACACCTCTGTGTTTTGCCTCGCCCACATATCCATAAACCACACTGGAGCCCCTCTGGAGCAGGCTGGTAGGGCTGGGGGGTGCGGCAGAAAACGGAGGCAGAACTGGGGCTCCTCCATTTCACAGTATTTACCCAGCACCTCCCACACCCCGGGTCTGGACTGAGCTGGTGAGCAAGACACCATCCCTACTGGTAATAGCAACAGAGAACAACCACATCAATAAGGAAGCGGAAATCATAGGTACACAAAGAAAATAAAGGTGGGCAAGAGGCTAGATTGGAGATGGGGAAGATGGGGTGATTCTTCTGGACAGGGGCAACAAGACGCCCCGTGGCCAAGTGTCATTTGGATAGAGACACGAAGCTTAGTAATGCAGCTGTCAGAAATAACAAAGGGGATGAGTGCCACCAGGAGCCCTGGGGCGAGCGGAGCTCCAGGGCCAGCAGAAAGGCCAGGGGCCAGAGCTGAATGAGTGCAGAGACCTGGCAGAAGCCAGCCCCGAAGACAAGGGCGAGGGCGAGGGCAGCCGTTGTGGGTCCCCAGGAGGAATCTGCACTTCAAACTAAGGGGAGGGGGAAGCTGGGGAGCATTTTAAGGAGTGACTTCATCTACACAGGAGGAAACAAAGCTCAGAGGCATTGTGTTTTGTGCCTGAAATAAGGTTAGGGCTGCCCACTAATTCAGTTCTGATGATACTGTGTTAAAGGTAATATTTTAAATATCATTTTAATGATATATTCAATAGAAACAAAACATTGTGGAAAAAAAGAGTTAAAGAATAAAAGTCATACAGGCTCTGGTACCACCATCCAGCTGAGAAAATAGACCATACCACGACCTGGACCCCAGCAGGCCCTGCCTCCCCCGTCCATCCCCACCAGCCAAGGCTGGCAGGCCACACGGCGGCCCACCTCTGCTGCTTCAGGACCTCTCTTCAGGGCTCCTTCCCTAACGTACCTCTTTCACCCCCAAACTTAGTGTCAGTGTGAGACCCCCACCTGCAACAATTTGCTGTCAAATACAAACACAAGTTTTCTATAGATTGCTTTGGATGGTATGCCTGTTTCAATCCATTCACTTTAATGCTTCTATATGGTTTAGGCTTTCCTCTTACTGGATTGCTGTTATCTAGTCGGACAATCTTTGATAAAACCTATTTTGCCAGAAATTAATACAGTTGATAAGTTGGGTCCCTCCCCTCCCCTACGTGATCTCATGGTGGGGACAGGAGGCAGAGCCCTGGAAGTGGAGACATCATGTGAATCCAGGCGCCTCGAGACTCCAAACATCACGAGACTACAGATGTCACAAGAGAATCGGCATGCCTATAACACATCGGTACTTCTGATCCGCCCCGTGACTCAGCCGGCCAATTGGACTATCCGCAACTCTCCAGACGCATGGCCGCGGTCCCTTCCCTCACGGCCGGCTGACTCCCCGGAGGGTGCCGGGTCGGGTCTGAATAAAGCAGCGGTCTCTGATAACCCTGTTGGTGTTTTTACCTCCCTCCTAAACTCCCTAACTCTATTTTCAACCTTTCGATAGTTGCTTCTACTTTTCTTTGTTCTAGGTTTATATGGTACAATTTTTACATCTTTTTTTCTTTCAATCTTTTTACCCTTTTTAAAATATTTTTCCATACTGGAGATCGAACCCAGGAGCATTCTACCTCTGAGCTACACCCTCAGCCCTACTTCTTTTATTCTATATTTTGAAACAGGGTCTCACCAAGTTGCAGAGGGCCTCACTAAGTAGCTGAGGCTGGCTGCGAACCTGCGATCCTCCTGTCTCAGTTTCCCAAGTTCTGAGATTACAAGTATGTGCCACCATGCTTGGCTCTTTTTACTCTTTTATTAAATATGTCTCTTTTTTTTCAGTACTAAGGATGAAACCCAGGGGCATTTGACTCCGAGCTATACCTCCAGCCCTATATTTTATTCTTTATTTTGAAACAGGGTCTCACTGAGTTGCAAAGGGCCTCACTAAGTATCTGAGGCTCTCCGCAAACTGTGATCCTCCAGTCTCAGCCTCCCAAATGCTGGGATTACAAGCGTGTGGCACCACTCCCAGCAATATGTCTTTATTTTTTTTTTATTATTTTTTGGTGGTACTGGGGTTCCTGGAAGCCCTTCTTCCTCCGGGCTACACTCCCAGACCTATTTTATATTTTTGAAACAGGGTCTCTTACGCCAGCGCCGCTGGCTTCGAACCTGCGCGATCCTCCTATCTCCGCCTCCCAAGCGCGGGGATTACAAGCGTGCGCCACCACGCCCGGCAATATGTCTTTATTTTTAAACAGTCAATAGTTGGGCTGGGCCCGGTGGTGCATGCATGTAATCCCCGCGCTTGGGAGGCTGAGACAGGAGGATCACACGGGTTCAAAGCCAGCCTCAGCTACTGAGTGAGGCTCTCAGCAACTTAGTGAGACCCTGTTTCCAAATAAAATATAAAAAAGGTCTGGGAGTATAGCCTGGAGGTAGAAAGCCTCTGGGTTCCACCCCCAGTGCCACATACACACACACACACACAAAGCCAGTAGTTGGCATTTTATCCAGTCTGATCATCTTTGTCTTAGATATGAATTATTTAATCCTTTTACATTTAATGTAATTGCATAATGCACCTATGGGTGGAGTCTATAAATTAGCTTTGTGTTCTTCTACTACCTATTCTAGATTTTTCTCTCATTTGGTATCTTGTTTTAGATTGTTTTTCTTCTGTTTTTAATCATTTCATTTTTCCCTCCAACTGTCTGGAGGTTAAACATTTTGTTTCTATTATTTGACAGTTATCCTAAAAATCACAATGTGCATATACAGCGTTTCAATGTATAAAGTTAATCAATGTCTATCCTCTTGCCAGCTAATTAATGCAGCTTAGAAGATTTTAATTCAATTTATCCACTCTCAACTTACTGTGGTCTAATATTTTATATTTGGTACTGAGGATGGAACTTGGAGTATTCTACCTCCGAGCTACAATCCCAAATCTTTTTATTTTTATTTTAAGACAGGATCTCGCCTAGTTTCTAAGAGTCTATCGAAGTGGCTGAGGCTGGCCTCAACCCTGTGACTCTCCTCCTAAGTACTGGGATTACAAGTGTGTGCCACCATGCCTGGCAAATCCAAGGAATTCGTCAATGTCCCAAAATTCAGCCCTGGTCTAGTGACTTGATAACTCAGTGTGTACACAGGCTCCCCTCTGTTTGTATCCACGCTGATATGAAGAAATTATACAGCATCTGATTGAAACAGACCTGGTTTAAAGACTTCAGCAAACGTGCCAGATGTACCTATATTTCCCATGTTCAGATAGATCTCAACTTACAGTGAGGTTAACATCCAGCAAACCCACTGTAAGTTTAAAATGCTATAAATACAAAATTAACTGACTGCAGTACACTTAACATGGCTTGGCAACACGGTACACTATGTAATATAAGGGTTTTTTTTCTTCTTTTTCTTTCTTTTTTTGTGGTACTGACGATTGAACCCAGGGGTAGTTTACCTCCAGGCTATATCCCCACCTCTTTTCACTTTGAAGCAGGATCTCACTAGGTGGCTGGAAGTCTCACCACGTTGTTAAGGCTAGTCTCGAACCTGTGATCTTCTTGTCTCGGCCTCCCAAGCTGTGTAAACTGCTCGAATGGAGATATTAGCCCTGGTGATCATGTGACTGACTGAGAGCTGAGCCTCTCCACTGCCCAGAATCCTGAGAGTACTGCACTGCTTATGTCTAGCCCAGGGAAAGATTACAATCAAACCTGGAAGGATGATTTCTATTAAACGCATATGGCTTCCATACCATCATAAAGCTGAAAATCACAAGTCAAGCCATCCTAAGTCAGGAGCCATCTATACTGTGATATCATTACATAAGCATACACTGAGGGGAAAAGAGGTGCGGGTCCCAGAGGATCCCATGGGGGGCTTACTCTTATTCTTAAAAATACAGTGTGTAATTATGGGATGGCAAGTATTTTGTCCCTGCAGACCGAAGCGATCTCCCCAGCGTCTGTCAGCGTCCAGACACTGCCGCCGAGTCTGCCGTCGCTCCTCTGGGTCCTTCAGGTCCTCCTCCTGCCTCTAGCGTGTTCTCTCCGATTCGATGCCCTGCAGTTTCACCGGGACACATCTAGCTGCAGGGCTCTTTTTATCTGGCTTGACATTCTCAGCCATTACCTTTTCGGATGCTATTCTTGCCCTCTTCTTGCTCTTACGTTGCCATGGTCTCAGCGTGCCAAATTCAGGTGTCGCCGCGTGACAGTGTCCAGCAGCAGGACTTGAGCTAAGGTTCTGGCACGTGGACTTCTGGAGCACACACTAGGGAGGGCAGTGCTGTGTCATTCTAGACAAAGCAGCTCACTCATTTTATAAACTGTGATTTAAAAGTCATGTAACAAAATCTACCATCTTGATCATTTTAAGTACGCAGTTCAGTAGTGCTAAATATATTCACGTTGCTGTGCAAAAGGTCTCTAGAACTTGTTCATCTGTAAGACTGCAACTCTGTGCTCACTGAACATCACCTTCCAACTCTCCCTTCTCCCTGCTGCACCTGCCCCTGAGCTGAGCTGCACAAGCCATACCGAAATCTGCTGACATTTCAGGAACAAGTGAATTATCATAATTGTTCTCACAACTCTTAAGAAAATAAGGTTTATCAATTTGGGTTCAGACAGAGGCTAATTTTGTTTTTACTAACACAACATTTCTTCAACCACATGCTAGAACCAGAGAACTTGGCTGCTAATAGAGATATGAAAGATCATATTCCAACTCCTCATTGTACAAAAAAAAGCTTATGCTAAAGCTCTGAAATACCAGAGGAATCATACAATGATCTTTTTTTTTAAACATTCCATTTCTAGTCACCTAAACATGATCGCTTTCCAATGAACAACACTGAAAATACAGAAACCAACATATTTTAAATTTGGAGCCAGGCATGGTGGCACACACTTGTAATCCCAGTACTTGGGAGGTTGAGACAGGAGGATCGCATGTTTGAGAACAGCCTCAGGTAATAGTGAGACTCTCATCAACCTATGCAAACCCTGTTTCAAAGTAAAAATAAAATAGGACTGCCCCGTGGGCTCTATTAAATACCAAGTGCCACACACACACACACAAAAAAAATTGGCGTCTTAATATTTTATTTACAATTTAAAATGTATTATTTCCAAATCTAAAATACATTGTATGCACAATGCGTTTATCTGATTTTAACTTGTTATACTTATATTTCATTACAGTATCATTGCTCTTTTTCTGAAATATATCCTAAATAGATGTAAGAGGCTTCTCTAAATCAAATTTCATCTGAGGATAAGTCCCACTAAAATCTTTTTGGGGAAAGGAGAGAACAAAAAAGGAAATTTATTGATTTTTAGAAAATCAAAGAAATCAGTGAACAGAAACTCAAAAAACAAACAAACAAACACCCTGATTGTCCCTGACCAGAGGAAGACTCCTTCCTTCGGGAGCCGACTCTGACTCCCATTCGACTCTCTGTGGCTCAGCTCTGCCCATCCGTCTTTCACACAGATGCAGACACATGATGACAGGACTAGTCTAGTGGCCTTCCATCATGGCTCTTACCATTTCAAATTTCACGTTTTCATATGAGTGAACAAGACACTTACCTCTTTATAGCGTTTATATTTAGGTCAATTCCACCAAACCTGGAGAGGAATTCTAGGTATGGTACGTTACCAGAGCTGGTGAGAGGGATCTACATTCAAACAAAAATAGACGGCTTGTTAGAGAATTAAGACTCCAACGACGGACAGAAACTCCGCTTCTACAGCAGAGCTTCTGTGACACAGCAGAGTGTGCTGTGTAACAGCAGAATGGGCGCTCCATGCCACCTCTACTATGTAACAGCAGAATGGGCGCTCCATGCCACCTCTACTATGTAACAGCAGAATGGGCGCTCCATGCCACCTCTACT
Source organism: Muscardinus avellanarius (assembly GCF_963383645.1). Taxonomy (NCBI): domain Eukaryota; kingdom Metazoa; phylum Chordata; class Mammalia; order Rodentia; family Gliridae; genus Muscardinus; species Muscardinus avellanarius. The sequence goes on along the minus strand of NC_137797.1, from coordinate 5,955,132 downwards.
ATGTAACAGCAGAATGGGCGCTCCATGCCACCTCTACTATGTAACAGCAGAATGGGCGCTCCATGCCACCTCTAAGGTTACTTATATAAGTGCCTCGCTTGACCTCTGAATGCCAGCCCATGCTCAACTAAAGATCAGTGAGCTGTCTACAAAACTGTCTAAAACCTAAATCTAATGCACACTTGTAATTCCAGTACTTGGGAGGCTGAAACAGGAGGATCACTGGTTCTCAAACGGCCTCTGCAACTTACTGAGACCCTGTTTCAAAATAAGGAATAAAAACTAAGGCTGAGGGGTGTAGCTTAGAGGTAGGACACTCCTGGGTTTAATCCTCAGTACTGCAAAAAATCTAAAAAAAATAAAATGAGCAGCAATATATTCTAAGACATGATATATATTAGAATCTGGGGTGAGAACAGTTTTACACTCAACGTCATGTGGACACTGTAAATTAGTATAGTTCTAAGGCAGAAAATGTAATTTTTAAGTTAAAAATTCTATAAAGGACACTATGGCATCAGCTAGGTCAATATGAGTCATAGATTCCCTGAAAGTATTATCTTGATGTTTAATTTACTGAAGTTGGTAACTGCACTGTGATGACATAAGAGAATAGTTCTTTTTAAAAATTTTATTGGCACATATTTTGCGTGTGTGGCACTGGAGATTGAACCCAGGGGCATTCTACCTCCAAGCTATTCCCCCAGTCTTTTTTTATTTTTATCTTGACATAAGGTCTCACTAGGTTGATGAGAATCTCACTACTCGCTGAGGCTGTCCTCGAACCTGTGATCCTCCTGTCTCAGCCTCCAGAGTACTGGGATTACAAGTGTGCGCCCCCACACACGGCTGGTGCGTTCCAATTGTACAAGGCCGTTAGACTCAGTGAGATATCCCATACACACGCAGCATTTGCTGGTCCGGCTCCTTCCTGACCTCCTCTCCCCTCCCCGACTGCTCCTGGTCTCTCTGCTCGTCCCCGCGAGGTCTCTTCTTTCCTACGCTCCTCCAGCTTCGAGAGAACGCGTCTGCCCTCTGACTCTCTGGGTCTGGCTTATCTCACTTAGCAGGGTGTGCTCTAGTTTCCATATCCCTTTCCCTCAAATGACATAATTTAGTTCTTTTTCATGACTAGGTAGCACTCCACGGTGTATTGCACACTTTCTTAACCAGCCATCTGTGGAGGGACACCGAGGGGCCGGGCTATTGTGAGTTGTGCTGCTATCAAGTTGGGTGTGCACGGATTACTGTAGTATTTTAACTTTCATTCTTTTAGAAGATACCAAGGAATAGAGCTCAGCTCATTCTTAGGGAATATATACTGACGTATCCCAAAGTGAAGGGCTGTGATGTACCTTCCTCCAGAAGCTTTCTTCTATTAAAGCCTACTATACATACATTGTGTATGTTAAGTATGTTGCTTACATACATGCACACACACATACATACACAGATGGTGACAGATCACAGGGTACAGTGTCTACCACGGGAAAATCCAAGGAAAGGGCACGCATGTGTGTGTGTGTGTGTGTGTGTGTGTGTGTGTGGTCCCACGTGGGTGCTATCTGTACCATTATCACTGCAAATTTTTTCCAGGTTTGAAATTATTTATTAACCAAGTTAAAGTTTGAAAAATAATTACTTAAAAAAAGCCTTCTGAGCTAGGTGTGGTGGTGCATTTTGTAATCCCAGTTCTTGGAAGGCTGAGATGGGAGGATCGCTGGTTCATAGCCAGCCTCAGCAACTTAATGAGGCCTGCCACAACTTAGTGAGGCCCCTTCAAAACAAAAATAAAATAGGCTGGTGGTGTAGTTCAGCAGTTGGATGTTCCTGGGTCCAATCCCCAGGATTAAAAAAAAAAAAAAATGGCATTCTGAGACAGGTGCAGTGGCATACAGTTATAATCCCAGTACTTGAGAAGCTGAGACTAAAGGATCGCAGGTTCGTGTCCAGCCTCATCAGTTTAGCCAAACCCTCAGCAAATTAGAGAGCGGGGCCCTGCTTCAAAATAAAAAATAAATAAGTAAATACAGCTAGGAGGTAGACTACCACTGAGTCTAAACACACACACACAGCATTATGAATCTAGGGTTTAAATAAACATAAGTGTATAATTAACATGAACATAATGCAATAAACTTCATACAGATACCTAACTGCAATGACCATCAGCTGAATGGCTCCCGCCCTGCACTCTAGAGCTGATCTCACTCCGGCCTTCCAGTGCTAGCCTCGGTGCCTGGCCTGGTTAGCGCCATCTCTCCCATGGCATCAATTTCTCTTTACTATTTAAAACACGTATAGCTGGGTGTGGTGGCACACACCTGTAATCCCGGTACCTGGGAGGCTGAGACAGGAGGATCACAGGTCCAAGGCCAACCTTCACAGCCTAGCGAGGCCCCCAGCAATATAGCAAAGTAGTCAGTCATTTAATGAGCCTCCATTTCAAGATAAAAAATAAAAATGTAGCTCAGAAGTAGAATGCCACGGGGTTCAATTCCAGTTCAATAAATACAAAGAAATAAATAGATGTGCACATAGAAAACGAAGGAGTCTGGCTCGCAGGCCTCCGTAGAAGGCGTTTCCTGGGCAGGAGGCCTCTATGACTCTTATTTCTCATGGTGCACTTTTTGGTAGGTATTTTTGGATTAAACACTCTGAAGTTTCCCCAATATTACAGAAGAAGAGAAAGAAGATTAAGCATGCAGTTCCAAGGCTGAACGCTCTCACGGCAAAGTTCAGAGTAAATGAGGACGCGGCAAGGCCGACGCCGTCGCCAGCCAGAGCAGAACCTTGCCTCCTTTCTCTAGACTCCGTCTACTGCTTCAACTTCTTTAAAAACAGTCTAAATCGTCACAGTCTACAGCCACATTTGGAAAAAAAAAGCACATAAGATTTGCATTATTCTTAATGGAAGCTAAAGGAGAGGGTGAATACAGGCAGCCTCTGTGCTCCCCCATCTCAGCCTCCCAAGATGATAGGTGTGTGTCGCCATGACTAATTTCTTTCCTAATTTTAAGGAAATCCCTGTGGAATCTTTTTCTAGATTATATAGATATAGATATAGATATATATAGATATATATAGATAGATATAGATAGATAGATATAGATATATAGATATATAGATATATAGATATATAGATTTTTTTTTTTTTTTTTTTTTTTTTGGTGGTACTGGGGTTCCTGGAAACCCTTCTACCTCCGGGCTACACTCCCAGACCTATTTTTTTTGGAAACAGGGTCTCTTAAGCCAGTGAGGCTGACTTCAAACCTACGCGATCCTCCTGTCTCCACCTCCCAAGCGCGGGGATTACAAGCGTGCCCACCACGCCCGGCAGTTTTACATATTTCCATTAACCTCTGAGAAGGGAAGGGTGTGTCGTCAGGTAGAAATCACCGCGGCAGGGATGCGCGGGCTGGCCTTGGCTGACCCGGGCAGGCAGCTCCCTGCTCATCCTCTTAGAGAGGGGACTGTGACCTGCTCTTCACAGTCTTTGAAGTTCTTCAGTTCTCAGCAACTTCTTTAAAAACAGATGTAGCTTTTGAAAACAGATACACATCGCATATTTTCTGTACTTTTCCTCTTCCTGCGTAGCTGATTAGCTTGGGAAGATTGTCAAAATTTTAAATTCATATGAGATCACAGCTATAAGGACACAGAGCAGGAAATAATATTTTCACTCTCCATTTGGTGCAAAGTGTATGAAGGCGATGTTTACAAGGATAAATGGTCTTCCAAGAGAAGAGAACATGAGCGTATGACTCAGGAATTCTGCTCCTAGGTACACACACCCAGCAAAACTGAAAACCCGTTTTTTATGTCCGCATAAAAAACGTGTACATTGACGTTCACTGCAGCATCATGAACAAAAGTCAGAAAGAGAAAACAACTGAAAGTCCATCAACTGCTGAAACAGTAATGAAATGTGGCCTGTCCATACAATGGACTATTATGCAGCCATTAAAAGGAGTGACGTACTGGCTTATGCTACAACATGGGTGAGCCTTGAAAACATGCTACGGGAAAGAAGCCAGATACCAAAGGTCATATGGTGTTTGAGCCCATCAGTATGAAATGTTTAGAATCTACAGTGACAAAAAGTAGATTATTGTGCAAGTAGCAGGAAAAATTGGGCGTATGCTAATGAGTACAGGGTTTCTTGGGAATGATGAAAATGTTCTCTTAGCTGGTGGCAATAGTTGCATATCCGTAAATGGATTGAAAGTGCTGACGGGCACTTGTTAAAAGGGCAAACTTGGTGATACGTGAGTTATTCTTTAATAAAGCTGTTATTAAAACGTAGACAGCAATAAAGGGGACATAAAAATTAATATGTAAGGCCGGGTGTGGTGGCACACACCACCCTTGGGAGGCTAAGACAGGAGGATCACACAGGTTCAAAGCCAGCCTCAGCTACTTATAGTTAGTGAGGATCTCAGCAATTTAGTGAGACCCTGTTTCCAAATAAAATATAAAATAGGTCTAGGAGTACAGCCTGTAGGTAGAAAGCCCCTGCATGCTGCCCCTAGTACCACCAAAGAATAAAAAAATAAAAATAATTAATATGTAAACTGGACTTGCTGACTCATGCCTATTATCCAAGTACTTGGGAGGCTGAGACAGGAGGAGCGTAGGTTCAAAGCCAGCCTCAGCAACTTAGTGAGGTTGTTTCAAATAGAAAAATCTTAAAAAAAGGACTCAGTATAGCTTGGTAGAATACCTTTGGTTCAATCCTCAGTATCAAAAATAAAGATGGCCAATAAATGCATGAAAAAATGCTCAACATCATTGGCCGTCAGAGAGATGCAAATCTACTACCCTGAGATTCCACCTAAGTCCAACTAGAATGGCAATCATTCAAACCACAAACAACAACAGATGCTGGCGAGGGTGTGGAGAAGTGGGGACTCTGATGCATTGCTGGTGGGATTGCAAATTAGTGCAACCACTTTGGAAAACAGTAAGGAGGATCCTCAGAAGAACGGGAGTGAACCTACCATATGATCCAGCGATACCACTCCTGGAACCCAAATACCAAACTGATGCACACGTATCTATGCCCACAGCCTCACAATTTGCAATGGACAAACTATGGAACCAGCCAAGGTGCCCATCAACAGATCAGTGGATTGCAAAACTGTGGGATACGTACACAATGGGACTTTACTCAGCCATAAAGAACGAAATTACATCGTTTACAGAGAAATGGATGGAGCCGGAGAACATTATGCTGAGTGAGGTTAGTCCCTAATGTGTGGACGCTAGGGAGAAGAAGGGTAACAGCAGGAACTCTAGAGGAAGGAGACACTACAGATGAGCAAATAAGGCCACCTGAGGGGGACGGAGGGGAAAGAGGAAAACTCCCCAATGTCCATGATGTACATTCACAAACATGCCAAAGCCAATCTCTAAGCCAAACGTGAGGAGGAGGGAGGGGCGGGAGCTGGGGAAGGCTGGCTGGGGGTGTGTCCATGTGTGCCTCCACCAGCTTGTACTTTATTACAATGTATAAAAAAACTTTAAAGAAAGTAAAAAGAAACAGAAAAAAGAGGAAGTCTTAACCCTTCCCTCTGTAACAGCAACTTAGGGAGGCCCTCAAAAACTTAGCAAGACTCTGTTTCAAAATAAAATATGAGCTGGGCATGGTGGCACATGTTTGTAATCCCAGAATTTGGGAGGCTGAGACAGGAGGATGGAGGTTCGAGGACAGCCTCAGCTATTTAGTGAGGCCATTTACAACTCAGTGAGACCCTGTTTCAAAAAAATTAAAGAATAAAAAATAGGGCTGGGGTTATAGCTCAGAGATAAGACTGTTCCTGGGTTCAATCCCTAGTCCTATAAAGTAAAATTTTTAAATTATAAAAGAAAGTGGGTCTCTTCCTCTGTCTCTCTCAGGTGGTTGTGATGGCTTTGGATTTGATGTGCTACTTTATTTTTTTATTTTGAAATACAGTCTCACTAAGCTGCTAAGAGTCGCACTCAATTTCTGAGGCTGGCCACGTATGTGCCATCCTCCACTTTCCGGGGTATAATCTCTGTCTGTGTCTCTAGCTCACCCCTGCACCGCGCATGTTCAGGTCTGACTCAAGGAGGCCCAGCTAAAAGAACTCAACTGAGATCTGAGCTAGCTCACTGCAGGCAAGAGTTTGTAAGTTAACTGCCTGTCAAAACAGAAGTTACAATAGTCTTCAAAGAAATGTAACAGAATGCACAGTCTCCACAACACAGCACGCAATGCTTACCACTGTAACTGATAAACGCTTATAGCCACACATAGCAATTAAGCATTTGAAATGTGGCCAATGCGACTGACCAGCTGAATTTTTTGCTTTGCTTAATGTTGATTTAAATCTTAAAAAGTATATTGATTCGGTATTGGAACACTTGAGCACGTCTGGAACAGCTGTGTGTGTGCACGCATGCGGGCCTGTGTGTACCAATTCAGTCGCTGCCCTGGAAAGAGCACTCCTGCTATCTCTGCCCAACTCTTCCACTCTTGTAATTGCTGTGCCAGTCCTCACAGACTCGGCCTGAGAGTGTCTAATACTCCTTTTTAAGGGCTCTGAGCACATGGATAACAAATATTTACTCTTCCCACCCCCCTGTAGGGTGCGCCACCAGCAGGCCAAGGACCCTCACCGCCCCCACCCCATTCCTCTCCAAGACCTTGCGTCACCCCTGCTGCCAGCCCTTCACCGCTTTCTGTAGCTTTCAGGACCAAAGTCAAACTCATTACAAAGCACTTTTCCAGTTCGTCCATTTAGCCACAACCTGATCCGTCTCCCTCCACTTCAGATAGAAATGACCCCACCAGCTCCCTCAATAAATGGGCATGTTGGTCGGGCCCCAGGCTTCCAGAGCTGGTCCCTCTCTCTCCGTGATGGCCTTTCCTCCTCAATCAGCTAGCTGATCCCCACGCCAAAGGAAGGGAAACGCCCGTTCCCAAAGAGCCCTGGGTAACGACCCCTCCACTGGGCACAGCTCTCCCCTCCAGCTCCCCGACGCCCTGTACCGAGCCCTGGCCCAGCCTTCCGGCTTCTCTGGGCAGCGACAGCCCAAGGGTAGGGTAGGATAGGGCCCACGTCTGCACCTCGTGCCTAGTGTGAGCTGCAGTGTGTGCTGGTCTACTCCACGTATACTACAACTGGTGTATGCTAGGTGCTCAGTAGCCTGTGGTGCAAGAGCAAATGCCAGAACCTAGGCTCCAAAATATAAGCTGATCAAGTACTTTTATATAAAGGGAAAAGGAAGGAAGGAGAAAATGGCTGGTGCACGGCTGCATGCAAAATATCGCCAAGCAAATGCTTGGCTATTGCCCAACTTGGCCACCACTTAACTAAGTGAACCGTGAAAACCACAGTCAGCTCCAGCCGCTCTTTGGGATGGGGCGGGCGGGGTCAGGCCCCTGGCTCCGGTCTTTCCCGAGCGCCCTGCCCTGAGCCGCGGGCGGCCATACCTGCGCCAGCACCTCCTGGAACTGCTCCCGGGTGAGCGGCAGCAGGAAGGTGGCGATGGTTCTCTTCAGCTCACTCTTTGACACAGTCAGGCTCTGATTAGTATCCAGCAGCTGAAAGGCTTTTTTCAATTCATCCCTTTTATCGTTAATTTTTTGAAATAAAATCCGTTTAACGTCTGAGAAGGACAGTATTGGATTTGCAACAGCTGTGGCTGAAAAGGAAACACAGCTCTTTATTGAATGTGCGTGAAGCTAAGATACTAGATAAACACCACAGCACTGTTTACCAGAACCAGGGTCTCTTCTAGAGTATGAGGCTGGCATGTCTATGATCATGTGATGGCTTGTCATGGGAGTCTACAGTCATTTCATAGAACAACAGTAATGGCAGGAGCAAGAGAAACAAGGCAGGGCTAATCTCCCCTCCTCTAAGGGATGCAGGACGGTGGAGCTGAGGATGGTAGAGAGCAGGAAGCCAGGCGGGGCGGGGTGCACTAGGGGTTGGGCCCACGTGGACCAGACAGGAAGCAGCGAGGTGAGCCTCCACGGGCGCTGCTCTAGAGCTCCGTGGGGCCTCCGGATGCAGCCCAGCTGGTGTTCCAGGACAGGAGCCAGTGACTGGTGACTTACTTCAGGAGAGGGAAGATGGGAAAGGGCTGAGCACAGATCCCTGAGAGGAGGGAGGACGGGAGGAAGGAGGGAGGAGGGAGAGGAGGGAGGAAGGGAGGGAGGAGGGAGAGGAGGATGGGGAAAAGGGGAGAGCTGGAGGAGGAGGGAAATAAGGCGGAGGAGAGAGAAAGGGAAGGAAGGAGGAGGGGAGGGAGGAGGAGAAGGAAGGAGGGAGGAGGGGGAGGAAGGGGAAAAAAGGAGGGAAGAGAAAGGGAAGAAGGGAGAAGAGGGAGAAGGGAAAGAAGGGGAGGGGAGGGAGGAGGACAGAATGGGAAGAATGAGAAGAGGAAGGAATGGGAGGAGGAAGGAAGGACAAAGGATGGGGGGGGAAGGGGGAGGAGGGAGGGAAGAGGGGGAGGGGGAGGAGGACAAACCTCCCACAGGACCTGGAGGGTGCTCAGGAGCGCAGGCAGCACCGAACGCCACGTGCGAGCACCACTTCGACTCTCAGAGGCGCCTGGTTCACCAGAGGCACCAAGGCCTTACGGGTACCAGCCAGTGCGTGCTGCTCTCCCTCTGGCCACCAGGGTCGCAGGGTCCCTCTCACTAATGTACACCTCCATCTCAAATTCATTCCTCAGACTTCTCACTTTATTTTCAGTTGCTTTTCAAGAAAGTCCCAACTTTACGCTCTATGGTTATCATTTAAGAGTGGCAGAAAATATTGGCCTGGAGCTATTTTGAAATTCCCTGAAGGAAAACTTTTCATTCCGCATGCCTGCTGCAGCCTCTGACGCAGACGGAAGCAGTGACCAGAGCCTGGGAGTGGCTGGGGCACAAGCGCGTGCTGTCTTTCTGGAAGGCGATTGGACGAAATCCCTACGTCTGTGCAGCATCTTGAGAGTCAAAACAGAACTGTCACTCTCACCCTAACAATGAGACCAAATAAGATAAGGAAAAAAAGTGTGTGTGTGTGGTTTAAATTCCCTAGAAGGTACATATATACATTTTATATGTATATATGTACATATATGTACATATATGTGTTTGTGTATTGTTTAAAAATGCATGAGAAGCCAGGCGTGGTGGCGCAGGCTTGTCATCCCAGCCTTCGGGAGGCTGAGACAGGAGGATCGCAGTTCGCGAACAGCCTCAGCTACTTAGTGAGGCCCTTTGCAACTCAGGGAGACCCTATTTCAAAATAAAAAGTAAGCTGGGCGTGGTGGCACACGCTTGTAATCTCCACGTTTGGGAGGTGGAGACAGGGGGATCACGCAGGTTTGAAGCCAGCCGCACTAGCTTAGGAGATCCTGTTTCCAAATTAAAAAATATATAAAAAATGGATCTGGGAGTGTAGCCCAGAGGTAGAAGGGTTTCCAGGAACCCCAGTACCACCAAAAAAAGAATAAAAAATAGGGTTTGGGGGTATAGCTCAAAGGTAGAATGCCCCCAGGTTCCATCTCCAGTACCAAAAAAAAAAAAAAAAAAAAAAAAAAAAATCAGAGCTCTAAGAATGCAAAGAAATTCAATTCCAGCACAAGTCACTCCTGAAGGATAACATCTGTCCCTGCAGAGCACAGGGAAAAGCACCGCAGGCCAGATGTGAAGCAAACAGCTCAGCACTGAGCGGCCGTGGGTGCATTAGAGCTCGCCAGGCCGTGGAGGGTGGCGATCTCCAGGTCTGCCCAGTGCTCACATCTCATGCCACCGAAGGGAAGAATGTGACCCAGACACAGCCTCCTCCTTCTAGCTAAAACCAACCAAAGCGGAGGGATCCCCTCAAGGTTGCCCTTCAGGAGGCTAAGAGGGCATAGGCAGACCCGGCAGGTGGCAAACATCACTTACGGTCTTTGCTGTCTTTTATGCAAATGCCTGGTGTTGTATTTTTTAATCACAAGATAAATGAAGAAGAAAGGATGATCTAATCAAGAGCAGAAACAGCCAACAGAAACAGACCCACACAGGAAAAGAGCACAGAAACCATCGGGTATCTGAACTACGCAAGACGCTGAGGAGATTAAAGACAGGAGCCGAGGACGTGCTAAACGGGGATTTCAGGAGAGAAGTGGGGACTTTCTAAAGAGCACGTGAAAAGCTAGAAGTTAAAACATAGTGTCAGGAGTTCAGGACTCCTGCTTGGCTCAGTAGCAGACCGTCCATGGCAGAAGAAAGAACTAGCAGATATGAAGTCAAGTCCCTAGAAATCATTCTGAGAAACTAGGCGTGGTGGCGCACGCTTGTAATCCCAGCATTTGGGAGGCGGAGACAGCAGGATCTTGGTTCACGGACAGCCTCAGCTGCTTAGTGAGGCCTTCTGCAACTCAGTGAGAACTTGCTTAAAAATGAAGAGTAAAAACTAGGGCTGGGGTGTGCCACGCATACACACGCACAAAAGCATTCTGAAAGAAATACAAAAACAAAATCATTTTAAAAAGAAACAGAGCAGCAACCGCTGTCAGAACTGGAGAGGGGCCGGGCGAGCGGCCATGAAGGGACAGCTGTGGCTGCACTGGAGCCAATCCTGAGGTCACCAGCAATTCTCAGATCATTAAGTGTGCACCCTAGAATGGATCCTGAACCCTTTAGCACAGTGCCAAGACCAGTCTGTGCTGTGTATAAAGTATTCAGAATGGAAGAGGAAGAAAAGAATAAAATCTCAGGGACAGGATGTTACATCATCAGGATGTTTCATGAAGCCAACCCCCAGCGCTGCCTGTGGAGCAACTGGCCTGGTCCATGCTACTGCAAGGAACAAAGGGGCGATGCCCTCTGAATCTGGATCCACCCTGAAGACGTTCCTGGAGGAGCCTATGTCAATGAGCCCAAAGAACAAGCCAGATAACTGGAGAACGCTGTTCTAGTTACTCACGAGACCAGTGCCCAGGAAGACCAGATGGAGGCACCAGGTATAGATGAAAAGTAGGTCTTCATTTTAGTTCACACGGATGGGCATCTCTATGACGCAGATGGGCAGAAACCATTTGCAATGAACCATGGGAAAACTAGCAATGGGACTTTATTAGAGGAGGCCACAGAGATCTGCAAGCAGTTTATGGGTCATGATGCCGATGAATTAAGACTTACCTGCATAGCTTTTCTTTTTTGTTTGGTGGTACTGGGGTTCCTGGAAGCCCTTCTAACTCCGAGCTACACTCCCAGACCTATTTTTTATATTTTTATTTGGAAACAGGGTCTCTTAAGCCAGCACGGCTGGCTTCGAACCTGTGCGATCCTCCTGTCTCCGCCTACCAAGTGCAGGGATTACAAAGCGTGCCCACCACGCCCGGCTACCTGCATAGCTTTTCAATGAGGGAAACACCAAACACTGCATTGCAGCAAAAGTTAACGCTTCCTCTGCCGTACACTTACTCAAAATTTTTGATAAGTTAACTTCACAGACTAAATTCAAAAAATGAAACAAGGTATCTAATAATAACTGTACTTATCTAATATGGCATTTGTTACACAAGTTATACAGGTATATATCCACAAATCTATGTTCAGGCAGAAAAAGAAAACAGCCCAAACGTTGGTGGTGCCCTCGGGGGGAAGCACGGTGCTGGAATTCCGAAGCATACTGCCTGGGCTCAACTCCTGACTCATACGCTTAGCAGTATATAACTTTTAGCAAAGTGGCTGAATCAACACACGTCTCGCTTTCCCCACCCAGGATAGAGGATCAGGAATCGAACCTAACTCATCACGGGACGGCTTTGAACCAAGCCTGCTGCACAGAGATGGTTAACTGTTAGAGCTTCTATTTGCTCACGAATACTCACTTGAAGAAAAAGGTCTGAACATATTTTGGAAGCCATTCCTTGAATATACTCTACATGGCGAAGAATGGGGCCTTGAACATGTGAATTTTCTGCTGTGAGGATATGAGATGTGCCAATTTGGTATAATCGCCATTTTGCGCATTAAATCCCTGCGATATAAAAGAGAACAAATTACATTATCTTAAGGCATACATTATAAATGTGGCCAACTTCCTGTGTCTTTGTTTTCTGCGAGGACAGCTGGAGAGTATAAAACGCTGCTAGTCATGATCTGCCTGAGCACGTGAGCACGGAATCGTGATTTCCAACTCCTTGTTTTTAGCAGATCCCATAAACTTCAAAAATGGGAAAATAAATAGGACGACCACTGAACTGACTTGAGCGGGCCATAAGGGGCAGAACGTTCAGATTCTCGGGGCCTTTGTGAAATGCCTTGCTGTGAATAAAGACACTGGCAGAGGCAGAGCTGAATGGCGGCAGCAAAACTGGAGAAGTGAGGAGCCCTGAAAACCGTCTCCTTGAGCTGGGGTGTGGCTCAGTGGTAGAGCGCTTGCCTGGCCATGCAAGGCCCTGGGTCCCAGCCCAGCACCACATGGATTAAAAAGAACCCTGTCCTACATAGATCAACAGGACCCAGTGAGCACTGTCAGAATCCACTGTTTCAGAATGCTGGAAACGCTTGCCCTTGGCCCACTCCTCCCCACCTCCCACCTGCCCCAACCCTGGGGCTACTATATCCTGACAGCCTGACAGTTACTGAGGGGCAGAACAGGGCTGCAGCTTCTCTAAAACCCCAATGACCTGATGGTTCCCTGAAAGACCCCACTCCCAAGGCTGTTATGTGAGCTCGTTCAGACCTCGCCTGGTGAGAAGAGCAGATCATGAAGAGGAATTTAATGGAGAAAATCGGAACCACAGCTGGCCAGCCGCGTGGCGCGCCCTTGGAACCCCAGCCTTCGGGAGGCTGAGACTGGAGGATCGCGGTTTGCAGCCAGCCTCAGCTACTTAGTGAGGCCCTCTGCAACTCCGTGAGACCCTGTTTCAAAATAGAGAATAAAAAATAGGGCTGGGGGTGTAGCTCAGAGGTAGAATTCCCCTGGGTTCCATCCCCAGACCCACAAAAATTAAAAAATAAAACCAATGCCACCCAAGTGGGTGGATAAACTTAAAGGAAAAAACCTTGGGGAGTGAGATGCCCACCAGGGCTTGGAAAGCTCCCACAAATTCCTGGGATTCTACAAGGCCACGCGCGTGAATAGAGCTGTGAGCATTCCCAGGGCCTGTGTGTGCTCCGGAGAGACCCGAGAAGGCCCTGAACTCTCACCTCCGCTGACCTGGAGAGCCTGCACAGCAGGAAGGGACGCCCAGGGCAGAGCTGTAGGCCGCCCGCTGAGTGCTGAAGGACATCCTGGGAAACACTCAGTGGCTTGTTGTTTCCAGGCACTTTAGGAACTGCGTCTCCTACCGTGAGCTGACCACTAAGCTGACCGACGGAGTCGTCAGGGGCCACACGTAAGAGACTTTACAAGGCTGGTTTAGAAAAGTTCCCCAACAAATGAACAAACAGCAACAGTAATAAAACATGAAAATGAGTGAGCATGATCTCTGTAATTGCTACTATATATACATATGTGTGTGTGTGTGTGTGTGTGTGTGTGTGTGTGTGTGTGTGTGTGTGTTACTGAGGATGAAACTCAGGGCCATTCTACCTCTAAGCTATACTTCCAGCCCTATTTTATTCATTTTAATTTTGACACAGGGTTGCACTGAGTTACATATGCCCTCACTAAGGAGCTGGGCCGGCCTCCACCCTGTGACCCTCCTGTCTCAGCCTCCCGAGTACTGGATTACAAGCACGCACCACCGTGCTCAGCTCACATCATATTATTAAAAATGTGAAGTTTTCAACAGAAAATTATAAGCTATACAAAGAAACAAAAGAGTATGGGTCATACAGAGTTGTCTTCAGAAACTATGCAAGCAAGAAAAGAATACAGTAAAATATTTTTAAAGTGTTGAGAGAGGGAAAAAAAAACACCAGCCTAAAATTCTATATACAGCAAAATATTCTTCCAAAGTGAAGAAGAAATAAAGGTTTTCTCAGTCAAATAAAATTCGGAGAATTTGTCACCATCAGACCTACTTGAAAAATATGTTAAAAGAAATTCTTTAGGAAGAAGAAATAATAATATAGGTCAAAAACTCAAATCCGAAGTGTGGTGGTGCACACTTGTAACCCCAGCATCGGGGAGGCTGAGACAGGAGGATCGAGGATCATGGCCCCCTCGGCTACTTAGTGAGGCCTCTGCAACTCAGTGAGACTCTTTCAAAATAAAGAGTAAAAAAAATAGGGCTGGGGATGTAGCTCAGAGGTAGAATGCCCTGGGTTCCATCCCCAGTACCGCAAGAAAGGAAGAACATCAGAGAAAGAATAAGGGAAGGTAAAATAAACACACATATATATATACCTAAAAACACATCCCAAATATATACAAAGCAAAAACTGACAAATCTGAAAGAAGAAATGGACATTTTAACAATAATAATCGTAGAGAATGCAACAGTTTTAATAACGGGGAGACAAAAACGATTAAGAAAGTAGGACACCACTATTCATTTGAACAAAACTAAAAAACAAAACCAACAAGATCTAACAGACACCTAAAGAACATACCCACCCAGCAGAACATCAGAAGAATATTCCTCTCAAATACACATGGAACATTCTCCAGGATAGACCATATGTTAGGATAGAAGACTTAATAAATTTAAAATGATTGAAATCATCAAAATATGTTCTCAACCCACACTGGAATGAAATAAGAAATCAATAACAGAAGGAAAGTGGATAATTCACAATTATGTGGAAATTAAACAACATGACCCTAAATAACACACAGGTCAAAGGAAGATGATCCCAAGAGAAAACATGGGTGAAAATGAGGGCGCGGCACGCCAAAACGCACGGGGTATAGTTAGAGCAATGCTCGGCAGAAACTTAGAGACGCCGGTGCCTAGATTTAAAAATACCATCTCAGCCAGATGCGGCGAACACACCTGTGAGCCCAGGGCTTGGGAAGACAGACAGGACGATCACAATGCTGAGACCAGCCTCGGCAACTGGCGAGATCTGTTTCAAAAGTTAAAAAATAAAAAGAGCTGGGAGTGCAACTCAGTGGTAGAGTGCCACTGGGCTCAATCCCCAGTGTGGAAAAGGAAGGAAGGGAGGGAGGGAGGGAGGGCGGGAAGGAGGAAGGAAGGAAGGAAGGAAGGAAGGAAGGAAGGAAGGAAGAAAGGAGGGAGCGAGCTCAAGTTAATAAACGAAGCTTCTTCCTTAAGAAACTAGAAAAATAAGGATAAACTAAACTCAAAATGATCAAAATGAAGGAAACAGAGTAGAAATAATAAGATGGAGAATGGAAAATCAACAGAGAAAACCAGCACAACAAAAAGTGAGTTACTGGAAAATGTCAGCAGGACAGACAATTTCTTAGCTAGGCTGGGCAAGAAAAATGAGAAAACACCCAAGTTACTAAAATCCAGAATGAAAGGGGGACAGAAGCACTGATAGAAATAAGATCACTAGGGCGCACTGTGAACAACTGTATGCCAACCAATCAGGTAGCCCAGATGAACTGGGAGATTCTTAAAAAGACATAAGTTACTGAACTGACTAAAGAAGGAACAGGAAATCTATATATAACTGTAACAGAGAGTGAATTCATAACCAATGAAGTTCCTGAAAAAAAAAAAAAAGTCCAGGACCAAATGGGTTCACTAGTAATTCTACCAAATAACTAAATAAAAATTAGAACCAACCTGTCACAAACTCTTCTCAAAAAAAAGATCAAGCCGGGTGTGGCGGCGCACGCTGGTAACCCCAGCATTCGGGAGGCTGAGACCTGGAGGATCGCGGTTCGCAGACATCCTCAGCTACTTAGTGAGACCCTCTGCAGCTCAGTGAGACCCGGTTTCAAAAATAGGGCAGGGGGTGTAGTTCAGAGGTCAAATGCCCCTGGGTTCCATCCCCAGACCCGCAAAAAAAAAAAAAAAATCAAAGAAGGGGGGGCTTGGGATACAGCTCAGTGGTGGCTCTGTGTTCAATCCTTAGCGGGGGGGGGGGGGAGGAGGAAGAGGAAGAGGAGGAAGAGGAGGAAGAAGGAGAAATACTTCCCAACATACTCTATAAAGACAGTATTATCCTGATATCCAAACCAGATAACACCTTCAGAAGAAATGAAAGCCAAAGACCAAAATTCTGTATGAATGTGGGGGAAATTCTCAAGAAAATACTAGCAAAGCCAATCCAGAAACATATAAAAATTAGTATGACTAAATTGGATTTATCCTAGGAATGCAAAGGTGGTTGAACATTCAAGAGTCGATCGATATACCATGTTAATAGAACCAAGGAAAAACACATCATCTGAATAAATACAGAAAAAGAATGTCACAAAATCATAGTTACTTTTATGTTCAAACTAGGAATAGAAGGGACCTTCTTGACCTAATGAAGGAATTCAAGAAAAATTAACAGACAATATCGTACTTAGGTGCAAGACCAAAGTATTTACCCCTAAGATCGGTGATGCCCTCACCACTTCCTGTCCGTGCTGTTTTAGTCAGAGGAATTAGGCAAGGAAAAGAAATACAGTGTCCATACTGGAGTCAAGAAGTGTACCATTTCTGTTTACAAGTAATATTCTTGTGCATATAGAAAATCCTAAGAAATATAGACACACACTATTAGAATAAATAGGCTCACTAATATTGTAGAATATCAGATCAACATGTAAAGTGAATTAAAGTCCTCTATATCTCCCATGAAGAATATGAAAATATATATATATTTTTTGGTGGTACTGGGGGTGGAACCCAGAGGCTTTCTACCTCCGGGCTATACTCCCAGACCTATTTTCTATTTTACTAGGAAACAGGGTCTCACTAAGTTGCTGAGAGCCTCACTCAGTAGCTGAGGCTGGCTTCGAACCTGCGCGATCCTCCTGTCTCAGCCTCCCGAGCGCGGGGATTACAAGTGTGAGCCACCACGCCCGGCTTAAAAATAAAAATTTAAAAACAATCTCATTCACAGTATCATGTAAGACAGGAATAAATTCAACAAAAATAATTACACGATTTGTATACTGAAAAATAAGACATACTGGAGAAGAGTAAACGAGAGCTGGATGAGTGTAAAAGCATCTCGGGTTCACGACAAGACGGCAGCGGGACCCAAACTGATGTGCAGCATCAGCTCTGCGCTTCTCGGAGCCTCGGCTGACTCTCCCAGAAACTGACAGGTAGATCCTAAAATCCGTGAATGTGAATTTGATGAAATGTGAGAAACTCAGGATAGCCAAAGACACACCTTGAGAAAGAAGACTAAAGTCAGAGGACTTACGCTTCCCAATTTTGAAACTTACTGCAAAGCTACAGTAATCACGGCAGTGAGGCGCTAACATAAAGACAGGTACAGATGAGTGGGACAGAATACAGGGCCTCGGCAGGAAACCTCATGCTTATCATTAATTGACTGACAAGGATACCATTCAGCGGAAAAGTCCTCTCCACAAACAGTGTTGAGGCTAGACACCCACTTGCACAAGAAGGAAGTTGAACCTACCTCACACTATATGCCAAGATTAATTCAAATAGGTGAAAGGCCTAAATTTAAGAAGTAAGCTATAAGTTCTTAGGAGAAAATATAGGCATAAATCTTTGTGATTTGGGATTACACAATTATATCTCAGATGTGACACCAAAATACGAGCAACTAAAGGATAAATAGATTATGTGGACTTCATCAAAAATAGAAGCCTTTGTGTTTCCAAGTGCTACCGGGTAGGGCAAGAGCCCAGCCTTGCTGGCTCTGAGTAAAATGTATGTTCCTGCCAATTTAACTCCAAGTATCTGTGGGGTAGATGAGTGGTAGGGCTGCCTCTTGGCCCCAGGAAGTAGTTTTGACCCAGTAATAAAAAGAGACTATCAAGAAAATGAAAAGACAGCACAGAATGGAATAGTTCTTTGCTGGTCACAAATCTGACATGGATCTAGAGCATAAGAATACATAAAGAATTCCTGAACTCAACAATAAAACAACAAATAAGTCAATTTAAAAGTGGGTAAGACCCTTGGCAACTCAGTGATACTCTGTTTCAAAATAAATAAAAAGAGGGGTTGGGAGTGGCTCAGTGCCTCTGTACCTGGGTTCAATCTCCAGTACTAAAAAAAAAAAAAAAAAGGAGAGGGGAAGGAGAGGGGAGAGATTTACAGGGCCGGGCACAGCGGCAGGAAACTATAATCCCAGAACTTGGGAGGCCCACAGGAGGTTTGCAGGTTCAAGGCCAGTGCACAGTAATTTAACGAGACCCTGTTTCAAAACAAAATATAAAAGAGGCTGGGGATGTAGCTTACTGGTAGAATGTTCCTGAGTTCAATCCCCAGTAAATGAGAGAGAGAGAGAGAGAGAGAGAGAGAGAGATTGATTGATTGATTGATTGATTACAAGTAAGAGGAGGAAACAGGGAGACAAGTCTTCTGCAATCATTCAGGCAAGAAGAAACCCTGGCTCAGACCGGGATGGTTTCCAGAGAGATCAGACTCCAGATGTATTCTGAAGAGAGCCATCTCTGTTCTCCCTCCGCTTTGCTGATGCAGGAGAGAGCCGGGCAGAGGGGTTATTAGCTAGATAGGGAGACTCAGGCAGAAGAGGCACAGAGGGTAACCAAGATCCCAGCCTGGACAGGCGGACCCTGGGACGCCTGCCCATCAGATATCCAAGGGGAGATTCCCAGTGGGCGGTTAGATATATGAGTCCAAGTTCAGGGAAGAGACGGAGATGGAGACAAAAGCTTGGAACTGTCAGAATATACTATCTATGTAGCTTTGAGTAACCAAGAACATGGCTGTAGAAAAGGGTTCAGGGCCGAGCCTCGGAGAGGTCTGACAGAGTCCAGGGTCTTGACTATCCCAGTGGGTCCCTGCAAATCAAGGGTGCGCGTGAGGGAATATGAAACGTGGACACCTTTGCAAGGGACACCAAGAGCGATGGCAATTTCCACGCAACTGAAATAAGGGGAGACCAAGAAAATGAAGAGACCGGAAGCATCTAAGAAGGAAAATAAAATACCAAATTCAGTTAGTTACCGGGGTGCTACTCTGAGCCAGGAAATGTGCTTAAGGTTTATGAAAACCTGCCCTGTACGCCTCCCGCGGCCCATCAGTCACTGCTCTTCCCACTGCACAGCTGAGCCTTGGAATGGCCTGAGCTGCCCAGGTGCTGAGCCCCAGCTGGGGACTGAGCCGCACTCTTCCTGATCCAGGAGAAGGGTGCTCCCGGGTAGCAAGTTCCTACAGCTGTCAACGGCCAAGGCTTTCCTCCTCCTGAGTGCGTGGGGGCGGGGAGAGGGAGGGTACTGAAGACTGAATCCAGCCAGAGTCATTCTGCCTCGGAGTCACACCTCCAGCCTATTTCATTTTCTATTGTGAAACAGATTCTCACTAGGCTGAGAAGGCTGTCCTCGAACATATGAACCTCCAGTGTCAGCCTCCCAAGTTTGGGATTACAAGTGTGCACCCCACACCCGGCACTTTTTGCACAATAATGAGTTTGTCGAAGGCAGTGAGGGGTCAGGGCTGCACAGGGTGTTGGGCCGGTGAGGAGCTTGGCCTCCCTCCTCTCTTGATGTTCAGGCCTACGCGGAGCACTGTGGTTACTGCTGCCGCACAGAACCGTGTTCTTTATTTTACTCATAAATTCCCTTCCTACTAACAACAAGGCATGCCGGGCTTTGGCCTCGTGCCTTATTACGCCACCTGAGGAGTGAGATAATCACCCAGAAATGTACTGCCTGTTGTGCGTTTTATTACTTGAATACAAAGGGAATTCAATTCAAGAAACACTTAGCTGAAGACAGCATGAAAAGAAAAATCCTAATCATATGAAAAGTAGTCCCTCCTGATGCCACTGACCACGCCGCAGGACAATCCCTTCCAGCGGGAGAGGCGGGCCGCACGACCCACTGGGTCTCCTCCACTTCAGATTTCTACCAGTTGCCAGCTCAGAAAAGCTAGCGAGACTTCAGTTATGATCCAGAAATTCCAAGAAGCCAATCTGGGTCGTGCTTAGAGACGGAGTCTACTTAGTGCTGGACCTGAATGTTCTGCTGTGAGTGTTTTCCAAGCAACTCCTCGCTCTATGGAGCATCCTCCAGCAGGAGCTGTGGGCCGGGGAGAGAGAAATGTGGCCCGCTCCATCCGCCAGCACCTGTCTAACCAGGACTCGGCACACACGGGCAAGTGTCTTAAAAATACAGGAACAGGGGCCCCACCGCCCTAACACGGGACGCAGGGACTCAGGGTTGTGTGGGGCCTGGAGAGTCGATCTCACAGGAGAGAGAGAGCACTTGGCAGAGGCTGGGGTCAGCTGGGGGAGGTGCAGAAGATGATTAGGGACACAGAGGCGCCGCTGAACGGGAGTAATAGCTTCTAACGTCTACAGCCCAGTAAGAGTGCCACGCTGACAACAACTCAGTGTATTTCAAAATAGCTAGCGGAGAGGATCTTTTTCCTTTTTTTCAGGTACTGGGGATTGAACCAAGGGTGTTCTACCACTGAGCTCCTCTGTATTTTGAGACAGGGTCTCACTCAGTTGCCTGGGCTGGCCTCAAACTTGCAAACCTTAGCCTCCCAAGTAGCACAGGCGCACACCACATGCTTGGCTAACAGTGGAGAGGATCTCAGATGTTCTAGACACAAAGAAATGATAAAGGAAGCCGAGTGTGGTGGCGCAGGCTTGTCATCCCAGCATTCAGGAGGCTGAGACTGGAGGTTGGCGGTTCGCGGACAGCCTCAGCTACTTAGTGGGCCCTCAGCCACTCAGTGAGACCCTGTTGCAAAATAAAGAATGAAAAATAGGGCTGGGGGTGTAGCTTAGAGGTAGAATGCCCCTGGGTTCCATCCCCAGTGCTGCAAGGAAGGAAGGAAGGAAGGAAGGAAGGAAGGAAGGAAGGACGGACTGAAATGTCAGGAATGCCATAGGCCCTGATTCAATCTTTACACACCATAAGCATGTATTCAAATGCCATCCTGTATCCCATCAACAGCTATAGTTGCTATGTGTCTACTAAAAATTAAAGTGGTATTTGTAAGTTTACAAAAACAAAAAGGGATTCAGTGTGTCTCTAGGAGAGTTGTCTTCCTAGATTGCTGAATGTGGCGCGAATCGTCCACCTCAGGAGCTAACGACTCTTTTCACTGGTCATCCAAAGAAGGAAGAGATCCCTTCCATTTACAGATTCCCAAGCAGAAATAGCGTTTTATTGTCATTAATGTCATCATTACGTTTTCTCTTAAATTTGTATTCGTTTTTTAATAGCTCAATCCTCTGGTGAAAAGGAAAGAATCTAAAGATAAAAAAAATCAATTACATTTTTTTTGCGGGTCTGGGGATGGAACCCAGGGGCATTCTACCTCCGAGCTACACCCCCGGCCCTATTTTGTATTCTTTATTTTGAAACCGGGTCTCACTGAGTTGCGGAGGGCCT
Source organism: Muscardinus avellanarius (assembly GCF_963383645.1). NCBI lineage: Eukaryota > Metazoa > Chordata > Mammalia > Rodentia > Gliridae > Muscardinus > Muscardinus avellanarius. The sequence goes on along the minus strand of NC_137797.1, from coordinate 5,933,740 downwards.
CACTAAGTAGCTGAGGCTGTCCGCGAACCGCGATCCTCCGGTCTCAGCCTCCCGAGTGCTGGGATGACAAGCGTGCCCACCACGCCCGGCTACATTTTTTATTTTTTAACAACACTTAATCGTCATTATAGAGAACAACAAAAGATCGGTGACACGTTATCTTTGGAAAGATCTTTTGCAAATTTTTCTTCTAAAAAGAGGCAAACATGAAACTATAATTCTCCCATAGATCACACCTGTCTCTTTCACAGGACTAGACAAGGCGGCTAAATTTTATTCACAAAAGCCCCAAGCTGCAGCCCCACTGCTGGAGTGGAGCGCAGAGTCCTGCTGATTCACGCCGCACGTCCTCCCACTGAGAGCGGCACTGCTTCCCCATCCTACATACCAATGCATCGTGTTGACGAGAGCTGGCACATTACTCCACGGTAATGAAAGAAAATCTCATTATTTTAAAGATAGCCCAGTGATCTTCATTTATCAACTGGAAAAATTTATTTTTATTTGTTTCCATTATATATTATATTATATGATATTATTATATTTTTGCTTTCTTATAACTTGAGAGGGAAATCAGATCTTGGTATTATGAAAATTGTTAAAACAGGAATAAAGATCATTATTTTTAAATGCAGTTACTTTATACCTAACAAATTCATCTTACACTGGGCGCGCGCACGTATAACCCACTCAACATTTTCAAGGTTGAGGCAGGAAGGTCACAGGTTCAAGGCCAGCCTCAGCAACTTAGCAAGACCCTTAGTTTCAAAATAAAACATAAAACAGGGTGGGGGGGATAACCCACAGGCAGAACACCCCTAGGTCCAATCTTAGTGTCACAATAAATAAATACAAATTAAAAAGAGCTAGGGATGTAGCTCAGAGATAGAGTGCCTAAGTTCAATTCCCAATACCAAAATTTTTAAATTGTAGAGGCTATTAAAGCAGGCATGTAGCTTTAAATCAGCGGACCTCAAAGTGCAGTCCCTGAGGGGCCTGGTCAGCAGCCCCTGGGCACTCCTGAAAGGCTCTCTCTCAGATTCCACCCATCCAGCCAACTGGGTCAGACCGCCAGGGTGGGCACAGCAGCTCAGGTCAGATGCCCGAGACCCCCACTTTCCAGGCACCGGAGGTTGGTGGGTAAATGCGAGCCGGTGGGCTTTTTAAAAAGCGGTTCACAAGCCAGGCGTGATGGTGCACGCTTGTGATCCCAGCATTCGGGAGGCTGAGACAGGAGGGTCACAGTTTGTGGACAGTCTCAGCTACTTAGTGAGGCCCTTTGCAACTCAGTGAGACCCTGTTTCCAAATAAAGAATAAAAAATAGGGCTGGGGGTGTAGCTTGGAGGTAGAATGCCCCTGGGTTCCTCCCCAGACCCCTCCCCCAAAAAAGTGGCTCATGTGCGAAGCTCCCGCCCTTTGCCAACAAGTGAGAAGCCAGCAAGTGTCGCGTCGAGGGGACACCACTCACAAGAACCAAGCCCCAGCCTGGCTGGCCACGGGAGCTGGCCCGCTCAGTCATCAACCTGCCAACCGCCCAGTGAGTTAGACACCATTGTCTGTGTTTTCAGAGGTGGAGAAATTAAATGTCAGAAAGAAAAAGCCAGATTCACTCAGTAAGACACAGGCTCTCCAGGATTTATTCCTAAGCTTTTGCTTTTGCCAATGAGCCAGGGTGTGTGTGTGTGTGTGTGTGTGTGTGTGTGTGTGTGTGTTAATATGCATGAGAAAGATGCATGTGCATTCTGCTTTTCTCTTTCTTTTTTTCCTTCTCTCTTACTCTCTTACTACTTTGTGTGTGGTACTGGAAACCGACCCTGAGGACATTCTACCTCTGAGCTCACCCCAGCCCTATTTGCTTCCCCTCTGGAAACAGTCTCACCGAGTGGCAAAGCCGGCTTCTTTGAACCTGAAATCCTGCCTCGGCCTACCCGATGGTGTGCATTTTTATAGAAACAGTAAGAACAATGACACTTGCATGTATTTGAAAGGGAAATAAGACAAGCCCCGTAGCAGTCCACAAGAATGACTTTGGTTTGTAAAAGTCGAGCACCTCAACCTTCTCAAAAGAACACATGGGCAAGTCATCTACATAAATTTCCAGTCGAATATTAGGGTCCGGGGTTCGTGGCGCCAACACTGAAAGCCCACGGTGGCCTCTTCCGTCCCGCCTCAGACTGCCTAACAGCTCAGACAGACCGCTCTGGCAACCCCTAAACGTCGGAATTATAAGAATGCAAGTTGATTTGCAAATAGATTCCAAATGATAGGGTATCATAAAAAACAATTTTGCCAGTCATCTGAATTCAATTTAGCAGAAACATCCACAGTTATAAGCTGACCTTCCTCCACGCCAACAGCCTTGCGCGCCTGAGCCACAGCCACCCCACTGGGTCTCCCTACGTCCCTGCACGCCTCCCTCCTTCCCCCTGAACCCCATTTAACAGACCCCTGCTCCCACAGCAGGGCTTTCAAGTCTACACACACACACACACACACACACACACACACACACTGCACGCCACACTCACTGCATGCATGCCATGCACCACACACACCTAACACATGCTCACCACACGCCATGAACACACCCCACGCATACACACCCACATATCACAACACACACCACACATGTATTCACCACACACACCACATACCGCAGACTCACACTATACACTTACCGTACACACCCCACGCCACACTACAACCACACACATCACACGCATATCACAAACACACCCCACTCATACCCACACCACAAACATGCCACAGGCAACTCACACCACACACGACACACACCCCATACCTCACACACTCACACCACACACTTCCCAAACACCCCAGCCGCTCAGCGCATGCGTGTGCGCGCACACACACACACTCAGCCTCCACAGACACACGCCTGCGTGTTATTTGAGACAGTCCCTCCCTTTCCCACCATGTGGGGTAGAAGCCTCCACCCTCAGTGCCCACGCGGTGTCAGTGAGGATTCCTTGATTAATGCCTGCGACCCTCGACCCGCATGGATTTTGGACCCCGGCCTTTCCCAATAGACCACGGACGTCATGAGAGCGGGGCCGTGGCTGAGTGTGAGCCCAGCCCTCAGTCAATCCTCCAAAGTCATGAGCACTGTGTCCCGCTGAAGGAACTGAGTTTCTGCCATAATAAGATCCTAAATAAACAGCTTGGGTGGTTTTGTCTAATATGCTTTCTCCACCGTGGCCAGAAAAATCTCATTTCAGGAGCTGTCTCAGAAGTCCAGTATTACCTAACGGGCACGTGCATTCTCCCACCACACTGCTGGTGCTGCCAGACCCAGCTACGGAAACAGGAGAAAACCCAAGTCTGGCCAGAACACTGGCCACTGCCCCTCCCCCGTCCAAGGGCACTTGGCGCCCTTCCCAAGCCTTCAAAACCTAAGTGATGGTAACAGTTTCTCCTCTCTCGGGCCCTCTGCACAGACAAGGTGCACCTAACTGTCCCATCCTAGCCCTGCTGAGTGGGAGCCGGCCTCCAGCTGAAGCAAAGGCGCTTCCCTGCGGGAGAAAAACTGAACCATTGGTTGCTGGCGCCACCTAGCGCTGGAAAAGGGAATCCGCTTCCAAGAACACTCGTCTTTGCCAGGGTGGCCCTGGGCAAGCCCGTGACTAGCCTCTGAGTCCCCGTGGCTAATCCTGGCAGTCCGACTGCACCCAACACAGGGTGTTCTATACTAAAACGTGCGAGCCAGTGCTCGCTTAGACAAACAGCAGGGTCCCTGGACATTTGGGCACAAAAGTCACCCGTTAGTCAGGCGTGGTGGCGCACACTTGTAATCCCAGCATTTGGGAAGCTGAGACAGAAGAATCAGGTTCGCAGCCAGCCTCAGCTACTTAGTGAGGCCTTTGCAACTCAGTGAGACCCTGTTTCAAAATAAAGAATAAAAAATAGGGCTGGGGGTGTAGCTCGGAGGTAGAATGCCCCTGGGTTCAATCTCTAGTACCGCAAAAAAAAAAAAAAAAAAGTCAACAGTTAGTCAACATCTGTCACCTCGACAAGTGGCAGTGACCACAGGGACGCGGCCACAGGAAGGCTGCCCGCCGAGGCCCCTCTCTCGGCCCGGAAGCCGCTCACCTGGCTTTGGTGCTGCCCGACTTGGTGCTGTTGAGTTGAATGCCATTTGTTTTCATGCTATTTCTTTTCATTTCCTTCAAGACAAAATATTTCTGAATTTGAGAATCCTGAAAAATAAGAGAGCAGCGGGGTTAGTGTAGACCAGCCGCTGATGTCCTTGGCTAGCTGCTCGAGCCGTAGGAACAGGGTCTGCTGGAAAGATGCTGGGGAGGACGGGAGTCAGGTAGTCGTTCTGTGTCTTGAATTTCACCAGCACGTATGAGGGAGGAGCAGGGGAAACGGGGAGCTACAGAGAAAGAAACAGAGCAAATAATGTCATGTGCATACACTAGTGAACCTCACTAGCAGATAGAATTGCAGTGCACCATTAAAAAATTAATTTAAGAGCCAAGAGTGGTGGCACATGCCTATAGTCCCAATACTTGGGAGGCTGAGACAGAAGGGTCAGTTTCAAAGCCAGCCTCAGCAATTTGTGAGGCCCTCAGCAACTTAGTGAGACCCTGTTTCAAAATAACAAATAAAAGGCAGGGCATGGTGGTACACACTTATAATCCCAGCATTTGGAAGGCTGAGACAGGAGGACTGCAGTTCACGGACAGCCTCAGCTACTACTTTGCAACTCATTGAGACCCTGTTTCAAAATGAAGAATAAAAAATAGGGCTGGGGGTGTAGCTCAGAGGTAGAATGCCCCTGAGTTCAATCCCCAGTACCACAAAACAAAACAAAAACAAATAAGATAGGGCTGACAGTGTAGCTCAGAGGTAGGATGTTCCTGGATTCAATCCCCAGTACCACAAAAGAAAAAAAAATTAACTTAAAAAGCTAGAGTGTTTGCCACTCAAGTTAGAACATTTTTAAAAGGAGAGGACCCTTGTGTTTGCAAAACCATTACAGGATTTGTAGGCTACTGGAGAATTGCACAGAAAATGCCAGGCAGTTGGCCATGCTGTGTACACCTATTATCCCAGTGCTGGGGCGGCTGGCGGGAAGATCACAGGTTTAGGCCAACCTCAGCCACTTAGCAAGACGCTGTCCTGAAAGAGAAAGGGCTGGGGATGTATCTCAGTGGTAGAATGCCCCTGGATTCAAAAGGAAGGAGGGAGAAAAGGAAGGAGAAGGAAGGAAGGAAGGAAGGAAGGAAGGAAGGAAGGAAGGAAGCGAGGGAGGGAGAGGAACCCTCAGCTGCATGCTCTACCTGGGACACGTCTCAGTTGTAGCATTCCCAAGTGGGGGTATTTTCTATGAGCATTGTTAAGAGCCCTGTTCCTTCCCCATGTCTCAGACATACACTTACACACACACACACACACACACACACACACACACACACACACACACCTGCTTCCGCCCCCTCTATCCTCGTCACAACAGCCAGGATATTTCTTTTTGAATACTGAGCACTTGCGTTTCTTCCTGCCTTAAAACACTCCGTTGCCTGCCCGTGCAGGAAAGCCCCCTGGCCTGGACTACCATGGGCGCGGCGGAGTCCACCGCTCCCTCCGGCTGCTCCAGGGCTGCGCCGCGGCCACGCTGCCCTCGGCAGTGCGCCTATGCTCAGCCGCCTTCGTCTCCATGAGCTGTACTTCCTCCCTCTCCCTCTCCACCTCTGCGCTCCTGCCATCCTCACGCTCACTGGTTCACAAAGCGGAGGGTACCTCGAAACCTCCTGGGGGCCTCACTAGAAACAGAGCACTGGGGCCCAGGTCTAGACTTTCATTCTGACTGTGGTGAGGGTGGGGCCTGGGAATCTGCATGGCTCGGTCCCCTGGGGATGATGTCCCTCCGGGGACCTCTGCCCTGGACCCCAGTGCCCAGGTCACCGCCTCGAGGAGCCTTCCTGGAGGACACCCCACACGGCCGGCCTCCTTTACACAGAACTGTGATGTGCCGATCACCGTGGACCTCGGTCCAGAGCTGGGCGTAGTGGTGTAGGCCTAGAATCCCAGAACTTGGGAGGCTGAAACAGGAGGATCGCAGATTCAAGGACAGCCTCAGCAGGTAATGAGACTCTGCAACTTAGATACTACTGCAATATAAAAGGGCTGGAGGTGGAGCCTGGATGTAGAGTGTCCCTGGGTTCACGCCCTAGCACCACACACACACACACACACACACACACACACACACACAACCTCAGTCCGGTTTGGAGGGATACGTCTATCATGTAAGTGTTTAAGTCCAGTCTCCCTCCAGACTTTAAATTCCATAAAGGCTAGAGGCAAGTTAATTTAGATGATCACCACGTCCCAGACCCTAGGCCAGGGTGAGTTCAAGCAATGAAAAGCTGCTTCCACAGCCGAAGCCAGATGGCTGAGGTGGAGAGGCTGCGCCTGGGCCTCCGGCCTCCTCCTCACCAGCCGGAGAGCTGCCCCTGCCCCTCTCCTCATCCCTCGAGCCTCCGCCCACCCGCCTGCACTCGCCTGGACCACAGCAACAGCCCTGCACATCACTCCCCGTCCTCCCTGTCTCCCCTGCTCCATCTGCCTCTGTTGGCAAAGACTTATCTCTCTGGACCGCAGACACGTTATTCCCTCGCTTAAGGATGCACAGCGCCAAGCTACACACGTGCAAAACTTCTGAGAACGACACCAGGGAGAGATTGGTGTATGGGAAAATGAGTGAGGGCTGAGGAAGTGAATAAGGTTCTTTTTTTTGTTTTGTTTTGTTTTTTGCGGGTCTAAGGATGGCACCCAGGGGAATTCTACCTCTGAGCTACACCCCCTGCCCTGTTTTGTATTCTTTATTTTGAAACGGGTCCCACTGAGTTGCGGAGGGCCTCACTAAGTGGCTGAGGCTGTCCGCGAACCTCGATCCTCCGGTCCTGGCCTCCCGAATGCTGAGATTACAAGCGTGTGCCACCACGCCTGGCTTGAGTAAGGCTTTTAGTCTAATGAACAGTGACCTGAGTTAAACTGACAGTGCAGCGGTGTCGATTTCCCAATTTTGATCACTGTGCTGTGGTCATTCTGTAGATGGCGACATTGTGGACATTGTGGGTACCGGGCGTACACAGAAACTCTCTGCAGTAATTTTGCAACCTTCTTGTGGACCTAAACTTGTTTCATACAAAGGTCTTTAAAAAAAAAATGCAGCAGTCTCAATACTTGGGAGGCCGAAACAGGAGGATCACAGGTTCATGGCTGGCCTCAGTTACTTACGCCCTCTGCAATTTAGTGAGACTCTGTTTCAAAATAAAGAATAAAATATAGGGTTGGGATGTAGCTCAGAGGTAAAATGTCCCTGGGTTAAACCCCCAGTACTGCAAATAATCCCGGTAATTGGGAGGCTGAGACAGGAGGATCACAGGTTTGAGCCCAGCCTCTGCAGCTTAGCAGGACCCTACTTTAAATAAAATAAAATAAAATAGGGCTGGGATGTAGCTCAGAAGCAGAACGCCCTGGGGTTCAATCCTCAGTAACATATGGGAGGAAGGGAGGGAGGGGGGGAACAGTACTGCTCTCTTGATTGTGGGCCCAATCATTAACGTCAGTAACATCCTAGCCGGGGCCCACCCCTCTGGACGCCAATACTTGTAGGAGGCTAAATTTTACCACAGTGCTCTGGGGACACCACGGGCTCCTCACTTCTGAGTTCCTGTTCATGCTTCTGATAGAGTTTTCTTCCTCCTCCTCCTCCGGCTGGCACACTTGATTCATCTTCCAAGATTAAGGGTCCAGCCCCTTCCTTCATGAAGCCTTCGTCTCCTCCCTTAAAAAACAAACCACACCTCAACAGAGAAGCAAGCCTATAGACGTATCTAACGGATTCACTAAAGAACAGGACAAAAAGGCCACAGACACAGCAACTTCATCCCTTTGTTGTGGGATTTGGAAGGAGGGCATTTTGCACTGAGCGCAGCAGTGCCTCCCCACCCATCCCTCTAGTCCTGCCCCAGCTCTGGCCGTGACTCTCTGCTCCCAGACCTTCCTGTTGACACCTGCTAGCCAGCAATTCCCTCCATGGGGGATGTGGGGACTGATGCTTTAGACCCAGGGCGACCTGACATGATGAGCGCTCCATCAATCTCTGCTCCTAATGGCCCACAGTCCCCAGCACTGGATACTGCAAGGGCAGGAAGCGTGGCTAATTTTGCCCTTGATTCTGAAGGCCAGAACATGTTGAGTCCAACCAAGACATGATGAAAATTTCTTTTAGGGGGGAGGGTGCTAGGGATTGAACCTGGGACAGTCTATGGCCGAGCTATACCCCCAGCCCATTTTTTAAATTATTTCTTTTGTTTTTTGGTGGTACTGGGGATGAAACCCAGGGGCATGTACCTCTGAACTACATCCCTAGCCCTATTTTTTATTCTTTATTTTGAAACACAGTCTGAGTTGTAAAGGGCCTCCCTAAGTAGCTGAGGTTGTCCTCGAACTTCAATCCTCGTCTCAGCTTCCCAAATGCTGGGATTACAAATGTGTGCCACCACGCCCAGCTTTTACTCTTTATTTTGAAACAGGGTCTCACTAAATTGCAGAGGGCCTCACTAAGTAGCTGAGACTGTACAAACCGGTGATTCTCCTTTCTCAGCCTCCCAAGTACTGGGATTACAAGCGCACACCACCACGCCCGGCTACCTAAATCTCTACATAAATCTCATCCCTGACTATGTATCATCCTCACTTTAGGCTTTACAAGGAAGGAGAATTCTGAGACATAATGGACGAGATTACTTCAGAACTGAGTGAAACAGAAATCAGAACAACTATAAAGGATTATAAAAGCAGTTCCCCCCACCCAAATAAGCACAAAGTCAGAGTTTCCGATATACTTCTTAACCAAAGGCAAAAACACAATTAGAAGCCAATTTCCCTGATATATTCGTTTGCCAGAGAAGTATTGATGTCCAGTTTTTAACAGATGCTATTTATATCCGAATCATAACAAAAATGTCATCCATCTGCCTTGGCATCCAGAGAAAACATAATTCAACACAAGAGTGAAAAACGTGTGCAGCCAAACAGAAATGGCACCAAGAGCAAAAATTGTTGGAACGGGTTCCCTGGGGTGGGGAGGGGGTATCACTTAGAACACTAAATTGGAAAAAAAAATCATAAGCAACACAAAAGATTTTGGCGGTTAAACCCATGAACTTCAGGGGGAAAAAAAATCTTTTCCCCGTCTATTCTGCTGTCAGATGAAAGTTCCATTACATCTGAGCACATGCACGCCTAGTTTTCCATGTGCTCCTATCCATACCGGAGCATCTACACTCTCACACCGTGGGGGGGGGTGGAGTCCAGCAGAGGTGGGGCCCAAATAGCTCTACCGTCTACTGCGCAGATGTGCAAGTTAGTTAACCTCCTCCTGACCCAGTTTCTTAAGTTTGCAAAATGAAAATGACGTCTCGCTTTAAAGCAAGGATTCTCCACCTGGCCCGTATGGGCGAGGTCCATGTGCGTGGTTTTGCAGATCGACGAAGTCTTCGAGACTGGACGCCGACTCATGTGTGATTTGACCAGAGAGCTTCTCATGGAGGAAAAGATTCTAAAGTGGTTAAGTGCCCTGCTCTAAAGGCCCGTCCGGCTGGGCCCCAACTCCTGTTCCTAAAATACCTGAGAGCAGGAAACTGTCACTACTTAGTAGCTGTTGTTATTTTCAGGTCCTGGATATGTACAAAAAATAAATACAACGGGCAGAAAACAGTAGATGGTTACAGTGTAAGGTGCAAAGTGTCATCTCAGGGTATTAAAAAATCAGCCCAGAAAATTCCTGCAGCAGGTACCGGCCAGGCAGAGGCTCCAGAGGAGCACACTAAGGAGGGGACCACTGCAGCGTTCTCGTGGCCAGCCCGGGCTCGGCATTGAGCAGGTGCTCCAGGGGTCATTACTAAGTAAATGAGCAAACAAATGTCAGGAAAACAGCACGGTTCTCAAAGCCCCAGGAGAAGAGTATTCCAAAGTATCATTGGACACTGTTGTTACCCAGAAATCTTTACTTTCAAATACTCAGTTCAAATGCAATAGTCCACACTCGCTTCCCGAACAGTGAGGACACTGAGCTCACACGTTTCATCATCATACTCACGGCCTCTGGGATGAACCCCATGAGAAACTTGTAGGTGTTTATTTTCCCAGAGGAACTAAAAGGCCTTATTTGCCGGTACAAAATGAATCCAACTTCCTTCGGTTTTGTTTTTCCCTTGAATTGACAAGAAGCTCACGGCTAAGTCTGCAGCCCGATTTTATCAGCAGTATGGACAATCTGGCTATTCTCTTTTGCATTTTTCATGACCCTGATTCATCTGCTTCTATCTGAACGTATTGTGGGTACTCCTACAAGCCAAAGCCTAGGTGGGCCTTACAGAGCGTGTAAGAGAGTTGAGACCTAAAGAGAACTAGTCAGGAGCACAGGCGCTATGCAACCCTGGAGTAGAAGCTGCTCCTACCCATTATCAGCTTTGTAAAGCTCTTTAACCTGTGTCCCTAAAAAATGGAAATAGGCCGGGCGTGGTGGCACATGCTTGTAATCCCAGCATTCGGGAGGCTGAGACAGGAGGATCGTGGTTCACGGACAGCCGCAGATACTTAGGCCCTTTGCAACTCAGGGAGACCCTGTTTCCAAACAAAGAATAAAAAATAGGGCTGGGGGTGTCACTCAGAGGTAGTCACCCCTAGGTTCCACCCCCAGTACTGCAAAAAAAAAAAAAGAAGAAGAAGAATGGCGATAGTAACTACCTTTTCATAGGCAGCTTGTGAGGACTGAATTTAACAGAGGTACGTGAGGCCCCCGACTGTGCGAGCCGCAGGTAAGTGCTCCATGGGGTGGCCAAGGGGAGTAGTAGTCAAACTGCAAACAAGCAGATGGAGAAAAAAAGTAACAGATGACACCTGCAGAAAAGGAAACAAGACAAAATAAAAGAGAGAGGTTAAAGCCAAGAGAAATAAAGGTGGGAAACGAAGCTGCTTAGTACCAGAAGTATATTATATTCATGTCTCTTTATTCAGAGTTTTCTCAAACACACCTCTCTCTCTGCACTCTCCTCAAATGGTGAGTGTATCCTGGAGAATATTGTATTGAAAGTGAGTTAACATTTAAATATAGTATTACAAGAGTCCAATCAATATATTTGTACAAGCCTAGATATGAAGCATTTTTAGATACATACACTTCACAAAAAAATCAGTTGTGGTACTTAAAAGAAAGCGATTGTTGACTTCTTTGCTGACGGTCTGTCATCTACATTATACAGCTGTTTTCAATCCAGGCAGGGGAAGAAACATCCAGGAAACCCTCCTGTGACTCTCAGCATCTAACTTTAAACAGTCGCTCTTAATACGCACCTGTGAAGAAGCTTTACTAAAGCAACCACCTGGTTAAAGGCCAGTGGTCCCCCACCAGATGTCTGCCCTGGGCAGGTGCCAGCCTCCTGAACATCCTCCGGGAGCTGGCTCTGCTCCTGGTGCTGGTGAGCTGTCGGAATCACTGCACTCGGGGAAGAAGTTAAACCGCTGGAAAAGGCCGGGAAAAGGCAAACGAAATCAGTGAGCAACGTGTAAAGTCGGAGGTAACTATTTCTTGACTCACATCTACAAGCACCCAAAGGGAAGCACACATAACTGAAGTGGAATTCTTATCTCAAAAAAGCTCGCAGTAAAGTGGGGGGGGGGGGGGATGCCTGCTTTGCTTTGGAATCCCTGGACCTTAGCTGAATCCATGCTTGTTGAATGGAAGGAAACTGATAACAGAAGGGAGGAACTGCAGGTGTGAAAGGGTTTCTGCGACTTCTGTAAGTCCACCCTGCACGGGTTCATAGACCACAGGAGAAACACGATTACTCTTCTCCAAAGTAACGTGAGCGCGCTTTTAAAGGGGGCGCGACATCCTGGAAGGCAGTGGAGGGGCGATTTGACCCGTCTAAGCCGGGAAGCCCGGCACCTTTCAAAGTACTAACAAGATTCCTGAGGGGGTGTCGGGAGGGCTGCGTAACCACGTGCGGTGACCACGAGGAGGTATAAGAGAGCAGAACGCAGACTCGGGTTCGAGAAGCGCCGCGGGGGCCCCTCGTCCCGGGCCTTGGACCGGCCCGTGACGGCGCCCGCCTGTGGGATGGCGCCGGGGGGAAGACGCGGCGCGGGCATTCCGTGAACCGGACACTTAGGCACCTCCACACACTGCCTACCATCCCCCCAGAGCTCCCGGGAGGAAGGCGTCACCGGTGACTATGGTCTGCCTTGCCTAACTCTCGCTCGGCCCCACGGCACGGCAGGCCGCGCCGGGCTGTGCAGAGGCGCCGCCCGCCCTCCCGGCTCGCGCCGCCCGCCCCGCGCGCCGCTCACCCCGCCGCCCGCGCCTCCGCCTCGCCCGCCGCCCGCGCGGAGCCCCGGCGCCGCGCCAGCCCAGCCCACTCGGCGTCGCCACGACGCCGTTGCCCGAGCGACGGCGGCCCTCGCCGATTGGACAGCGAGCCTCCGCCCCAGCAAGGAGCCTGGCTGCGATTGGTCGGTCGGGCGCCGGAAGTGGGCGGGGAGGGGCGGGACTAGACCTCGCGGGACGCCCCCCCCCCAAGGCTTCCGCCGGAAGTGCCGTTCCCTGGAGAGCGGGAACCCAGCAACGGGCGCCGCGGCTCGGCTCTCTGTTACGTGGGCTTCTCGTCCCCGGCTCGGCCCCAGCGAACTCGCGGCCGTGGGGCCCTGAGGAAGCCGGGCCCCTCCCCGAGGCGCAGACGCCCTCTCCGGGTGCCGCTTCCCCTGCTCGCCAGAGCTGCCTGCCCGCCCTCGAGTTACCACCGAGAGCTGCTGGACAAGGGTCTTCCTGCGCGGGGCCTGGCCATTTTCAGACGTACTTGATTTGTACCAAACCTTCCCTCCCAGCGGCACTCAACCCGGACGCCCGCTCCCCCCTGCCTGGAACACTCGGCTTACACAAGCCGGAGACCTTGTCCTTTGATGACCACCGGCGCCCCGTGGGTCCCGGGGCACGATGGCCGCACCCTTGGCCTCGCCGCCCAGCGCACTCAGGCCTCGCACGCACCTGCCCGCCACAGCTTGGCCAGCGCTGCCCCGCTCCAAAGCCTTACACAGGAGCCGGGCGGTAGCGCACGCCAGTAAATCCCAGTACTTGGGAGGCTGCGACAGGATCACAGGTTTAAGACCAGCTTTAGTAACAGTAGGACTCTCCGCAACCTGGGAGACCCTGATTCAAACAAAGAAACACAGAAAGGGCTGGGGCAGGGGTAGCCAGGCAGGGTGGGCACGCCTGTAATCCCAGTACTTAGGAAGCTGAGACAGGAGATTCACAGGTTTGAAACCAGCTTCAGGGACACTTAGCAACCTATCCAGACCCTGTTTCAAAACAAAAAATAGGATGGGAGTGAGGGGGTGTAATCCCAATACTTGGGAGGCTGAGACAGATCGCAGGTTTGCCGACTAGCCTTACTAACTTAGCGAGACCCAGTTTCAAAATAAAATAGGGCTGGGGGTATAGCTTAGAGGTAGAACAAGGCTGGGTAGATCCCCAGTACCCAAAATGGGGGAGCTGAGGTGTAGCTCGGTAGAATTCTCCTGGGTTCAATCCCCAATGCCGTCCCTCTCCACCACACACACACACACACACACACACACACACACACACACACAGGCACCCAAGGCCACGAGACCACTCTCAACAGCCTGGCTCTCTTCCCAGGGTCCCTGTGGTCACCAAGCCCAGGGGGCCAGCTTTAAGGGGCCTCTGCTGGCCAAATCTGGTTGTTTTCTTCTGAGGCCTCCATCCTTGGCTGGTCAATGGCTGTCTTCACATGGTCTTATCCTCTTCTTGTGACACCAGTCATTGGACCCCCTTTTGTTAATCACTCCTTAATGGTCCTGTCTCTCATCTGGTCACATGCTGAAATATTTGAGATCAGAGCTTCAACGTATGAAGTCGGGGGTTGAGGGGCCAATTCAACCCACAGCAGCATTACAGATCTTCTTTATACTATTTTTATTGTTGAAACTTTTTTTAATATTTGAAAATATTTCCAAATAAAGAGTGAGGAAAACCTGTGGGTTTTCTACATAGCACTTATTTGAAATTGGTTTTGTTCATAAATTTACTGGCTTTGTGCCACTATCACACTGGCTTAATTTCTGCTAAGAGGAATTCTATGCCTGTAAGCGCTACAACTATTGCCTTGAATCTTCGCATTTCTCTGCATATCTCAAAATCATTTAAGATGGCTGTCACGATGGAAAAGGCTATCCCATACATGGCCCTAGAAACAGGAGGCGTGGCATGCATGTGGGGCCACCTGGGGAAACACCAGGGCCATTCAGGGGCAGCGGCAGCAGTGAGAAACTGGACAAGAGCCCTTTGCTGTGGTCTCCCAGGGAAAGGGAAGGGACAGCCTTCACATTAGCTAATTTGAATAAAGAGGGCTCTTTTTATTTGTTGTGGTACTGGGGATGGAACCCAGGGACATTCTATTGCTGAGCTACACCCCCAGCCCTATTTTTTATTCTTTATTTTGAAGCAGGGTCTCACTGAGTTGAAGAGGGCCTCACTAAGTAGCTGAGGCTGGCCGCGAACCCGGATCCTCCTGTCTCAGCTTCCCGAATGCTGGGATTACAGGCATGCACCACCCATGCCCGGCTAAGGGGGCTCGTGAGTCTCAGGCTTGTCAGTTTATCTGGTACCTGGCTCTGGAGTATGTAGGGCAGAAGGTTAGTGATTCTAAGTTAAAGAGCACTTAAAGGAGACAGTAGAGTGCAAGGACTTTGAATGGGGTGCTTTTCACAGGAAAATTGGACTTGCAGGTAAGTCCTCTGGGGATTGGTCAACCTGAGTGGGGCAGTTGCTCCTGTGTTAGCAAGGCCCCATGACGTCAACGCACCAGGAAATACAAAAACTTAAAAATATAGAAAGTATAAACATACTGTTTATCCATTTGAGCTGTTGATAAATACTTGGGTTGGTTCTACCTTTTAGCCACAGTCAATAATGAATCCTGGCATAGAAGTAGCTGAATCCCTCTCATCAATTCTGTGTATACAACTAGGTGTTGAATTGCTGGGTCACACAGCTCTAAACTTAGCTCTTTGAAACCTACTGAACTGTTCTCCACGGCGACGGTGCCAGTTTCACACTTCCACCAGCGACGTACAGGGGCTCCAGCGGCTCCCCATCTCATGAACAGTGTTTTTGTTGTTTGTTTCTAGCCTAAGTCCGCTGTGACTGGAGAACAGGTGCATCTGATTTCAGTACGATTTCCTGTTTCCCCAGCAGAGCCAGCCCAGTGCTCCCGCTTGTTATGTCCTTGTCGGGTTCAGTTTTCCGGCCTCACAGACCACACTGAGGGGCACTTCCACTTTTGTTGTTGTGTTCTTAGTTTGTGTAACATTTCTGCAAATTTTTTCTTGAAGTATTTGGAAAATTTGGCAAAAGCATTTGGCCCTAGAGTTTTCAAGAGAGGTTTCTTTCTTTCTTTCTTTCGTGGTACTCAGGGTGGAACCCAGACGCTTTCTACCTCCAGGCTATACTCCCAGACCTATTTTATACTTTATTTGGAAACAGGGTCTCACTAAGTTGCTGAGAGCCTCGCTCAGTAGCTGAGGCTGGCTTCGAACCCGTGCGCTCCTCCTGTCTCAGCCTCCCAAGCGCAGGGATTACGAGCATGTGCCACCACGCCCGGCTTCAGGGGAGGTTTCTAATCCTTGTATTAAGTGCTGTGTTAGTTACAAAAGCACTTAGATTTTCTATTTCTTTGTGTCTATTTTGGTTAAGTTGTGTTTTCCAGATTTGTCTATTTTAGCTGGGCAAGGGGCACACACCTGTAATGTCAGTAGCTGGGAGACTGAGAGAGGAGGATTGCAGGTTTGGGGCCAGCCTCAGCAACTTGGTGAGACCCTGTCTCAAATATATAAAAAGAGGGCCAGCTCAGTGATGAGGCACAGGCACGAGGCTCTGGGTTCAATCCCCAGCACAAGAAAGAAAGAAAGAAAGAAAGAAAGAAAGAAAGAAAGAAAGAAAGAAAGAAAGAAAGAAAGACCTGAATGAACTCACCTCCCAGGAAACTGTCACCATCTCCACTCCTCCCCATCGCATGTACCTGCTGCCCAAGCCCCACCTCTGATGATGGTCTTGAAAACCCAATGACAAGAAACTCGAGCAAACAAGTCCACTCAGGAAGGCCAGTCGACTGCCCCTTCCCTCTGAACCCAGTGTGGCACCTTCCCTCTGCCCGCCCTGTGTGTGGGGAGGACTCAGCCCAGTCCTGCACACCTAGGCGGCGTCTGTCGACGGAGCCTGTGATGGCTTCAGTCACCTCTGCTGCCGTCACGAGCACGCATCATGCCTTCATGCGAGGAACGAACAGCAGGAACAGGCCGACCCACCCCGAGAGGGGAGGTGCGTTTTCCTCGTTAAAAAGGACAGTAGAGCACGGGCGTGGCCCCGGTGCATAAAGATGAGAACTTCTAGCCTGGTGTGGTGTCGCACGCTGTAATCCCAGCTGAGACAGAGGATCACGGTTCGCGGCCAGCCTCAGCTGCTTAGTGAGGCCCCTTGCAACTCAGTGAGACCCTATTTCAAAATAAAGAATAAGCCGGGCATGGTGGCGCACGCTTGTAATCCCCACGCTTGGGAGGCGGAGACAGGAGGATCGCGCAGGTTCGAAGCCAGCCGCGCTGGCGTAAGAGACCCTGTTTCAGAAATATAAAATAGGTCTGGGAGTGTAGCCCGGAGGTAGAAGGGCTTCCAGGAACCCCAGTACCACCAAATAAATAAATAAATAAATAAAATAAAGAATAAAAAATAGGGCAGGGGGTATAGCTCAGAGGTCGAATGCCCCTGAGTTCCATCCCTCGTGCTGCAAAAAAAAAAAAAAAAAAGGAAAAGGAAAATAATTTCTCTGCATATCTGAATTCTGTCCTTTGGGTGGCTTCATAAAATGGAGACAAAGCTTTCCTTGGCTGTCCTTAGGAGAAAAGAAATTAAATGAAAGTAAATGGGGTAGACGTAGCTGTCTTGGAAAAGTGACTGCGGTTATTTTCTTTTTACTAAAATAGCATCTCTCTTTCTCCACCCTGACAGACGATGCGGCTGCTCATTTTCAATCAGCCAGAAACTAAGCCGCACGTTTTAAACACTGTCACTGCGAATAACTGATCATCACTCTGATACGGGGCCGTCTCCGCGTCCACCGCAGGCTTCGGCATCGAGGAGCCTCGGCGCGAGCTCAGCACAGCACCGTCGCCGACTTCCGGCCCCCTTTAATGCACTAATACGTGATTAAACCCTTAATTTCCTTTAATAGTTGCCAGTTGTCTCCTTTCACGAAAACAGGAATCAAAATCCGCTACTCTTGTTCCTGAACAAGACTCCATGGCGTAGAATACTGGTATTTTGAATTTTAATGAATCCTGCCCTCGGTACATTATGTTGCAGAAATCTTAGAAGAATGGCCTCCCTCTGGGATAAAGCGGTGGTTAGAAAAGAATCCTTTCATGTTTCTACACCTGGGCGAAGTACAGGCTGGCAATCACAAGTCATTCTCTTTGCTAGGAGCCAGGATCTTGCAACAGCTTGTGATGAGTGCTGTTTAGCATTTAATTTGCCTTAAGTTAGGTAACAAGCATTTATTACCTGATAGGAGCAAGAGCTGTACTCAGCCCAGCGTTGGGGCAGACTGATGAATGAGGCCCCATCTCTGCTATGGTCTCCTTGGGCTAGAGAGATCTGCTCTGGAGAGGAAACCCGACAGAAATACTTACCCTCTCCAGACCTGGGGCTCTGCGCCCCGGGACACTCCACTCTGCAGGGAGAGGCACAGGCCGCTACCCCTCCTCCCACGATGGGAGTGGGGACGCGGCTGTCACCACTCTCTGGGCTAAGGCAGCCTCCAGCCTGCCCTTCCTCTGAGTGTCAGGCATGGCAGGGACCCAGGACAGAGGAAGCCACCAGACACTGCCATAGTTGGTGACACCACCCCCCTCCAGGTCTTGGGTAAACACTGAAGCCTTTGTGTAGATACTGTGGCTGGTCATGAGCTAAGGCCATGCACAGTAGCCTGCTGGAGGCTGTTTTAAGGCCGTCATGAGGCAGGGGCTGGGCCCGGCCTGGCAGCACCGAGAAGTGGGGGTGCTGGGCATGGGCTCAGTGGCAGAGCCATGCTCAGCATTCAGGGGGCCCTGGATTCAGTCCTCTGTACCAGAAAGGACAAGACGTGGGGGCGACCTTCCAAGAGGGCACATGGTCAGAGCACACGGCCAGGCTTCGGGGCGCAGGTCAGGGTGGGGAGTGGGCTTTGTGGCTGGACCACGCCCCATGGCAAGCAACACGCGATGTGCTTTGGGGTCAGGGACCCCGGCTGCAGAGCACTGCCGCCGTGACCGGGTGGGCTGGAGCTGGCGGGCGGCGGATCCACCAAGCAGAGCTGATGTGCTTTTTACTGGGAAGGAGTTCGAAGAAGTGAACCAAGAGCATTCTCTGACTGAGCCCTTTTAAATTCTGAAACAAGGTCTCACTACATTGCCAAGGCTCGCTTCCAACCAGGATCTTGCTCTCTACGTCCCAGGATCACAGGTGTGCGCCACCGCCCACAGCGAGGCTAACGGGCTAACACTGGACATCGAGGAACACGAAAGGAATGTGGCCAGGCCTCCCGAGCTCTGAGCAGAGGATCTCTGCGCCCCAGCCCTGTCACAGGAGGTCAAGCATCCACAAAAGACAGAGCTCAAAGCCTGAAGCATTCCAGGCAGGGGCAGGGGTCAAAACAGGCAGCGGAGCCCCAGTGAGGTGAGGCGGGTTCTGAGCAGCCAGCTGTATTTGAGACCTTTCCTCCCTCCACCAACCGAATGTGCTACAGATTGTAAAAGGGCGAACTGAGACCGGAACACGAGCAAAAGGTGGCTTCGGCCGTTCACAGAAGCTTTCTGAGGACACACAGACCGGAGGCAAGAGCTCTTTGTGGCTCTGGCGGTGTCTTTCCTTCTGCAGAAACAGTCTTGCCAGCGGTATTTTCAGATTTCTGTTCCCAGCTGGTGCCCAACGCCACGGGTATATGTAAAAACGACAACCTCAGAAAAGATGAAATGCGTTTCCTGGTTGATTTTTATTTTTTAGACACACTTAGTATTCTCTGGCCTTAAAAGACTGCTTTTAATAGCATGCAGGCGCCTTCCCTGGCGGCGGGAGACATATTTAAGGACTGCAGCTCAGACGCTCCGTGCCAACCAGCACGCGGGCTCCAAGAGTGACAACGAACTTGTCTGATGCGCGGGGTTGGCGGGCGCCCAGCACGCCTCGCGGTGGTGGCTGCAGACTTGAGGCCAGCCTCAGCAACTCAGCAAGACACTGAGCGCCACGGTGAGACCCCGCAGCAGACAGGAACCATGGCGACTGAGAACGGGGACTGCCAGGCACGCGGGGTGGGTGGCCGCGGGGCAGGCCACGGGCAGGTGCTTCTCCCCCTTCTCCCTGGAGCTCCCCCCTGGGCTACGTCACCGTCCTGCCGGTTCATCCTCCCGCCCCGTCTGACCACAGGACGAGTCACGAGGCCCCAGCAGGCTGGGTTTCAGGAAGCCTGGTCTGAAGGCATCATCCTGCGATAAAAAGGGCCTGCTGGGTCCCCAGATGGGGGCTGAGCTGGAACTGGCCGGGGTGGGTTCCCAGCCCGAGAAGCAGGTGGCCTCGTTTGGGTGTGCTGTCCCTCCCCCACCAGGGGGCACCCTCTGCCCCTGTGCTTTCTGACCCAGCCCTCTATCTAACCCGCATACCCAGCAGTCCCCGTCTGTCTCCATGGTTCCTACTTCAGGGGCGTGTGTTTCAGCAGGGCAGAGCAGCACCACTGAGACTCATGGTGAGCTCCCTTAGCCTCAAGCAGGAGACCCCCAGAGACCCTGGAGACTGCCCGCTGCCAAGGCCTTACTCACTGGACCTCAGGCCGGGGCTGAGGACAGGGCCATGACGGGCAAGAGAGTGGCAGGACTTCAGCCACCTCTGATCCCTACCAGGACCCCTTCCACTAAAGATGGAGGTTTCCCAGCCAAGCATGGTGGTACACCCCTGAAACCCAAGCACTTGCAAGCTGAGACAGGAAGGCTGCAGACTTGAGCCCAGCCTCAGCAACTTAGCAAGACACTCGGCATCACAGTGAGACCCTGTTCCAGAATAAAAACTAAAATAGGGCCGGGAGTGGTGGGCACGCTTGTAATCCCCACACTTGGGAGGCGGAAACAGGAGGATCGCGCAGGTTCAAAGCCAGCCACGCTGGCTAAGAGACCCTGTTTCCATATTAAAAAAAGTATAAAAATAGATCTGAGAGTATAGCCCCGAGGTAGAAGGGCTTCCAGGAACCCCAGTACCACAAAAATAAAATAAAATAAAATAAAATAAAATAAAATAAAATAAAATAAAATAGGCTGAGGAAGTAGCTTGGAGGTAGAATGCCCCAGGGTTCAAAACCCAGTACTAAGAAAAAAATGTGGGTGCCCCCAAGGAGTGGAGAAGTGGGGAGAATGGCCAGGCTTGCCTGTGTCCCCAGCACCGGGCCCAGGCCCATACAGAGCAGGCCCTTGGTAAGCTCTGAGAGACCAAGAAAAAGAGGACGAGGCAGGAGCAGCCAGGGAGGGGCCCAGGGTTCCCAGGGCATTCCCAGCCTTGGGGACAGAAGCAGAGGGACAGGAGGAGGACAAAGGGAACAAGGACCAGTTTACCCAGCCACACCTAGATCTGAAATCCAGTGACCTCCAGGCTGCACCTTATGAACCGCCGGGGCCCAAGCCATGGAGAGTAAAGAAACCGATGTGCAGAGAAGGGGCAAGAGCAGGGCGCAGGGCCAGCTGAGGGGACGGAGCCCCAGGAACACGGTACGGAAAACGCAGGCGGGTGGTTTCTAGAAAGATGAAATCAGCCCAGACAACTACAGACAGCATTCATCCATTCAGCACAGATGATATGCCTGGATTTGACCTAGGGAAAGACACAGCACAGTCCCTGCCCCAGGGAGACGGTGTCCACAGAGGAAGACGGCGTGGAAGACAGCAGGGTCCCCGAAGAGCCGAGGGACAGCAGCCAGCAACGGGGAGGCCCTTCCCCAGGCGGAGACCACAGGGCTGGGCACAAAGGCCCCGAGGTTCAGGGATGGGCCTGGCGGGGTGGCGTGGGCTGTCAGCGGCAGCAAGCTCAGCAGAGACTGGGCGTCCAGCCAGCAGGAAGGCCGCTCCTGGTGGGCAAGGATGGACCCCGACCAAGGACACTGCACAATGACAGGTGGGAAATGACAGTGTGGAGACCGAGGGGTCCAACTCTGTGCACGGCGGGGCTGGCAGTGCAGGCCACAGACACCAGGCCACCCCAACCCACCAGGCCAGGAAGGTGGGGAAATCCGTACCACACCAAGACCTGCCACGATGGGGCAGCCATATGGTGGGCCCTGTCGCTGAGTGATGTCCCTCTAGGGTGCTGTGAACATCATGTCCACTAAGTTCACCTAAGCCAAGCTCGCAGGCCTCCCAACCAGACAGAAACAGAGGCAGAAACGGTGTCGTGGCCACTAGGGGGCGCCAGCCGGCGGGCAGGGCAGGGCGGACTTGGGAAGGGCTTGCCAGCTGTACTGATGGCCCCTCGCTGCCGCGGGAGGTGGTTAGGGGCATTCTACAGAGCAGGGCAAAGATGATCACCTTCCTGTAAATCAGATTCCCAAACTCAGCGCTTTACCGCGCTCTCATCAGAAAATAAAATACTTAGCACCTGCCCCCTGATGCTTCCACGGTCCCCTTACTTTATTCAACATCCCCCACTACACCCAAGGCGACTGCACCCCCCGCCCACTGATCTGCGGCTTTGGGGGTCGAGGCTGTAAATGCGAACCCTGGGCTAGGAGCGCGTGACTTACCTGCCCCAGGCGGGGAGTGTGAACTCTCTGCCTTCCTTTCGGGTAGAAGGCGCTCCAGGCGACAGAACAGGAGGGGAGAGGCTGCACCCAGCCCGGAGACAGGCTGGAGTCCTGGTGCTAACTCAGGGGAACCACGTGTATATATAAAGCTGCCCCCTCCATGCTTCCCGGAGCCCTGCTGGTCTCTGAGGTCCTCCAGATCCCTCATGGCAGGAGCTGGGGTGGGTCGTCTTGCACCCTCTCCTGGCGGCTCCAGCTCGAGGCCTCCATGCGCTCCACGCCTGGCCAGCGGGCATCTCCTGAGCACCTTGTGCCCTGGCTCAGGTTCCTTTGTCCTGGGGAGCTCTGAGTGAACCAGGCGGGCACCCAGATGATACTCAGCACCCAGGACATGAGGACCAGCCGGCCAGGCTGGGACCTTTGCGGTATCCCCACACGGCCCCGCCCCCGTGGCTTGCCTGACTCCTGCAGTGGGGACCGGGGCTGCGGGCCCTGGCCTCCACAACTGACTCACAGGGCAGCCGCGGGGGCTTTGGAAAACGCAGGCTTCCTTTCTTGGTACAAAACCCACATCTCGCGACCAAGCAGGGCCTCTGTGAGCTGCCTCCTGGCTCCCTCCAGGCACCCGGAGCACGGGCACCCTCTCTACCCGGCAGCCCCACACCTGCACCCCCCGCAGCTCCATCTCCTCCCCAGCATGCTCACCCACTCCCACAGCAGGTTATTTTTAAATTTATTATATTATTATTATTATTATTATTATTATTCGTGGTGGTGGTACTGGGGTTCCTGGAAACCCTTCTGCCTCCAAGCTACACTCCCAGACCTATTTTTTTATACTTTTTTTTTTATTTGGAAACAGGGTCTCTTAAGCCAGCGCGGCTGGCTTCGAACCTGCGCGATCCTCCTGTCTCCGCCTCCCAAGTGCATGTGCCACCACGCCCGGCCACAGCAGGTTATTTTGATACTGGGGATGTAATCCAGGGGCATTCCACCTCCAAGCTATACCTCTGTCCCTGTTATTTTGAAATGGTCTCCTTAAGTTGCTGAGGCTGGCCTCAAATCTATGGTCCTTCTGCCTCGGCCTCCCACTTACTGGGGTTGTAGGCCTGCACCACTGCACCCAGGCTCCACAGCTCTCTAAATCGCAAGCTCGTCTCAGGCCGGCTGAGGACCTGCCCCCCCTGGACACGGCTCCATGAGGCTGGGGCCTCTGTCTACAGTAGCCTCGTTGCACAGGTCCTGGTGCTCAAGAGCCTGGTGGGAAATGCGCCCACGAGATGCGGGGACATGGCAGAGCAGGGTCCACCGTGCTGCTGCCTCCGGCCTCCCAGCCTCCATCCCCGCCCCATCTCTAAGTGGACTGTGCGTACTGGAGGACAGACCTTCAGGGCCTAGGGGCGGCTGCTCCATTAACAGCCAGAGGTCTGTCCATTCCAGACACCTAAATGCAAGGAGAGTTTCTTAAAAGCGAACTTGATTTTCCAGAAGGCTCTCTTCCTCAAGGCAAACAATGCACTGGGCTTTACAGGAATGGGGGTGAGGGCTGGGGTTCATGGTGGGGCAGTGCAGTGGCCCAGCTCAGTCTCCCCCACACCCTGGCCACTGAGCAGGGGGCTGAGACACTGCGAGGGGAGGCGCGCCCATCTCCCCTGGGATTCTCTCCTCGGGCACCACCTTCCGTTTCCATTTATAAAACCGTGGATGGGGAAACTCAGAAGGTGAATGAAACAGCCTAATGTGGCCTTCTCAAAGCCCAGCATGGGCCTGTTTCCCTCTGCAGTCAGCCCCTGGGAACCGACACCAACAGGGGTCGCCCTCCTCTTGTCCCCAGGTGCCGAAAGGATGGAGGGACCCTTCTCACCGACGCACCCACACACATGCTCGGCAAGAGGCAGGGAAGTGTCTTTATTAAAGATGCAGGCAGCACAGGAGTACCATGTGGGCTCAGTCACATCCATACAGTGCTAAAGATAGGAAAATAGAAATGAAATTTCACAGAAGGCAGCCTCCCTCCCAGACGCACAGAAAAAGGTGCGACTGCCGCCGTGGCGCAGGACCACGTGCCACACCCCTCGGGCTTCTCCCCTGGACAGCGGAAGCATGCGCTTCTACCCGCACCTGCTCAGGCGCCCATGTCAGAGCCCGCCCCGAGCGCTCCCCTCCAGAGCGCGTGCGCCCGTGTGCCAGCCCGCACGCCAGCGCCGCGCTGCTCATCGGCGTCTCTCCGCCGCTTCTCCAATTCAGGCCGGAACCTTAAACAGCTGGGAGGGCACCGTGGCCACGGCCTCTGCTCCCTCGGACACCCGAAGGGACGTGGAGGACAGAGACATGGTGGCCTGCCAACCCCACCTGTGTGAAAGAGGGCGTTCAATTGCAAATGGTTCCCAAGCTAACAGGTCAGGTGCAGCCGGCTGAGAAGGCCCGGGAGTGTCTGATGGAAATGCATATGGAGCGTCGCTGGCCAGCACAGAGATGCTGCTGCTCTGGGGACAGAGGCTCAGGCTGTGGGTTAAACTCCACCGAGCGCCCCAGCCTCTCCGCGGTGGGCCCTCCACTCGCGCTTTCCAACACTACTGATGGCACTGGCCGCTGTCTGCTGGGGCGTGGGCAGGCTTCCCCGGCAGCGCTCCTCTGCATGGAGCTGAGCGCGGCTCCTGGACGTCTCTATCTGGAAATGGCCTGGTGAACAGGTCGTGTTCCAGATTAAGAACGTTCAAAAGACTGATCCCGGCAGAACCATCCGGTCCCCAGTGCCCCACGCACACCCAGCTCATCCTGGTCTCAGAACCAAGAAAGTGACAGCTGTGCCCAGGTACCAAGACCAAAGACAAGGTGCGACCCGAGCGCCCCACCCGGCCTGGCCCTCTGCTTCCCCTTGGAAATGAACTTGTATTTGGTTTACTGGCGTTTATTCAGATTTCCAGTGAAAAGCTCTATAAAATACAGTAACTTGGGTGCGCACACAGGTGCCCGGCCTCCTTCCGCGGGCCCGGGCCACCAGAACTGCAGTTCTTACAAGGCCTGTGGCACACACGCGGAGACTTCAGATGCTCACGGCAAGACGGGCCTCTGGACGGCTTCCTCACGCTGCTCGGCTGGGCTCTGCCCCTCTCGCTTACACGCTGCTTCCAGAGTGTGTCCAGCAAGGAATAAATGAATGCATACAGGACTTTTAGCTAGGAGAGCGTCTGGGTATTGCGAGCATGCAAGTTCGCTGTTTGTTATTATAAATAAAAGTCAAAGGTGAGGTCGCACTTCCCCATCTTCTGTTTATACACCAGGTCGAACTTCTCATTCATGGAGACGGTGAAGATGTCCTTCCACAACCCGACTCGCCCTGCAACACAGCCAGAGGACCACAGCTCACCCCCACGCTGGCCAGTGTCCGCCAGAGGACCACAGCTCACCCCTGCGCTGGCCAACACCCACCAGAGAACCACAGCTCACCCCCGCGCTGGCCAGTGTCCACCAGAGGACCACAGCTCACCCCCACGCTGGCCAGTGTCCGCCAGAGGACCACAGCTCACCCCCACGCTGGCCAGCACCCGCCAGAGGACCACAGCTCACCCCCACGCTGGCCAGTATCCGCCAGAGGACCACAGCTCACCCCTGAGCTGGCCAACACCCACCAGAAGACCACAGCTCACCCCCACGCTGGCCAGTGTCCGCCAGAGGACCACAGCTCACCCCCACGCTGGCCAGTGTCCGCCAGAGGACCACAGCTCACCCCCACGCTGGCCAGCACCCGCCAGAGGACCACAGCTCACCCCCACGCTGGCCAGTATCCACCAGAGGACCACAGCTCACCCCTGCGCTGGCCAGTGTCCACCAGAGGACCACAGCTCACCCCCACGCTGGCCAGTATCCACCAGAGGACCACAGCTCACCCCTGCGCTGGCCAGCACCCGCCAGAGGACCACAGCTCACCCCCGCGCTGGCCAGTGTCCACCAGAGGACCACAGCTCACCCCCGTGCTGGCCAGTGTCCACCAGAGGACCACAGCTCACCCCTGCGCTGGCCAGCACCCGCCAGAGGACCACAGCTCACCCCCGCGCTGGCCAGCACCCGCCAGAGGCACCTCCCTTGGAAGTGGGTCTGGGAGGCCCAGCTCCTCTCCCGGGCCCCTCTGAACCTGGCCTGCAGGGGGCCAGGCTGCCTGAGCTGCCGACCGCCTGGGTCCCAGACACTTCTAAACTCCTGCACATGGCAGGACATGAGCTGGATGTCTTCACTCTGGGTCTGGGAGGGAGTGGGCACGGCCACCTCTGCCACTGACTCTTCTGGGAGCCTCACCCAGCCAGACCTGAGGCCCCCAGGAGGGGCATCACGCAGCAGGGCTCAGGAAGCCCCGAGTGCCCCGCCTGTGGACACACGCGCTGGGGCACCACGCGGAGCCTGGGTCTCACTACACTGTGACTGGCTGATGTCTCAACAGCTCCACCAAGGCCTCAGCTTGCCTTTGGACAATTTAAAAGGAAAGAAGAATCTTTCAAAGGGCAGAAACCAGGGCAAGCAGGAAGCCGCCTGACAAGGCCTAGGGCAGGCACGCAAAAACCTTGGGTGGGGTTTTTGTGACTAAAGTTCTCTCGGGGATGAGCCGGCCTTTGAGATTGGATGTGGTATGTGCAGCTAGAAAACCCCCCGGCCCCAAAGGAGGTCTCGGCGGGACCTCAGCTGCTCCACTGCGGGCCTGGAAAGAACCAGACCTCTGCCTGGCAGCTGGGGGCACCGGGCTGCAGGCTGGGGAGCAGGCGCTGGGCTTCGATGGCTTAGGAAGGCCTGGGGAGGGCGAGCTAAAAACAATAGCGGCAGTCATGAACCCCGTTTTTCTCACTAATTGCAAACTCCTCAGTTGGTGGGATCCAGATGGCAATGGGGACCCTGAGGATGTCAAGAGTGGGGGTTGCAAACTCCCCACTTGGGGGCTGTGAGCACGCCGCCGGAGCACTGGCTCTGCTCCTTTAACCACCTCGGGGACTGAATCACTCCCTTAGGATTCTTTCCGGAGTCAGCATCTCTGAGACCGGCATGCTGATGGCTCCAGCAAACGTCCTCCAGCAGCTGCTGCGGACGGTCACCTTGTCCCGGCAGGACCTTGGGTCCGAAGTCGCAGCCCTGCAGAGGCTGAGCTGGCAGCCCACACAGCGGGGTTTTCTCTTGGATAATGAAAAGATTATCCATCAGTGTCGGAGAGAAGAAAAAGGAAAAAAATTGTTTTTGCTACCCCCTAATGAGACCAAAGGGACTAAATTAGAAGCTTCTAGACCAACCACACGCTAATTACATTTTTGCGTAATTATTTTTCTCAGCCAAGGCAGCCGAGAGCTTGTGGAAGGAGTCACCCACCTGGTCTAGGATTTGGAATCAAGACAAGTTATGCTGTGATATGAACCAAACTTAAGCAGTGCGGCGGCTGCCCAGCCCTGCACGCACACTCAAGGGGTCTTCCAAGCAAAGAGGCAGTGCTAAAAGAAAACAAAACCACAGAACTGAAGCAAGCAGGCAGGCAAAGCAAGGCGGGCACGGCCGCACGCCCACGTCCACACGCGCACGCGCACGCACATGCACGCCGAGAGCGGCGCGCTAGAGGTCACGCTGAGAACAGAACATGGCAAAAGCAAAACCGAAAACGCAGACCAACTTTAAATGGTGGAACGGCAGGCACGTGTGGAGCTGTGGCCGGAGCCGCGCCTGCGCTCGGCGTGGTGGACCTCCACACAGCCCGGGGAGCCGCGCACTTACCAGGGGGCTGGCGAGCCACGCGGGAGGGCAGCCTCGAGCCGCTCGCCTGGGCCGCTCCCCCATCACCACCTGCTGCCAAGGGCACTCGCCTGCCCCGCTGGGCCACCTGCCAGCCACCTGCGGGGCCCTCCCCACACACCCTGGCCTGCCCCGAGGCTGGACTGTTCCTCATCTGTACCCAGAAGACCCTGGGCCAACGTCCTCCGGAAAGGGAGGGCAGGTCTCTTTAGGAGGGACTGTCTTCCCGCCCACCTCGCTTCTCTCTGCCTGCCGTGAGCCAGGTGCTCTGGAACCGCGGGGCCCAAGCTGAGCCTGGCTCTGCGCACTGGGTGGAGACTCCATTTGGGAGGCCCCTGGCTGAGGCCTGGACCCCGCAGCCGCTGTGAGCTGCGCCTCCACTGTGGGGTCCCAAGTGCCGCAGCTCCACACCCCAGCGGCCACGGGCTGGTAGTGACCATCTCGCTGTGGCGGAGGGCCAGGAGGCGGAGCGGCCCGCGGACACATACCCCGGCCCACGGGCAGGGCCTCGGCCTTGCAGCAGTGCTCCACCAGCTGGTGACAGTGCTCCACCAGAGACTCCAGCTGGGCCTTGTCGCAGGCCACGCCCAGGAACCTGGCCAGCTGCTCCACCATGGTCACCAGGTCCTGGAAGACAGGGCAGAGGCGGGTGCGTCAGAGAGAGCCTCCTATCAGGGCAGCAGCCAGCGAGTTCCTCGCAGCCTCTGGAGAGAAACCAGGGGGTTAGGACAGCCGGGCACCTGGATTCAACCTCTGGCCCCAGGACTCAGAGCAGAACGGCGCTCTGGATATCCAGTTTTTAAACAAGAAATAGAACTGTCCTTCAGAAGCAGGTACGAATGGCTCGTTCCCTCCTGCTGCTCAGCAGCTGGGCTTCAGACCAGCTGGGGAACACGGGCCTCAGACCTGTGCCTGGTCCACCCATAGGAAGCAAGACCCGCCAATTTTCACTGGACAGAGCTGTTTGTGGGTGCCACCACCCCACAGCGAGGGGCGCACCAGCCCACCTCGGGCCCCACGCCATGGCACTTTCCCCAGGAAGCTCTGAGGCGCTGCAGGCTGCCAGTCAGAGCCCCGCGCTGACGCCGGCACCCCCACACTGGCAGTGCCTGGGCTGGGCCGCACGTTAGGAAAATGCTGGAGGCTGTTTCCTCTCTCCAAGGCTCATGAGGGCTGCCAGCAGCCGCGGTGAAGACACCTGCTGCAGGTCTCTCATGAAGCCTCTTGTAAACCTTGAGCAGAAACCCCCGCGAGCGGTGTGGGAGTCACCTTCCCCACAGGGCCCACGGCGCCCCATGAATGGACAGCAGAAACCCCCGTGAGAGCACCCGTTCCCCCAGAGCCCGCAGCAGCCCAGCACCAGGCAGCTGCGAGCCTGGCTCTGCCGCCGCCTCCAGGCAGAGCACGCCCAGCTCCGCGCTGCACATGGGGTTGGCTCAAGGGTCACAGGATCAGAGGGCCCGCTCGCCTGCTCCGGGCGCCCTGCACCTAGCACTGGCCAAGCAGGGAGCCAAGAGCGAGGGAATGAGGACGCCTGGCTCCAGGGGGCCAGCGAGGGCAGGGCTCTGTGGCCGGCCAACAAGCGGCCGCGGGGGGTGGTCCACAGGGCCCCAGGCGCCCACCACTCGCAGACCATCCATGTTTCTGCCGGCCTGCACCCAGCGCGCTGCTGACTGCCTATGGCCGCTGCACCAGCTCCCAGCTCTGGCCGGCTCACACCACCTGAGTGGCTCTTGCCTCTACCAAGGGCCGGGCAGCCGCGCCGCTCAGCTGCCGGGGTGGGCTCAGGCCCGGCACTGCCAGTGTTTGGATATAGGCCGTCCCCAGAAAAGCTCGTGTCCTGATGATGCAAAACGTTCAGAGGTGACGTGCGAAGGAACTGCGAGGCTGACCTCCTCAGTGGACGAGCCGCTCCGATCAGCGGCTGTGGCTGAGGGGACAGTGACGGGGTGTCCGGCTGGCTCCCCCCACTCCCCCCCCTGAGCCCTGTGGACATGAGCTGGTCCGACGTGGACTGAGGCCTCCAGGCCTACGAGCAAGATCGTCTTTCTCCTACGTCGTGGTCGCCAGGCATTTTGGGCCACAGCAGTAGAGCAGCGCTGGCCCCGGGCCCCTGCGAGGGCAGCCTCGTGTGGGCGGAGAGAACACCCGACGGGGCCTGCAACGTGCGCAGGACACACGGCACGGTGCCCAGCCCGACACAGCCTCCCAAGACAGCGGAGGCCTAGAGAGGGAAGGTGGCGGAGGCAGCCCTGGGCACACGAGGAGTGAGTTGGCACCCGGCACTCAGTTACGCTGGCCCCAGCCACAGTTCCAGAAATGACAAGAGTCACTCAGCGCTCCAGGCAGGTAGGCAACATTAGTTCCTAAAAATGTGACCGCAGCCCCTGACTCTTCACTAAAGACAACCCAAAGCTTCTGAAAAATAAGAAATGCATGCCGCCTGGCACTGGACCCGCTGACTGTGCTTTGGGCATGGTGTGAGGGTGTCCCCAGGGAGCCTGCGCTGGGACCTGGTCCTCCGTGCCAAGGGGTGGTGCCGAGGGCGGCACAGCCTCCAAGAGTGGGTCTCGGCAGGAAGCAATCTATGACTGGGGGTGTTCTCCTTAGAAGGAACTGGTAAGTCCCGTGGGATCCTGGTCTGTTTCTGAAAAAGGACTGTAAAAAAAGGGTGAATGTGACCCCTAAGCCTCTCCCAGGCTTCCTGTCTCATCCTGCGCACCCTCCCTCTCGTGTGCACTCCCGCGCGGTGCCACAAGGGGGCCCTCGCCAGCACCAAGCCAATGCAGGTGCCAAGGCCTCAACTCTCCACTGTTGTGAGCTAAGCCAGGCATGGTGGTGCATGCCAGTAATCCCAGCTACTCTGGAGGCTGAGAAAAGAGGATTGCAAATTCAAAGTCAGCCTCAACAACTTAGCAAGAATCCATCTCAAAAAATAAAACAAATAGCCGGGCGTGGTGGCGCACGCTTGTAATCCCCGCGCTTGGGAGATGGAGACAGGAGGATCGCGCAGGTTCGAAGCCAGCCGCGCTGGCTTAAGAGACCCTGTTTCCAAATAAAAATATAAAAAATCGGTCTGGGAGTGTAGCCCAGAGGTAGAAGGGCTTCCAGGAACCCCAGTACCACCAAAAAATAAAAATAAATAAATAAAATAAATTAATTAATTAAATTATAAACCAAATAAGCCTCTTTTCTTCATACAATACCCAGCTTCGGGCACTTCATTATAGCACCTGAAAGCACCACACACTGACCACGTTAGGAATGCCATCCAGTCACTCAGACGGGCTTTGGTAGAACGCGGAGTCACGCTGGCCCTGTAGCTCCAGCAAGCGCAGGCAGGGTCTTGACTCTCAGGGACTGAGCGACAGGCCCGAGCACTTTCCTGGAGAGGCCCAGGAAAGGGGTAGAGAGTGAGCCTATCTTTAAGTGACACGGGGCGAAGGGGTGTGTTTGGGCCCCAAGCTCCTGTGAACTGCATCCTCCTCCCTGGAGACCTCATATTGATCTAAGGCCTCAGTATCTCTCTGAGTAAACTGCTCCAGGACAAATCTGCAGCCGCGGGGCTGTCCCTGCTACTGCCCGAGGAAGCCCTCAGCAGCCCAGCGGGGCCGCTCCCACAGCACTGTGCCAAGCAGACACACACACGCAGCCTGGCCCGGCAACGCCAGCTGGCCAGAGGCCGGAGCACGGGCGAACCCCGAGCCCCACGGCATGGCCTCCCCAAAAGAATAGGCTGGATGCTGGGCAGCGCCAATGGAGAAGCCATGGCACGCCCGTGCTGCTGCGGCACCGCAGGGACGAGAGGGGCAGAGGCTGGCCACACACGGGCAGTGACCCACACGGCACAGGCGACCTCCCGTGGCCAGTTCAAGGCAGGCAGCTACCCAGGGGACAGAGCGGGCGGCGGGCCTGAGAAGGACGTGGATCAGTGGTGGTGGCGCTCACTCGGCCACTGCGTGCAGAAGCCTCAAGCCTTGTGCCACGGATTTACTGTCCGTCAACTCACCACTGGCCACCCCTCTGTGAGGGCAAGCCCTAGGCATGGACACTTACTCTAGACAGTTCCGACACACACTGACTCCAAACTCGAATGGCCCAGCCCAGTGCCCCTGCAGGGAAGGCCAGGTGAGGGCAGGGCTCCGCTCACCTGTCCCAGGGCTTCTGAGTTCCCAGTCACCCTTCCCTGAGCTCGGGGGCCATGCGCCACACTGTCTGTGGACCCCTCCCCCACTCAGCACAGCCAGACACGAGGGGCCAGGAACCCGCCTCCACTCCACCGCGCCACGCCACGCTACCAGCCGCCGATGGAGATGGCGTGCGGGGCGGCCGTGGCTCTCACCATGGCTCTACTTCTACTGTGGAGGCAGGAAATGAACGATAGAGTTGTTTAGGGTTTTTTTTTTTTTGGTACTGGAGATCTACCTCTGAGCTACACCCCCAGCCCTATTTTGATTTTTATTCTTTATTTTGAAACAGGGTCTCACTGAGTTGCAAAGGGCTTAAGTAGTAGCTGAGGCTGTCCGCGAACCGCGATCCTCCTGTCTCAGCCTCCCGGATGCTGGGATTACAGGCGTGAACTTGTTTCTGTAATGCCGTTTCACTTCACAGGAAAGGGCTTTTAACGCACAGCAGCGCCTGAGCCAGAAGCCTGGGAACCAGGCAGGCCAGGACAGAGGGCTGGGAGGGAGCACGGGCGGAGGCCAGCAGGGACTCCTCCATGTCCTCCTGGGCCTGGGGTCTGGAGGGCCGGCCTGAGCAGGCAGCACCTGCACCCTGAGGATGCAGCACTCACCCGGTGCATGTCTTCATACTTGAGGAAGAGCACATTGGAGTCCACGCGGTGTTCCCAGAACTCCTGCACGTGCTCGAACCAGGATCCGTAACCCACTGTGGAGACAGGGGCAGCGTGAGCACGCCGGCAGGACACGCACAGCAGCCCGCCCTCCTCCCATGGGCAAGGAAGATCGGGCCCTGGCACAGTCTCCCCCACAGCCGAGCCCTCCAGGACCCCCGCTCCAGTGCTCTGAGCAGGCCCGCCGGCCCAGTCCTCCCTCACTGGCACCCATCTTCCACACACCGAGACCCAGCCACGGGCTGAAGACTTTGAGGACGGGGACGTCACAGGACTCCCCTCCCACTGCCCACCAAGTGGCCGTGGAAGGAGGGTGCTCGGAGGGCTGACGGAGGGCCGGCCGGGGTCCCTGGCAGGGTGCAGGGCAGAAGAGCAAAGGGCTGTGCGAGCCCAGGAACTCTAAACCCGAGAACTACAGAGACAGGGGGCCAGGCCAACCCGAGTGCCTGTGCGGCCCCATAGTTCCGCCTGCCCCAGAGCGCCTCCAGGGCATGCTCAGTGACAAGTACTGACACACACCCACTGCGCTTTCAGGGCTTTCATGCTAAACACAGGCCTCACAGGACTGTGCAGTGGCGACGCCCTGGCCCTGGCCAGCAGCAGGAGGGGTGCCTGCCAGAGGTGGGGTCTGCACAGATCCCTCCTGCTGGGCCAGCTGGAAGCCCCCCGGCCAGCACTGTCCTTGGCTCCCCGCACCCCCGGCAACTCACAGGGGCCTCTGAAAACTCCTCCAAGCAGACCTGCTGCCCCCGAAGAGAAAGTCTGAGCTCTGAAGAGGGCAGGGCCTTGCCCACATCACCTATAGACTGTCGCAGGGATGGGGCAGGGAACCTAAGTCACTTGACTCCTGCCATGGGTGGGAGCCGAGTCCAGGTCAACAAGATGCTGGGGAGGAAGAGCCAGAGGGCCCACGAGAAGAGGGTGAAGGACACCTTCCTCCCTCGAGGGCGCGGCCGCAGTGGGATGCGAAGCTGCATGGGAGGCCCCTGGGGTCTTGGGAGAGGCGGGCACAGACCAAGACACAGGGGCACCTGGGGAACACGTCTGGTGGGGACGGGCCTGCCTATCCCAGGCTTCTCCAGCAGAGGGAGCTCTGACACGTCCCCCACTGCTCCCACCCAGGAGCCTGTGGAGAGCACACAGCCCCTACCCAGGAAGAGGCCTGTCTGTAGACGGTCCCCACGGCACACCATGGGGATACCATGCCAGTGACCAGGCCACAGGGCTTCTCTGGCACATCATGTCACAGTGACAATGGCCGTGCTGCCCGTCACCTGCCTGGGCCTCCCTGGGCCCTCACTCTGCAATCTCAGGCCACAGCACCCTCTGGGGTCTTCTGGGCAGGTTCACCTGCTTTCAAACATTCTGTCCTCTGCCATCTCTCCACCAGGGACCCGCGCCATTCAAGGCTCCTCGTGCCCATCAGTTTCCAACTCCCTGGGAACCCCAGCAGTGGAGTGAGGCCTGTGTCCCTGCATTTGAGCACTGGCGGGGTCAGAGGCACTGGGCAAGCAGGGCATAGGAGAGAAGGGGCCGGACCAGCGTGTGGCATGGGGAGCCCGCATCAGCAGCACACGTGGGGCAGGGGCTCGTGCCGGGCTCCACGGGAGGGCCCTGGGAGCCAGTGAGTGGCTGGTTGGGAGGGCTGGGCTCGGGTGGCCCCAGGAAGCAGGTAAGTGGCCTCCCACCTGCTGAGGGGCCTTCCCACCAGGCAGGGCTGGAGCAGAGTCAAGGAGAGGGGAGAGAGGCTGCCCGACTCCTCGCCACAGCAGGGGAGCGCGTGCGCGGCACCTTGGGGCAGCCTGGGCAGCAGCCCTGCACCCCACAGCCTCTGGGCGCGGTTCCTGGTGCGGGAGGAGCCTCCTCCTAACCTTCCCACAGAGCCTTCCCGCAAAACCCTCCCTGTGAGCCACGGGCAAGCAGCTCAGTGTTGCCTCAGGTGGAAGTGGGAAGTATATTTTCAGACTCGGGTCTAGAATAGTCTCTCCGTAGGTTTTATTAAAGTACAGGTACAGCCCATTTGCAAACATCTGAGGACACACTGCTGCCCACTTGCCAGCCAGAACACCAAAGAAGCTGCAACAGCCATGAGGTGCCGGGGGAGAGGGGCGCAGGCCTGGGCTAAGAGGGGACTGCCACCGCCCCAGGGTGCAGGCGTGAGGTGCCGGGGGAGAGGGGCGCGGGCCTGGGCTAAGAGGGGACTGCCACCGCCCCAGGGTGCAGGCGGCCCTACAGGGCAGAGAAGCAGGCCCAGGAGAGGGCGGAGGGGTGGCCAGACCTCACCCCCACAGGAAGGACAAGAGGCAGGACGCGGTTCCCTCAAGCCAGCGCACCCTGCTCCCGCTGGGCAGCAGGCTCCTGCATGGCACTGCCCACCACCTGTGCCTACCCTGCCGCTGCCTGTCCCTGTGGTCAGCCAAAGGCTGAGTGTCCACGCAGGTGCAGCCTTCTCAACGTCCCCAGCACTAGCCACAGGGACAGCTGAGCTGACCTCTCTCCGTGCTGGGAACCCAGGAGGGAGGAGAGGTTTTAAACTGGAAGCTCTCAGAGACCCCAAAGGTGGTGGAGCACATCTCGGTGGCCGCCCCCCTCAGCACCGCCATCTGCAGAGCCCTGCCATGTTGGTACGGCAGCCGCCAGGCCTTCCGGGAGCAGGGCGCCCTGAGCACCTGTCGGCCTCGCAGGTGGAAACACTTACGCTTGTCATTCATAAACCTCCGGCAGAATTCCTGGAAAGTGCCCCGGTAGCTCATGGTCCGCAGGGAGCGGTGGAACTGATAGTAGGCCACCACCAGGTCCTTGGGGTTCCGAGCCATGTAGATGACCTGCGGGCGGCAGAGCGTGTTAGCCAACTCCCTCCAGGCGGCCACGGGGCGCGCTCTCGACCAACACCGCCTCCGACCTGGGATGCGCCCTTGCCTGAGAGTGTTCCCCAGGTAAGCACTTGAGTGTCCATTTTATTTGTGTCCTCTGGAACTCGCTTAAAATCAGTGCAAGTCTTCAGCTCCGACCTGACCCTGGGGATGAGAACCACAGTCTGGGGCTGTGGTGCACTGGAGGGGCCAGTGGATGCGGCAGCGGGTCCTTCCCGTCCTGTGGGTGCATGAGCATGAGGGGACCCGTGCTAAAACATGGACAGAATGCTGGAGGTGCATGATTGGAGAAGGCACGTGGATAGGCCTTCGGGGACCGAAGTTCCCACCCAGGAAGGGGGCCAGGCCAGGGGAGGCAGCTGTGGTGTGTCTGCACGGCCTCGGACGCTCCGGGCTGGGGGCAGTGCGGGCCGGAGGGCAGGAGGCGCACCAACATACCTTGGAGTCCCCGTTGTGAAGGTCAGAGGGCAGGAAGCGATAGGGAAGGTGGCTCTTGATGAGGCGGGGAGAGGTCAGCTCCTGCGGGCAGAGGGCAGAGCTCTGAGAGGAGGCGGGGCCAGGGGAGGGTCCCAGACCAAGCAGGACCCAGCACACCACCTGACCAACTCCTCACGTGAGACATGCCCCCGACAATGCTGGGCCTGGGGTAGAGATGAGGGTCCCTCTTCCTTTTTCTTGGCAGTACTGGAGATGGAACCCAGGAACATTCTACCTCCGAGCTCCACCCCAGCCCTATTTTTCAGTCCTTTTTATTTTTAAAACAGGGTCTCTCTGAGTTGTGAAGGGCCTCGCTAAGTAGCTGAGGCTGTCCACGAACCGCAATCCTCTTGTCTCAGTTGCCTGAATGCTAGGATTACAAGCATGTGCCACCGTACTTGTCAGGGTCCCTCTTCTTAGCCTGAGGAGTTGACCACTCAGGGCCACAGGGATCTGCTCAGAGACCTGAGGCCTCTGATCTGGCCTGAAGTGGCAGAGAATAGCCCCCAAGCCTGGGCCCGAGATGGGCTGCACGGCCACAGAGGAAGTCGAGTCCCAGCACAGAGCAGCGCCTGCCAGACCACTGCGGGGACCCCTGACCCCTGGCCCACCTGTGCTCGGAGCCCTCTTCCCTGTCACCCTGACCACAAGCCCAGCCGGGCGGCCCGCGGCCTCCGCAGCTGCCTCCCTGTGGCCCCCAGGCCTTCTG
Source organism: Muscardinus avellanarius (assembly GCF_963383645.1). Taxonomy (NCBI): domain Eukaryota; kingdom Metazoa; phylum Chordata; class Mammalia; order Rodentia; family Gliridae; genus Muscardinus; species Muscardinus avellanarius. The sequence goes on along the minus strand of NC_137797.1, from coordinate 5,897,136 downwards.
GGCTTAGAGCGTCAGGCCCCTTGGACCCGGGCTGCGTCTGCTGATCCCGCTACTCCTTTCTTTCCTCGCCCGTCCCTTCCTCATCCACTCCCTCAATGTGATTCTGTTCAACTAAGACTCCTTTCGGGGGCCAGGGCGTGACACTCATCTCACTGATGCCTGGTCCTGAGGCCGGGCAGTGCCGGCACAGGGCGGGCACCCGCACCCAAGAGGTATTCACACGGAGGAGCCACCCGGGCCCAGTGGGTGCAGGCAGCAGAGTGAACTGGGGCAGGGTGCAGGCAGAGACGGGCTCCCCAGAGCGGGGCGAGGGTGCTCATCTAGCATGAGAGCAGGCAGGCCAGAGCCGCTGCATGTCCATGTGGGGAGGCCCTGGACCCCAAGGGACGGGAGGGAGCCGAGGGGAGGACCCAGTGCATCGAGGGATAGAATGCACACGTCTCTTTATTTCTCTTACTGCAAACAGCTCCTCCCCAGCCCCCTTCACAGAGGGGACCACATGGGGGGCATGGAGCCTGCCTCCCCCGGTGGCTCCTCACCCCCACGCATCTACTTCCTTCCCCTGGCAGGCTCCCCACCCTGGTCAGATGCCGGGTCACAGCCACAGTCACGGCCATGGTCACAGGCTCTCTTGTCTGAGGCTGCCCCCACCCCAGAGCCTCCCGGACCCCTTCGGAAGCAAGCGTGACTGCGGACGCGCCCAGCGGGCCGGGCCGGGTACCTTGATGATGTCCAGGCCCGGCTGGGGGTACTCCAGGACCGGCAGCTGCTCGTCGATGTTCATCAGGCCGAGCTCGTCAGGGTCGGCCCCCTGGCTCACCAGGTAGACCACCTCCTGCAGCAGGCTGGTGCCTGGGGAGAGAGCGGGCACTCAGAGGGAGCCCTGGCAGCTCTGCGCCAGGCCGCACCTGTGCTGACAGGCCAGAGAAAGGGCTCTGGGCTGGATGCTAGATCTCGGCCGAGCCCACCCCGCCGGGTGGCACCCACTGCGCCAGCATTTAGAGGGTCTGGAGTGTGTTCTCAGGCCACGGCACGCACTGCCCCAGAGCTGGCGAGATGTCAGGGGAGATGGCGCCAGCTCTGGGGCTGGCAGGCTGAACTTTTCTTTTTTGTGGTACTGGGGATGGAACCCAGGGGCATTCTACCTCTGATCTACACCCTTAGTCCTATTTTATTTTTATTTTGAAACAAGGTCTCGCTAGGTTAATAAGAATTTCACTGTTTGCTGAGGCTGTCCTGGAACCTGCGATCCTCCTACCTCAGACTCCCAAGTACTGGGATTACAAGTGTGACCACCACGCCCGGCAAGGTTGAGCTTCCACACCGATACAGAAGAGAGCAGGGTGGGGAAGTGACGCGGGCTGTTTCTATCTACCAGTGTCTACTGAAGTTGAACACATACACGACCCAGGATCCTGAAGAGACCAAGCGAAACGGACCACTGCTGGTCTACTGACAGGCGTGTTCTAGAACAATACTGGTCATCTCAGTCATAAAGCCGCCAAGCCTTGGAGACGTAAATGGCCATCAACAACACACAGAATGAGTGGACTGTGACAGTCACACGACAGGACGGGACAGAGCAGACAGGCGGACTCCTGAGCAGCGAGGACGGCTCCTGAGCAGCACCGGCCTGCCCGCGGCAACAAGATGGCGGGCTCCAGAGCAGCGAAGACGGCTCCTGAGCAGTTCCGGCCTGCCCGCGGCAACAAGATGGCGGGCTCCGGAGCAGCGAGGACGCCTGCCTGCAGTTCTGCTTCCTTTCCCTGAGGCCAGGCAGGGTCAAGAGCTCTGGTGACAGGCGGGCTCTAAGGTGACGACCTCAGAAGGCATGGGGAGGGCTCTGGGGTCTTTATGAACATGGAGTGATGCCCCACCAGCTCGAGGCCTGCCCCCCGAGACGCAGGGAGAGGGGCCAAGCCTGCGTGAGCCGCCCTGAGACCGGCAGACAGGGTGCTCTCACTTGCTGTGGGACCAGCTGCTCATGGGCCACAGACCTGCTCAGGGGCCCCCAGCCCACAAGACAGCAGCACAGCGCGCACCGGTCCCCTGGCAGACTTGGGGGCCATCCCTCTGGGATCAACTGCACACGTCAGGTTCGGACTCCATAGTCCCCAAACTAAAAGCCTTCTGTGGCTTCCTGGTGTTCACAGGTGAAGCACGCCTGACCTGGCTCCTCCCTGCACCCTGGCCTCTTTTCTGCTCCTCCCAGCCCGGAAGCGCCCGCTGCCATGCACCACCCAAGTACACACCATCGTCCACACCCTTACACGTGCTGACATGTGACCACAGCTGACCCTTCCCTCCCGCACTGCTGTCCCCTAGCACCTGAGACCCCTCCTCTCTGCCATCACACCCACACTTTAGCCTGCTCTCAACACAGCAGCCGACCCGCAGCGTGCGCACAGGAGCTAGGGCATCCACCTGTCCACAGGGACCCCGCAGGCTCTGACCACAGCAAAGGGCCCCAGCCTCCAGGCCCATCCGCTGCACCTGCGCCTCCTGCCAGCCGCTGCACCTGCTGCTGGCCTGCCTGGAGCCCATTCCTCATCCCTTCCTCCTTCTGTGTCCACGCAAATGTCACCCGTCATGGGCTCCCCGACCACATCCTTCACCCTGTTCCCATGGAGCCAGCAGCCTGGAACAGTTGCAAAGCCATTCCTGAGGCCCCCATACACACACACACACACACACACACACACACACACACACACACCAGGACTGGCAGCAAGGCTGAGCCTGGAGCAAGGCTGAGGGAGCGTTCCTGACTCAGCCATACAGAAAGGATTCCCAGTCCATGGGCCACGGGGCCTCCCACAGCCTGGGAGGTGCTGCCATCCATCCCCTGAGCAGAGCAGGCGCCAGGGCCACAGAGCCAAAGCAGGCTGGCCTGCCTGCTCACCCTGCTGGCAGGGACCCTCCACCCAGCAGCTCCACTGAGGTCCTTTAGAAAGCGGACCGTGGCACAGCTCTGAATGGGCCTCTCCCCGGGACATCTATTTTTAGCAGCCCCATCCTTCCCGAAGGCCGACGACGTGGACGCACGTTCTCTGCACGCTAAAATCTCCATCACTATTGACCACATCGACCCACAAGCTCCATCTTCACCTCCATTAGGCATTCATGCCGGAAGACGCTGGCCTCCTGAGGGCACAGGGAAGCTCCCTGAGCAGGGGCCGCCGCCCGAGACCCCTCCACTCGCAGCGCGGCCTGAGCACCTCCGGGCTTCCCTCCTCCCTCCGCAGCGTGAGTCTCAGGGGCCGACAAGGGCGCGCTGCCACTGCTGGCACCAGCCGGGGAAGGACACACGGACCAGCGTGTGGAGCAGGCCCAGAGCCGGCTGGTGAGCCCAGCAGTCATCAAAGAAATAACAGCCTCACGCTGGCCCCACCCCAGACATCCTTCCAGGCACCTCAGATGGAAGGCCAAGCGCAGGCCTCACGTCAGACACCAGGGCTGGGCAGGAGTCTTGCCAGGCACAGCCTCTCCCAGCATGCTGTCCACAGCCACCCCCTCAGTCTCATCACCCACCTGAGCCTGCCCAGCCCCACAGCGGCCCCAGCATCCAGGCCTGCCAGGCCGGGCCCTGCCCAGACACACAGCTCCAGCAGCTCCCCCACCTCCAGACTCAGCCATCCAAGGGCCTTGAAAGACGGCCACTGCCTGGCCAGCGTGGACGTGACCTGCGGCACTGCTCCCGGAGGCCTTCTAAGCTCTGACCGGGCCCCCTACTCCTGCCCTGCCTGCTGCGGTGCCATCACACTCCAGGAGGGCAGGGAGCTTGTCTCTTCGTGGACCACTCTCCCAGTCCTGGGGGTCAGGAGAGCCAGGCTTGAGGTATGGGCACGGTCACCTCTTTCTGGAGACTAAGGCAGAGTCCCACCCGCTGACTGCCCTCCCCCTCCTACCTGGATCTCACCCACCCATCCTGTAGCCACTCGACAAACCTGAACCCTTACCAGTGCCAAGCTGCCCAGGAGCTAGCTGTCCATTACGGAAGGCCCTCCACGGGCTTCGTGCCCCCCAGAGCAAACACGAGGCGCCCTCCCTCCTTCCCAAGAGGCAACACTAGAAGGGCCACAAAGGCACCTGCGCAAGGCCAAAGTCCACCAACAGCTGACCACCTCGATTCTGAGTACTCGTGCCGGGCGCCACCAGCTGGACCACACCACCGCCTCGAGGAGGAGCCACTGACAGCCTCGGGAGGGACCATCAGCCACACGGGCGAGGCACCGAGTGCAGGGTGGGGATCTGGGAAGCGGGGCCGCCCAGGAGTGGGAGCAGCAGCCCTGGGAGGGGGCTAATGCTCCAGGGACAGGCAAGTGGGGAGGGGAGCCATGGCTGCAGCCTTGCAAGGTAGCAAAGGCCAGGTACCCAAGTGTAGAGAGGGCGAGAGGGAGGCACGGGAGGGTCCAGCCTGGCGCCCCAGCATGTCTGGCCTGTAGGGAGGCATGCTGACAGGGCTGGGCCACCCCACAGGCCAGGAGCATGAGCCACACCGGCCCCTGCTGTGCGCAAGAGGCCGGACAGGACCTGCTCCTGAGGACAGCCACGCCAGAGCCCATAGCCTGGGATCTGTGGGACCCACAGGAGCCCGGAGCTCAGGGGCAGAACCATCAGCAACACCCATGGAGGTCAGAAAAGCTCCCCCCAGAACTCTGGGACAGGATACCAGCCCAGGGTCAGAAGCGGAGAGAGCCGGGAGGCTGGGCTGGCACGGTGGCTTCCGCCACGCTCCTTCCTGGCACGCTCTGCAGGCGCAGGCACAGCCTTGCCCTCAAGGGGGCTGGAGTTTGGGGCGCTCGTGCCTTCTGCTGCTCCTCACGCCGACGGGCTCCCCCCCATCCCAGGAGACAGTGGGAGACTGGAAGCAGCCCCCTGCAGGGGAGAGCAGCCCACAGAGGCTCAGGCAGGGAGGACTCGTCGCCCCATTCCACCCGGGCCAAGTCCCAAGTGAGTCTTCTTTGGACCCAATTTCTCCAGGGAGGCTGCCTCTGCCCTTGGATGGCGGCTAGAGCAGGGCCCGGGCATGCGAAGCCAGAAGAGGTGCTGGGAACTCCCCTCCCCAGACGCAGCTGCCACACGATACCCGCTGCATCCAGCCTTCACCTGCTGCCACCCGAGTCCCAGAGAAGAACCTGCTTTGAATCGCAGCCCCCGTCGTGGCTAAGGCCTCACTGGATTCTGGGAGCCCCGCAGTCAGAGCTGTCCCGGCCCATCGCCCTCCGCCTCTGCTGGCATTTAGGTTCTCTACAGACAGCCAGCTTGGCATCTCCTCTCCCGCTCTCGGGGCTCCGGCTTTTCTATCCCATCACTTTGGAGAGGTTTCAAGAGCAAGAGACTCGCGTGTGTGCTCTGCACAGCCCTCTACGCAGTCCCTGCCACACACAGGGCAGGGACGGGGGCAGGAGCTCCCGACCACCGCCAGCTGCCCCAGCTCGCAGCGCCACCCGGCCCTCGCTGGCAAACGCCCAAGGAAGGCTTGCCGCCACACAGGCCCCGCACCAGAGCCCACTGATGATGTCCCTGTCTGGGTCCCACAAGCCCCGCGGTGGCCATTATCCCCATCTCATTTCACCCAGGAAGACAAGATGCTAAGAGTCCTGGAAGGCCCCAGGAGGCGGTGGCTGGGGCCTGAGACAAGCAAGGTGTGTGGGCATCTCTGCTGCTGGCCCCCAGAAAGATCATGCTCAGGTGCTGGCACTGCCTCGGGGCCTGCCATAGCAACACAGACCCGTGTGGACGCCTGCTTCTTTCTCTGATCTTTTCCATCGTAAGACAGCATCCTGGCCAGCCCACCGGTCCCCGAAGATAAAAGGAGACACTGGAGCAGAGCTGCCAGCCAGAGGCCTGAAGCAAGGCTATTACCCTGCAGACACAGGCACAGCACCAGATCTGGCATGGCCTCGCCCAAATCAGAACCCACACCTAAGGCTTTATCACCTGGCCCTGCTCTAGCAGAACCTGCTAGTGCCCACACATGCCCTCAGCCACCAGCAGCTCCCAGGGAAGGTGCCCCAGACCTGAAGGCTTCCCGCCTCCAGCACCTGTGCCCGCTTCTCACCTGCTGCAGGGGGAGCCAGGGCAGGTGAGCAAGTCCGCACCTCCCCTCCCCGAGCTCTATTCACAGGCTCTCCAGGGATTCTGGCAGCTGAGCCGGGGGCGGGAACTCCCGCCCCCACACACAGCGCCTCAGCCTCACCTGTGGGGCCTGCGCTTCAGGGCCCCTGAGGGAAGCTGGGTTTCCTGGTTTGGAAACAGCCTGGAAGACTGGACGGGAGCACCGCTCAGCCTCTCTCAGCGGGTTTCCTCACCCGTGGAGAAGATGGCTCCCCCAAGGACTCACGCGCTCACAGAACACTGGGTACAGCCTCGCCGACCACAATCAGAGCTGGCACCACCCGATGCCGGACCCCAGGAAGGAGACACTGACCAGGGGCACCACCTGCAGAGCCCGCCTGCCCTGCCCCTGGTGGGCGGTGCTCTGGAGACCACAGCTCGCTGCACCTGGCCGATCCCCTCGAGCGGACTCCAGGAGCACATAGGGAGCCCACACCAGGGCCTCTGGCTCGCTGTTTAGCTTCCAGCAAACTCCAGCACCTCTCCAAAGCAGGCTTCACAGGGGCTTCCCCCGCCAAAGGTCCCACCGTGAGGGAGCCCTCCCTGAGGCCCTGCCCAGCACGAGCCTCAGGGGACCCTGTCATCCAGGACCCTCCTGGGGGCCCCTGGCAGAGGACACCTGTCCACCTGGGGCCTGGGCGCCGCATGCAGGTCTCCCCACAGCGCTCTCACGCCAAGGAGCCTGGAAAATTAAGATTCCAATGAACGCGGCGTTCCAATCCTCCCGCTCTTCACGAGTGGACACGTTCAGAGGGATCCTGGGCCCAGCCTGGGGCCACGAGGCGCAGAACCAGGTCCAGAGGCCCCACCCTGGGCATCCCCCACCAAGCAAAGCACTCCTTCCTTCCTGGTCGGCGACGGGGCCCTCTGGGTCTGGAGGGAAGCGAAGGGAGGAGGCACTCCGCGGGGCCAGGACCACATTCTGAGGGCCACATGCCAGGACTCCAGGGCCCAGCCCATCGGGCAGGAGGGAAGCAGGTGGCTGGGCACCGCAGCTGTGCTGTGCTCAGGGCAGGAGCAGAGCCAGGACACCTGAGCAGGCTGGGTGGCTCTGAGCTACTTCCCGCCTTCTCTGCACCTCTGAAAAAGAGTTCAAGAGCCCCTTGCAGATGAACAATGGCGGAGCACCTAGCCCAGGGACTCGGTAACGACCTCAGGAGCCAAGGACGGGCATTCTAGGTCCCATCCTGAGCCGTGACAATGGGCGAACACACCCCTCAAGGGACCCGAGAGCTGCCCCAAGTGTGCAGGTGAAGCACGGGTTTCAGACAGGGAAGGAGGGGTGGGGATGCAGGCTCAGCAAGGGTGCCACCTCGCTAGAACCTGCCCCGCCTGGCACACCCTCCTGTCCTCCCACCCAACACGGGTCCAGGTCTCTTCTCCAGGGTGGTGTGTGGGGCCAGATCTTCAGCCCGTCGGTCATTTCCTGCCAGGAACTTTACGAATGACAGGGTGGGGACCAGGAGCCTGCACTGGCTTCAGAGCAACCAGACTTCCCTCAGTGACACCGTCTACCCTGCCCAGGAGCAGGATGGGAGGCCTGGAGAGGAAGCAGACAGGAACAGGGCAGAGAGCGAAGGAGGATCAGAAAGACCTGCAGGACACCAGGCATCCCAGGAGAGACTCCCAGAACTCAGAAGTCCCTGACCCGGGAGCGCGGCCTCCCAGCTGTGGACCGGCCTCGCTGGCCTGCCGTGCCTGGGGCCCATGCCTTGGGGAGGGTCCCTGTGACGGTGGATACAAAGAAACTTGTTAGCTGCAGGGCATGCTTAGGGAGTCAGCGGCTGCCTGGTCACCAATGGCGGCCGCTCCTGGCTCCCAGGGCTCTTCCAGGCCCTCCTCCGCTGCCCTCGGGCAGAGGGGAAGTCAGAGGTGCCACGGTGAGAGCTGAAAAGGCCCTAGGCTGAGGAGATACAGGGCTGGCTGGTCTAGGCATGGCATGGCGGCTCTGGGCCACTGCTGTGTTCCCCGCCACCAGGAAGAGCCACCAAGCTCTCTCTCCTGGGGAAACAGTCAAGGATGTGCTTCTGCTTGTCTTTGAAAGATGTACATTACAAGCAAGATGTGACTACTGGTTACCTAAAAATCTTCCTTAAAATTAAGGCCCCTCACCAGGTGTGGCGGCCACACCTCTAATTCCAGCGACTCGGCAGGCTGAGGCAGGAGGGCCATAAGAACAAGGCCCGCCTGGTAATTAAGTGAGGACTTGTCTCAAAATGAAAATAAAGGGCTAGAGATATTAGATCCGTAGGGCAATGCCCCTGGGTTCAAACCCCAGTGCCAAAAAGATAAACAGAAATTATGACCCCTTTCCCCACCAAAGTGTCCAGGAGACCCCCCCCAGCAGAACCCTCCATGCCCCAACTCAGGGTCCCACTAAAGCACCCCGCCAGCTCCAAGTCCCCAGCGAGGCCGGCTCCTCCCCCAGAAGAGCACCAACACGGGGCTTCTCAGCCTACACCTCCTCCATCACGGAGGTGGTAAGGCAGGACCACCCCGCCCCGCAGCAGCTCCAGACCCTACGAGCTCCCCAAACCGAGCCTGGCACAATTCATTCAGAGGAAAATCCTGCCCGAAAACCACATGAGCCCATTTTTAATCTTTCTTTACCCAACTTCAACAAGAATACTCATATACTTTATAACAAAAATATAAATATGTCTCACCCCAAAATATAGCTCCAAACCTGGCTTGGGGCCATCACAACGTGTATGTTCTATACTCAACTTTTCCTCTGAAGACCCCAGACCCAAAGCCCACCCCCACGGCCTGCGGGGTGTTGGGAAGACCGTGAGGCCAGGCCCCCACAGCGCCGTCCCACCCCGGCTCCTCGCACTTCCTCCTCCCAAGGGCAGCCCGCAGGACCTCCTGACTGCGGCCAGCCCGGCCTGGACTTGACTTCTCCCAACCCAGCAGCCCTGGGGCCTTCAGACCCGAGACCCCTCCACTGAGAGCCCCTGGCCAACCTTCCTTAGAGACCTGTCTGGGGCCTGCCACTCTCCACAGCGTGACAGCCACCCACCCAAGACCCCGCAAGGCCGGCCACCTTCTAACCCACACTGGAGTGCCCGGGTGTGGCACCCATAAAGTCACCGTGGGAAGCCTGTGTCCATGCTCCAGGAACAGGGCAGCTGCCTCTTTAGCCCACAAGCCTCAGAGGAGGCACGGCACCATCGCCTTTGACAGGACGCCAGGGCCAGCCCAGCCTGGATGTAAGGTCCAGGGCCTCCGCTCACCAGCTGTGTGACCTTGGGCCAGCCGCCTCCCCTCTCTGTGCCCAGGCCGGGAGGCGGGAATGCCCACCTCCACCTCCGGGCTGCAGCCAACGTGGGCTGGCTCGGGGAACACTGGGAAATGTAACTGTCCCAGGTGCTGCCTGGGGATGGAGGCCGCCCTCAGCACAGGAGCGCACTGGACAGCTCCCCGGCCAGGGCGGCCCCTGCCCCCAGGGCAGCCCACGCGGGAACCTTCCCAGATGATCCCCAGGACTTGGCCCTCATTGCAGGCCGGGCCGGATTCGGGAACAGAGAGGTGAGGTGACCTGCCCAAGGTCACACAGCCGACAGGTAAGGGGCCGGGAAGCAGGGCGGGTGGCGGCGCCGGCCACCAGCGGGGCGCTGTCCACCCCGCCGGGCGCCGCCCAGGGCTCGGCCGGGGCCCCGCGGGCGGGGCGCGGGCGGGGCCGCGGCTCACCGGACTTGGGGTAGGTGACGATCCACACGTCGCTGGGCCGCACCGGGAAGTTGGCGATCTCCTCCATCTTCCCGCGGCAGAAGGGCGGCAGCCGCACGCCGTGGAACTCGAAGTACTTGCTCTCGAACTCCCCGGGGGTGCTGGGGGTCTCGGCCTCGCTCTCCGCCATGCCGCCGCCGCCGCCGCCCGCGCCCACGCGCCCGCCGGCGGCCAGCTCCGCAGCGTGACGTCACGGCGCCGCCGGCCGCGCTCCGCGGGCATGACGTCATGGCCGCGCCCCGCACGCCGCCCGCGCGGGCGTGACGTCACGGCGCCGGCGCGCCCCACCCCGCGCGCGGCTGGCCCTCCCCGGCGGCGCTCGGGTGTTTGGGCGCCGCGGACCCCGACCCGCGGCGGCCGGGGGTCCGCCCAGGGAGGGCCGGCGCGCGGCCGGGCAGTGGCCGCTGCTGAGACGAGTCCCGGCTGCGTAATATCCCGGGAGCAGACGGGGGGGGGGGGGACTGCGGCGCGCCCCCCGGGATGGAAGGCGGAGGGGGCAGCCAGCCTGACTCGGGGACACTCCAGACACCAGACATTAGGAGCAGCTAGCCTGCCGGCCACGGGCGTCCAGTGAGAGGCGGCGAGCGGCCAGGGACGCTGTGCTGGTGCTCGCCTGGGTCTCCCTGGCCAGAGGGAGCGCAGGGGAGGAGGGTGAACCCCACGGCACTGGGCTGGAACTGGAGGTACTGGCACCAAGCCATGATTTCTTTTTATTCTTTTCTTTCTTCCTGTGTGTGTGTGTGTGTGTGTGTGTGTGTCTGTACACCCGCGCATGCTACTGGGGTTTGGACCCAGGGGCATTCTCCCTCTGAGTTACACCCCTAGTCCTATTTTATTTTGATTTTGAAACAGGTCCCCTAGGTTGCTGAGCGGCTCACTGCATACCGAAGCTGTCCTTGAACCTGCGATCCAAGTACTCCCAGGTTCTGCCTCCCAAGTACTAGGATTGCAGGTCTGTGCCACCATGCTCAGCTTGAAGCCATGATTTTTTTGATAAATCAATTTCTTGCCGGGTGCGGTGGCACACGCTGGTAATCCCAACACTTACGGAGGCTAAGACAGGAGAATTGCAAATTCAAAGCCAGCATAGTGTGACTTAGTGAGACCCTATTAAAAAAATAAAAGGACTGGGTGTAGCTCAGAGGTCAAACATCCCTGGGTTCAATCCCCAGTATAAAATAAAAATCTATTTTTTTATCTTTACTGAAAAGACTTTCAGGCAGTGATATTTCCATAGCACAAGGTACGCCCATGCCCAGATGTTCATTTCTGATACTTCCCCACCCAAAGGAACCAGGGTTCCCTGGGAAAGGCCAATCCCAGGGCCGGCAGGGAGGTACAAGATGAGCCTGTGACATCTGTTGACTCCAGAGAGGAATGTTCAAGCATGATAGGAATGAGCCGGGCGTGGTGGGCACACTGTGATCCCAGCATTCAGGTGGCTGAGACAGGAGGATCGCGGTTCGTGGACAGCCTCGGCTACTTAGTGAGGCCCTCCGCAACTCAGTGAGACCCTGTCTCAAAATAAAGAATAAAAAATAGGGCTAGGAGGGTGTAGCTCAGAGGTAGAATGCCCCTGGGTTCCATCCCTGGTACCGAAAAAAAAGAAGGAGGAGGAGGAGGAGGAGGAGGAGGAGGAAAGAAAGAAAGAAAGAAAGGTTATAGGAATTGGTGGACAGGACCTAGTTGGAGGGTTACCACTGGGGAACTCTGAAACAGTCTGAGCTTATTAGATGATAATTGGAAACAAGTGAAATATCCATCTACATGAGAATGAATACTGGTGATACAGTACATTCTTGCAAGGTAATACCCCAACAACAACAAAAAAATAAGGACCTGGTAGGTGCAAGCACATGGATGGATCTCATAGAATGCTGAACGGACAAGCCACACACAGATGGTGTGTTGTGTGATTCAGTTCAAGGACAAGCAAGGCCAGCCTAGTGCTAGCTGGGGCATGGGGAAAGGTGGACTGGGACGAGGCACCAGGGTCCCCTGCCTCCAGAGTGCGGGGTGCACCCTCCCTGCGCTCAGTGGTGCTCACCTGGTGGTAGAGATGGAAACCATCATGCGTGTGCGCGGGGTTTGTGCTCAGAAGGGCCCACACATGGGCAAGTTCCTAACTTGTTCTGTGGTGTTTCAGCCTTACCCAGCTTCTGTCTACATCCCTGCCTTGTGACTATGGGCATCGGGACCTGTGGTGAAGAGGGTCAGGGCAGACACTTCCGCCCCACAGCCTCTCGGAGTGCGCAGGACGGAGCCACCCCTGCTCTGGGGCACGCTGGGGGCGGGGAGTCGGCAGAGGTGAGCCTCTTGCCACCAGTCCAGGGACCTCACTCATCTGGGTTGGAAGCTGCAGTGCCTTTAGGGCCGTGGACCCCTGGGAAGAGGAGACTCCTGGCCCGACTTCACCGCTCCAGCCAGAACAAGATGCGTCACTCCTGCAGCGGGCAGAGGAGGAAGCTGGCGGCTGGTGGGCTGCAGGCTGCAGGTGAGTCATAGGATGGGCCCCAGGATCGTGTGAGGGTCTGCACCTGCCCCACAGGATCCTCAGTGCAGAGGAGCGATGCTAAATAGCAAAGAAAACCACCATGGCAGGCCGAGAGAGGAAGCAGGAAGGGAAGGGAAAGCTTTTTACTTGGTGACACTGTGGCGGTTCTCTCCTGCTTTTGAACAAGACCTGCATTTCAGTCTCGTTCTGGGACCTGCAGATGAGGTAGCTAGTCCTGTGTAGATGTGTATATGTAAGGACTTACTGAGTGATACACGTGGATCTGTGTATTTATACTTAAACCGCAATTTACTGTGCATGCGCACTTATATATTTATACCTAAATAAAAATATTTTAAGTAAACAGATTGAAAAATAAAGTCAGACGCAGTATCGCCCGCCTGGCATGCCAGCTACTGGGGAAGCCGAGGTGGGAGGATTGCAAGTTCCAGGTCAGCCCGAGCAGCTTAGCGAGACGCTGTCTCAAAAGAAAAATGAATTGTGGAAGAAATGGAAGAGGGTCAACAACAACAACAACAACAACAACAACAAGGGTTTTTCTCCAAGTAAAACAGCTAGTAAGTTTAGGAGCGATGGAGTTAGAAGACTCTGTAGCCATTTTAGTGTCTTCTGGCCTGTTCCTCTGGAGGACCTGACTTTATTTTGATAACACTAACTTCATTCGATTTGTTTTCGTCACTTGGTTAATGTAGCATCTGAACCAAATGATCAAGATAAACATCAGCCTTAACGTGACTCTGGGCTGGACTCTGCATCATTAAAAGAAAGTCATGGCCGGGCGCGGTGGGCACACTTGTCATCCCTGCGCTTGGGAGGCGGGGACAGGAGGATCGCGCAGGTTCGAAGCCAGCCACACTGGCATAAGAGACCCTGTTTCCAAATAAAAAAATATAAAAAATAGGTGTCTGGGAGTGTATCCTGGAGGTAGAAGGGCTTCCAGGAACCCCAGTAACACACACACACACACACAAAAAAAAAATTAAAATAAAAAAGAAAGCCATAAAGGCCATTACTGAAACGATTTGCAATACTTAAATCTAGACTATATTAAATAATAACAGTGTTGATTTTAAGTTTGCTGAATTTGAAAATTGTACTGTAGTGGGGTTTTTTTTTTATCCTCTTTTGCTCAGGAGGAGCGTGCTGAAGTATTTCAGGTGAAGAAACAGATGTCTGACTCTTACTTTCAAGGGATTATACCTACGTGTATATTACTACCGAAAGTGCATGTGTATATATGCACTGAGAGAGGGGGAGAGAGGGGTGAGGGGAGGCGCAGCTGCTGACGCACCTGCACTGCGTATTTGTTCCTGTTGCTGTTGTGAAATGACCACAAGCCCAGCTCTGCAGGCCAGAAGCCTGGCGCAGGAACCACTCCCTGAGACGCGGTGGCAGGAGGCTGCACTCCTCCTTCCCGAGGCTCCAGGGTGTCCTGACTCTCCCCACTCTTCTGCCCCCTTGGCTCTGTCTAGCGGCTGCCCACCTTTCTTGGCTCCCAGTCTCTTCCTCTCTTGGAAGGCAGCAGCGGGAACCGGGCACGGTGACTGCCCCTTCCTTGGAGGTGTCTGAGAAGCGTCTAGGCCGCCCTGTGTCCTCAAGAAACTCAGCGTGCAGCCCTCAGAGGCCACGGAGGCGTGCACTGGTCGCTGTCCGTGGTGCTGAATTGTGTGGCGGGCAGATGATCCTTTGCCCTGGTGCCCTGGCTTCGCTTTAATATTCTGGTTTGACTCATATTTTCCTATTTGTGTGTATTATATATTTTAGGTTAAGTATTTGTTTATTGTTAAAATTTCAAAAGTATTAAAACTAGATGGAATGGCCTAATAAATTTCCACGACATTGCTGGATGTCATCTACCATCGACCTGCGTTATATGGCGCCCGCCCACCCTAGATATATCTACTCCCATACACACGCAGGTTATTTTGACACAAATGCTATATGTTATGTCATTTAATTCAAAACACTTCAGATCTCAAAGATCTCAAAGATCTCATAGATCTCAAAGAAATAAATCCTTGAGCCGGGGGTGGTGGCACATGTTTATAATCCCCGCGCTTGGGAGGCAGAGACAGGAGGATTGCGCTGGTTTGGAGCCAGCCACGCTGGCTTAAGAGACCCTGTTTCCAAATTTAAAAAAATTTATAAAAATAGGTCTGGGAGTGTAGCCCGGACGTAAAAGGGCTTCCAAGAACCCCAGTACCACCAAAAAAAAAAAAAAGAAGAAGAAAAGAAAAGAAAGAAATCCTTGAAAATATATTCCCAATACGCTAACATTAACACATCTAAAAATTGATGATCAGGTCTTTCCTTTTTGGTGATGGGAATTGAACCCGGGGCATTCTACCTCTGAGCCACACCCCCAGCCCTATCCTATCCTTTATTTTATTTTATTTTTTTGGTGATACTAGGGTTCCTGGAAACCCTTCTACTTCTGGGCTACGCTCCCAGACCTATTTTTATACTCTTTTTTTATTTGGAAACAGGGTCTCTTAAGCCAGCGCGGCTGGCTTTGAACCTGCGTGATCCTCCTGTCTCCGCCTCCCAAGCGCGGGGATTACAAGCGTGCCCACCACGCCTGGCTCTATTCTTTATTTTGGAGCAGGGTTTCACTAAATTGCCGGGGCGAGCCTCAAATCTGTTACTCTCTTGTCTCAGTTTCTCAGGTGGTGGGTACAGGCATGCACCACTGCACCTGGCTCGTAACCATTTCACATTGCCAGACATCCAGTCAGTTTACACAGTCAGGCCCATTGGCATACAAAGGTCAGCCGGCGAGACACCTGCCTGGGTGCCCAGTGTGGCTGGCGTGGTGCCCCGGCAGAGGTCACATCACCCCGCTGTAGATCAGCACGCACCAGCCTCTTGGTCCAGGTGACACTGAGCAAGTCCAGGCACAGGTGCTTGACTCAGGAAGGTGGTCATCCCATGGGCTGGCCCCTGAGGACAGGCGTGTCCGGGAACTGTGGACTCCAGCGCACTCCTGCCAAGCCAGGTCTGGGCCAAGATTGATCACACACACAGAATCTCTGCAGAGGAATCTGGAGCATCAGTGTGTCGCCACAGCATCCTGGTGGGCTGGGACCACGCCTGGGCAGGGCTGGGGGCTAACTTCACCCTTGACTGGCTGTGTAACCTGAACTCGGAACTTCAGCTGGCTGAGCCTCGGCTTCCTTTAACTCACCTTGAGCTGCCCTGCCTGCCTGGGCACCTCCAGTGCCCGCCAACGGTGATGCCCTTGCCAACCCAGTCGATTCCAGAGAGACCCATCCAGAGGCCAGCTCCTCTGGTGACTCCTCCTAAAGCCGTCTCCTCCCTGGCCACAGTGCTGCTGTTGTGTGTGCGGTCTTAGCGCTGAGCTGCAGGCCCCTTAGAAAGCGGGCAGTCCAGCCTCTGGCTTTAACACCCCCCCCCCATTCTGGTGATTGAATCCAGAGGTATTCGACCCCTGAGCTACACTCCCAGCCCTATTGTTTTTTTTTTTTATTTGGAAATAAGGTCTCACTAGGCTGATGAGAGTCTCACTACTTGCTGAGGTTATCCTTGAACCTGCAATCCTCCTGTCTTGGCCTCCCAGGTACTGAGATTACAAGCATGCCTAGCCTCTGACTTTTAAAGATTCAGAATGAGGAGGATGGAGGAGAGGGTGTACTCAAGAGCGTCACAGAGCAGGGTGATGGAGCCGGGGTGGTCCAGGGACCTTCCTGCTGCCTGGAGCACAGACCTGGGCATTTCCGGCCTGGCCGCCGAACCTCCCTGAGCTCCACGTCCCTCGGCCATGGGACTGGGAGAATAATGCCCACCTCTCAGGATAGCTCTGGAGTCGGATGCGATGCTCTGTAAACTGCAGGTTGGACGTGATCACGATAGTTAGATTCCTTTTCCCTCCCTAGAAATAGCAAAGCGACTTGAGAACTCTGTGGAGCGGAGTTGGGAAACCCCAACAGACAAGCCACTTTCTGTGATGCTTAGCCTGGCTGGATGCTAGAAGCCAGCCCAAGAATGTGGTCCAGGAATGGGAGCCACAGATGCTCTAGGGCCCCAAGGTCCAGAGAGGTCCCTGGCTGGGACGCTGGGAGGAGGAAGGGGGCAGGCCCATGGGTTCAGCACACCTGTTGGCTACGGCTCGGGCCAAGGGCTCTTGGCACACAGGTCAGGGCTCCCTCGCAGCTCCCAGTCTTCTATCTGGACTGGCCCCACCGAGAGGCTGGCACGGGGCTCGGAGGATGCCTAGTGGCGATGCCGCTCAGCCACAGAGTGGCGTTACCTCGGGTTAATTTCCGTCCACCCCTAATCATTTGACGTCTCTAAGGAGCATTTAATTTTCTCCACGCAATACTCCACGAAGTCCACGTGACTACCTCCATTCACACAGGGAAACTGAGGCTCCGGTCGGGGGGGACTTTTCCCTGGGTCACCTCCATGCTAAGTTGAAGAGACAAGACGCCAGCCTGCGCTGCCTGGAGTTCATGCCAGGATGCCGCCTTCACCCAGAGACCTCCCGGCCCTGCGGCAACAGGATGCTGGGACGGCTTGGGCCTGGGGTGCCCCCAACAGCTCATGTGTTGCTACGTGATGGTCCCCAACGCAGTGAGGCTCGGAGGTGGGCGTGGCTAGGGGAAGTGGGTCTCTGGGCGGGGGCCTTGAGGACTGGGCCTGGCGCAGGAGCATCCGCGCACTCACTCCCTCCCTCCCTCCCTCCCTCCCTCTCTTTCACCCTCCCTCCCTCTCTCTCTCATCCTCTCTCTCTCCTCTCTCTTTCTCTCTCCTCTCTCACTCTCTCCTGCCATGAGCCGAGCAGTTTTCCTCCTCCACACCCTGTGACCACGACATTGCTGCCTTGAAGCGGGCCGATCTGTGAGCCAAACCGACCTTTCCAGCGCTAGGATGTCATCAGGTATCCTGGTCACAGAGGTGAAAATCTTAACCAGGACGTATAGATCACAGGGGACCCTGACCCAGCTCGGCTCTGGGGCTGCCAGCTGGGTGTCACCAGACCCCAGGAAGGGCACAGTGCCGTTGGCGGGTGGTGCTCCCTGGAGCCCACAGGGGAGGCTGGGGTCAAACTCGCTCACTCTGAGATCACATTAGTAAAAAGCAGCAGATCACATTAGTAAAAGACAGGAGGTGGGAGGTGGAAACAGCTTAGGTCCAGTGCTGGTCATGGCACCCTGGGCACTGCTGGCCCCCTTGCACTCAGAGAGACATGGCACACAGGGTGAGGGACTGAGGCTGACTGAGCAGCACCCCTGGCTGGGGAGGTCCCTAAAGGGCAGCCATCAGGCCCAGCCGCTCACCACGGAGAAGAGCAGCTTCGGAGGGACCAGACAGCTGCTGTCTGTCCTGCCAGGCCGTCCCTGTCCCCGGCAGAGCGAGCAGGAAGGCAGGGCGAGTGGCCAGAGGGCCGAGCGGGTCCAATGGGGAAAGCCAGAGGACATGGATCTTTAATGCCTGAGGAAATAGCCAAGCCGAGCTAGAATCTGGGAAAGTGCCTGGAACCTGATGTCGTGAGGGCAGCTTGGGAACAGCCTGTGCCCGTGTGCAGCGTGGCAGACAGACAGGCTCACACCTGAGCCACAGACACTCCCGATCAGAAGTTCTAAGCAACGGAAATACGCAGCCAGGTAAGCACAAGCCTCCAACAGCGCGCTGCTCTGCAGAGCAGGATGGAGAAGGAGCCGGCGGCCAAGCGTCTCCCCGCCTGAGACACAAGACAAAGCCAGGGCGACAGCGGTGATCCTGGCCAGCCCCCACTGCGTAGAGCGCTGGCTGGGAGGGGCAGCAAGGGAGGCCTGTGTCCATGATGAGGGCAAAGGGCAGGGGGCAGGCGAGAATGTTCTCAGAGGCCTGAGACACTGGACCCTTAGCCTGGAGCCCCAGGTGGACAGGGAGGACAGCCCAGTGCAGGCAGGGAGGACCATGGGGCTGGGGTCACCTGGCTCGAAGTGGGGCCACCCCCATCCTGATGTAGGGAACGAGAGAGGCGGAGGCCAGCTGAGCCCAGTGGGTGCTGGAAGTGGCTGGGGAGGGGCAAGTCCTCCTGCATCTTCACTCTCTGTCCCTCCTCACACTTCTCCAGTCCCCCACCCAGATCCCCTCAACACACTCTGTTCACCGCCTCACCTGGCCCAGATCCCCACTTCTTAACTGTGACCCACAGCTCCAGCGCGCACTTCCCCAGGGCCTTTGCACCTGCTGCTCCCTCTGCTAGCAAGACTCCTGGCCTCTCCTCCATTCTCAGTTCAACTGTGGGCTGCGCAGAGAGGCCTTCCTGACCGCCTGGCCCAGCGTGGCTCCCGCCCCACACCGCCTCGTCACCTGCTGCGGCCCCACTGTGTGCTGCGCAGCGTCTGCACCCACCTGCCCACCCCCAAGAGCCGAACACCCAGCAGGTGTGCGCCCAATGAACTAACGACGATCTCTTTGGTTCTCATGTTTATGCCCCTGTCCAGCCGCCTCTCCACCGCCCACCTCACCGGCCCAGCATCCCCGCAGGCCTGGCGAGGGGCCGAGTGTGGGTTCTGTCCCAAGGAACTGGAAGGACAGTGAAAGGCCAGAGGAGGCCCTGGGGAGGGTGGAGGACGGAGCGCGGAGGCTGTGGCGCAGGCCTCCTCAAGGCCCCCGACAGAAGCCCCGCACCTGGGATCTTGGAAGACACCGCTCCCTCCCAAGGGCGGGTCCAGGGAGCGAGGTTTGTGAGTGAGGCAGGTCACAGGGGTCAGGACAGAGAAAGGCAGAACAGGGACTTCGGGGAGGCCCTGCCCGCAGCCTCAACGGCCCCTCTGATCTGGGCACTGGGGCCTCGCTCTTCCCCCGGGGCGCCTGTGGGCCTCTGCTCAGCAACACTGCCCGGGCCAGCTGTGGGCATGTCCCGCTCCTGCCGCCTTCTCCCTCTGATGATCGGGCAGGAAGGAGGGTGGGCTGCACATGTCACCCAAGGGGGTACCGACACACAGGGCTTCTTCCACAAAGGAGCCCCAGGCCTCAAGAGCAGGTGTAGGGAGCAACGAGGGCCCCTCCAGCTGCAGGGAGCCAGGGGAGGGGAGGCTGCCTCCCTTTGTCCAGCAGATTCAGGGCCCTCCCTGCGCAGGGCCCGCCCGGCTCCTGGGGACGAGCCAGGCGCAGGCCTCTGACCGCACTGCCCAAGCCAGGGGTCAAGTACACGTTGGGGTCAGGAGAGGCCGGTCTCCGGGCTGGCCCTGCCCGGCTCCCCGCCCGCCCGCTGGCTGCACTGGCTCCGCAGCCAGGGCTGTGGACGCAGCTGCTCCTGGCCGGAGGGGCCCCCGTGCCCGGCGCTGGCGGCAGGCAGGCTGTGGAGGGAGCAGAATCAGTGTAAGCCACAGCCTGGTGTTCAGGGCCAGTGGGGCGGCCGTGTACACGGCGCCTGGCCACCGTCCTCCTGTCCTGCTCTGAGGAGACGCCCAGGCGGTGTGGCTGAGCTGGGAGTGGCAGGAGGGTCCCGGGGGGCTGGTCTGACTTCTGGCCCAAACAGATGACTGGCGAATGGGGCAGAAGGGTTGCTAGGGTGCCCGTGGGAGGGAGGGCAGGCGGGGAACAGCGACGTGGCCCGCAGGCCACACAAAGGCAGATCCTCCCGGGAGGCTCTGTGGGGATGTCTGGAACAGTGGGGTGGGGTGGCAAAGTGGGGGGACCCTTTGTCCTCCGCAGGTCACACCGGCTACCAATGTGCCTGGCCATGCAGCCGCACCGCACGGGGGCGCAGCAGTGACCAAAGCACGTGGCAGTGTCTACGGGCAGGATCCCGGGAGAGCCGGTGCCCCGGCCGCCGCCTCACCTGCACCACCTGAGGAGCTGCGCCTTCACCCCGGCCTGGAGCCCGAGGGCCAGGTCCTTCACCAGGCCGCACATCCACCGCAGGTCTGCGGGCGCGTCGGGCAGCCACACCAGCACCCTGCAGGGAGGGCCATGTCAGCCTCACCTCCACCCCAGCGCCGGCCTCCCGGGCCCAGAGTACAGGGCTGCACTCCAGGCACTGCATGGCACAGAGGGGGCCATCCAGGTCAGTAAGAAGGGCAGGACAGAAGCGCAGGGTGCCCGCGAGCTGGGATGACCCGTGCCGGCCTTTGAACTTGTGGGCGTGGCCAGCCTTAGGGTCACTGGCCAGGGTGGAAAGGCAGGCCTTCAGGGTCAGGCTCATTTTGGGGCGGGGGTACCAGCTCTCCTGCTCATTAGCGATGTGACCTGGGAAGGCCAAGAAACCTCTCTGGGGCCCTTCCTTCCTTCCTTCTTTTTGGTACTGGGGATGGAACTCAGGGGTTTTCTACCTCCAAGCAACACCCCCAGCCCTATTTTTATTCTGTATTTTGAAACAGGGTCTCACTGAGTTGCAGAGGGCCTCACTCAGTAGCTGAGGCTGTCCACGAACTGCGATCCTCCCGTCTCAGCCTCCCGCATGCTGGGATGACAAGCGTGCGCCGCCACGCAGCTCTCTCTGGGCCTCTTTCCTCGCCTGTGGGCTGAGGACCAGGAGGCCCCCGTAGTTTCTCAGCCTCCCTCCATCCCTCCTCCTTCTCCCCCTGCGCTCTTCCACCCCTGCCCTGCCAGTAGCCGGCAACTTTCCTAGAACATCATCCAGACAAGACTCTCCTGCAGTTCCTGCCACCGTCAGGACGAGCCGGCGCCAGGGCCAGGCGTGCAGCGCTGTGTCCTGCCTCACAAGCCCTGCAGGGCAGCACGGGCAGGTTGTCGCCCATGGAGAAAGCAATGCCAGATGCCTCAGACTCTGGGCACTGCGAGGCCACCCACCACCCCTGAGGAGGGCCCCAAGCCAGGGCTGTTCTGTGGAGAGCAAAACAGAAGCTGCACCATCAGCTCCCTTGTCCTGGACCTTCTGTCTCCATTAATGTGACCTGCATGTTGAACGTGTCGGGTATGGAAATAACCGGGGGCAGATTTCCCTGAGGCCTGGGAAAGCTCTCTGTCAGAGCCCACACAATGCATGGTATTTTATTTAGTTAGTTATTGCAGGTCTGGGGATGGAGCCCAGGGGCATTCTACCTCCAAGCCACACACCCAGCCCTGTTTTTTGTTCTTTATTTTGAAACAGGGTCATGCTGAGTTGCGGAGGGCCTCACTAAGTCACAGAGGCTGTCCACAAACTGCGATCCTCCTGTCTCAGCCTCCCAAATGCTGGGATTACAAGCGTGCGCCACCACGCCCGGCAGTATTTTTTTTTTTTTTACTGGAAACTTTAGACTTTACATTTATTCTTTCTGATTTCAGCGTGTAGTTTCTGTAAACAGCTCAGAAGGAAACGCTCTCAGTTGAAAGCCTTCTCCTGGCCTTGGCCACTGACAATTGAAGCAGTGGGGCTGACCCAATCATTAACTCAACATGAGACAGGGCAGAGACTCGTGGCTCACTGTCATAGAGAACAGAGAATTTTTTAAAGCCCAGATCTGCCGGTGACATCTCCCTGCTTCAAGCCTTCCCTGTCTTACCAACTCTCCCCAGATAAAGAGCTCACTCAGCTGGCTGCAGAGACCGCGGGGCCTGCCAACCTCCCCGGCCCTTTGCACAGTCTGATGATTTCTGCCACGATGGCCTCCCTTTCTGCTCCTCCAATGTACCTTACTCCTTTCTACCCCAGGACTTTTGCACACGCTGCCCTGTCTGCCTGTAACGCTTCCTGCTTCCCCTTTTTGCCAAGTGGACTCTTAGCCATCCTTCGGATTAGGGCTCATAAATCACTTCCTCTGTGACGGATGTGGTGGCACACGCTTGTAATCCAGCATTTGGGAGGCTGAGACGGGAGGATCGCAGTTTGTGGACAGCCTCAGCTACTTAGTGAGGCCCTTTGCAACTCGGTGAGACCCTGTTTCAAAACAGAGAATAAAAAATAGGGCTGGGGGTGTAATTGGGAGGTAGAATGTCCCTGGGTTCCATCCCCAGTACCACACACATAAAAAAAAACCTCATTACCTCTAGGCAGCCTTCCCTAGCCATTTAGCCCCCAGTGTGACCTCTGCCAGCTACAAGCCAGTGTAGACCTCTCCTAGGGACCTCGAGGAGGAGCTGAAATTGTGCAGGTGGAGGGACAGCTGGAGCTCCAGGGCTGCCGGCCCCACCGGCCAGGGCCGCCCCCAGGAGCCCCCACAGCCAGTGGTGCTGTGAAAGAGACGGGCAGAGGGGCCATCAGTCTGCAAGTTAGAATATCAGTGAGTGCTTAGCGCCGGGCAGGGCGCCCGTGGAAAAGGCACCTGGGGCCCAGAGCGACCAAGAGACCTGGCCCAAGCCCCAGGCGGTACCCTGGGAGGAGCCCACCATCTCTGAGGCCCTGATGACCGCGCAGTAGCCATGGGTCCAGGGCAGGGCCAGGGCGCTGCCCAGCGCTCCGATCCAGCTGCCCACTCTGCAGACGTGGGCAGGGCAGGGACATGCTGCTAACCCACTCGGCGCCAGCTCTGCCCGCATGGCCCCTCCCGCGGCCCTCCCTGGCCGCCAGCCTCACCTTCTGCCACGGTAGTAGACGTACTCGAAGGGCAGCGTGCAGGGCAGAAGCAGGTAGGTCAGCGCCTGCCCGGGCACCGAGCGGCGGAAGCGGGCCCAGGGGCGGGGGTCCCGCTGGCAAGCCTTCTGCAGCGCTGCAAGGGAAGCGTGGCATGGCCCTGTCCCTCCCTCAGCCCCCCAGGGCTCCCGAGGGGGGGACAGACAGAGACCCCTACGGCCCCAGGGCGCAGGCCCCCACGCGTGTCGTCGCGGCAAGCACGTTGCGGATTAGCCACACCAGCCGCGGCCACCGCAGCGCCCCCTCCCAAAGCCCCTACGTGCTGGACCACACAGCTCCTTGACTGTGCCAAGGCTCTGAGGCTTCACGGGCTGGGCAGATCCTTCCCTTCCCGGCAGCCAGGACCCGGGGCAGCTCTCTGGCGCCCCCGTATGGCTGTGGAGACACTGCCGGGGCCGGACCCCAGGGCTCAGCACAGGCCCAGGACCATCAGGATACAGGAAGAGGGGCCCTCCTCCTCCCCTCGCCTGCCGCCGCTCTCCCTGCCCTGGTCCTTCCCCCAGACTCCCAGCTCCAGCTTCTCCCTGCCCAGCTGGGTTCTCTGGGATCTCCCCGCCTGCCTCCCTCCTCTGCAGCACCCAGGGCCACCGGCCAGCCCATCCAGTCCCCAAGCTCACTGCTGCTAGCTTCAAAACCTGCTGCGGCCTCGAGGGCCACCCAGCCCCCTCCCCAGCCCCAGGACCTTTGCATGGAAGCCTCCGCTGAAGTCTCCCGGTAGCACAGGGAGCTGCTCCAACCCCCCCCCCCCCACCACACACACCATTCCATTTGCCTCGGGACCTCGTACTTTCCCGTTGTGATTTGGGACTAGCAGGGAGCAGACGAACCTGTCCCGGACAGAGCCTGGCTCTGGCCTGGGAGCTGTGCAGCCTGGGGCTGGGGTCCCCCTCTCTGTGCCAGCCCCTCGGGGCTGTACAGTGGAATGACTCTGTCCCACGCTCAGCATAGCTGGAAGGGTGGCGAGAGCCCAGCTCCCTCCGGGGAGCGCAGAGCCCTCTGTGTGTCCCCCCTGCTCTCTGCACCCCTGCCTGCCGAGCGTTCTGGGCACAGACCTGGGTTCAAATACCCGAGACCTCGCCAACACTGCCCCTCCCCAAGGCCCAGTTTCCTCAGCAGGGAAACGGGTAAGGATGGCACCGAGGCCAGGGTGCAGTGAGGAATGGGTGACCCAGCACACTTGGCACTTGGTAGGTGCCCAGTGAGCGGGTCCCATCCCCCCTGCTCTTGAGCACCCAGGTGCAGGGCCCTGGCCCCGGCCCGAGTGCAGGGGCGGCCAGTACCGGCCTCCAGCTCCGCCGAGAGCTGCTCAAAGTTGGGCACATCCTTGGCCAGCACATTGGGCACGTCCCAGTTGATAGAAGGGTGGACCGTCTGAGCTCCGTCAGGGCCTGCAGCCCGGGTCCCCTCGGCTGGCACTGGGGGCTCCCTAGATGCCAGCGTCCACAGCACCGGTTCCTTGGTGAGTCCTGGGCCAGGGAAGGGCCAGAGGAGGTGATGAGTCAGTACAGCGGAGGGCCGGGCATGGTGTCGCACACCTGGAATCCCAGTACTTGGGAGGCCGAGACAGGAGGATCGCGGGTTTATGGCCAGCTTCAGGTACTCAGGCCCCTCTGCAACTCAGTGAAACTCTGTTTCAAAATAGAGTTAAGCTGGGGGTGGTGGTGCACGCTTATAATCCCAGCATTTGGGAGGCAGAGACTGAGGATCGTGGTTCGCAGACAGCCTCAGGTACTTAGTGAGGCCCTCCGCAACTCAGTGAGACCCGGTTTCAAAATAAAAAATAAAAATTGGGCTGGGGGTATAGTTCGGAGGTAGAATGCCTCTGGGTTCCATCCCCAGTGCTGCTAAATAAGAAAATAAATAAATAAATAAATAAATAAATAAATAAATAAATAAATAAATAGAGTTAAAGCCAGGCATGGTGGTGCACGCTAGTAATCCCAGTACTTGGGAGGCTGAGACGGGAGGATCACACAGGTTCAAAGCCAGCCTCAGCTACTTAATGAGACTCTCCGCAACCTAGTGAGACCCTGTTTCCAAATAAATACAAAATAGGTCTAGGAGTATAACCCAGTGGTAGAAAGACCCTGGGTTCCATCCCTAGTACCACAAAATACATACATACATACAATTCTTAAAAATAGGGCTGGGGTGTAGCTCAGAGGTAGAATGCCCCTGGGTTCAATCCCCAGTACTAAAATAATAATAATAATAATCATCATCATCATCATCATCATCAGTACAGCGCAGCCTCCAGTGCCATCCAGAAGCTGCACCCGAGCCCAGCTCTGCGACCTGTGGGCTGCACCCTGGCCCCGGGCCCTCCCCGGGACCCCTTCCTGCCCGCCCACCCTGCTGCTCTCTGGCTGCAGTGACGTCACAGCCCAGACCCTGAAGCCACAGCTCAACACCGAGCTGCGTGACCTACCCCCTGTGCCTCAGTCTCCTTCTGCATAAAAAGGGAAATGAAGACCTATTTTATAGCCAGGCCTGGTGGAGCATGCCTGTGATCCCAATACTAGGGAGGCTGAGACTTGAGGATTGCAGGTTTGAGGCCAGCCTCAGCAAGTCAGTGATACCCTCAGCAACTCAGACCCTGCTTTGAAATAAAAAATAAACTGGGACTGGAAGTGTAGCTCAGAAGTTCAATCCTCAGTAAAACACACACACACACACACACACACACACACACACGAGCGCGCACACACACACGTGTCTTATAAACTGTTCTGAGAATTAGAAGCCACAGACACAGACTCGAGGCCAGGTCGGGGGTGCTGTCCGCCTGGCCTCCAATGTCAACTCTGTATTCTACCTTTCTTTTCTTTTGTAGTACCGTGGATCGAATCCATGAACATTCTACCTCTGAGCCACACCCCTTCTCATTTATTAATTTGAAGCAGGGACCTGCTAAGGTTCTGAGGGCCTTGCTTCGTTGCCGAGACTCGCCTCTAACTTGAGACCCTCCTCTCTCAGCCTCTCCAGCATTGGGAGACACTGGCCGCCGGTGTGTCTTAGACTCCGCCCCGAGGGAGGCCGCCCACCCCTCCTCCTGCCTGCTGCCTCATCCAGGCACTGCCTGGCTCCTTGGCTCTGCGCTCTACTGAGAATCTGGTCCTCACAGCTGGTAAACCCAGGTCACCCACCGCCGCCTCCTGAACGCCCTCCCTGCTGGCCTCTCCGTCCCCAAGCCGAGGGGAACGCCTCCTCTGGGTCCCACCGGGCTGAGCCCCTGCACCCCTCTCCCCTGTCTGTCACTGCCACCTGCACCAGGCTCCAGAAAGGGTCCCCAGCTCATGCCAAGCACAGAGACGTCTGCGAGGGAGAGCGAGCCCAGGTCCCCGGCGGCTCAGCGCCCGGGCGACAGGGTCTGCCTGGCACGGCGGAGGGGCCCGCCCCGGACACCTACCTCGTGACTCCAGGAACCACAGGGCGTCCAGGTAGCCTTGTCTGCAGCTGTCTGCTACCATCTGCCAACACGCGGGCGGCGGGAGGGTCAGCCGCGTGCTCCCAGCCCTGCCCGCCCTCCCGGCGGCCCCTCAGCGGATCTGTCGCCGTGCCCCTCCCTGAGACCCCATCCCTTCTCTCTTGAAGCTGTGGCTTTCAGCTCCTGCCCGGTCTGCCCTGCCCCAGCCTCAGCGCCCTCCTCTTGAAAACGGGGTAACAGGCCTGGCCAGGGTGGCTCGGCTTCCCGGTGCCCGCTGGTTCCTCTCTGCTTTTTTTTTTTTTTTTTTGGTACTGGGGATGGATTCCAGGGGCATTTTACCTCCGAGCTATACCCTTAGTCCTGTTTTTTATTCTTTATTTTGAAACAGGGTCTTGCTGAGTTGCAGAGGGCCTCACTAAGTAGCTGAGGCTGTCCTCAAACTGCGATCCTCCTGTCTCAGCCTCCCGAATGCTGGGATTACAAGCGTGCGCCGCGGGCTTTCTCTTTACCCAGCTCGAGGCAGGCCGAGGGGGCCAGGAGCCCCACAGAGGGGGAAGCGCCCGCAGGCCCAGGAAGGGGCTCTGCCCCAATCACCCTCAGACCGCAGTACCACCTCCCTGAGAGCCTCTACTCCCTGTGTATAAAGTGGACCGAGGCTCTGCCCATCCCAGGGGCATGGGGAGGGCCAGAGTCAATAAGCATGATGGCGCTGAATGTATTAGAAAGCAATGCACCAACCAGAGGGGGACGGAGAGCCAGGGAGGGGCAGGTGTGCGTTAAGTGAGCAACTATTTGTTGCTGAATTATTCATCTTCCAGAAATTGTAAGGGCAACAAGCAGGAAATGTAGGTTTGCTGCCATTTTCTGTGTGTGCTGGGGCCTTGCGTCCATGAGCAATGGCCCACATGGTCACAGTCTGGGGCTTGGGTCAAGACCCTGGTCCCCAATGGCTCAGCGTCTGGATTCCAGGCTGTGACTCTGATGAGCTGCTTACCCTCCCTGAGCAGCGGACAGCATGGCCACAGAGCCAGACGTCCCTGAGCGGGCTGGCCCTCACTAGCACCCCTGGGGGTGGTCAGGCTTCAGTTTGGAGAAGGGTAGGGTCGCAGCAGAGTCCACGGACCCAACACCGCGCGGGGCGGACCTACCTCGAGCTCATACGGCACGAGCGATGCGAAGCCCAGGAAGAAGTTCCTGGTGGAGATCTGGAAGCTGGCGTTGAACGCGTTCAGCTCGTGCAGGCTGGCCGAGGTGCTCCGGGGGCAGATGTCCACCGTCCCGTGGAAGGGCGAGACGGTGATGGTGGACGGGGAGTCCGAGAATGGGAGGTTGTTGCTCAAGGCCCCGTCGATGTAGCGCTGCGGGGCAGGGGCGGGTGAGCCGTGCTCCCTCTCTGGACACCTCCCTCCTCCCGCACCGCCGGCTGCCCCGGGGTCTCCAGGCCGGGACGCTGAGCCCCCAGCACTGGGGGGAGGGCCGGCAGGTAGCAGGTGCTCGGGGAGCACTGGCCTTCAGGCAGGAGCGGGAGCAGGGACACCCAGCGTGCACTCACCTCCCCTCTGAACTCGGGGGGTATCACCCCACAGTAGAAGGGAAAGTACAAGGTGCAGACCAAGGCCTGCAAGGGAAGACAGAGTGGACAGGAGCTGATCTCAGGGCGGAGGGGAGATGGAGTCCTGCGGGCGGGCAGAGGGGGGGAGCTGCGGATGGAGGCGGCACCCCGCCGGCCTCTCAGGTGGCTCAGCGCCCTCCCTGGCGGCCTGTCTGACTGACGCCACCCTCTGGTCTCCGCAGAAGGCATCTTTGATGATGGGGGCCCGCTGCTGATGACCCCTCCCCACCCAAAGGCAAACAGGAGCACCAGTGAGCCGTCTCTCCTTCACCCTCCGCAGAAATTCCCCTCGAGAATCTTTGTGTGTCTCCCAAAGACTATTCTCTGGGCATTGATCCAGACGCACCTCCGGCTGGGGGTGGGGGGGCACATCTGAGACCCCAGTGTGTGGGAGGCTGAGAGGGGAGGATCGCAGGCTCAAGGTCGACCTCAGCAGCTTAGCAAGACCCCACTTCAACGTTAAAATAAGCTGGGGAGCCGGGCGTGGTCGCGCACACGTGTGATCCCAGCACTCGGGAGGCCGAGACAGGAGGATCGCAGTTCGCGGCCGGCCTCTGTTTCTTAGTGAGGCCCTCCGCAACTCAGTGAGACCCAGTTTCAAAATAAAGAAGCATCCCCAGCACCGAAAGAAAAAAAAAAGGTGCCTACAGGGCTGGACATGTCGGCCCGGGGTCCAGCGCTTGCCTACTGCATGGGTAGCGCTGGCTTGGGTCCCCACGACTGAGGATGGGGGCAGTACTTACAAGACAGGCTGGGCAGGGGCTGGGCGGACACCCTCTGGCAAGAGCAGCCCCCTGGGGGGCCTGGAGAAGCCCGCTCTGTCCTCAGTGCAGCCATGATCTCTCCCCCAAGCTGGCACCACCACCACCCCGCCTGCTCTGCACCTGTCTGCTGGATGGGAAGCGGACTTGGAGCCTCAGTGCCCCTCTGCACACCCGCCAGGCTCCCCGGATGCTCGGCCCTGGGGAGCACCCGAAGGTCACCCTGGCACTAGGCAGGGCCGCCCGCCCGCCGCCCGCCCTGGGCCCCAGCACCCGCGCACCTGGATGAGCTCATCTTTGGAGGCGAAGTCGGTGACTATGAAGTTGGTGCCGTCCGGCCAGCGGGTGAGCGATATGCCCAGCTGCCGGGAGGCCAGGATGTGGCTGTTGTCCGGCAGACTGTCCTGCAGCCGCTGCCTGATGTGCTCGATGGGCGCGTAGGCCGGGTGGAGGATGCCCAGGCTCAGGCTCTCCACCTGCTTGACCATGCCCAGCAGGTTGGAGCAGCAGAAGTCTGCGAGGGGAGGGGCGGTGGGGCCCAGAATCCTCAGCCACCTGGGTGCCGGGCACACCCCACCGCCAGCTTCCCCGGGTGCCGCAGGAGTAGAGCTGCTTCCCTCGGCAGCTCAGCCTTCCAGAGCGGAACCCTGGCTTCAAATGTCCCAGTCACCTCTTGGTGCCAAGGGCGAAAGGCTCTGAGCCCCAGAGCCGCCTCTGCAAAAGCAAAGCCTCCGCTCCACACTAAATGGGGCTGGGTGTGGAGGCTTCAGGGCACAGCACCAGGCGCCAGGGCCTCTGGCCTCCCCCTCCAGTCAAGAGTCAGCTTCCCAGCCCAGAGCAGTGGTGCACACCTGTAATCCTAGTGCTCGGGAGGCTGAGACAGGAGGATTGCAAGTTGGAGGCCCGCCCTGGCATCCTAGCACCCCCCCCCTCCGCTTCCAAATAAAAAATAATATAGTGCTGGGGGTGTGGCTCAGGGGTAGAATGCCTGTGGATTCGGTTTCCAGAACCAGATCAAAGCAGCTTCCCTTGGGGGCCGGCCTCTCCCGCCGAGCCCGGACTCACCGACCGACTTGCCGCAGATGAAGCTGACGGCGTTGAGCGCCCCCGAGGAAGAGCCGTACCAGCGGCGGGCGCCCCGGAGGAGGCGCGGGGCGCGCTGGCGCAGGCAGTGGGTGGCGCCCACGTGGTAGAGGCCCAGGAAGCCGGCGCCCGCGAAGGACAGGCTCCAGCTGCCCTCCTCCGAGAAGTCCATGGCGGGCGGAGCCGGGATGCGGCGCGGGGAAGAGGGGGCAGAGGCCAGTGGAGCCTGGGCACCGCGCGGGGCTGCAAAGACCACTTGCGGGTGGCGACCGGGCGGGAAGGGGCCGGGGTGCTGCGCTGGACCCGGAGGGCGCCCAGAGGTGTCCTCTGGCGGGAGACCGCGCTCACGGCGTCCTCTGCCCTGCACCGCCCCCAGGCCGAGTCGGCCTGGCCCGGCCAATGAGGTTCCCGGGCGCAGTCGCCCCCAGCCAGGCGTGCCCCGGAGGCACCCACAAGCCCAGCGCCGGCCGCCCCCACCTGCCCGCCCGCTCAGATCTCAGCCACAGATGTCCAGATGACTGGCCACGGGACCGGTACCAACCTGCCACCCGACCTGCGGTAGTCTTGGAAGACGCGACCTGCTTTCTCAGGGAGAGTGGCTGCCAGGAAGCGGCCAAGCTCATCCAGGACACCTGGCTTTTGAGGTCAAGCCGGCTTAACCCTGCAGCTGTGGCTGCAGCCCCGCCACCCACACAGGCCTGGCCCTGCCAGACTCATTCTGCAGGACAGTGCTGACCACATCACGCCTGGGGCTCCGATGTGGGGCCCCACCGAGACCTTTCTGCTCGGATCGCTGCTAGCCACACGGCCCACCAGTGCCGGGGGCAGGGATGGCAGCGGGGACAGCGCTCGGCCCAGGCCCAGCCCTCCCTGCGGCGCCAGCGATGTTCTTTGCAGGCACCCTGACCGCCGTGTGTGTGCGGAGGGACCAGGTGTGCAGGGGCGAGGCTGAGCCTGGAGGGGCGTCCCACCCCGAGGTGCTGGGGCACGGGTGGGTAAGTACATCAGTGGTCTTGAACGTGACAGGTAAACGCAGAAAGACGTTTAGTTCGTGCTGCTATTCGTGTAAACATTTAAAAATACTCTCTAAACATTACTCTGTTTTTTTTTGTTTGTTTTTGTTTTTGTTTTTGTTTTTTTGCAGTACTGGGAATGGAAACCAGGGGTTCTACCTCTGAGCCACACCTCCAGCCCTATTTTTTTATTTTTATTTTATTTTATTTTATTTTATTTTGCAGTACTGGCGATGGAACCCAGGAACCCAGGGGCATTCTACCTTCGAGCTACACCCCCAGCCCTATTTTTTATTCTTTATTTTGAAACAGTCTCACTGAATTGCAAAGGGCCTCACTAAGTAGTAGCTGAGGCTGTTAGTGAACCGCGATCCTCCTGTCTCAGCCTCCTGAATGCTGGGATCACAAGCGTGCACCACCACGCCCGGCTATTACTCTTTTTTATTTTTTATTTTTTGTGGTACTGGGGGTGGAACCAGGGGCATTTCTACCTCCAGGCTATACTCCAGACCTATCTTATACTTTATTTGGAAACAGGGTCTCACTAAGTCGCTGAGAGCCTCGCTAGTAGCTGAGGCTGGCCTTGAACCTTGCGACCCTCCTGTCTCAGCCTCCCAAGCGCTGGAATTACAAGCGTGTGGCACTACACCTGGATACCCTGTATTTTAAAAATAGTATAGCTAGCCAGGTGTGGTGGTACACACCTGCAATCCCAGTGCTTGAGAGACTGAGACAGGAGGATCACGGGTTAAAGTCCAGCCTTGGCAACTTAGTGAGACCCTGATTCAAAATAAAGGGCTGAGGGTATAGCTTGGAGGGAGAATGTCCCTGGGTTCAATCCCCAGGACCAAAAATAATTAAGTAATAGAAGTAATGGTCTGGAGGGTCACAGATTCTGTATGCTTGGGGTGTGCCTATGGAGAATTTTTTTTTTTTTTTTGTGGTCCTGGGGATGGAACCCTTCTACCTCCGGACTACACTCCCAGACCTATTTTATATTTTTATTTGGAAACTGCGTCTCTTAGACCAGCAAGGGGCTTCGAACCTGCGCGATCCTCCTGTCTCCGCCTCCCAAGCGCGGGGATTACAAGCGTGCCCACCACGCCCGGCCTGTGTCAGCCTCTTAAGGACTGGGATTACAAGCGTGCCCACCACGCCCGGCCTGTGTCAGCCTCTTAAGGACTGGGATTACAAGCGTGCCCACCACGCCCGGCCTGTGTCAGCCTCTTAAGGACTGGGATTACAAGCGTGCCCACCACGCCCGGCCTGTGTCAGCCTCTTAAGGACTGGGATTACAAGCGTGCCCACCACGCCCGGCCTGTGTCAGCCTCTTAAGGACTGGGATTACAAGCGTGCCCACCACGCCCGGCCTGTGTCAGCCTCTTAAGGACTGGGATTACAAGCGTGCCCACCACGCCCGGCCAGCCTATGGAGAATTTGAGGCAAGGGCCCCAGAGAAGGAGAAGGGAGAGGCAAGAAGCAAAGTAAGAAAATAAAATAGAAGCCGCTCTGGGGTGCGATGCTGGCGGTGGGAGGGGCACTGAAGGTCGGCGGCACCCCTGGGGGGCATTCGCTTCCCGCAGGGCTCAGCGTGTCCCCAGGTGGCTTCATCTGCGCAGCTGCCCTGAGAGGGTCTGGCCGAGCCCATTTTACAGAGGAAGAAACTGAGACAGAAGCCAGGACCCGACGGAGCCCAGTCAGCAAGAGGCTGGGCCGGGCTCTGCCAGCCCCGTGGCCCTCGCAGGACTGAAGCCAGGCCAGGAGCGGGCGGGCTGGAGGAATCCCGGGCTGGGCAAAGCTCCGCCCTCTGAGGCCCTCCGGGTGGAGGCTGAGCCTGGAGGCCGGAGGCGGCCAGGCCCCCAACACAGCCAAGATGAGCCGCAAACACGGCGGCAAAGCGTCCACGTGTAAGTCGTCTTGTAGGAGCCAGAGGCGGGGAGCTGATGCTCCCGCGAGAGCTTCCCCATGCCTTCTGCTTTTGAGGGAAGGAGGGACAGAAGGAAGGAGAGACAGACAGACAGACGCAAGAGGTTACAGGACCACCTTAATGCTCTATGCACCAAAGAGGCCTGAAGCCCTATAGGGACTTGGACGCAACAGAAGCAAGTGCCTTCAAATTCAGGACGGGGGCGGGGCGGGGGCGGGGCCCAGACTCAGGGCGCGTGCCCGTGGACCACGCCGACCTCGCTGACCACGCCGACCTCGCTGACCTCGCTGACCACGCCGACCTCGCTGACCACGCCGACCTCGCTGACCACGCTGACCACGCCGACCTCGCCGACCTCGCTGACCACGCCGACCTCGCTGACCACGCCGACCTCGCTGACCACGCCGACCTCGCTGACCACGCCGACCTCGCTGACCACGCCGACCTCGCTGACCTCGCCGACCACGCCGACCTCGCTGACCACGCCGACCTCGCCGACCTCGCTGACCACGCCGACCTCGCCGACCTCGCCGACCACGCCGACCTCGCTGACCACGCCGACCTCGGCCTCCTGTTTTCTAGGATCGTCAGGAGGGGCCGGGAGAACATGGGTTAAGGATCCAGAAGCCAGTGGCAGGCGTGGAGGCGGCCGCCGCTGATGGCGGGGCGGGGCATTCGTCACGGTTTTCCACCCAGAGAGAGAGGAGATGGGCTTTCGGGAGGCTGAGGCGGGGGTCGCCTGAGCTCGGGAGGTCAAAGCCGGCGCAGGCAGCATCGTGAGACCCGGTGAGAGAGAGAGAAAGAAGGCGGGAGGGAGGGAGAAGAGAAAAGGAGAGATGGAGGGTGGACAGAAGGAAGCGAGGGAGGCCAGCCTGGGCTCGCCAGCTCGGCGGGTGCCCACCAAGGCCTGTTGAAGGGGCTGCAGGAGTGGGCAGCAGACACACTGGCGGGACCCAGAGGGCTTGTCCTCCCTCTGCCCTCCAGCGCCTGGCACACCTGCCCTGCTCTCGCAGCCCCGAGAGAGCTCCTTAGGGGAGTCACCTCCTCTCTGAGCCAGTGACACCTACCACTCCACCGGGCACGCAACGGGCCTTCCAAGTCACTGTGGGGAATGCACACGTGCAGAGCTGGCACAGCTGGGCCTGGCGGGGAGAGGCTGGCATGTTTGCTTGCTGGTACTAGGGTTAATCCAGGGAAGGTTCTACCTCTGAGCTATACTTCAGGGCTTTTTGTTTCTATTTTATTATATATTTTTATGTATATATTATACATTATAATAGATTGTATTATATATTATTTATTTCATATATTTTATTTATATATATTATAACATATATATATGTATGTGTGTGTATATATATATGTGTATATATATATATATATATATATATATATATATATATAAATAAACTGGTCTCTGCTAAGTGACCATGCGCTGGCTGACCTCAAGCCCGTGATCCTCCTATCTCAGCCTCCCAAATACTGGGATTACAGGGGTAAGCCAGGGATTACAGGGGTAAGCCACTATACCTGAAAAAGGTTTTGGAAAGAAGAAGTACAAACCAGAATGAGGTGTGAGAAGGAAAAAATAGACAGATTAATACATTGGAACAGGGCCAATTCTGGTACCAACAGGCCATCAGAGACGGGTGAGCTGGGGACTGAGAGGGGACCTCATTCCTAACAAGCACTCCTGGGATGGAGGAAGGCCTCACGCACTGTGCCTGCAGCCTCCGGTGCCTTTGTTTGTTTGTTTTTAGAGGATTATACGGGATATGAATATGTGGGCATATGGAGATCAACCATCCCTGGTGCACCATAGCTCCGGTGCCCGGGAAGCAGAGGCCAAGGGACTCCTTGGAGCAAGACACACCCTCTTTACTTAATCGTGGATCAGATATTAACTCTCCTTAAAGAATTAAGCAGACAGACGTGGTGGCGCACGCTTGTAATCCCAGTACTTAGGAGGCTGAGACAGGAGGATCATAGGTTTTAGGACAGCCTCTGAAACATAAGACTATTTTTTCTTTTCTTTTCTTTTTTCTTTCTTTTTTTTCTTTCTTTTTTTTTGCAGTACTGGGGATGGAACCCAGGGGCATTCTACCTCTGAGCTATACCTCCAGTCCTATTTTTTATTCTTTATTTTGAAACAGGGTCTCACGGAGTTGCAAAGGACCTCACTAAGTAGCTGAGGCTGTCCACAAACTGCGATCCTCCTGTCTCAGCCTCCCAAATGCTGGGATTACAAGCGTGCGCCACCACGCCCAGCACAAGACTCTTTTTCAAAACACTACAATATATATATATATATATATATATATATATATATATATATATATATATATATATTTGTACTGGATTGAACCCTGGGGCATTCTACCTTGAAGCTACATCCCCAGCCCAATTTTATTTTATTTTGAAACAGGGTCTCACTAGGTTGATAAGAGCCTCACTACTTGCTGAGGCTGTCCTAGAACCTGTGACCCTCCTCTCTCAGCCTCCCAAGTACTGGGATTCCAGATGTGCACCATCATGACTATCTCAAAAAAGGGACGGGGTATATCCCCAAAGTAGAATGTCCCTGAGTCCTATCCCCAGTACCACAAGCACACACACACCAAGACTTCAACAGTCAGGCCTAGTGGTGCACGCCTATAATCCCAGTCAATGGAAGGTTGAGACACAAGGGTCACAGGTTCGAGACCAGCACACGGTAACTTAGGGAGACCTGGTTTCGAAATAAAAATGAAAAGGGCTGGGGGTGTAGGTTGGAGGTAGATTGAAAAAAAAAAAAAAAAAGAGGAATTGGACCAGAGAATAGCACCCTTGACCTAGGACCCGAGATAGCGTGAAATCCAGGCTCCCTGAGAGGAGGATGAGAACCTCCGCTATGAAAGCGCTTCATAATCTTGAGGCCCTGTGCCCTGGGGTCGCAGCACGTGCGGCGGCCTGGGCTCCAGCTCTGGCCCCAGCACGCCCTGGCTGGTGGCTGAATTGACCCACACCGAGCCCCTGCACAGAGGATTCCAGCGCTGCCTCCTGCCAAAGGATTTGGAGGAGACCGGTTAACACAGGGAAGGGGTTTGGAATGGCACCTGGCACGTGGTCAGCACAGCCCATGGTTCCTACTAGACACTGCTTTTTTTTTTTGGTGGTACTGGGGGTGGAACCCAGGGGCTTTTCTACCTCCAGGCTACACTCCCAGACCTATTTTATACTTTATTTGGAAACAGGGTCTCACTAAGTTGCTGAGAGCCTCACTAAGTAGCTGAGGCCGGCTTCGAACCCGCGCGATCCTCCTGTCTCAGCCTCCCAAGCGCTGGGATTACAAGCGTGCGCCACCACGCCCGGCTAGTCACTGCTTTAACTGAGGGGGCACAAGCCTTCCTGTGTGAGCCCTCGAGGTGGGGGCCCATGCCTCCATCTCTGTCTGCACACACGCACTAAGTCAGGCTCCATGAATGTTTGTGGACTGAGTCTTTGACCCATGGCCCGGATCGGCCACTTTTAGAGGATGAGTGGAAGGGCTCGCCTCCCTGGCTACACACACTCACCTTTCCCCTGACCCAGAAGTGAGGGCCACCTTGCACGTGTGGGCACAGCGAGCAGCAGGCCCCAGGGGACAGGTCAGCCCAGCCTCCCTCCCACGGAGTGCGTGGTAGAGGGCCCAGTTGACCCCGTGCCTGGGGCACCCCGCTTGCCTCAGACACTTGTGCCGTCCTGATTCACCCGGTGGCAGGATCCCAGGGCTGTTTCTTCTGTCTCTCAAACTCTGCCTTCAGGAAGAGCTGGCTGGAAGGGGGCCGGGAGCTTTCTGAGTGTGGGAAATGCTTGGTCCAGATTGCAGGGGTGTCTGCATGCAAAAGACATGCCAAATTTGGATGTGGTAAGCAAGCCTGTAATTCCAGGACTTGGGAGGCTGAGACAGGAGGACCACGGCCTTGAATACAGCCTCAGCAATTTTGCAAGACCCTGTTTCAAAATAAATGTGATCCCAGCATTCGGGAGGCTGAGACAGGAGGATCGCGGCTCGCGGACGGCCTCAGCTACTGCTTAGTGAGCCCTTTACAACTCAGTGAGACCCTGTTTCAAAATAAAGAGTAAAAATTAGGGCTGGGGTTGTAGCTCGGAGGTAGAATGCCCCTTGGTTCCATCCCCAGAACAAAAAATAAATAAATAAATTAATTAATTAAATAAAAATAAAATAAGGTTGGAGGTATAGCTCAAAAGTAGAATGACCCTGGGTTTTAGTTTCCAGTACCAGAAGAAGAAGAAGAAGAAGAAGAAGAAGAAGAAGAAGAAGAAGAAGAAGAAGAAGAAGGAGGAGGAGGAGGAGGAGGAGGAGGAGGAGGAGGAGGAGGGGAGGAGGAGGGGGAGGAGGACGAGGAGGAGGGGCGGGGAGGAGGGGAAGGGGGGGAGGAGGAGGAGGAGGAGGAGGAGGAGTATAACCACCCAGCTGAGCACTGGTGACCAGGGCATATCCTCTGGTACATGTATGTCATAACAATTTTTAAAATCTTAAAAATAAGCCTCTCGTGTCAGGGGAAGTGGGGGCCTGTCCCTTGCAGGCTTCTGGTCAGCATTGGAGAAGACATTTGCAAAGTACTCAGTATGGTCCCAGGTGTGTACTCCTTAGCATTTGATCTGTTAAAAATCCCTGTCACGATACAGAGAGGTTCTAGGTACCTGCTCTGCCCAGAGCCGCAGAGTTGCAGGTAACAGGATTCCATGCCTGCCCTGGGACAGCCCTCATCCAGTCTGGGAGACAGGTGTACGCGGACGACTGGTTTGATCACTGCTCAGAATCAGCCGGGCCATCGGCCCTGCCCCTGGACGCCGGCTCGAAGTGGCCCCGCTGGGGGAGGGACTTGGCAGCGCCGGCCCCCGCCAAGGCCCAGGCAGCAGGAGGCTCTGCCCAGCACATTCACCTGCGGTTTTCCTGTGGCATTTGGTGCTACTATGCGGAGCCAGGCTTCCTGCAAGTTGGGGTGAGGGACGGAGGGGCAGCGTGTGTGGCCACCCTCCAGGAGACCCCCCAGGACCACGTACAGCAGGGTCAGTCCACAGGACAGCAGAGGTGCGTGGTCGCTGAGCGGAGGTGGGGGTGGGGAGGGGCTGCACCCGGGACTTAAGGCTGGGGCGGAGGACAGGGCTGGCTGGGAAGAGCTCTGCAGGGACCGTGGGGAGCCTGGAGGGGCAGCGGGGACACGGCCACCAACGTGACCAGCCCTGACGGCACTGGGTACTGGACCCAGACGCCAGCATTGACTTAGTAAGATGAGGCCCAGGAGCAAAGACAGGCCCTGGATCCCCAGACGGTCCCCTCATCGGCCAGAGTTAACAGATGGGGAAACTGAGGCAGGAGGGGGAGTCACCCCTCCCCTCCCAGATTCCCCTCCGGTTGTCAGAGTCTCAGTACCCAGGGGACAAGCCCTGAGGCTGTCTGTGCTGGAGCAGTTGACAGACCGAATCAAAGATGTGTGAGTTTGGAAACAGGGGCAGTGAAGCCCGCCGCCATGTCAGGAAGGGCTCAGCAGGTGTGGCGCCAGCCCTGCACCCTCTGGAGAAACTGGCAAAGCCTCAGGGCCCGGGCCTTAGCCCACCCCACTCACGCCGGGATGCGGGCACCCAAGCCCGGCACGACCCGCATTTCTCCCTTCTCAATCTGAGTCCCTCTCCCCAGGGCCACCCTCCCTCGCCCGTCCCTGGGTGCCGCTGCCTCCCGCCCGCCCGTCTTTCCCCTTCTCTCCCTCTTCTCCCCGGAGTTTTTAGGGACCAGCCTCCCCACAGACACAGAGCGCTTCCCCTCCCGTGTCCTCCCAGAGGCCTGGAGAGAGGTGCATCCCCTGCGCTGCGCCACGGTGCAGTGTCTGGCTTCTACGCACCTGTGTTAATTTGGTTTTTTTTGGTGGTGGTGGTACTGGGGATTGAACCCGGGTGCTCTATCTTTGAGCTAGACCCCTGGACCTTTTTATGTTTTATTTTGAAACAAGGTCTTGCTAAGTTGCTAAGGCTGTCCTTGAACCTGCAATCCCCCAGTCTCTACCTCCCCAAAACGGGACTACAGGCACGTGCCACCACGCCTAGCTCATGTTTGTCTGTCTTTCTTTCTTTCTTCCTTCATTTCTTTCTTTCTTTCTTTCTTTCTTTCTTTCTTTCTTTCTTTCTTTTTTTCTTTTTTTCTTTCTGTTTTTGTAGTACTGGGGTTGGAACCCAGGGTCATTCTGCCTCCAAGCTACACCCCCAGTCCTATTTTTTTATTCTTTATTTTGGAACAGGGTCTCACTGAGTTGCAAAGGGCCTCACTGAGTAGCTGAGGCTGGCCGGGCGTGGTGGCGCACGCTTGTCATCCCAGCATTCGGGAGACTGAGACCTGGAGGATCGCGGTTCGCGGACAGCCTCAGCTACTTAGTGAGGCCCTCTGCAACTCAGTGAGACCCGGTTTCAAAATAAAGAATAAAAAATAGGGCTGGGGTGTAGCTCGGAGGTCGAATGCCCCTGGGTTCCATCCTCAGACCCCGCCCCCCAAAAAAAGTAGCTGAGGCTGTCCGCAAACCATGATCCTCCTGTCTCAGCCTCCCAAATGCTGAGATTACAAGTGTGTGCCACCACGCCTGACCTGGTTCATGGCTTTTGTTGTTGTTGTTGTTTGTTTGTTTGTTTGTTTTCCGTGACTGGGGATGGAACCCAGGGGCATTCTACCTCCGAGCTACACCTCCAGCCTGATTTTTTAATTCTTTATTTTGAAACAGGGTCTCACTGAGTTGCAAAGGGCCTCACTAAGTAGCTGAGGCTGTCCTCAAACTGTGATCCTCCTGTCTCAGCCTCCCAAATGCCGGGATTCCAAGCATGCGCCACCACGCCCGGCCCCTGGCTCGTGTTTTGAAGAAATAAAACTGACTTGGTGAATCCTGGGGCAAGCAGCGCCGGGCTCTGAGGTCAGGCGGGTGCCCAGCGATCCTGGCCTGGCTTCAAACTGCCCCCACCCACCGTGCCCTTCACAGGCTGGCCTGCTCCCAGCCTGTGCCAGCACGCAGGCCGGCTGCCCGCAGCTCCTGCCCCGCCTGCTCTCTGGCCTCCCCACCTTGGAGCTCTTTCTAGAGGCAGAGCGCAGCCAGACGTTCTAAGCCTGCGGCCTGCCACCGCCCACTGTGGAGGACCAGGCATATGTGTGCTGCTTGGCAGGGCCTGGTCCCGCCCCGTGCCTGCCCACTGGGTCAGCTGAAACGCTTCTCTGCCAGAAGAGGGCCAGCTGCTCCTTCTCCAGCCGCCCAGGAGAGCCACGGCTCAGTCTCCCAGGCTCCTGTCTCTTGCCCCAGGATGGACCGGACCCGGGTCTCCTGCCCTTTCCCGCTGTTTATTAACCTGTGGGGGCATGTTCTTAAGGCTGAGTGGGCCTCTGCCCCTCCCCAGTGCTGTCCAGTTTCTTCATCACGAGTGACTCCAGGGCACTTTGAGAAGATGAAGGGGGAAAAATGGGCATGGTGGTACCTACCCCAGTGCTTGGGAGACTGAGACAGGAGGGTCTCAGGTTCAAAGCCAGACTCAACAACTTAGAGAGGCCCTCAGCAACTCTGTGAGACACTGTTTCAAAATAAAAAGCAAAGGCCGGGCGTGGTGCCACATGCTTGTAATCCCAGCATTTGAGAGGCTGAGACAGGAGGACCGCAGTACAAGGCCAGCCTCAGCTACTTAGTGAGGCCCTGTTTCAAAATAAAGAGTGAAAAATAGGGCTGGGGTGGTGGTGTAGCTCAGAGGTAGAATGCCCCTGGGTTCCAGCCCCAGTACTGTCCCCCCCCAAAAAAAGAATAAAAAATAAGGCTGCGGGGGATAGCTCGGAGGTCGAATGCCTCTGGGTTCCAACCCCAGTACCACAAAAAGTTAATAAATAAAATAAATAAAAAAGAGGCCACAAGAGAGGGAGGGGCCGGTCCAGAGCCACACAGCAGAGGCAAGGCAGCCCCTGGATCTGGCCAGGAGGTGTCGGCAGCTTCTGCGGGAGGGCAGAGGAGGCCAGGTTATGGCTGACCCCTCTCAGCTTCCTTCAGACCTGGGTAGTGGACCTTCAACCTCTCGGTGACACAATCCCCTTGAGAGTTAGAAGGAAGCTGGGCCTTCTGCAGGGAAGAACCCACAGCACCGGCCAGGACTCGGCGGCTGGGCTCCCAGGAGGCCGAGTCATCAGCTCTGAATCCCGGGCTGCAGGGATGGGGCCAGGGCTCAGGAAAGAGGCCTGGAGCACAGAGGATGCCCTGACTTCCCCTCGGTGTGGGCCTTCCATGCTGGGAGCCCCTCCCCCCACCTCCACCCCCACCCCCACGGTGGCTTGTCCTGTTGAATGCCGGGTAACAAATGTCCAAATGGCTGAATTGAGGATGTGACCACCCCTGTACTATTCCTGGAGGGGGGTATCTCCTGGGTGACAGGCAGGGGTTCACTGTCAAAGTGCAAATCCCAGACACCCAACAAAACACAGGGACTTCTGACTCTCCATCATCTGCCCTCCGACTTCCACACCTGCCGAGGCTCAGGTCTCGGGCTCAGTGAGCACGGCCTCACGTCCCCAGCGAGGGGCCAGGGCTTGCCCAGGTCACAGCTAGTGTGGAAGTGGTCCGGGCTGGGTCCTGCCTGGGTTGGGGGTGATGGGGGTCACCCCAGAGAAAGCACAGGCAGGGACTAGGGACTCCAGCCTCCCTTTGACCACAGCCCTGGGGCAGCATGCAGAGATTCCCTATCCCCTCCTCCAGATTTAGGATAAAAACTAGTAGATCCCTGGGCTGCTTCCTGGGGGCTCCACAACCTCTTGAAAATGGGGGAGGGGTGCTGACCCATGGCTTAGTACAATTTACTCAGCTGTACAGCCTCCAAGGTGCTAAGAACTCTTAGTCACCTATGGGTACCCTCTGCACGCCCCTGGCATTGTTGGGCTCTAGTTGGAAAAGAGCTAGTCAGGGCCGGATTGGGACAGCGCTCAGGGGAGTTAAGTAAACCCGCAGGAAAGGAAATCCGGGGCTCCCCGCCCAGGCGGAGGCTGAGCTCAGGCTTTATAAGAGTGATCGGAGCGGTGGCGCACTCATAATCCCAGCAGTCAGGCGGCGGGACCAAAGGATCATGGTTTTCCTACAACCTCGGCTACTTAGCGAGCCCCCTTGCAACTCAGTGAGACCCTGTTTCAAAAATAAAGAAGTAAGAGGGATTGGGACGAGATGCCCACACCCGCCACCCTGGGGGTTCCACTGGGCGAGGGTGGGAAAGTTTCTAAAGAGAAAACAGCGCAGGGGAGCTAAGCTGTGGGAGAGGAGAGAGGACCTCCCCGAATGCATATGCATGAGAGGAGGGTTTCCAGACCCATTGAAGCTGGCGGCCAAGCCTGGAGGCCATTCTCCACTCCTGGGAGCCGCCCCTCCCAGGTCCTCTCTCTGGGACACCAGCTTCCTCTGTCCTCGGCTATCTACTTTCCTAAATATACCTCTTCTGTTCCTCTGTCCCATGATTTTCAAAGACCCAGCGAGA
This sequence comes from Muscardinus avellanarius, assembly GCF_963383645.1. Taxonomy (NCBI): domain Eukaryota; kingdom Metazoa; phylum Chordata; class Mammalia; order Rodentia; family Gliridae; genus Muscardinus; species Muscardinus avellanarius. The sequence continues at coordinate 5,854,905 of NC_137797.1, read as the reverse complement.
GATCAACACATTCTATAGAGCTTTTCTTTCTTTCTTTCTTTCTTTCTTTCTTTCTTTCTTTCTTTCTTTCTTCCTTCCTTCCTTCCTTCCTTTCTTTCTTTCCTCCTCTCCCTCTCCCTCTCCCCTCCCTCCCCCTCCTCTCTCTCTCTCTCTCTCTCTCTCTCTCTCTCTCTCTCTCTCCTTTGCAGTACTGGGGGTGGATCTCAGGGGCATTCTACCTCTGAGCTATACCCCCAGCACTATTTTTATTCTTTATTTGGAAACAGAGTCTCATTGATTTGCAAAGAGCCTCACTAAGCAGCTAAGGCTGTCCTGGAACCACCATCCTCCAGTCTCAGCCTCCCAAATGCTGGACTCGGCCCCTCAGAAACAGCCATTCTTTCCTCCTCTTTCTTGGGAAAAAGACGCAGATGGTGCTCTGTCTCCAGGGCCCCATTAGAATCCTCTGGTCCCAGGACTCCTCCGGCACCTCTGCGAGCCGCCCCCAGACTCTGCTGGGAAGAGCTTCCCCTCCCTGGCAGGTTCAGTGATCAGAGGCCTCCCACTAACTGCAATAAAGTAACAGGAGAAAAGACATCTATAAATAGATGCTCAGGGGAGCTGCTCTGTAACAAACACTCAGAGGTAAAGCTTTAACATACCAACTTAATGAAAAAGGAGCTGGAGCAACAGAAAATTAAATAAAAAGAAGGGGGAGGGAGGCAGTTTGGGGCTTGAGTGGGAAAAGTTCAATGAAGTCTGGGAGTTCAGATAAGATTTCAAATATATCTATAATATAATATATAAGCTGGGCGTGGTGGCGCATGCTTGTAATTCCAGTACTTGGGACGCTGAGACAGGAGGATCACAAGTTCACAGCTAGCCTCAGCAACTTGTGAGGCTCTCTGTAACTTAGTGAGACCCTAAAAAATCAGGCTGGGAGTGGAACTCAGACGTAGTTTGCCCCTGGGTTCTATCCCCAGTACCAAAAAAAAAAAAAAGACCAATATATAATATATAAAACATATAATAATTATGTATTATATAATATTATAAAATAATTGTCATTACATATGTATGTTATGTGTGTGTGGCACTGGGGATTGAACCCAGAGGCTTTTACCTTTGAGCTCCAGCCCAATTTTATTCCTTATTTGAAAACAGTCTCACTAAGTTGCAGAGGACCATGCTAAGTCGCTGCGGCTGGCTTTGAGCCTTCAATCCTCAGTCTCAGCCTTCCAAGTGCAAGGATCACAAGCGCGTGCCACCACGCCCGGCTTGGATGTTTCCACTTTAAAATAATCTTTTTTGCCAGGTGTGGTGGTGCACACTTGTCATCCCAGTAACCTGGGAGGCTGAGACAGGAGGCACAGGTTCGTGGCCAGCCTCAGTTACTTAGTGAGGCCCTCCGTAACTTAGTGAGATCCTGTTTCAAAATAAAGAATAAATAATTGGGCTGGGGGTGTAGTTTGGAGGTAGAATGCTCCTGGGTTCAATTCCCAGCAACACACACACACACACACACACACACACACACACACACACACACACACAGGGCTGTGAGTGTAGCTTGGAGGTAGAATGCCCCTGGGTTCAATGCCCAGTACCAGAAAATAGAATAAACTAAATATAAGAATCTTTTTGCCCAAACTGCAATCCCTTCACCAGAGATATTCTAGCCCCTCTGAGACTCAAAACCATTGATCCTGTGAACAGAATCAAATCTCCGGGCTGCCTGCCACTTGAGTACCAGTATTTGGGACTGTTAACAGGAAGGAATCAGGTTTCTGCAAGGCTGACCGTGAAGAAGACGCAGGGACAGGTCCTGGTGTCATCTCCCCAGACTCAGGGCTCAGCAGGACCTTGCGGGGAGGGAGGGAGGCAGCAGAGAGACCTGAGAGTGTCCTCCGAAGGACTCAGTGGGTTTCCACGTGTCGCTGCAGAGCGGTCACTAAAAAAGGGTGTTGTGAAGGCCCCGTGGCTTCTGGGGATCTACAAAAAGGCTTAGCAGTTAACGTGAGGTGGCGCTTCCCTTGACCAGAAGGTTAAGGAGTGTGTATGTCGGAGGATGTGTGTGGGGCGATGGTCCCCTGTTGAAACAGGGGTGTTTCCTCTTATTAGGACTCTTGGCCGATGGATAGATCCTGACAAATGAAGTCCAAGGACTAGCGAAGGGTGTGGGAACATGAACATTTTATTTATTTATTATTTATTTATTTATTTTTGGTGGTACTGGGGTTCCTGGAAACCCTTCTACCTCCGGGCTACACTCCCAGACCTATTTTTATACTTTTTTTTGTCTTTGGAACCAGGGTCTCTTAAGCCAGCGCGGCTGGCTTCGAACCTGCGCGATCCTCCTGTCTCCGCCTCCCAAGCGCGGGGATGACAAGCGTGCGCCACCACGCCCGGCTTTGAACATTTTATTTTAAATTAGGGAAAGATGGAGGACAAAGCAGCCCCCCCCAAAGTGGGGGTCTTGGAAGAGAGAGATCTTGAAGCCCTTGGGGAACGGGCTTTGAAAACCTTCGTGACGTTTTCTATCTGTTCTTCTAGGATTGGTCAGAATTGGGTTTGGGGGACCAACGACTCTCACAGAGTTTCAATCCTTAACTTGAGTGATTCTCTGAGGCTGGCCAGGGCCCTGCTCCCTGGCACCCAGCAGCCTCGCCTTCTGCTCAGCTCCCCAACCTTGCAGATGGCCGCCCTGGTTCCTCCTGCTCCCAGGCCCTCACCCGCCCCACTGCTGCAGCCCTCGCCCTCCCTCTGGTTCTGTCCATTCCTCAGTCACATGGGGTTTAGGGAGACTGATCTGGCTCCTTCCGGTTGGATAGGGTCATAGATCTGGGTTAGAGGAATTAAATGGTTTGGCATCCATTTGATTCCGGTAAACTAGATGTCAGATGCTTAAGCCAAAAGGTGGAAGAAACGCTGCAAAACGAAGACCCCCATGCTTGGCCTGGTGCGGCGGTGCACACTCGTAACTCCAGTACTTGCGAGGCTGAGACGAGAGCTCAAGGCCAGCCTCAGCAACTTAGTGAGACCCTGCTTCAATAAAATAAAATAAAATGAGGCTGGAGGTTTAGCTCAGAGGCAGAATGCCCCTGGACTTTGCTATCTCCAGGACTCCAAAAAAGAAAAGAGTCATTTTTTTTGGGGGGGGGTGTGTCTAAACAGAGAGTCAGGTATAGTGGTGCATGCCTATAATTATAATTCTATACTTGGGAGGCTGAGACAGGAGGATCAAAGTTCAAGGACAGCCTCAATAGAGTGAGGCTTTCATTAATCCAATGAGACTCTATTACAAAAACTAAAAATATAATAGGGGTGGTAGTGTAGCTTGGAGATAGAATGCCCCTGAGTATAATTTCCAGTACAAAAGAAATAAATAAGAAAGAAAGAAAGAAAGAAAGAAAGAAAGAAAGAAAGAAAGAGAGAGAGAGAGAAATGGCCGTGGAGAAGATAAGGGGCAGGTCCTGTAAGTGCTCCCTCCAGCGTCAGGGGCGGGAGGAGCAGGAGGAGGCAGCCAGGCTGTGGGCAGGAGGGCGGTGTCTTCTTGTGGCTGGTCACTAAAGAAAGGTGTCACAAAGGCCCTCTGGGCTCAGGGGATAGAAAGATTTGGGGGCTAACATCTAGACAGGGCTTCTATTACCCAGAGGATTGGGGGTGAAAGGGCAAAGGAAAGGGGTAGGGGAAAGCAGTTTCAAGGGAGCCCCCATTACAGTCTACTTCCCGTGGCCCAGCCTGTGCGAGCCCCCACCTCTCTCCAGAGACATGCATTCCTCAGCTATATCCTTTCCACTGCAGACACCTCCGATGCCTCTTCCTTCTCTCTTGGTTAAACTACGTGCTAAAATCCTCACCTTCTCTAAGTATCCCACACTTTTCTGAGAAGAGGTGAAGAAAAGGACACAGCCCTGCGGTCTCAGCTTCATCCTGCGACCACTGATCTCCCAGGGACCCTCCACCCTGGCGACAGCCCTGCAGCTCCCCTCGGATAATCCTCCCTCCCGTCCTTACGCCTCGGGCACTTCCCCACGATCTCCAGGTGCCATCCTGTTCACGACCTGACCCACCCGTGTGCTCTGTCCCCGTGACAGTGGGTGGTCCCTTCCTGGCCTCCTTGCTTGCCCGAGATCAATGGCTAACTTTGATCTTGGTTAGCCCTGGTCACCTCCCCTGTCCATCTTATCTTCTCTGAAGTCCGGTTCTAGCAACATCCCCTTTGCACAATCCATCTCTCCATCTCGCCCCGCTCTTTCCACCAGCATGCATACCTACTTTAATGCCGCCTTTTAGAAAGCCCTCCCCTGGCCCCGCCTCTCCTTCCACATCGCTACATCCCTCCTTCCCTGCTTGATAAACATCGGGCCAAGGAACAGACAATGGCTTGTCATGGTTCTCCGGGTGTTGATAGAATCTGTCCTGTGCATTCTTCCCTCAGCCTGGGTTCAGACTTCTCTGTCAACATTTCCGGAAGAAGACTAAAAGCTGCCGGCCGTTCTCCTCTTTGGACTGACCCACCAGGGGGGAGGGCAACTACAGAAAGCCTCTGCCTGCACGGGGAAGGGAAAGAGGGAGGCCAAAGGACCTGGAGCCCAAGAGACACTACAGCCTCTCCACCTGTCAAGGCACCAGTCATTGGAATATTACGTTCTGACCGAGGGAACATTCAAAATGGAGCCACTCACGCTAAAGTCCCTGATGCTAAACTACTCATGTGTGAACTGTTCATCTCTCCTAAGAAACTAGAAATAACACTTGTGATCCCAGTACTTGGGAGGCTGGGACGGAAGGATCACAGGTTCACAGCTAGCTTCAGCAACTTGGCAAAGCCCGCTGCAACTTAGTGAGACTCTGTTTTAGGGTAAAATGGGGCTGGGGTATACCTCAGAGGTAGAACGCCCCTGGGTTCAATCCCAGTACCACAAAATAAGATAAAATAGAAATCAGAAATAGAGCGATAGCAGCCAGCTTTCCCATATGGACCAGTTTGGGTTAGTGTCATAATGCAGTTCCCTCTGCCTGACACCGACACGAAGGCAGGAACCTAGGACAATCTGACGGTGACCCATCAGTCCACCCTACTGTTCCGTCTCCCCACCTTGCAAAGTAGGTCACTTGGAGACGATTACTCCCCGTTTGCGTTTCCTGGCTCATGAGAGCGCTAATTCTATTTTATGGAGTTAAGTATTGCCACACTCTAGAATGGAAAACAAAGCCAATTCAAAAAAATTGCTAAACTGGGATGTTGTAACTCTGCCCACTGACAGTGGCATAAAAATATCGGTGACTTCTGGGAATAACAGAGGGACAGACTCTGCTAACACTGCTGCGGCCTCTTGCCTACAATGGAGTTTGAAGGACATACTAAATTTCAACTAGAGGTGCTGAAAATGAAGACATAATTCTTTCCCATCCGAGTTGATGGACCTGCTGAATTTCATTCGTCGACTTTTGAAGCCCAGATCTTCCTAAATGTCATAAGACTATGTTACTTCCCTAACAGCCCCAGGGCTTCCCATTGCAACTAGAAAAAAAAAAAATCTAGAGTCCTTGCCTGGCCTCCCAGGGTCCTGGCACGGCTCCCAGCTGCTCTCCTGACAGCTCCCCATCCTCCCCTCTCTCACCATCTTGCAGCCCCAGGACCTTGGTTTATACTCATCCATTAGCTGTGCACGGCCATGTTAGCCACCGGGCAGGTTCTTTAGGGGTAATCCCCGCTCCTTTAAGTGACTATTAACGCTCCTGTGTTTGGTTTCAGATAAGACCCTCCAGAAGAAACTTGCAGGGAACCAGCTCACATCGTGAAGTCTGACCTGTTCTTTTCCGGTGACCTAAGTAAACATATACTATAATGACAGCACTCATGATAATACCAAATGTCCTGCCCACAGATGCTCCTGTCTGTAGTTTTCTCAACAGGTGGTTAGGCAGAAATGGGCACGGGTTAAGGATGAGGCTCCCTCCCCGGGGAATGAAGCAGTCGCTCCACCCTGGCGCCAGGTGCGGCCTTTGTACATCTAAAGGAATAGGTCTAATTGTCTACGGGGCGGTACACCTGACAGCGCAGGCGCAGTGAGCTGTGGTGTGAAACAGGTGACCTACCAAATAAATAACGTTTAAGGAAGAGGTTTTGAGAGCAGATACAGAAACTCACCGCGTGGAAGACGCCATGTCCTGCCTACTCCTGGAACAGACCTCTCTGTGACCCTCTCCCTTTTTTTTTTTTGTAGTGCTGGGGTTGTGGCACTAGGGGAATTCTAACTCTGAGCTATACCCCCAAACCTTTTTGGCTTTTATTTTGAAAGAGGGTTTCACTAAGTTGCCGAGGGCCTCGCTAGGTAGCTGAGGCTGGCTGGGAACCTGTGATCCTCCTGTCTCAGCCTCCCAAGTACTAGGATTACAGGCCTAGGCCACCACACTGTTCAATCCTTCCAATTTAACTCAGCCTTATAAAACTGTCCACTCAGAGCCGGGCGTGGTGGTGCACGCTTGTAATCCCAGCATTTGGGAGGCTGAGACAGGAGGATCGCGGTTCATGGCCAGCCTCAGCTACTTAGTGAGGCCCTCTGCAACTCAGTGAGACCCTGTTTCAAAATAAAGAATAAGAAATAGGGCTGGGGTGTAGCTCAGAGGTAGAATCCACTGGGTTCCATCCTTGGTACAGCAAAAAATACAAAAACAAAACAAAACAAACAAACAAAAAACTGTCCACTCAGTTTGCTAAATAAATCTTTTATGTTGATTCTAACTGTAAATCTTTTATGTTGATCCTAACTGTGTCACTCAGATAAAATCTTCCTTTTGGGGAAGACAAGGATGGAGGCTGTCTGCTGCCCCTGACGCATGGCGCTAACTGGGCATGCTCACCGACGCGCCGGCCTCTAAACACCATCATGAGTCTTTCCTCTCTGAATATGAATTTCTCCACTGAAAGCCCCTTGCTTTCTCTGTTTGGGAAAACACCACTTTGAGAATCGTCCCCACTCGCTGCGGTCAGCCTTCTCTCTTCTGCTGTGCTCGCGGCCTTTGCCTTGGGCCTGGGGAGAAGCCTTTGCACTGAGTCCCGGCCCTGCTGCACACCCCTGGCTCCTGAAGAGTCTGCCGCGCCCGGGGCTCCGAGCACTTCGAGGGTGGGCCTGTCTGCTGCAGGTGCCTAGAGCCTGGAGCGCTGCCCACCCGCATCCCCTGGCCCTCTCTGCCCCCACCATGGGCAGTTTCCCGTAGCGGGCTCCTGCACCCCCGGCTCAGCCTGCTCCCACCAGCACATCAGCCTTTGGGGGGCTTCCAACCCCGAAGCGTCACACTGCCTCTTTTAATCTACAGCTTCCTGTGATCTAAACATTACCATTTGCCCTGAAACGTGTGATTTGAGGGTTGAGATAATTAAGTGTGCTGGGCATGGTGGCACACACCTGTGATCCCATTAGTTGGGAGGCTGAGCTGGGAGGAGGTTAGGTTTGAGACCAGCCTCGGCAATTAGCAAGACTCTCAGAAACCCAGACACATCCTGTTTCAAAACAAAACCAAATAATAATAATAATAAAAGGGCTGGAGGGGTGGGTAGCTCAGAGGTAGAATGCCCCTGGCTTCCATCCCTAGTAACTCACACACACACTCAAGAGTTAGCTATTAGTTATTAAGACTGGAATGGGACAACAGACTCATGACTGCTGTGGTCATGGCTCCGCGTGAACCCAGGAGTACCTGGTGAATTACAGCTGATGACGCTGACCTGGCTGTGAACGTGTGGACAGTCGATGAATCCTGACGTCGTGGAGCGAGAGCAACGCGCCTGCGTGTGTTGGTGGCACGGCTTGCTGGGGCACCGAGAACCTGGTGAGAGGGTGGCCACTCACTCTGTCAAGACAAAAGAACAATGGCGATTTCAGGGTCTTTATATTTATTATTATTATTATTATTATTATTATTATTATTTGTGGTACTGGGGATAGAACCCAGGTGCATTTTACCTCCAAGCTACATCCCCAGCCCTATTTTTTAGTCTTTTTTAAAATTTTTGAAACCGGGTCTCACTGAGTTGCAGAGGGCCTCACTAAGTAGCCGAGGCTGTCCTTGAACCACGATCCTCCTGTCTCGGCCTCCCGGATGCTGGGCTTAGAAGCATGCGCTACCACGCCCGGCTTATTTTTTTATTATTTTTAATATTTTTATTGGTGCATTGTAGTCATACACCTTAATGGAGTACAAGATGGTAGAGGCACGAGCGCATACATCACCCAGTTAGCCCTTCCTCAATTCCCACCCCGTTCCCTCCTTCTCATGCCTGGCTTAGTGGTCGACTTCGATGTGTGTGTGAACGTACATCATGTACATTAGGGGGTCCCCCTCCCCTCCACCCCTCAGTTAGGTCGCCGTATTTGCTCATTACAATCCTCCTTCTTTGTCTAGAGTTCCACCTATGACCTATGACCTATGACCTATGACCATTTTCTACCGCTTTCCAGGGTCTTTTTAGACTTTGTTGACTGAATAACAAATTCCTTTGCAACACAAGGGACTTTCCATTCTTTTTTGCCTCCTGCAAAGTTCAGGGACTACTTAAGTGAGTTTGCAGATGATAAAACAGAAAATAACTTTTCTTGACAGCTTACTGCGTGGTTTGTGGATAGCGGAGTGACCCTGCCGTGAGGAACTTTCATTCCCACATCTTTATTTTTGACAGTCATTTCTCAGCATTTTTCTTATGAAAATGAAAAATAAGCAGAATTGATATTGAGCCCTGTCTTATTCTTATGAATAAGGGTGTTCATGCATTAAAAATATGTGCGATAACTCAGGCCAGAAGGAAAAAAAAATATCTTTTAACACTTTGAGACCTATGGCTACAGAGAATTTTTTAATTATCCTATTTATTTCTGTGGAGGAGATGTCTTGGATAAAGGGCTTTCAAGCTTTTTTATATTTTATTTGGAAACAGGGTCTCACTAAGTTGCTGAGAGCCTCACTAAGTAGCTGAGGCTGGCTTCGAACCTGCGCGATCCTCCTGTCTCAGCCTCGCAAGCGCGGGGATTACAAGCGTGCGCCACCCCGCCCGGCCGAGCTTGTTTAAATACATAATGAATAGTAGCTGTCAAATCACTGGGGAATTAGATTCCATTTGATTCAGAGTATGTCTTAAAAAAGGGATATTTATGTACACGCATACTCACACTGGCAACTGCGTCCTTTGTGACTATTTACTCATGAATAACTATTCCCTCATAAAGAAAAAAATGGAGATATTCATGGGGTTCAGAACACACAACCAAAACACAGCACTTGTGCATGATAAATATGTTAAGGGTCAGGAATTTGAGAAGGGCAGGTGTCAGAAGGCCTGAGTCTCCCGACCCAGGGCAGATCATGAGACCTCTTTAGAGAGGCCCTTCCTTCTCCAGAGGGAAGCTCTGTCCTTATCTCTGTGGTAGAGGCGCTGAAGGAATCTAAATGAACAGGCTTTGCCAAATTCCCCTGGTCCTGTCTTGTCCTTAACTCCTACCCTGACCTATCGCCTCCTCTCTCCTCTCTTTCCTCTCCTCTCCCCTTCCTTCCCTTCCCTTTTCTTCTCTTCTTTCTCTCTCTCTCTCTCTCTCTCTCTCTCTCTCTCTCTCTCTCTCTCCTTCCCTCCCTCCTCCCTCCCTCTCCAGCAGTAGGGACAGAACCCAGGGGTGTCCACATATTGAACTACACCCTCAGCCTGTATTATGTGTTATGTATTATGTATTATGTATTTTGTATTTTGTATTATTTTGAGGCAGAGTCTCACTGAGTTGCCCAGAACCTGCCTTGAACTGGCCTCGAACTTGCGATTCTCCTGTCTCACTGTCTGCTCTTGATCGATCGATCGATCTATCTATAATATATATTAAAATAAAAAATATATATATTTAAAAAACTGACTCAGGCTCGCCCATTTTTTCCGGCCTTCATCTCCTTCTGAAGGCTGCATGTCATATAGGTCTTATTTTAAATACACGGCTCCATTATTCTTCCGTTCGTCCCTTATCAGCCTAATCTACGGAGCCTCAGCCAACAGCCCAAGACACTGCCCTAGTTTAAATATTTGTGTCCTGGCCAAAATGCGTGCTGAGACTCGTGAGCCAAAGTGCTCTGAAGAAGCCACATTCGTACTGAAGAGCGTGCGACTGAACGTGGCTGAGCAGAACACCGTGGCTGTGGAGAGACGGGCTGTCTGTAGATGAAAACCTTGTGGAGTTATCTTTAGTGCCCCCCCCCTTTTTTTGGTCCTGGGGGTTGAACGTAGGGGCATTCTACCTCTGCGATACATCCCCAGCTCTATTTTTACCTTTATTTTTTTAAACAGGTCTCACTAATTTGCCGAGGCTGGCCTTGAACCTGCAATCCTCCTGTCTCAGCCTCCCAAGTACTGGATTGCAGGTGTGCCCCCCCTGTGCCCGGCTGACTTAGTCCCTTTTGATAGCGATGCTGGTTTTCTCCTCTTAGTGGGTGTTGGTCTTGTGAAATATGAAGAATAAAATCCACAGAGACTAGAAGGGAAGGTAGGAGATAGAAAGATGGAAAAGTTCCCCCCACAGCTAACTCCCCCAAGGAGTCACTTCAAGGGAGTAACTTTGAAGGTCGTGGGAGCTGAGCTTTGACTCTGCTCTGTGGCTCCAGACTGGTTCCCTTGTGATCGGTCGGGTTTCAGTCCTGGGGATTGAGTTTCTGTGGTCCAGTTTCCAGCCCCAATTTGAATTTCTACCTTTGTAGCTAGGTGGGCTCTTCTAATCCCCTGGGGCTTGTCTGCTTCCCCCACCCTTCACCCCCTCTTTTTTTGCGGTACTGGGGATGGAACCCAGGGGCTTTCTACCTCCAAGCTACACCCCCAGCCCAATTTTTTATTCTTTACTTTGAAACAGGGTCTCACTGAGTTGCAAAGGGCCTCACTAAGTAGCTGAGGTTGGCCTTGAACCCGCGATCCTCCTGTCTCAGCCTCCCAAGTGCTGGGATCACAAGCGTGCGCCACCACGCCCGGCTCTCTTTTTCCCTTTTTGATCACTCTTGGGATTTGTTTACACGAGCTGCCCTGAATTGGCGGCCCACAGACGGAGCTGAAGTTTCCATGCCTGCTCATTGCTACCCCATATCTTATTAGCCACTCCTTTTGCAGAAGTTTCTTTTACCCCTTTCCGTTCCTAGGTCCTCTGTCCTGAACTGTCTATACTCTTAGCTCCTCAGCAGCCACTGACTACCAACCTCTGGGTCTGACCTAACGTCCTCCTGACTACTAGGTAAAAGTCTTGGAATGTATTGCTAAGCGTGACGCGGCCCTGGCCGCCACCAACCCCAAAGCAAAGACTACAATAAAATAACGTTTGCATCCTGCAGAAAAGACCTCCCTCCTCGGTTTTGCCTTGCCTACCCGACGGCCTATCAGGGTTTTTGGTAAATGCGTCATTCGTGACTTTCCTCTGTCCTGTGACTATAAAAGTTCATACAGAACCAAGCGTGGTGGCATACACCTGTAACTCCAGTACTCGGGAGAGGCTGAGACAGCAGGATCACAGGTTCCAGGCCAGCCTCAGCAACTTAGCAAGACCATTCCAAAATAAAAAGTAAAGGAGGGCTGGGGGTGTGGCTCGGAGGTAGAATGCCGCTGGGTAACTTGAGTTCGTGTTCCTGGGCCATGGCCACTCATATCTGGCTCAGAATGGGCTAATTTTGTATTTCCTTTCGAGCGGCATTGTTATTTACAGGACAAACTTAACCCCCCACGCAAGGTACTTGGAGATGGGCAGCTGTGCCGGGCCTCTGCCTGGTGAGTGAGGGAGGGATTTTACCCTTTGTTCTTCTGATATATGAGAACGCAGGGCTCTTCCCACTTGCTCTTTTACCAGCTGCCATGCGAGGATGCAGCCAGAGACAGACCCTGGTGCCTTTGTCTTGAACTTTCCAGAACTGCGAGGAATAAATGACAGATTTTTGTTTTATTTTGTTTTGGTTTTGTGGTACTGGGGATTAAATCCAGTGTCATTCTACCTCTGAGCTACACCCCCAGCCCTATTTTGTATTTTATTTTGAAACAACTCACTAAGTTGCTGAAGGTCTCGCTAAGTTGCTGAAGTTAGCCTTGAACCTGAGATCCTCCTGTCTTAGCCTTACAAGTACTGGAGATTACAAAATTAAGCCTGGCTTAAATTTCAGTTCTTTATAAATTACCCAGACTCTGGTGTTCTGTTATGGCAATACAAAACTAAGACAGATGGACATCAAAATCTCAGCTCCTGTTCCAATTGCCAGATCAAATAACTGTGGACAAAGCTTTGAGAAAAAGAAGAAAGAGGTTTTATTGATTTGCTGGTAATGGGAAAAATACAGTATACAGGCATTCTGAAAATAGCTGATTTTCCTGCTCTCAAAGGGAACAAGGTTTCTAAAGCTTAGAACTCCACGGGCTCAGCGTCCGGTATATTTATCAGAAAACATAATTCATAGCCAGGAGTGGTGGTGCACGCTTGTAATCCCAGCACTTGGGAGGCTGAGACAGGAGGATTGCAGGTCCAAGGACAGCCTCAGTAAGTAGTGAGACTCTCATCAACCTAGTGAGACCCTGTTTCCAAATAAATAAAATCAGGCTGGAGGTGTAGCTTGAAGGTAGATTGCCTCTGGGTTTAATCTCTAGTATCACAAAAAGAGAGAGAGAGAAGAAAAGAAAAAAGAGAAGAGAATCCATGTTTAAATGGTGTCGACCAGCTGGATGTGGTGGTGCACACTTGTAACCCCAGCATTTGGGAGGCTGAGACAGGAGGATCGTGGTTCGAAGACAGCCTCAGCTCCTACTTAGTTTGGCCCTTTGCAACTCAGTGAGACCCTGTTTTAAAAAATAAAGAATAAAAAATAGGGCTGGGGGTGTCGCCTGGCGGTAGAATGCCACTGGGTTCCATCTTTGGTACCACAAAACAAACAAACAAACAAACAAACAAACAAACAAACAAACGGTGTCCTCCAGATAGGTTCCACTCGCCCACTGCACTGGTTCTTCATTTCTGGTCAATAAACTGATTCGTCAATAAACTTCATTCTAGTCAATAAACTGGTAAGACTGTCAAGTGCTACTTGTGTTTCTTCAACAGTTTAGGGTGGGGGAGAAGGAAGAAAAACATGTTTTAAAATAAGCCACCTGCCAGCCGAGCACAAAGGTTTATATTCAAAGCATGAAATGGACCCCAGCTGCAAGATGTAGAAGAACCTTTTCCCTCCTACGATGCCAACTTTAAAATGTACAAGGAAGATGGCTGTGCTGGTGGGCACACTGTAATCCCAGAGAGAGGAGGATCGCAGGTTGGAGGAACCAGCCTCAGTACTCAGCAAGGCCCTCGGCAACTTATCAAGACCCTGTTTCAAAAATTTAAAATACATGTAAAATCCCCGCGCTTGGGAGGCCGAGACAGGAGGATCGTGCAGGTTCGAAGCCAGCCCCGCTGGCTTAGGAGACCCTGTTTCAAAAAAAAAAAAGAAGTATAAAATAGGTCTGGGAGTGTAGTCCGGGGATAGAAGGGCTTCCAGGAACCCCAGTATCACCAAAAGAAAAAAAAAATTTTTTTAAATACATAAAATAGGGGTGGGGTATGGCTCAGAGCTGGAATGATCCTGCGTTCAATCCCAGTACCCAGTAAATAAATAAATATGTGCAAGGGACCCCACCATCTTTCTTGAGTCTATGGATGGGGTTTGGGTACTGCTCAGTGGTAGAATGCCCAGCACGCTTGAGGCCCTGAGCACCGCACGCACGCACGCACGCACGCACGCACGCAGTATCTTTTGAGGCCCATGAGCGAGTGCTGGAGGACCCATCCAGATAAGAAGGCGACAGAGGAAGAGAAGACGCTCAACTGCTAGAGTGATCTTGAGATGACTCCTCAGGCCGATGGCAGATCCACCGTGGGGTGGGAGGTACACAGAGGTGACCCCCGGAATCCGGCTAGCAATGGAGGGGTGGGGGCTGAGGTGGGGCAGGGCCTGCGGCTCACCAGAGAGCTGTCACCCTCCATCCTCCTTAGCCCTGCGCCCAGCCCCGCCGCCTCCAGAGTGTCAGAGAGACCAGGGCTTCCTGCCAGTGTGATCCTGGCTAGGCCCCTTTGATCCTCTCTGCTTCCTTGGCTCTGGAGACAGCTGGTTGCCCAGACACGTCCCCCGAGGCCCTTCCCTTCTCTGCCAGACTCAGGATGCCACTAGCTGCTCCCGGGGACCATCTCCGCGCGCTCTGTCCCTCTCCCTACATTCTCCACTCTGGTGCATGCGAGGATGCAGGACTCGCAGACAAGGCCACGGAAATGCAGGAGGGTGGTTCCAGAGCTCCTGGAAAAGCCAGGGGAGAAAGCTAGACAGAGGTCAAGAGGGTTGCAAGATATTGACTTTGGCTCTAGAGGAGTTAACCCAAAGGTGCCCAGCACATCCGTGATGGGGGATGTGCTGGCATTGGAAAATTGCTTTGGAATTAATTTCAAAATGTAAAAAGTAGTCAGGGCCTGGGTGCTGCACAGGTGCTCAGGCAGGGAGGGGAGGCAGAGTTCCCCTAACCAAAAGTGATTACCAAGGACACAGAAGAGTTGTAGCCCAGGGCCTTCATATTTTAAAGATTCGTTTATATAATAAATAACTTCTAGCAAATAGAGATTAAGAAAAGGCTGAGAGCCGGGCGTGGTGGCGCACGCTTGTAATCCCCATGCTTGGGAGGCTGAGACAGGAGGATCGCACAGGTTCAAAGGCAGCCTCAGCAACTTAGTGAGACCCTGTTTCCAAATAAAATATTAAAAAAAAAATAAAGGTCTGGGAGTATAGCCCAGAGGTAGAAAGCCTCTGGGTTCCACCCCCAGTACCACCAAAAAAAGGCTGAAACTCCCCAAGGACGCAGGAGGACGGTACAGGCCTTCCTCAAAGAGGGCATACACCATGTGACCCCTGACCTTGTTAACCCAGTAACACATCTTGGCCCTAACAAAGGCTCGCACCAGAGATAATGGGCGGGTCCGCACCTACATCAGGAACAGATAGAAAGACTGTTGGTTAAGCAGGAAGATAATGAATCCGTATAACAACTCTTCTGTGTTCAAACCCTCAGTGTCTCCAGGCACTCCACTGTGTCTTCTCTGATGCAGTGCTTTATCATTCTGTCCCTCCTTTCTCCCTCTGTACTAAAAATTGCTTAAGAGTGCAGCAGTAGAGTTCTGGCTATTTTTTTCTAATCTAGCTAAGAACAAGAACCCACGTATACATCTCTAACTGTTATAATCTGGGCAGAGGCAGCCGGGGACTGCTATCAGAGGAGCATAGACCGTGGACCACGCTGAGCAGAGCTGCCCTGCCAACACAGTGTGGTGGTGGTAACCCCAGCTCTAAGTCCGAGAAATGCGGGACCGATAGATGGCTCTCGTCACACTGAGGACAGCAGGCCGGAATCCAGGCCTTGGCCGGCAATGGCCACGTCCCCTGGGTTGGCCAAAGGGTGATGTCTGCATGGAGCATTGTGAAGGGGTGAGCCAGGCAGTCCCCACCCAGGCATGCTGCCGGGCAGGGAGCACTCACCATCATGGCCAACAGGGCGATGCTGGCCATTAGCTCTGGGGCAGCAGCAGGGAGCATCCTGCTGACTTCTCTGTCCGTGGATAAGCCCACCGGGCTCCCCATGTTGTCCAACACTGACTCTCCTCTCCCAGCACAGCTGGCTCCAGCGGTTCTGTTCACCAAGAACCAGGAAACTTGGAGACGGGGGGTATACAGAAGAAGGGGACGGCCTGGATCTGGGGCTGGGGACAAAGTCCACCTGAGAGGAGCTCACCCATGAGGACCAGTCCCAAAGAGTGGGGTTCTGAAGCCAGGTGGAGCAGAAAAGGGTTGGTTTTGGGTTTGTCTTTTCAGAGCTGTGGACCCAATCCAGGCCCTTGAGCATGCCAGGCAAGCACTATACCCAGCCATTTGTTTGTTTACTTTTGTAGTACTGGGGATGGAACCCAGGGGCATTGTACCTCCAAGCGACACCCTCAGCCCTATTTTTTTTATTCTTTATTTTGAAACAGGGTCTCACTGAGTTGCAAAGGGCCTCACTAAGTAGCTGTGGCTGTCCGCAAACCACGATCCTCCTGTCTCAGCCTCCCGAATGCTGGGATTACAAGCGTGAGACACCATGCTCAGCTATACCCAGCCCTTCTTAATTTTATTTTGACACAGGGTCTTCCCAAGTTGCCCAGGCTGGCTTTGATCCCGTGATCCTCCTGCCTCAAACTCCAGATAGCTAGGATTTTAGGCATGTGTCACCTTGCCCCGCTCTGAGAAGGAGTGTGTGTGTGTGTGTGTGTGTGTGTGTGTGTGTGTGTGTGTAACCCAAGGGCATTCTACCTCCACATTATATCCCCAGTTCTATTTTCCTGTTTGTTTTGAAACAGGGTCTCACTGCCCTGCTGAAAGTCTCGATAGGTCACTGAGGCTGTCTTTAAATTGTGATCCTTTCCGCCTCCCAGGTACTAGGATTGCAGGCATGGTCTACTATACCTGGCCAGAGACGGGTTGACTCACATGTGCCAGAGGGAACCTGCACAATGGAGCATTACTCAGCCTTAAAGAGGGAGGACGTTCTCACACGTGCCGCAATACAGAGGGACCGTGAGGACTTTACGCTAAGTGCCAAGTCAGGCACAAAACACAAATTTAGCCACATGCACAGCCCAGAGAGCAGAGCGGTGGGGACCCGAGCGGGGAGGATGGGAGGTGGAGTTCAATGGGCAGAGCGTCATGTGGGGAAGGTAAAAAGTTGGAAAAACTTCTTAGTTCGGGAAGATAAAAAAGTTCTGGAGGTGGATAGTGGTGTTGCCCAATGTGAACGGATTTAATGCAACTGATAGACATTTAAAACACTGTTAGCCGGGCGTGGTGGGCACGCTTGTCATCCCCGCGCTTGGGAGGCAGAGACAGGAGGGTCGCGCAGGTTCGAAGCCAGCCGCGTGTGCTGGCTTAGGAGACCCTGTTTCCAAATATAAAAAAAAATGTGAAAATAAGTCTGGGAGTGTAGCCCGGAGGTAGAAGGGCTTCCAGGAACCCCAGTACCACGAAAAAAAAAAAAAAAAGCATTGTTAAAAATAGTAAATTTCATGCTATATATATTTTACCATGACTTGTTTGTTTGATTTTCCTTATGGTGGTGGTAGTACTAGGGATTGAACCCAAGGGCATTCTACCCCTGAGCTACACGTCCAGCCCAATTTTATTTTTTATTTTTTATTTTTTGCAGTACTGGGGATGGAACCAAGGGGCATTCTACTCCGAGCCACACCCCCAGCCCTATTTTTTAATCTTTATTTTAAAATAGGGTCTCAGTGAGGCGCAAAGGGCCTCACCAAGTAGTTAAGGCTGGCCACAAACCGTGATTCTCTTGTCTCAGCCTCCCGAATGCTGGGATTATAAGCGTGAACCATCACGTGCAGCTTATTTTTTATTTTGAAACAGAGGTTTTCTAAGTTGCTGAGGGCCTCACTAAATTGCTGAGGCTGGCCTCAAACCTATGATCCTCCTGTCTCAGACTCTAAAGTACTGAGATCATAGGCGTGCACCACCTCGCCTGGCTTTTATCATGATTCAGAAGACAAAAAGTAGGCCAACGGGGAGTCTGGAGGTGTGAGAGGTGAAACTAAAACTGGGCGATCAGAACCCCTGGCCTGAGGCCGACGAGGGTGGGGAGGAGCAGGGCAAGCTGTGCGGGGTGGGGGTCCAGCTGAGCCCGGGGTGTGGGGAGGCCAGTCGTGGGCAGAGGCTCTGCCCCCTCCTCATCTTGCTCTTACTACGTTTTTTGCCAATGGCTGAAATTAGCTGGTTCTCCCACTCACCCGGAAGCCTCTCTGTGAGTGGATCCAGACATCTGGCAGGTTGGCAGCCAGCGCGAGGCCTCCCACAGCCAGCCAGGCCACGGAGCTGCGCCCGGGAACTGGGTGAAAGATTCCAGCCCACGGGGGGAGGGGAGCAGGCCCCGGGGGCCTCTGGCCACGGCCTGGACCCAGAGCAATCAGAGCCTGCAACTTGCTGTTCTGAATGTCGACGGACATGTGGTTGATCCTAATGACTCCCGGTGATTATGTTCTATACAGCCAGCGTACACACTGAAAACCAGCCAATAAGGAAATCACTGCTCCCAGGGGAAATACAGGCAGGTTTCTGTGTGCCTCTGGGTCACAACACTACCTTGGTTTCCATCTGTCTGTCTGTCTGTCTGTCTGTCTGTCTGTCTGTCTTCTTGTGGTACTTAGGATTGAACTCAGGCACAGTCTACCTCTGAGCTACACTCCCTGTCCTATTTAATTTTTTTAAAATGGCCTCGCTAAGTTACTGCCCATGGCTTCAAATCCGTGATCCTCCTAGCTCAGCGTCCTGAGTACTGGGGTTACAGGTCTGAGCCACTACACCCAGCTCTCTTCATTTTTTTTTCTAAGCAAGCACTCTACTGTGAGTTGCACCCTGAGACCCCTCCCCTTTCTTTTTTTTTTTTTTTTTGGTGGTACTGGGAGTGGCACCCAGGGGCTTTTCTACCTCTGGGCTACACTCCCAGATCTGTTTTATGCTTTATTTGGAAACAGGGTCTCACTAAGTTGCTGAGAGCCTCACTCAGTAGCTGAGGCTGGCTTCGAACCTGTGCGATCCTCCTGCCTCAGCCTCCCAAGAGCAGGGATCACAAGCCTGCGCCACCGCGCCCGGTGACCCCTTCCCTTTCAAATGTGTGTTTTCAGCGTGGCATAGTGAGACACACCTGTCATCTCAGAACTTGGGAGGCAGAGACAGGAGGATCACAGGTTCAAACCCAGCCTCAGCAACTAAGTGAGACCCTGTTTCAAAATAAAAAATAAAATCAGGCTGAGGGTGTGGCTCAGGGGTAGAATGCCCCTGAGTTCAATCCCCAGTACCAAAAATAAAACCTAAAAAGAAAAGTAACTGTGTGTGGTGGCGTACGCTGGTAATCCCAGTTCTTGGGAGGCTGAGACAGAAGGATTGCAGGTTGGAGGACAGCCTCAGCAACTTAGTGAGGCTCTCTGCAACCTAGTGAAACTCTGGTTTACAATAAAAATTAAGTTAGGGCTGAGGGCGTAGCTCAGAGGTAGAGCACCCCGGGGTTGAATCCTTAGTGCCAAAGAAAGAGAGAAGGAAGGAAGGAAGGAAGGAAGGGAGGGAGGGAGGGGAAAGAAAGGGAAAGCGTATGTTTTCTGTTTAAAGGCACCTCATTTGGCATATGTTGTTGATTTAACACTGAACTCACGGCAAGCAGCTTCACTCGGGCCTGAGTGAGGCTAATTTCACACACGTTTTCTCTGTAAGGCTCATGGCACTTCCTCACGCTCAGGACCCTGCGACGGCACATCAGCAGAGCGTGGGGCCATGGAGGACAGCAGGGTCACCAAAAGCACGCTCCAAACGTGGAAGGCGGGCCTGGGTCAGAGGAGGGCACGTGCTCCCTGTCTGGGCAGGCCCATCATCCCTCTCCGGGAGCGCAAATGTCTCTGCCGCTCGGCACCACTCACTAACGTCCACGATGAGCAACAGGGTTTGAAGTCACAGCTAAATTTCCGTCCGTAGGCAACATTTTATTTACTTTTAATTTTTACTATCTAATGGAGGGTGTGCTGGGGCTTGGACTCAGGAACATTATGCCTCTGAGCTACACCCCAGCCCTGCTTTGTTTTTTATTTTGAAACAGGGTCTTGCCAAGTGGCTGAGGCTGGCCTTTACCTGGGATCCTCCTGTTTCTGCCTCCCACATAGTAGGATTACAGGCATGTGTGGCTAAGCAGAAAAATCCTTAAATACAGAATCTGTGAGTAATACAGATTCAGCAGTGTGTATGCTTCCACTCCACGCGCATTTTCTCCGTCTTCTAGTCTCTGGGCCAGCGGCTTGGCCCTCTCCTGTCCAATGAGATTAATAATCGGTAGGATTCAGAGAAGACGGTATGGACCAGGTGGACCCACCCCTGACATTTGTGGGCCCAAAACAAGAGGCTTTGTCCAACTATCCCAGCTTGTCTAGGATACAGGATTTCTGGTATAAAAAAACCAGGAAAAGTCCCAGACAAACCCGGATGACTTTGTCGCCCGCCATATTACACGGAAAATACTGAAAAGCTTTAGACAGAAATTGTTTAATGTAACTGGAAACGAAACTTTTTTTTTTTTTCAGTACTGGGAATGGAACCCAGGGGCGTTCTACCTCTGAGCTACACCCCCAGCCCTATTTTTTATTCTATATTTTGAAACAGGGTCTCACTGAGTTGCAAAGGGGCCTCACTAAGTAGCTGAGGCTGTCTGTCTGCGAACCGCGATCCTCCTGTCTCAGCCTCGCAGTGAAACTCTTATTAAATATTTTTACCACAACCAAATGATTTGCAACACTACCGCTTCTTACCTGCCGGGTTGCCAAAGCGAAGAGAAGGCCCTTTACCCACCGCTACCATACAAGTTCCATGACAGTACAAATCACTTTTATAGTGAAAACTACCGCCCAGCCTTGGTGCACAGCTGTTGCCAGTCAATCCCACAGTGCATCACGAGGCCGGTGGGTGACAGCAAGGGCCGTAAGTGATGGCTGTTTTGGTCCTGGGAAAGAGCGCTTCATTACACAAGCTCCTGTTGCCTCCCTGCCATCTGACTCCGATACCTTTGTCTTCTTTCCCAAGTGTTACAGCTGAGTGTGCCCCAATCTGCAGAACAGTGCCGGCATCTGATAGCCAGGCACAGCCGCGAGTCTCTGCACCTGCAGCAAAGCAATCGCCCTTTTGCGGGAATAGGTCAAGAGGTATGGAGACATCTCCCTGGGATCTAGCAGTGAGCTTAGGATAGGAGATGCTTCCAGCTCTGAGTGTGGGAGAGAGGGGAGGGGAGCGGAGGACGAAGAGGAGAGAGGAGACGTTTGAACTTGGACTTGGCGTACAGAATCGTGAGGGAGAAGCGTTTGTTTATAAGCCGCCGGGTTGATTCGTTACGGGTCCTGGATGGGGCACGGCGGGGGCCGGGAATCACCTAGTTTTCAGCCTCCCTAACTGCTGCGCTCCTACGAAGCCCGTACCTGCCCCTGCACCTGTCGGCCACGGTTTTTACTTAAGAGTAACACTGAAATGGAAACGCCAGGGCGCTGCCATTAAATGAAAAATTCCACTGAATTGAAGACGATCGTATGAAAATAATCAACAAACCGCAAGAAAACAAAGACACCACGTTAAATTCTGTTTTAGGCTGGCTCTCCCGCGTGCACAGGAAGTGTCGAGGGGATGTTAAGGACCTCGGGGGGCGCCCTCGGAGACTTTCTCCCGGACTCGAATGAAACGGATATAGACAAGGGAGCCCTTTCCTCCCAGGACATCCACAGCCTCGGCCTCGGGAAACGCGGGAGCCGGGAGCCCCGCCCCGCCGGAGGAGGGCGGGGTGGGCGTCCTGCCCGCCCATTGGGCCCGCCGCCAGCTCATTTGCATGGTCCGAGGGGGCGGCGCCGCGGGCGCGGTGACGTCACGCCGGGAATGCCTGGGCGGCGGCGGCGCGCGGGGCGGAGAGCGCGATCGCGGAGGCGGCGGCGTGGACCCGCGCCGCGCCCGGCCGGCCGCCGCCATGTACGACCGCGAGCGCGGCTGGAGCCTGTCCTTCGCGGGCTGCGGCTTCCTGGGCTTCTACCACGTCGGGGCCACGCGCTGCCTGAGCGAGCGCGCCCCGCACCTGCTCCGCGACGCGCGCATGTTCTACGGCTGCTCGGCTGGGGCGCTGCACTGCGTCGCCCTGCTGTCCCGGATCCCGCTGGGTGCGTGCGGGGCCCCCGCGGGGCTCGGCGCGGGCAGGGGGCGCGGCTAGGCGGGGTGCGGGGCCCCCGAGGGCGCCCGGAGGAGCCGGGGTTGGACGTGGACGCAGCAGGTGCATCCTGGAGGTCCCCTGGCCAGACCGACGGCCTCTTCACGGTGTCCTGTCGCCCCTTGCTGGGGACCGAAGGGGCTGTAGGTGGCTGTGCTCGGGAAGGGGGACCTTCGGGCGTGGGAACCTCCAGAGGACCGGGGCACCCTCACCCGTGGTCCCTGGTGGCTACTCCTACCCCCGGACTGTGGAGCCAGGTTGTCCAAGAGCAGCCGGGAGGCAGGAGAGGGACTGGGGTGGTGCAGCCCCTGAGATCAGAGCCGCCCAGGGACCGATTGGCCATGGGTGTGACCAAGAGCCAGGCTTTTGTGTGTATGGGGGTGTGTGCTGGGGTCTGAACTCGGGTGCAGTTTACCACTGAGCTACACCCCCAGCCCTATATTGTTTTTTTATTTTGAAACGGGATCTTACTAAATTGCTGAGAGCCTCCCTAAGTTGCTGAGGCTGGCCAAAAACCTGTGATCCTCCTGTCTCAGCCTCCCAAATACTGGGATGACAAGTGTGCACCACCACGCCCAGCTTGAGCCAGGCTTTAACTCCCATCCCAGGGTGGTCACCACCGCAGGGACTGGAGACACCTGGGCTTTGGGTTGCAGGTTGTCTGCATACAGCCCTTGGGTGACCTCCAAGGCTAGGTATCTGGCGTGGAGTGATAGTCACCGCTGGGAGGTACTTGGGGGTCACAAAGTTGTTAACTATTTCCTGCTCCAGTGTTTGGGACCCTTTCTGGGGGCTGAAATGGACCCTTGGATGTCCCCCCCCCCCCAATTTGTCCTCTCCTGCAGTCTTCACTGGCCTGGGCCAGCCCTCCTCCTGGCCCCCAGCTCAGTGTCGTTGGCAGTGAGATGTCCAGAGTCTGAATTTTGGCTTGATTAAAAGTTTGTCCATGTGGCTGGGCGTGGTGGCACACGCTTGTAATCCCAGCATTTGGGAGGCTGAGACTGGAGGATCGTGGTTCACGGACAGCCTCAGCTACGTAGTGAGGCTCTTTGCAATTCAGTGAGAACCTGTTTCAAAATAAAGAATAAAAAATAGGGCAGGGGGTGTAGCTCGGAGGTGGAGTGTCCCTGGGTTCCATCCCCAGACCCGCAAAAAAAAAAAAAAAAAAAAGTTTGTCCATGTGGTCGCCCTACAAACTACAAAAGAAATAGGTGGGCTTTTTGTCTCCCTGGCCCAAATTACTAGGATGGACTCCTTCCCAGGACCATGTGCCACAGCCCAGGGGTTCTGAGCCAGCTGGCAGGGCCTGGGGGGAAGTGGCAGCATGGGTCTAATGATGCCCAGTTGTCTGCAGGCAGGACAGTAATGCCCCTTATCAGCCCGAATTTATCTGGGCCTTTCTTTCTTTCTTTCTTTCTTTCTTTCTTTCTTCCTTCCTTCCTTCCTTTCTTTCTTTCTTTCTTTCTTTCTTTGTATTGGGGGTGGAACCCACAGGCTTTTCTACCTCCGGGCTACACTCCCAGATCTATTTTCTACTTTATCTGGAAACAGGGTCTCACTAAGTTGCTGAGAGCCTCACTAAGTAGCTGGGGCTGGCTTAGAACCTGTGCGGTCCTCCTGTCTCAGCCTCCCAAGCCTGTGGCACCATGCCCAGTTTATCTGGGCGTCTTTAACAATTTATTCTTTGCTCTACCTGCCAGGGCTAATGAGGAAGGAAGCTGGCAGACAGAGCCCCTGCTGGGGAGGCCAGGCTGTCATTGGGTAGGATTAGTGAGCAGACCCTGGGCTGATGGGATCTGGGGATTAGGAGAGAGGCCACCCTGGCCGACTACCAACCAGTCTGTCTTCCCCAGAGGGAGAGCGGAGCAAAGGGCAGGTGGTGTGACCTACAGGAGGGTCAGACTGGCCACATGACACCCTGGGCTTTAGCAGTGCTCTATGCCAGCTCCCATGTCCCCGAGTGGCCTCTGGGTCCCACATGGACAGATGTTTGATTGGGACAAGGTTTAAATGCACTGATCCCAGGAGCCTGAAGTTCACTGACTCCCACCGAGAAAGGGTTTCTAACCAGGCAGAGACAAGACACAGGGCTGTGCCCGGCAGGACACGGGAAGGCTCGGGGGCCATCAGGTCCTGGACAGCAGATCTTAGGTTTTGATAGGAGCTTCTCCCTGAGGCCTCGGGCTCCCGTTTTAACCCTGTCCCACAGGAGGGAACCTTGAAGGATTATTTCCCGAGGGCTCTGACTTGGGCACAGGGCCTCGGGGCATCTGTGCAGAGGCTGGATTTGGCAGAAGAGATGGCTAGAATCTGCCAGCAGTGTGCAAATCCACCCCTCTGGCCAGATTCAGCATGAGCCTGTGAGCTGAGCTCGGAGTTGGATCAGGACAGGCGGGGGTATGCATGTCCTTGTGCAGTCCAGGACGCATGGCTGAGTGAGGTGGCCCTACGGTGGGCCACCGGGGTGGGCCTGGCCAGGGACTGAGGTCCGGTAGAACGTGCCCTGGATTTGCTCAGTCTGGTTATTCTGGCTCGGTCGACACTGGTTATTTAGCACCAGTACCCGCTGGGCAGAGCACCTCATAAGTTATATTTTACCTAATTCTCTGTCTTCAAACGGTGGATAAAAGCTGGGCATGGTGGTGCACCCCTATAATCCCAATTACTTGGGAGGCTGAGACAGGAGGATTGTAGGTTCGTGGCCAGCCTCAGCTACTTAATGAGGCCCTCTGCAACTTAGTGAGACCCTGTTTCCAAATAAGGAATAAAAGTAGGGCAGAGGTAGAATGTTTCTGGGTTCAATCCAAAATTCTGCTAAATAAATAAATAAATAAATAGGCAAAATCTAGTCCTACCTGAGAAAGGTACAGTCTGAGTGTTGGATGGTGGTGAAGTTCCTTGCTGAGGTCCTCTGCTAGTAAGAGCTGGACGCAGGATTCCAACTCAGGTCTGAGCCTGCATTCTTTCTTGTGCACCCTCTGATGTTGAGGGCATCGATGCCACGGCTGTGGTGCTGGATTGTCCTCCGTCTTTGGCTTCCTGGGCCTGCCAGTCGGGAGCTCTCCAGATGCATGGGCCACCGGGAGTGGGAGGCTCATCCCTACGGCGGGGCCCAGAGCAGCGTTATCCAGTAGAAACACCACAGAGCCGGCGTGGTGGTGCTCCCGTCATCCCACTACTTGGGAGGCTGAGACAGGAGGATCACGGGTGAGGTCAGACTCAGTAGCTTAGAAAGACCCTGTTTCAGAATAAAAAATAGAATAGGGCTGGGGGTGTAGCTGAGAGGTAAGATGCCCTGCATTCAGTCCCCAATGTGAAAGGAAGGAAGGAAAGAAGGAAGGAAGGAAGGAAGGAAGGAAGGAAGGAAGGAGAAAGGAAGGAAGAAAACACATCTCAAGCCCCCTGTCACTTTACATTTCCTCACTGCAAAGTTGAGGAAAATCAAAGGCACAGGCGAGATTGATTCATTGAACTCACCGCACCCTAAATATCAGCACTATCACATCTAATCAATATAAGCCATGATCATTAACGAGATATTTCCTACTAAGCCTTTGAAGTCCAAGGTGTATTTTCTGTCTCAGTTTGGACTAGCCGCATTTCGAGGGCTCACTGGCCATAGGTAGCTGTATATAGTGCAGGTTGGGAAAAGCGGTGTGCGGGTTCCCTATTATCTGGCTTGCGGTCCTGCCCAAAAGCATCCCTGTCTCCAGCGATCTTGATATTTCAAATGTCTGTGTATTCACATCCCATCTCCAGACCGGATTCTGCAGCTCCTCATGGACCTGGTCCGGAAGGTCAGGGGACGGAACCTTGGCATCCTCCACCCGTCCTTCAACATGGGCCAGTACCTCCGTGAAAAGCTGCAGGAAAATCTCCCAGACAACGTCCACCAGCTCGTCTCCGGCAAGATCTGCGTCTCGCTCACCAGAGTGTCTGATGGGAAAAACGTGTTGGTGTCAGATTTCCAATCCAAAGAGGAAGTTGTGGACGTAAGCATTTTGCTTATCCAGGTGATATCAAGTAAGAAAACCATCCACCCTCTGCACAAATTCTTTGTACAAATTTTTCTTTGTACAAATTCTCTGTACAAATTCTTTGTACAGCCAGTGACTTGTTCTGTAGATCTATAAGCCCTACATGTTCCAGGACAGTTTCACTTTTTACTTTTCTTTATTTTTTTGGATGCTGGGATGGTACCCAGGGCCTCCAGCATCCTAGGCAAGTGCTGTATCACTGAACAGCATCACCGGCATGACAAGTTTAAATATCAGATAACTCTTCCCCAGCCTTCAAGACAGCTCACCCATGAACGCCCTATCCAGGGCCCATCCTAGTCACATCGGTCACCTCGCCTATGCCTGTGTGATAATGAGGATACCTTCTCAACTGAAGCCCCTCCAGGGTGGGAATATATCTTGTTTGCCTTTATTCTCAGAGTCTAGCACAGTGAAGGTGATTTTTTTCTTTTTTGTGGTACTGGGGGTGGGACCCAGGAGCTTTTCTACCTCTGAGCTATATTCCCAGGCCTATTTTATACTTTATTTGGAAACAGGGTCTCACTAAGTAGCTGAGGCTGGCTTTGAACCTGTCCCATCCTCCTGTCTCAGCCTCTCAAGCTCTGGGATTACAGGTGTGCGCCACCACACCCGGCAAGGTAATTTTTAATATCAAGATATTGTTTTAAGCTGGGCGTGGTGATGCATACCTATAATACCAGTACTTGGGAGGCTGAGTCAGAAGGATCGTGGGTTCCAGACCAGCCTCAGCAACTTAGCGAGACCCTGTTTTTTTGTTTTGCAGTACTGGGGATGAAATCCAGGGGCATTCTACCTCTGAACTATACCCCCAGCCCTATTTTTTATTCTTTATTTTGAAATGGGGTCTTATTAAGTTACAAAGGACCTCACTAAGTAGCTGAGGCTGTCCGCGAACTATGATCCTCCTGTCTCGGCCTCCCAAATGCTGGGATTACAAGCATGCACCATTACACCTGGCTGCAAAATCCTATTTTAAAGTGGAAATAAAAAAGCTGGAGGTGGCTGGGTGTGGTGGCGCACGCTTGCAATCCCTGCTCTTGGGAGGCTGAGACAGGAGGATCGCACTGGTTCAAAGCCAGCCTCTCTTGCTTAAGACACCCTGTTTCCAAATAAAAATAATATAAAAATAGGTTTGGGAATGTAGCCCAGAGGTAGAAGGGGTTCCAGGAACCCTAGTACCACCAAAAAAAAAAAAAAAAATAGAGCTGGAGGTGGCCAGGCATGGTGGTACACGCTTGTAATCCCTGCACTTGGGAGGCTGAGATAGGAAGATCGTGCAGGTTTGAAGCCAGCCTCAGCTACTTAGTGAGGCTTTCAGCAATTTAGCGAGATCCTGTTTCCAAATAAAATATAAAATAGATCTGGAAGTGTAGCCCGGAGGTGGAAGGCCCCTGGGTTCCATCCCCAGTACTACCAATAAATAAATAAATAAAAAAAAATAAAAACAATAAAAAGCTGGAGGTGTAGCTGGGAGGTAGAACGCCTCAGGGTCCAGTACCAATAAATACATACATAAGTCCTGGAGAACAAGAGCAGATGTCGGCTTGCCATTCGCTCAGCGGTGCATTGAGGCGCCTACTGTGTGCAGAAAGCGTTTCAGGGCAGGCGCCCTGCCCGCTTGGAGCAGGCCGGCAGGGCTGGGGAGGACGGAGGCAGGTGGCCTGGGCCTCACCCTCGTCTCCGTCTCCGCAGGCCCTGCTGTGTTCCTGCTTCATTCCTTTCTACAGCGGCTTCATCCCTCCTGCCTTCAGAGGTGAGGTAAGTGCGCAGCCCGCGCTAGCGCTGAGCCCGGAGCCCCTTCCCAGGGTAGCCCGCGGCTCCTCTCTAGGAGGCTGGAGCGCCTGGCACCCAGGACGGTGCCTGCAGGTGGAGTCCTGTGCCGCGGGGCCTAGCAGACAGAATCTGTTGCTGGGCCCACTCCCAGGCCTCCTGGGCAGCAACACACACTTGGTGTGTAATTAATCCCTCGCCGTCTGTAAAGTGCACTGGCCGGCTCGCTTAATCTGCGCGGGAGCGCTGCAGGTAGATTCTCGCTGGCCTAGTTTCTGTGTGAGATGCTTAAGAATCTACTCTGGTTAGCTGGAGCTTTATTCTTGGGAGAAACAGAACAGGCACAGATTTCTACCACCACCAAAATTTATGTCTGGCCTAATGCAGGCCTTTGCATTATTTATTTAATGCTATTTATTTAATGCTTGGGCTGTGGATGTTTTTTTGTTTTTGTTTTTTGTTTTTGTACTAGGGATTGAATCTCGGGGAAGTTTACCTTTGAGCTACTCCTCAACCCTATTTATTTATTTATTGTGGAACTGGGAATCGAACCCAGGGGCATTCTGCCTCCAAGCTACACCTCAGCCCTGTTTTTTAATTCTTTCTTTTCTTTTCTTTTCTTTTCTTTTCTTTTCTTTTTTTTTTTTTTTGGTGATACTAGGGATAGAACCCAGGGGCTTTTCTAGCTCTGGGCTATACTTCCAGCCCTATTTTTGTATTTTTATATTTGTATATATTTATATATTTATATTTTTTATATTTTTATATATTTATATTTTTATATTTTATTTGGAAACAGGGTCTCAGTAAGTTGCTGAGAGCCTCACTAAGTAGCTGAGGCTGGCTTTGAACCTGTGTGAGCCTCCTGTCTCAGCCTCCCAAGTGCAGGGATTACAAGCGTACGCCACCATGCCCAGCTCTTTTTATTCTTTATTTTGAAACCGGGTCTCACTAAGTGGCAGAGGGCCTTACTAAGTACCTAAGGCTGGCTGCAAACCTACAATTCTCTTGTCTCAACCTCCCAAGTACTAGAATTGCAAGTGTGGGCTTTCTTTCTTTCTTTCTTTCTTTCTTTCTTTCTTTCTTTCTTTCTCTCTTTCCTTCTTTCTTTCTTTCTGCAGTACTTGGGATAGAATTCGGGGCATTCTACCTCTGAGCTATGCCTACAGCCCTATTTTTTATTCTTTATTTTGAAACAGGGTTCACTAAATTGCAGAGGGCCTCACTAAATAGCTGACACCAGTGCAAACCTGTGATCCTCTTGTCTCAGCCTCCCAAGTATTGGGTTTACAAGCATGTGCCACCACACCTGGCTCCAGCTTATTCATTTATTCATTCACCTAGTTAATTAGTTAGTTTTGAACAGAGTCTGGATCAGTTGCTTAGAGTATCACTAAATTGCCGAGGCTGGCCTTGAACCTACGATTCTCCTGTCTCAATTTACTAAGTACTGGGATTATAGGCATGCACCATCACACCAGGCTGGCTGGGCCACTTTGGACACATTTCTTTCTTTCTTTTCTTTTCTTTTCTTTTTTTTTTTTTTTGGATGCCTTTCTTTTTTCTTTCTTTCTTTCTTTCTCTCTTTCTCTCTCTCTTTTTTTTTTTTTTTTTTTTTGTGCGTGTGGTACTGAGGGTGGCACTCGGGGGCTTTTCTACCTCCAGGCTATACTCCCAGATCTATTTTATGCTTTATTTGGAAACGGGGTCTCACTAAGTTGGTGAGAGCCTCACTGAGTAGCTGAGGCTGGCTTCGAACCTGTGCGGTCCTCCTGTCTCAGCCTCCCAAGCGCTGGGGTTACAAGCGTGCGCCACCACACCTGGTTTGGACACATTTCTTAACCACTCTGAGATTGACTTTGCAAAATGGGGCCTATTGCTACTGCTGTTTCATCGTTGATGTGGGAATTGCATGGGCTAAAATGAGTTGGGGAGGGCGCTCAGCACAGAGCCTGCCTGGCACTTGGTAAAGGTGGTTATTTTCTAATCATCGTCATTGTTCTACTTGCCTGGGGCCGGAGGACACATCTGACTGTGTGACTACTGGGTACAGTGGGAGTATGGCCACCCGTGCAGGAGACCCGGAGGAGTCCTGCCGAATGAGGCCAGAACACACCTGTCTTGAGATCCAACGTGAGCGCCCTCGCAGCATCGCTGTGGGGTCTTCTGAGCGTGCGGGAGCCCTCCGTGTGGCCAAGGGCCAGCCCTTGGATGGAAGGTCATCCTCCTGCCTTCCCTCTTCGTCTTCACTGCGGTTTCTGACACTCCTGTCTGTGCCCTTTCCGCCAGGAGGCTTTTGATACCTGGCTCCATCTTCCATGAAAATTGTACGACTACCCTGGGCTGGGGGAGTAGCTCAGTGATGGAGCACCTGCCTAGCATGTGTGAGGCTCTGGGTCCACGCCTCAGGACAGGGAAGAAAGGACCTGAAACCCTAGTACAGGGGAGGCTGCAACAGGAGGACCACAGGTTAGAGACCAGCCTCAGCATCCTTGAAATCCCAGTACAGGGGAGGCTGCAACAGAAGGATCAAAGGCCAGAGAGCAGCCTTAGCAACTTAGCAAGACCCTGTTTCAAAATAAAAAGGCTGGGAGTGTCGTTCAGAAGTAGAAAGCCCTTGGGTTCAATCCCCAGTACCAAAAACAGAAGGAAGAAAGAGACTGCAAAGCCTGAAAAAGACGCCGGGAAATTTCTGGTCAGTTTGTGGCTCAAGGCGAGGACGTCTTGATGGCCAAGGTGTGGCCGGACGCAGGATCCTTTGCTGGGCTTGTTTCAGGCCGAGCTCTGCCCTGAGGCGTCTCCTTGCCGTTCGGAGGGTTCCCGGGTGCATCTCTGAAGCCCCCTCTGTGGGCACCGGACAGCTACACTGTGGCGGTCGTGGCTGGGGACCATTTTAGACACTGTTTTCCCTGGGTTGTCCCAGTTTAGATGTGGGCGATGAAGTTACTTGAGGATGTAGATGGAAAATTCACCCTAAGAATACTTGATCCAAAGCGCCTCCTCAGGATGGGACAAGGACACACCTTCCAGGTCTCAGGTTCGCGGTCACATTTAAGCCTCAAGAGCCCACAGGATGATGGGCGTCCTTCTCAAGGTATGGAGGGAGACAGGCGCACATGTTCCAGATCCCCCAGGCCTCGAGGGCATCTGGATGTGAAGCCGTGGCTGGCTGTCCTCTTTGGGGGAGGGTTTACATTACGCTCTGAGCCTGGGCCCCCCTAGTTGACATGGCCTCTGCCTGCACAGCTTCTGGCCTTAGGACCTGACTGGCACTCCGTGGCCCGGACTCCGGCCACCTCTTTTCCAGTCGCCATTACGCAGTGCACAGCCTGTACAACAGCCCATGGCAACCGCGAGGGCCAGCGCAGAGTGTGGTTCAGCACAAAATGCCCAGTGAGAAGCAGGGCGTAGTGGCGCAGCTTGGAATCCCAGTCCTTGGGAGCCTGAGACAGGGGGATTAAGGTTCGCAGACTGCCTCCGCTACTCAGTGAGGCCCTTTGCAACTCAGTGAGACCCTGTTTCCAAATAAAATATAAAATAGGTCTGGAGGTAGAAAGCCTCTGGGTTCCACCCCCAGTACCACCAAAAAAAAAAAAAAAAAAAAAAGACTGGGGGTGTAGTTCGGAGGTAGAATGCCCCTGGGTTCCATCTCCAGTACTGAAAAAAAGAAAGAAAGAAAGAAAGAAAGAAAAAGAAAGAAAGAAAGAAAGAAAGAAAGAAAGAAAGAAAGAAAGAAACCCAGTAGCCCAGTAAACATTTTATGGAGAGTGATTCCAAAGCTGTCTTCCCACTGTATCCGCCTGCTTGTGGCACCAAGAATTCTCTACCCAGATTTCTGAAAACACATTAAACACTAGACTGGACCTGCGGATGCTTATCTGTTCTGTCTCCCTTAAAAGCGGTACATGGATGGAGGAGCGAGTGACAACATCCCCTTCCTCGACACCAGGACGACCATCACGGTGTCCCCCTTCTATGGCGAGTTCGACATCTGCCCCAAGGTCAAGTCCACGAACTTTCTCCAGGTGAACATCACCAACTTCAGCCTCCGCCTCTGTATGGGGAACGTCTACCTCCTGTCCAAAGCACTCTTCCCTCCAGACCTCAAGGTGAGTGGGGGCCATGCTTCGCCTCCCTGCCGGCCAGGAGACCCCACTGCCTCCCCCAAAGCCGGAAGAAACAGACTTTGTCAGTTGGGCATGGTAGTACACACTTGTAGTCCCAGTACTTGGGAGGCTGAGACAGGAGGATCCCGGGTTGGCAGCTGGCCTTAGCTACTTAGGTCCTTTGCACTCAGTGAGACCCTGTTTCAAGATAAAGAATAAAAAAATAGGGCTGGGGTATAGTTCAGAGATAGAATGGCCCCCTGGGTTCAATCCCCCCAGTACTGCTGAAAGAAAAAGAGAGAAAGAAAGAAAGAAAGAAAGGAGGAAAGAAAGAAAGAGACTCATTTGTGACCAGCATTGAGAGAAGCGGTATGTCCCAGGAACTGGTGATGGCATCCTGGCCGTGGACATCACCTGGGACCACGTGAACTGCCCTGGATCCTGGGTCCCATGTCTAGGAACTGTGCTCTAGTCAGGGTTGCAGACGGGGCATTAGGATTTTTAATTTAATGAATTAAAAAAAATTTTTTTGGTACTGGGATGGAACCCAGGGGCATTCTACCTCCAAGCTACACCCCAAGCCCTATGTTTTAGTCTTTATCTTGAGACAGGGTCTCACTGAGTTGCAAAAGGCCTCACTAAGTAGCTGAGGCGGTTGGCAAACCACCGTTCTCCTTTCTCAGCCTCCCAAATGCTGGGATTACAAACGTGTACCACCATGCCTGGCTCTGGGACTTTTTAAAAAATTTTTTATAATTTTGCCCCCATAGCTGGGCGTGATGGCTCATGCTTGTAATCCCAGCATTTGGGAGGCCGAGACAGGAGGATAGCGGTTCACTAACAGCCTCAGCTACTTAGTGAGGCCCTTTTGCAACTCAGTAAGACCCTGTTTCAAAATAAAGAATAAAAAATAGGGCTGGGGGTATAGCTTGAAGGTAGAACACCCCTGGGTTCCATCCCTAGTACCTAAAAAAAAAAAAAGTACTCCACCCCCGTTCCCATTTTATGGTTGTTTTGGTACTCCTTGGCCCTTTAACATAGTAAGAGCATTTGCAGGTTGGACACCAACAGTTGGTGTTCCCAGGGCGAAGGAATCCTCACGCCCCACACAGCCGTCACCAATACCTGTGAGTCGGCTTGGCGGCAGAGTAGTTTCCCCATTTTTGTGATCTACACACAGATCTGTTCCAGTGACGGCTAGAAGGGGCCCCCAAACCCGGAGACCAAGGACTCCAGAGACACCCCAGCTGCCAGGGAGCCTCTGTGGGTCCCCAGGAAAGCACGGCCCTGTGCTCAGCCTGGAGGGGTCTACACCTGTCCTGGGCCGGTTCTCTCTGCTCAGTGCTGCCCCCTGCAGCTGACTGGTTGGATTTGCTTGCAGGTGCTGGGAGAGATTTGCATCCGGGGATATTTAGACGCCTTCAGGTTTTTGGAAGAGAATGGTACGTTTGGTCTGGGAGGGGGGTTGTCGGTGTGTCCGGCTGACACGCTTTCTGTCAGCTGTCCTGGAACCTGGAGGTGACTTTAGTTCTGTCACGTGCTTTCAATGCCTTCCTGGACCGGCTTGCTCAACCTACTCCAGAAACAGGCAGTCTTTGCCCCATTTTTACAGATGGGGTCCGGAGGCCCAGGGGCAGATGGAGGAGCACACAGCCCTCTGCGAGGGGCAGACCGGGGTGTGAACGCTCATGTCCGGACCTGCGCTCTCGCACCAGTGTCTCCCCAGAGGTCCCCAAGGGCATCGGTTCATCACCCTTCCCTTTTTTATGGTATTAGGTTTGAACCCGGGGCATTCTACCTCTGAGCTATTACTTATTTTTTATTTGGGAACAAGGTCTCATTGAGTTGCAGAGGGCTTCACTAAGTAGCTGAGGCTGGCTGCAAACATGTGATCCTCCTGTCTCAGCCTTCCAAGTACTGGGCTTACAAGCGTGTGCCACCATGTCCAGCCTTTTCAAAAAAAAATAAATTAAATATTTACTTGGCATGCTCTTGGATACTTGCACAGCAATCTGCATGCAGATCTGTCCCATTGACGGCTAGAAGGGCCCCCAAGCCCCAGACCAAGCATCCCGGAGACATACGTAGAGAGGCTTTTGCAGCAGAGGCCTGCCGGGGAAGCCTCCGCCTGGGCAGTGCTGAGCCCTGCTGCCCTTACTTTAGCCAGTGCTGCCTGAGGCTCCTCCCACCCCCTCCCGGGATTGTTCCATCCTCCACGCCCACCCCAGTCGGTGTTGCTGACTTTGGGGGTCTCTACCAGCTGAACAGGGGCTAGAGTTCAACAGAGTTTCTAGGACGGCCCCCGCGTGAAGCAATCGGAATTGGTCCGCAGCCAGGCGCGGGTCCTGTGAGCTGGACGAGCTGGTTCTCATTCCGGGAGTGCCTGCCTGTGGCTTGTCCCAGCTGGCCTGGGCTGGGGGCTGGCGGCAGGTCCCCAGTCACACGCTCAAACCAGCCTCGAGGTCCACGGACCGCGCGGAGCACGGCGTCCCGGAGGACTGCCTCGCCGGCACAGTTGGCCGAGTGCACTCTAAGTGCATCGTGGGACTCGGTGAGGTCGCCACAATGACAAGATGGCGCGGAACCTGTCCTACAGGGACGCAGAGCTGTTAGATGGAACCAGATGTTGGTGTGTGGGGAACGATTTGTCTTCAATAGGGAAAGTTGGTTAAGGTGTTGATCCTTTCTTTTCTTCTTTTTGGTACTGGAGATTGAGTTCAGGAATTTTCTACCTCTGAGTTACAACCCCAGCCCTTTTCATTTTGAATCGGGGTCTTCCCAAATTGCTGAGTCTCACTAAATTGCTGAGGCTGGCCTCCAACCTGCAATCCTCCTGTGTCTGCCTCCCAAATACTGGGATTACCGGCGTGCACCACTGTATCCGGCTGTTACTGATATTTTTTTCACTAGAGATTGAACCCATAGGCTTTTTCTACCTCCAAGCTATGCCCCTCCCCCTTTTTATTTTTTATTCTGAAACAAGGTCTAGGTTACTGAGGGTCTTCCCAAATTGCTGAGGCTGTCCTTCAACCTGCAATCCCAGCCTCCCAAGTATCGGGATTATAGGCATGCATCACCACACCCACCTGGTATCGGTCCTTTGAATTAGCCATGGCTGGTCCAAGAAGGACATGCGTGTACTTAGCTGTTCAGAAAGTATTTATTGCACGCCTCCTGGGGTAGTGGGCTGTGTGCAGGGACAGGGCAGTGAACACAGAGGGCTCCCCTGGGGAGGGAGAGCGGATGAGTGGATGGAGACACGGCCGGGAAGATGTGGGCACTGTGGGCCCCGGTAGCAGGGATCTCCCGGGTGAGGAGCCTGGGGCTTCCAGGAGGATGTGAGACTGGAGATGGGCAGGAGGGCCCCAGGCACGTGGCTGCAGGTCACACAGATGATAGAATGAGGGCCCATGTAGCGGGAGCTGCATGGTGGGCCCTGGGGCTGGACAGAGAGGAGGAGTTGGGAATGGTGATAAGTGGCGCTGGTGGCCAGCTGGGCCTGTGGACGTGGTGAGGAGCTGGCCTGCTGCAGCGCAGGGAGCCCTCGAGGGCTCCAGAAGCAAGAAAGAGGGGTCAGAGGAAGAGCATGACCGGGAGCTGGGTGTGGTGGCATGCGCCCATGGTCCCAGACACACCCAGGAGGCTGGGGCAGGAGGATCGCTTGAGCCTGGGGGTTTGAGGCCAGTTGGGCAGCACAGGGAAACCCCATCTCTAAGACAAAGGACAGAGGCCGAGACCAAGGAGGCCAGCGAGGCGGCCAGAGGCTCTGCTGGGGCCAGGGCAGTGCGGGTGTTTCCTCAGCCATTGGAGGGACCCGAAGGAATAGGACTTGGAAGTGGCCGAGGCACGGGGAAGGGCTGACCGAGGGTGAAGCCCCAGCCAGGGGCCGCGTTTGTATCTCTTGACTTTCGCTCTGATGTATAATTACATTGCACTAATAAATGTATAGCTGCATATGGGTGGAGTCCACGCTCCCTGCCGGGGCCCCGGAGAAGGGACAGGTTTGGCGGGAAAGCTGGGCATCTCCAGGTCACAGGCAGCACCTCTTAGGGAACTGGTTTCTTGGGACAGATGTGGGGGCGAGGTGAGTATGACGGAGGCCCGGGGGCCCCCTGTGAGCCCCGGGGGAGGTGCGGATCTCAGGAGCACCCCAGGCTTCTCTGACCTGAGCCAGGGGCAGCTGTGGACGCGAATTACAGCCCATGGTCTGCCCGGCCCTGCTTCTGGGTCCTGAGAGTAGGAGCCGCTCACGGGGGCAGTGGCTGAGTCCCAGCACCCAGGCCAGGACACCCAGGGACACAGCACTCCCTTACTCTGGGCCCTGTGGTGGAAGACTGTCACTTTGACGCCATACCTGGCTTGCCACATCCTGGCTCTGGGACTCGAGTCTCTTGACTTCTCTGTGCTCCTGATTTCTCAGCCTGACAGCGAAGCGCCCAGCTCGGGGGCTGGAGCACAGCCTCAGGAGGTGGCAGAATTGTTATAAATTGACTGCCACTGTCGGACGTGGTGGCGCACGCTTGTAATCCCCGCGCTTGGGAGGCTGAGACAGGAGGATCGCGCAGGTTCGAAGCCAGCCTCAGCTACTTAGTGAGGCTCTCAGCAACTTACTGAGACCCTGTTTCCAAATAAAATATAAAATACGTCTGGGAGTATAGCCTAGAGGTAGAAGGCCCTTGGGTTTCACCCCCAGTACCACACGCACTAAATAAATAAATAAATAAATTAATTAATTAATTGGCTGCCACTTTGCCTTCCAGTCTGAGGAATCCAGGTGTAGAGAGGGCGCCCCCGCAGCTAGTGAGTAATGGGGTAAGAGCTAAACTCACAGCCGGTGTGGTGGCACACGCTTGTAATCCCAGCATCGGGAAGGCTGAGACAGGAGGATGGCGGTTCACGGACAGCCTCAGCTACTTAGGCCCTTTGCAACTCAGTGAGACCCTGTTTCAAAATAAAGAATAAAAAATAGGGCTGGGGGTGTAGCTCGGAGGTAGAATGCCCCTGGGATCCATCCCCAGAACCACAAAAATAAAAAGTTAAACTCAGGCCTGCCGGGTTCCTGGGCCCTGCACTCCCCCCAACCCCCTCCCAGGGCCTGCCATGGTTAGATCCCACCCACCGTGCACTCAAGGGACACAGGCCTGTAGCTTCCCCACGTGGCTCCCCCGGTCCCCGTGAATGTGTGGCTGGTAAGTAACCACCTGCTTCACTCGCTCCTCTGACCAGATGCTCGCTGTGCCCTCTGCAGGTATCTGTGACCAGCCCCAGCCAGGCCCGAATCTGTCCCCAGAAGAGGTGGAGCCGGAGGGCATTGCGCCCGGCTGGGAAGAGTCATTCTGGAGGCCAACCGAGGGGGAGGAGCTGCTGGAGCATCTGCGCCTCAGCATCCTGCCCTGGGACGAGCGCATCCTGGAGACCCTGTCTCCCAGGCTCACGATAGGTACCGGCTCCCTGGGGCGGCCCCTGTGGATGTGCGGGCCTGAGAGGGCCCGACAGCGTCACCCCCTCGCACCTGCTCAGATCTGCTGCTGGGCCTCCCTCCGCCTGTCCCTTGTGCCCAGAATCCACTGGTCCCTGTGCCCAGCAGAGCCACTTCCCATGGGGTCAGGATCAGGAGGAACCCAGGCTTGGGCTGGGCTCCCATTCACCTTCTTTGTTCAACTGTCCGGCTCCAGCTGCCGGGCCCAGGGCGCCCTGGGACTCGGCACATTCCTCCGGATCTCCTCTCAAGGCCCCGTTCTCCGCCTGTGCACCGTCCCAGGCCCCTTTGTCCAGGTCTGTCTCCTTAGTCTCCTCCTGCCCCAAACCCACGATCTTGAACCTCCATCGACGGTGCCTATTTCATATTGTCGTCAACTACTGAACGGACAGCAGTGCGGTTTGAGTGCGTCCCTCGGAGTTCACACGTTGGAGCCTGGTATGGCGGCAACACCTGAAGTCCCAGCAGTTCAGGGGGCTGAGGCAGGATGGTTGCAAGTTTGAGGCCAGTCTGGATGAAAACTTAGCGAGGCTCTTTCTCAAAAACAAACAAATACACAAAAACAACAACAAACAGATGTGGCGGTGCACACCTGTCATCCCAGTACTTGGGAGACTGAGGTAGGAGGATTACAGGTTCAAAGCCAGCCTCATCAACTTAGCAAAATTCTGTTGCAAAATAAAAAATATAAGCTGGGCACGGTGGCTGCACACTTATAAAGCCAGCATTCAGGAGGCAGAGACCGGAGGATGCAGTTCAAGGCCAAGCCTCAGGCCCTTTGCAACTCAGTGAGGCCCTGTTTCAAACTCTTGTAATCCCAGCATTCGGGAGGCAGAGACCGGAGGATCGTGGTTCGAAGACAGCCTCAACTACTTAGTGAGGCCCTTCACAACTCAGTGAGACCTTGTTTCAAAAATAAAAGACTACAAAATAGGGCTGGGGGTGTCACTTAGAGGTAGAATGCCCCTGGGTTCATCCCTAGTACCGCAAAAGCTCAGAGGTACAATGCCATGCCATTAAGTTCAGCCCACAGTATGAAAAATAATTCAACAACTGGATAGCCGGGCATGGTGGCGCAGGCTTGTAATCCCCGCGCTTGCGAGGCAGAGACAGGAGGATCGCACGGGTTCAAAGCCAGCCTCAGCTACTTAGTGAGGCTCTCAGCAACTTAGTGAGACCCTGTTTCCAAATAAAATAGAAAATAGGTCTGGGAGTATAGCCTGGAGGTAGAAAGCCCCTGGGTTCCACCTCTAGTACCACCAAAAAACCAAAACAAAACAAAACAAAAAAAACAACCAACCAACCAAACAAACAAAAAAATGTGGATAAAATCCAGAGGGTTGGAGTTAGGGCTCAGTGGTGGAGTGCCCCCCTTCAATGTCCAGTACTGCAAAAAATGTATGTGTTGCAATCCTAATTCGCCCTGGGATGGTATGAGGAGCTGCAGCCCTTGCACGAGTGCCCTTAAAAAGGTCAGAGACAGAGCCGTAGTCCCGGTGCCTTGAGCTTGGGCTTCCCGGCCCCAGAAGCGGTGTTTCTCCTGTGTGCCTCCCAGCTGAAGAGAGTGTGTGACCCGGACAAGAAACTCAGGGAAATGGACCGACTCACCCACCAGCTTGTGAGTGTGGCATTGGGAGGCACTCAGAGACAAGCAGACGCCGGTCGCGGCCATCAAGACACTCCCGCCCCGAGGGACCGCGGCTGCCTGGCTTACTGGGACCTGAGCCATCAGGAGGGCCTTGAGAGCACTGGAAGGCCAGGCTCCGTGGGACGTGGCTGACAGGGGGAGGAACAGTGCCTGTGCTTCTCCAGAAGTATTTACCAATTAAGCCATTAGCTGATTGCTGATTGAGAACCCTGTGTCCCGCAAGCCAAGACCCTGGGGTGCGTTCATATTTTGTTCTTGTTTTTTATTTTTTTATTTTTTTTATTTTATTTTTATTTATTTATTTATTTATTTGGTGGTACTGGGGTTCCTGGAAGCCCTTCTACCTCCGGGCTACACTCCCAGACCTATTTTTACATTTTATATTTGGAAACAGGGTCTCCTAAGCCAGCGCTTGTGGCTGGCTTCAAACCCGCGCGATCCTCTTGTCTCTGCCTCCCGAGCGCGGGGATTACAACTGATTTTTTTACTTTTTAATGGTGCTGGGGATCGAACCCAGCGGCATTCTTCCTCTGAGCTATGCCCCCATTTATTTTTTATTTTTTAATTTTTATTTCTTTGTTTTTGCAGTACTAGGGATGGATCCCAGGGGTATTCTACCTCTAAGCTACACCCCCAGCCCTATTTTTTATTCTTTATTTTGAAACAGGGCCTCACTCAGTTGCAAAGGGCCTCGCTAAGTAGCCGAGGCTCTCCTTGAACCGCAGTCTTCCTGTCTCAACCTCCCAAATGCTGGGATTACAAACGCGCACCACCATGCCTGGCTTATTTTTTTATTTTGAAATAAGATCTTGCTAAGTTGCGAAGGACCTCGCTAAGTTGCTGAGACTGGCCTCCATCCTGCGATCCCCCTATCTCGGCCTCCCAAGAACCTTAAGTACAGGCTGCGCCACCGCGCCCGGTCCCCCATTGACTCTTTACGTGCCCTAGCTGTGATGAACCCCGACTCCCGTTCCTGCTCTCTGGCTCCACATTGGCGTGTTTGAGACACACAGCACGCGCGGCCCAGGTAAAGCGGCTTGGTCCTTTGCGCTGGTGGGAGACGTGGCCCCCGATGTCTTTCTCAGCGCTGAGTGAAGCGATGCGAGAGAGAAGTGGGTACCTGAGCAAGGTCTTCAACCTGCTACCCGTGAGGATACTGTCGTACCTGATATTGCCCTGCACTCTGCCCGTGGAGTCCGCCATTGCGATTGTACACAGGTGAGCCTTGGACTGCTCGGTGTCCTTCTCCGGAGCTTGGTGTGGGGATTAAGGGGGATCAGAGCTGGAAGGCCCCTAGCCCAGGGCTGGCTCCTCGCGCAGCGGGTCACAGCTCACAGCTTGCGGGGCACTCCTGAGCGCTGCCCTGCTGCCCGGGGGCTGCTCATTTGTGACGCAGCACAGGCTCAGACCCCACCTGCGGAGGCCCGGAGCCGGCAGTGACCTCATGATACAGCTGGTCCAGCCCCTCGTGATCTCCCGGGGAAACTGAGGCCTGGAGAGGTTGGACTCACAGCACTGGGGTCCCTGAGCTGGCTAGTAGGAGCTGACCTTCAGGCCCATTATTTATTTGTTTATTATTATTTATTTATTTATTGGT